>NC_082657.1:8750000-9375000 GCF_028023285.1 Balaenoptera ricei | reverse complement strand
AGAGAGAATACTGTTTGTATTAAGTGAGAGCCTGGCTTCAGCCATGCCTGAAAGCCAGACTCTTGGACTTTTGGGTTACATGAATCAATAAATACCTTACTTTTTCTTTTCTTTCTTTTGCCTTTGCCTATCCTCTCCTCCCCCAGCAATCTGAATTAGCTTATTTCACGCCTGACATTTTCCTGATTAATGAAACTACGAAAAGGAGTCCAGTGAAAACTAAATCACCCATCCACCCTAGATTCCAGAGTTTAGTGGTTTCTTTTGTATCCTTCCAGAGATGCTCTATGTAGATAAAAGGTTTACAGCATTTATATGCAGATATATTTTCATCCTCTTTTTCACTCAAATGTAAGAATACTATGCACATTTTTCTGGACCTTGTTTTTTCACCTAATATATCTTAGAGAATGTTCCATTTTTCACCATCTGGCTGCCTAGTGTCAGGGTCAATGGCTTCAGGTATGTTTGTATCCAGCTGCTCAAAGGGAAGTCTCAGGAATCTGGCTCCCCTGCCACTCTAAGCTCTTTTCTGTGTGTTGGTTTCCTTCTCAGGCCAGCCTCTCCATGGCGACAAAGGTAGCTGCCAGCAGTGTAAAGCTATTTGATCCTGAAAGCTCCCAGTAAAAATGGGTGTGTTTTCCGATGGTTCCAGTTTCTGTCCCAGGGAAGACTTCTGATAGGCCCCCCCCACCCCCCGCCGGATAACATGTCTAGCTCCAAACCAGAGTGGCTATGGGAACATAGTGCCCTGATGGGCCAGCCTGGGTCACATGTCCCTGTGACAGTGGGTGTAGGCCCTTTGATAGACAGCCAGCCCCTCCAGATATCAGTGGAAGAAGGGAGGGACCGGTTTTCAAGAGGGATGCAGAGAGGACAAAATAGATACTGAATGACTCCTAGAGAGGTTCAGGACACATCTTTGGTCCTCCAGCTCAGAGTAAAGCCTTGGAGAGACCCTAGAGGGCAGGCCACAGGATGGGCCTGGGGGAGACACAGCCTAGGGGAGTGGGTAAGGGAGACAACCTGCTTGAGTTTGAATCCCAGCTCCACTCTCTGACTGTGTGACCTTGGGCAGGTCCCTTCCCCTTCATTTCTTTATCTGTAAAATGGGGCTTATCATCAACTTCACAGAGTCCTCCCAAGGTGAGAGACTCTACAGTAATGGGTAAGGCTGTTGGGTCTTTAAAATCCTTTATGATAAGCACCATAACTAAGAAATATTTTAAACGGGGGGTGTCTTTGGGGAGAGGGATGAGAAGGTGAGAGGAAGAGAAGAATTTCTTTTTCACTTTGTTCCTTTTTTGTACCTTTTGCGTTTTTGGCCTTGCCCGTGAATTCTTTTTACTTCTGTGAAATACCAGTAGGGCTGTTTTCTGAGAGGCGGGATGACAGGCCATTTTTTTTCCTCCCCAATATTTGTGTTCTATAACCTAAAGCGCATTGACTAAGGTTGCCAAGATAACTTGTTTTTCTAGAGGTTTTGGAATAAAGATTCCTTTGAGATATGAACATGTATTTGACATTGTGTTAAATGTGCCATGGGTAGGTGAATTGGTAGCTTTGTGCTGCTTTTTAAAAAAATTGTGGTAAAATACACATAACATAAAATGTAGCAGTTGAACCGTTTGTTTTAAGTGTACAGTCCGGTGGCATTAAGTACATTCCCGTGGTTGTGCAGTCATCACCCCCATCCAGCCACAGAATCTTTTCATCTTGTAAAACTGAAACTCAAACCAATAACAATAACTCTCCATTGCATCCTCCCTCCAGCGTTCAACAACCACCATGTAAGTGGAATCACTTTTTATGACTGGCTTGTATCACCTAGAATAATGTCCTCAAGGTTCATCTCTGTCATAGCATGTGTCAGAATTTTCTTCCTTTTAAAAAAGAAGAAGAATGTTCTTCCCGAATAATATCCCATTGTATGTGTGTACCACATTTTGTTTATCCGTTCATCCACTGATGGACACTTGGGTTGCTTCCACCTTTTGGGTGTTGCAAATAGTGCTGCTATCAACATGGGCGTATAAATATCTCTTTCACTCCCTGCTTTCAATTCTCTCATGTATGTACCCAGAAGTGGAATTGCTGGATCATATAGTAATTCTATTTTTAATTTTTTGAGGAACTGCCATACTGTTTTCCATCATGCTCCCTTGATTTTTTTGTTTTGTTTTGTTTTTGGCTGCGTCGGTCTTAGTTGCAGCACAGGGGATCTTCACTGTGGCATGCGGGATCCTCCACTGCAGCACTCAGGCTCAGTAGTTGCGGCATGCGGGCTCTCTAGTTGTGGCTCACGTGCTGAGTAGTTGTGGCGGGCGGGCTTAGTTGCCCTGTGGCGTGTGGGATCTTACTTCTCCGACCAGGGATCAAACCCACATCTCCTGCTTTGGAAGACGGATTCCTAACCACTGAACCCCCAGGGAAGTCCCATGCTCCCTTGATTTTGAAATCCCAGCCCTTTCTGCAAAATTGTAGAAGCAGGGGACCACATGGCAGAAACTTCTCCAGCCCATCTGCCGCCAGTATGCTCCACTTTCACTGTGATAATGATGAGTGAACCTGGAACAGATTTTACCAGCATAATCTGGCATGACAGATGATGGCTGTGCTTATTGTAAATTTGAGGTGTTCTCCTAATACCCTCTGTTTATGGGAAGGAATGTGAGCACTTGTTAAATAGTGTTAAAAATTCAACACTGAAACAAAAATATACCACTCTTCTTCCAGGCCTTAAGATCTGTTAAATTTGAGCATTTCCGGTAATTGCAGGGTGAACAGTCTTAACATTCTCACAGCTGGAGTAGCCAAGAAAATTCTAAAACAGACCAGGAAAGAGGATGAGCCTTGCGGGTTGTTAAAGATATTATAAAAATATGTTATGAATCCACAGTAACAGATAGTGCAGTAGAACAGACCAGCAAATCCAGGAATAGACACATAGATTTGGGAAACTTTGTTTGGTGGTTTTGCAAATCAGTGGGAAAAGAGAGATGACTGAACAGCTGGTGTTGTGGCAGCAGTGGGAAGAGAGGCTAGTTATTCTTATAAAATATAAATTCCAGATGTGTCAAAGAATGAAACACAAAAAACTAAAATGATAAAAGTTGTAGAAGAAAACACAGGCGAATTTGTCCATCGTTCTGGCGTGAGAAAGATCTTTCTAAGCAGGATACAAACCCTAAGGGCCAAACCAAGGAAGAAATTAATTCATTTGTCAACATAAAAATTAAAAATCACCCTGTGACAGATGTTACTGTTAAAAAAAAGACAGATGATACACTTGCAAAATGTTTCTAATATATATCATAGTAAAGAGCTAACTTTTTAACTCTAGTAAGAGCTGGTTCAAGTTAATGAGCAAAAGATGAACACCCTTATAGAAAAATGGGCAAAGCGTATCAACAGGCAATTCACTGGGAAGATATTACAAACAACTGATAAATTATGTGAAAAGTAAGCTTACTGCACTCAAGCTGCAATCAGTGCAAATCGAAACAAGAGAGCATTGTTCACCTGATGAGCAAACCTTCTTACACATTGTACATACTCCCTCCTGGCAACCATATTAGGGAAAGCCAGCTTCATAGAGCGTATTTGTTTAAACTGATGCCAACTTTCTGGAGTTTTTATCGATATTTGGTGATTACAACTAATTTTCACAGAACACCAGTGAACCTCTGTTACTTTAACAAAATAATCAGTTTGGTGGTGCTACTTGAGTGGTGGCATGCTACATACTTTAAAAAATTTACTTTTTTATATTTCCTCACATTAAAAAATACAACACCACAGACATTTAAAAGCATGCAAACAGAGACATGATTCAATCCAAACATTAGCCAGTGTGATTGGATGAACTCATTCCTCCACAGATAATGCAGTGACTTTTTCTACCCATTGTGCTTAGAGATTTGTACTTTTTGCGACAGAATGAGTGACTGAGATCAGAGAGCTGTGCTGGTCTGTGCTAACACCACCTGGTACGTCCAGGCCTGTAAAAGTGGCCCCGGAAGTCCTGGGTCTACACAGCGCATCTGTCCTTCTCAGTTAAGCATCAGGTGGGACTGTCACAGGTCCTTTGGGTCCTGGCTCTTGTCGAGCCCTGATGGCCATGGAACAGCAAGAGGATGCATGGTAGGTCTCAGCATGACGGCATGGTCCTGGGATCATCTTAGTGTCCGGTGTAAGATTTGGCGTTTCTCCTGTGACTTCTGCAATTTTGATGAGGAAAGGAAGGACTTATTAGATAGACTTAGTGGGTCCACTATGAGACCACGTTTCCTGTGACTTCACTTTCAAGCTTCTGGCTCCATTTAATTGAAGTGTATCCTGGGTTTGCAAAGCGAGCTATAGAACAATTATTATCATATGAGAAGATAGGGAAATTTCTGGGGGAAAAAATGTACTGAGTAGGGATTACCACATAATCTCAAAAAATGTATGTAACACATAAAAATGTAAACATGTATATTTTAATTCATTTAGAAATATAGTGTGTGCTTTTAGCCACTGAAAAGGAAATGAAAAAAAAGAAAGATGAACCGCAAACTGGGAATAATATTAACAGCACGTATAACACACATGGGCTAATTTCTTTAATTTACCAAAAGCTGATTCAGAATAATAATATGAAAAAGACAACCTGGCAGAAAAGTATACAAAGGCCAGGACAGGCAGTTTGGAGAAAAGAAATCAAGATGACTCTTAAGTGTGTGAAAAGAACAACGCTCGACCCCATTCCTATTTTAAGAATTAAAATCAAAAGCAATGAATTATAGTTTTTCACCAATCAGAAATTTGAAAATTGGATAACAACCCACTGATGGTGAGGTTGTGGAGAAATGGGCAATCTCCTCCACTGTTTGTAGGGAGGTGAATTTGTCCAATCTGGAAATGATCTCAATGCCTGTGGTTTCAGGACTGGTTAAATCAATTATCAGCCATTCTTATGTGCCGAGGCAAAAGGATTTCTGAGCTATCTTATTAATTTAAGGAAACATTCAGAAGAATGCATATTAAGATCATTTTTGTTTAAACACAAAAGATTTGTATGTAAATGCTGGTTTATGAATAATTTATTTTTCTGACAGTAACAAGTAAATAAAGAGTAATAAGAAAGCTGTCCTTTTGGGGAGAGAGCCTAGGGGAGGAGTAGCAATAAGGTGAGTCTCACTTTTCATATTTTGTCTTTTAAGTACTCTGAATATTCCAACAATGAACAATTCATTCATTCATTCATTCAAAATAACCAGAGGGGGACTTCCCTGGTGGCGCAGTGGATAAGAATCCATCTGCCAATACAGGGGACACGAGTTCGATCCCTGGTCCGGGAAGATCCCACATGCCACAGAGCAACTAAGCCCGTGCGCCACAACTACTGAGCCTGCGTGCCACAACTACTGAAGCCCACACACTTAGAGCCCGTGCTCCGCAACAAGGGAAGCCGCTGCAATGAGAAGCCCACGCACCGCAACGAAGAGTAGCCCCCGCTTGCCACAGGCAGCAACCAAGACCCAACGCTGCCAAAAATAAAACAAACAAGAAAACAAAATAACCAGAGATAGTACAACCACTCTGGGGAACTATTTGGAAGCTTCTTAAGGTTAGCCATACCCTTGCCACATGACTCAGGCAATCTACTCCTAAGTATTTTTGCCCAAGAGAAATGAAAACCTATATCTACCAAAAACGTGTACATGAACATTCACAGCAGCATCTTGCTGATTATAGCCCAAATCTGGAAACAACCCAAATGTCATACCAATTTTAGTTATCCATGAGTTGATGGACATTTGGGCTGTCTCCACTGTTTGGCTGTTGTGAATAATGCTGCTGTGAACATTCACGTAACAAATTTTGGGGTGGCCATATGTTTTCTTTTCTCTTGGGTTACCTAGGAAGTGGTTCATCCACTCAATGGAATATTACTCAATAACAAAAAGGAATGAAATACTGATACCCACAACAATATGGACAAATTTCAAGGGTTTTTAAAAAAAAAATTGAAGTATAGTTGATTTACAATGTTTCAGCTGTACAGCAAAGTGATTCAGTTATACATATATATATATAATTTTTTTTCAGATTCTTTTCCATTACAGGTTATTAAAAGCTAGTTCCCTGTGCTGTACAGTAGGTCCTTGTTTATCTATCAAAGGTTTTATTTTAAGGGGAAGAACCCAGATACAAAATAAATACACATACTAGTCTTAGTTCAGGCTGCTTGAACAGAGCGCCATAGACCGGAGACTTATAAACAACAGAAGTTTATTTCTCACAGTTCTGCAGGCTGGAAATTCGAGATCAGGATGCCAGCATGGTTCTGGGGAGGGCCTCCTTCCAGGTTGCAGATGGCAGACTTCTCTTTGAATCCTGACATGGCTAGGGATCTCTCTGGGGTCTCTTTTATAACGGCACTAATCCCATTCAGGAGGGCTCCACCCTCATGATCTAATCACCCCCAAGGCCCCCCACCTCCTAACACATCACCTCAAGGATTGGGATTTCAGCATATGAATTTTAGGGGGACACAAACATTCAATCCGTAGCATTACTGTATGAGTCCATTTATAAGAAGTTTTAGAACAGGAAAAACTAATCTGTGGTGGAAAAAAATCAGAACCGTGCTTGCTTCAGTTGGGGGAAGGTCTTTGTGAGGGGGTTTGGTAGAATGTTCCGTGCCCGGGGTGGTGGTTGTACAGGTACACGTGTCTGTCCAAACTCACCGAATTATACACTTAGAATGTGTGCATTTCACTGTGCGTAAATGACACCTCAATAAAAACAGTTTTTAAAAAGTAGAGGGGGTAGGGCTTCCCTGGTGGCGCAGTGGTTAAGAATCCGCCTGCCAGTGCAGGGGACACGGGTTCAAGCCCTGGTCTGGGAAGATCCCACATGCCGTGGAGCAATTAAGCCCGTGAGCCACAACTACTGAAGCCCGCGCGCCTACAGCCCGAGCTCCACAACAAGAGAAGCCACCGCAGTGAGAAGACCGTGCACCGCAACGAAGAGTAGCCCCCGCTCACCGCAACTAGAGAAAGCCCGCGTGCAGCAACAAAGACCCAACGCAGCCAAAAACAAATAATAAATAAATTAAATAAATAAATTTATTTTTAAAAAAAAGTAAAGAGGGGACTTCCCTGATGGTCCAGTGGGTAAGACTACACACTCCCAGTGGAGGAGGCCTGGGTTCGAGCCCTGGTTGGGGAACTAGATCCTGCATGCCACAACTAAAAGATTCCGCATGCTGCAAGGAAGATCCTGCATGCCGCAACTAAGACCTGGCGCAGCCAAAATATAAATAAATAAATAAATATTTAAAAATAAAGAATAAAAAGTAAAGGGGGTGATTTTATTTTCATCCTTATAGTTCTGTGCACTGAATGATTAACAGCCAAAACCGTAACTATGTTGTACACTAAAAGCCACATCACCGTGACGGGGCTGGTTTAACGCATTTTGTGTGTGGTTATAAATCTTGTGGTAAGCCAGCTCCAGCTCACTTTGTGAGCCTGTTTACGCTACCCATCGACGCGATGTGGATGAAGACTGTTATAGCCCAGCATGGGTCTCTGTTTGAAATTCAGGTCTGACACGTCCGTTCTCATAAAACTATGCATGTGAGTCCCATCTCAAGTGTGCGGAAGTCACATTCAGTTCAAGGTCAGGGGGCTCAGACAGAGGGGTGGAGGCTGCTTGGTCCAGTGTGAGGATGCAACAAATCTCCACCCCGGAGGAGAAGCTGTTGGAATGGATTTTCCTGTTGGATCCTGTGACCTTGACATTTCTGAGGGGAAAGTGCTCAGTTATTAAAGGATGTTAATGATTCAAATGAACCAAATTCCCCATACTTGACTTACAAGCATTTGGTTTAACCGAACCACGTCCTGACATTATAAAGGCAAACTATTTAAAATCTGCTACCCTCTGAGAATGGCCAGAACACTCAGGAAAATGAAAATTAACGTGGGCGAGCGAGTCCTAGTAGACAGTGAAATGGATTATGAAGCTGAGATATCACTTAGTTTGTTTATGCTGAAGAAATAGACCAACCACTATATTCAATATCTTGTAATAAACTATAATGGAAAAGAATCAAAAAAAAAAAGAAAACGTGTGTGTGTGTGTATATATATTTATCTGAATCACTTTGCTGTATACCTGAAACTCACACAATATTTTAAATCAACACACTTTAATTTAAAAAAAAGAAAAGAAATAAACCAACAAAACAGTGAGACAATAATGAGTACAGAAATAGAAATTCATACATCTGAGAAGTTAGACTCTGACTATGGTGCTATTTATTTTAAGTTAGCAGGGGAGAAAGGGGATTTTCTAGGCATAGCTAGTGCTTAGAAAACTGGGCAGCCACTTGGAAAAAAAGACTAAAGTTGGGTTCTCTGCTTCCTTCTGCCAAAATACCTTCCAGAAGGATCACAGATGTACATGTAAAAAAGAAATCAACAAATATTTAAATAAAAACAGGAGTAACTTTACTTACCATTTTGGAAGCAGGAGGCATTTCCAAGAAGGACTCAAAGCCCAGAGGTCATGAGGAAAAGATGAAAGCAACCTGATTATATTAAACACTTAAATCCTTAGAAAAAAAATCCACAAAGTCAAAAGACAGCAAACTGGAGAACACATTTACTGTAAGCATGATGGACTCAAGATGAATTTTCTCAGTTTACAAAGAGCTTGTACATATCAAAGAAAAGACAAACATAGAACAATCTGGCAAGGATCTCAATAGGAAATTCACAGAAAAAAATAATAAACAAAAGCCGGGCTTCCCTGGTGGCGCAGTGGTTGGGAATCTGCCTGCTAATGCAGGGAACACGGGTTCGAGCCCTGGTCTGGGAAGATCCCACATGCCGTGGAGCAACTAGGCCCGTGAGCCACAACTACTGAGCCTGCGCGTCTGGAGCCTGTGCTCCGCAACAAGAGAGGCCGCGATAGTGAGAAGCCCGTGCACCGCGATGAAGAGTGGCCCGCAACTAGAGAAAGCCCTAGCACAGAAACGAAGACCCAACATAGCAATCAATCAATCAATCAATCAATAAATCTTAAAAAAAAAAAAAAGCCAACAAAGGGTTTACTTTCCTACCAAGTGTTTATGTAACATAACACAATGTGCCAAGCACTCATAAGCATTTTCCTAATATCTACTTATTTAAGACAAAAAAAAAAAAAAATGGGGAGGGCAGTGCTATTATGGTCCTCCCCATTTTTATAGATGAGGAAACTCATCACCCAAAGAGGTCAATAACCAGTCCAAGGTCACTCTGCTGGCAAATGGTAGAGCCCAGATTTGGATCCTGGGGTTCCAAGACAGGCTCTTAACCAGGATGCCACACTGCTTCCCCCACCTCTCTCATGAATGATTAAAATAAGTGCAAAGCCAAACAGCCATGTGATCTCATCATTCACATATCAACGTAACAATAATGCAAAAGTTTAGGGATGCCCAGGCTGGCGAGGGCTCGGGGAAGCAGGCACCTGGCTATTTTTTTTTTTTTTTGATATATTCAAAGTGCTGAAAGGGAAAACCCTGCAACTTAGGTTATTCTACCCAGGTGTTCTTAATAGGCATGAACATTTGTACTTCCTTCTGAGGGCGATGTGGTTCTAGCCATCAAGATTTAAAATATACTCATCAAACTGTGCTGAGGTATGCCAGGGATGCTGGTTATAGCATTTTTGTAAAAGGGAGGAGGAAACTGGAAACAATATAGTTAAATGATTTATGCGACACCATAGAAAGGACCACTGTGCAGTTGTCAGAATGAAATGGATCTCTGAGTGCTGATTGCCAGGCCATATTTTTAAAACCTTTTATTGAAAAGTACATGTGTCCTAAGTGTTCAGCTGGATGCGTTTTCACAAATGGAACACACCTGTGCAACCAGCCCCCAGAAAACGCCTAAGGCTCCCCCCACCAAAGTCTATTGAGAGCCCTGCCCATCCTCCACCCTTCCCCCACCCCCCAACCTCACTCGCAGAGGTAAGTTCTGTCCAAGCCACACTTTTCAGTGAACAAACGGTGCTGCAAAAAAGATGCATTATGATCCCTTTTGTTGAATATTTTAAGAAGGAATAATACCGCATTGATATTGTTAATACACGCATACAGATATATTTGTTTCAGGAAGGAACAGGTATTTTTTTAATAGTGATTGCCCTTAGAGTGAGGGACGGGGTAGAGGGCAGGTGGAAGGGGTGCAAGGTGGGGACCTTCAGGGTTTATTTTGGTTTCCTGTGCTTTGTCAATTTCTAACCATACAATCATATTGAGTGTCTTTTTTTTTTCTTTCTTTCTTTTTTGGCCGCTCCGTGGCGTGCGGGATCTTAGTTCCCTGACCAGGGATCAAACCTGTGCCCCCTGCAGTGGAAACGCAGGAGTCTTTAACCACTGGATCACCAGGGAAGTCCCGTATTAGGTGTTTTTTTTCAGTACTCAATATTCAGCCATAAAATGGCATGAAGTGCTGATACGTGCTACATGTGGCTGAACCTCGAAAACATTAAGTTGAGTGAAAGAAGCCAGGCACAAAAGGCCACATATTGTATGATTCTCTATATATGAAATGTCCAGAATTGGGAAATCTGTAGAGACAGAAAGTGGATTAGTGGTTGTCAGGGGCTGGGGGAGGGCGAATGTGGTTCGACTGCTTAATGAGTACAGGTTTCTTTTTGGGGTGATGAAAAGGTCTTGGGTCTAGATAGAGGTGGTGGTTCCACTACATTGTGATCTAGTAAATGCCATTGAATTGTGCACTTTAAAATGGCTAATTTTATGTCATGTGAATTTCAATGCAATGTTTTTAAGTAGTAAAAAAAATCTGGCATCTGGATCATGGACCTTTTTTGAGGGGGGTACGGTAGAGGTTCTTCTTTATACTTTACCTTGAATTAAAAAAGCCACATGGACTTCCTGGTGGCGCAGTGGTTAAGAATCCGCCTGTCAATGCAGGGGACACGGGTTCAATCCCTGGTTCGGGAAGATCCCACATGCCGCGGAGCAACTAAGCCCGTGCGCCACAACTACTGAAGCCTGCGCACCTGGAGCCCATGCTTCACAGCAAGAGAAGCCACCGCAATGAGAAGCCCGCGCACCGCAACAAAGAGTAGCCCCCACTCGCCACAACTAGAGGAAGCCCACGCGCAGCAACAAAGATCAACGCAGCCAAAAATAAATTAATTTAAAAACAAAAAAAAGCCACAAAGCCAAACGCCCGTGTTACCTCTGGCTGCTGGGGAAAGTAGCTCTGCTGCAGATCTCGGAAGAAAGCTTTTGCTGTCCTCTTTAGATGTGTATTTGAGTTTTTTTAATCAACATGTTTTTGGTTGGAAAGTTCTTAGCTTTCCAAGGGTCAGTTTTTAAAATTCCAGCCTGGGCTCTTACATTCTTGCAAAACTGGAAAAGCAAGAGGGCTTGCAGAGAGTACAAGTCTGGTCATGCTCAAGTAAAGCAAAGCCGTGGGGCCCCCGCCTCAGTGGGAACGTTCTGGAACAAGCGTGAATATGTAGCTAATGTCAACGATTACAGCCCACTTTCATGCTCCAGGCGTGTTCTGGGTGTTTCCCCTATGACTTTCACACTTCGATAAGAAATGCGAGCATTTACAGAATGTTCAAGGGCAAAACGCTGAAGTGAAAACTCTCTCCCACTGCTTTTCCGTGATCCTGTACGCACTTAACTGAAGCCTTTCCTATGAGGGCAGGCTGAGCTGTTTTTAAAGCTGTCAACATGTAGGAACAGGGAAGGAAACATCCGAAATAATCAGAAAACAGAGAGATAGGTCAGTCACGCAAGGGGATTGGCTCGGATAAACATGAAACTGTATGATGAGCCTGCAGTAATTAAAACAGTCCCGTACAGACCGAAGAAAGGGAGAAGCAGAGCAACCTAAATCTACGAGGAGTGTTTACAAATATAGGTGGGGTTTCAAATCGGCACGGGAAAGGTGAATTATGTAAAAAGTGGTCTTGGGACAACAAGCTAACTGTTTGGGGAAAAACAGCCCACTCCTTACATCAAAATTAATTCCAGATGGATCCAAATGTATAAAATGAAACTGTAAGAGTGGCAGAGGGAAAGATGGGTGGATCGTTGATCATCTTGGAGGGGAGGAAGCTTGTCTCTTTTTTATTTTTTTATTTTTAATTCTTTTAAATTGAAGTATAGTTGATTTACAAAGTTGTGTTAATTTCTGCTGTACAGCAAAGTGATTGAGTTTTATATATATATGTATACACATATATATATAAATATATACATTCTTTTTTAAATATTCTTTTCCATTATGGATAATCATAGGATACTGAATATAGTTCTCTGTGCTATACAGTAGGACCTTGTTGTTTATCCATTCCATGTATAACAGTTTGCATCTGCTAACCCCAAACTCCCACTCCATCCCTCCCCCAGCCCCCTCCCCCTTGGCAACCACAAATCTATTCTCTAGGTCCCTGATTTTGTTTCTGTTTCATAGATAGGCTCCTTTGTGTCATATTTTAGATTCCACATATAAGTGATATCATATGGTATTCGTCTTTCTCTTTCTGACTTACTTCATTTAGTATGCTAATCTCTAGTTGCATCCATGTTGCTGCAAATGGCATTATTTTGTTCTCTTTTATGCCTGAGTAGTATTTCATTATGTATATGTACCACATCTTTATCCATTCATCTGTCAATGGACACGTAGGTTGTTTCCATGTCTTGGCTATTGTGAATAGTGCTGCTATGAACATAGGGGTGCATGTATCTTTTTGAATTATAGTTCTGTCTGGATATATACCCAGGAGTGGGATCGCTGGATCATATGGTAATTCTATTTTTAGTTTTCTGAGGAACCTCCATTCTGTTCGCCATAGTGGCTTCACCAGTTTACATTCCCACCAACCGTGTAGGAGGGTTCCCTTTTCTCCACATCCTCTGGAGGGGAGGAAGCTTTTCAAAGCTGAGTGGACTCGCAGAGTTCAAAGATCTTAACGCAAATGTAGGCACAGCCGGGACCCAGCGAGGGATCCCAGTCTCATGTAACCATCAAAGAAAACCGGCTTCTTAGCCGCTGTGATTAACAGAAAAGTTAAAATTTTTATACAAGAAAAAAATAACAAAGTCAAAAGGTAGTGACAAACTGGGGAAAAATAGAGGTTTCGTGCCTCCCTTTACGAAAAACTCACGTAAATGATCAAGAGAAAGAGGAACAGCTGAGAAAAATGGGCAAGAGACACAGATTGGAAGTTTACCGAAAAACAAGCGTCCATAGCTAGTAAACACATAAAAAGATGCTCAGCGTCACACTTAATTAAAGAAAAGCAGAGCAGGGCTTCCCTGGTGGCGCAGTGGTTGAGAATCTGCCTGCCAATGCAGGGGACACGGGTTCGACCCCTGGTCTGGGAAGATCCCACATGCCGCGGAGCAACTAGGCCTGTGAGCCACAACTAGAGAAAGCCCTCGCACAGAAACGAAGACCCAACACAGCCAAAAATAAAATAAATAAATAAATATATTAAAAATACTTATAAAAAAAAAAAAAAGCAGAGCAGAAACAGTTACAAGATAAGGCTGGACTTAGAGATCAGGGGAATAGAGCCGAGAGCCTAGAAAACAACCAGGAGATACCATTGTCCACGTATGTGATTGGCAAAAGTTCTAAAAGTTGTGTAATAGCCAGTGTTGACCAGGATGTGATGAAACAGTGTCACTCATTATTATTGGGAGTGTGAACTGGTCCAAAGGCCATTTGGCAATAGCTGTCAAATTTTCAAAATGACTTTTGTTTGGGGTCCCAGGGACCCTGCTGCTAGCAGTTTTCTCCCACCACATAGTCTCAAATATATGCCATAGCTCTCAAGGGGAGGGTTTGTAAGAGTGGAAAATGAAAGTGATCCAAGGGTCCATCAGTATGGAACTGATTAAATGAACTGGGGTACAACCCTGGGAGGATGGGACACTTTATAGACATTAAAAAGAAATGCTTAGGACTTCCCTGGCGGCACAGTGGTTAAGAATCCACCTGCCAATGCAGGGGACACGAGTTCGATCCCTGGTCCCAGAAGATCCCACGTGCCATGGAGCAACTAAGCCCGTGAGCCACAACTACTGAGCTTGCACTCTAGAGCCTGCGAGCCACAACTACTGAGCCCACGTGCCACAACTACTGAAGCCCGCGCCCAGAGCCTGTGCTCTGCAACAAGAGAAGCCACCACAATGAGAAGCCCGCGCACCGCAACGAAGAGTAGCCCCCGCTCAGTGCAACTGGAGAAAGCCACCAAGACCCAGTGCAGCCATAAATAAATAAATAAAATTAATTAAAAAATATATTTTCCAAGTTGTTCTATAATACATCAGTGATAGACATCTAAGCATTTCTTTTTTTTTTCATTTATTTATTTTTGGCTGCATTGGGTCTTTGTTGCCACGCGCCGGCTTTCTCTAGTTGAGGCGAGCGGGGGCTACTCTTCCTTGTGGGGTGCAGGCTTCTCATTGCAGTGGCTTCTCTTGTTGCGGAGCATGGACTCTAGGCACGCGGGCTCAGTAGTTGTGGCTCACAGACTCTAGAGCACAGGCTCAGTAGTTGTGTAGCTCGGGCTTAGTTGCTCCATGGCATGTGGGATCTTCCTGGACCAGGGCTCAAACCCGTGTCCCCTGCATTGGCAGGCGGATTCTTAACCACTGCGCCACGAGGGAAGTTCCGGTAAATATTTTTAAAATACCAAGGTGCAGTAGGGCACATGGGATCACCTTGGTATAAATGAAAAATGTTATGTGGTTACAAATGGTAGTATATGCATCAATTCTTTTTTTTTTTTCCCCCCCCGGAAGGAAAAACAACAAACTTTGAAAACGGATTCTTCTGAGGTAGGGAAATGAGTGGAAGGTGGGTGGGTGTGGGTGTGGGAGGGATTTACTGCCATCCTTGTCTGTAACTCTCACGTTTGAAAGCACATTATCTTTTAGAATGCCAACATGGCGAGATAGTAAGACGTTTTTCATTTTCTCTGTATCTCTTTGCATTAAAAAATGACACTGTACTTTAAAAAAAAAATGAAATTACCCGCACACCACATTCACAGATATTGCTAAGTTAACCAGATTTTTCTGCTCTTCTTGGCAGCGTTTCATGTCGTTTCTGTACAAATATGTACTTCTTATAAAGTATCTTTGTCTTGGAAGGTGTATCCCTTTGGACGCTGGTTAGTTTTAAACATTTTTGGTCTGGGCAGGTCCGTGCCTGAAAAACTCCACCATTTCTGCAAAGCACATGCCTTGTCACACTCAACGTAATGACAAGTAAACCTTGGGCACTGCTGTCATGGAGAAAGTTCCAATCCCTGAGTAATAGTTCTATAAAAGCCAGTGAATGTGTAACAACTGAGGCGTGATCACGTGCTGTGGGGGACACGGGTTGGGTGCCTCCCCGTGACTTTGACATTCAGGCTGAGAAGTGCCAACAGCTGAGATTCTTATTAACTGAACTCTAAAATGAAAATTCCCCCGCTACCTCTTTGTCCACCTCCTGGAAATTGACATATGCTTGCAGGATAAGCTGCTGAAAAATTGTTACCATATGAGAATAATGGGGAAACTTTGAAGGTAGGGGCAAGAGTAAGCCCTATCAGACAGCAAAATGTGTCCTAACCGCTTGGTGCCCCCAGGTACGAGATTTTTGGTTTTGATGAAGGCAGTGCTGCTATTCAGCAGGCAAGGTGAGGACCAAGCAGCCAAACATTTCTTTGGAGAGTGAGGGGATAAAAGCTGGATTTCTATGTTCCTTTCACTGAAATCCAGATGGGTCCGAAAGTCGAATGCAAACCATGAAGCCATCAAGCACTCCAAAAAAAAACTGGGGAATTAATATATGCACTTAGAAGTGGGAGAAATATTTTTCTAAGTGGAAAAACAGAACTCAGGAGCTATGAGGAGCAAACTTGATACATTTGAATTTTAAAGCTTCTATAGGATCAAAGAATTGTAAAGTCTAAGAAACTGACAAACTGAATGCCTATATTTGAAATCATTCCATTGATGTGTTCTTTTTTTTTTCTCCATTTCCAAAACCTTTTAATTGATGTATTTTTTTTTTTTTTTTTAACATTTTAATGGTTGTTAAGTGAGCTGTTCTCAACTTTCTTTTCAGCAATGTCCCAGCTCTGGTAACAGTTCTTAAACAGCTGTCAGTTCTAATCTTGGTTACACAAATCCAAAAGGATTCAAACTGGTGCAATGAGGAAGTTGTGGGTTTTTAAAAAAAATTTTTGATCAAATTGTGAAATTCTTGTCATTTCTAATCTTGGTTACGCAGGTCCAGAAGGATTCAAAGTGGTGCAGTGGGGGAATTTTTTTTTTTTTTAATATCTGAATGGAATTGTGAAACTCTTGTCATTTCTTACCACAAATGAGAAAGTCACAAGGGAAATACCCTGAATTTGCCAGCATGAAGCCATCTAGAATAGCAAACCCTTGTGTGCAAACTTGTTACACAGTCATTTGTTATAAAGCTGTTATGTCACAAGGCTGAATAAATCCTTAGCAGATGCTCTTGTCATTTTTTGGAGCCTGAGGAATGTGAGAGGTGGCAACTGCTGGCTTAAACAATCTCACTGGCGAGGACGTGCCAGGGCCGGACTATTCAGATACGGCTATAAGTGTTTTATTCAGTGACAGATTTACAAGAGCAATCAGAGCTGCAGAAAAAGGAAGGGGAAAAAAAAAGAAAGAAAGAAAAAAGAATCACTGTGGTTGCTGCCAATAATGTGGTCTTGGCTTCCAACAGATTTTATTTTTAGGTTGTGGTGGCTTGGTTTTTATTTAATAAGGACCCATATAAAGAAGAAAACAAGAAGTGACCCATTAACCTACTGCCAAAATAGCCCCTGTGGACATTTAAAAAGAAGGTATGCACAGTGTTAGACACTGAGGCAGTGCAGGATTGAAAATAGAAAGCACCATCCCGTCCCACTTCTCCTCTGCCTCCCCTAAAGCCAATGGCCATAACACGTTCACATTTTTCCTTCTAAAAGAGAAAAAATGTTTATGTATATACTGGCACACATCTCTCTATGTGTGTGCGTATGCATGTATTTGTGTGTGTATATGTGTCTGTGTCTATATGTCCTGTGTACGTGTGTGTAAATGTATGTGTATGTATGTGTATATAGACGCATACGTATTTATGTGTATTTATATCATTTATATCTGTATACATGGTTGGATATGTACACATGTATATGTGTGCATGTGTGTGTATAAATGTATGCATATATGTTGGTGTGTAGGTATGTATGTGTTTTTGTATATGTGTCTGTGATAACAGCAGAAGTAGTCGCTTATATATCACACAGGATCTATTTTTTATTAATTAATTAATTAATTAATTTTAAATTTTTTAAATTTTTGGCTGCATTGGGTCTTCGTTGCTGCACGCGGGCCTTTCTCTAGTTGCAGCGAGTGGGGGCTACTCTTCGTTGTGGTTCGTAGGCTTATTGCTGTGACTTCTCTTGTTGCAGAGCATGGGCTTTAGGTGCATGGGCTTCAGTAGCTGTGGCACACGGGCTCAGTAGTTGTGGCTCGCGGGCTCTAGAGCGCAGGCTCAGTAGTTGTGGCACACGGGCTTAGTTGCTCCGCAGCATGTGGGATCTTCCCGGACCAGGGCTCGAACCCGTGTCTCCTGCATTGGCAGGCGGATTCTTAAACCGCTGCGCCACCAGGGAAGCCCCACGCAGGATCTATTAAGATCTATTAAGAAATATCATCAGTTCTACTTTTTACCCTGGATTGGTCTCCATCTCCTCCCACCTCCCTGCCTGCTCCCATGATTGCCAGATAAACCCAATGAAATTTAGATTTCAGATAAACGATTTTGTTTGGTATAAGTATGTCCCAAATATTGTATGGGACGTGCTTATAACTAAAATAATATTCATTGTTTATCTGAAATTAAAATTTCACTGGGCAACCTACCTTTTAATTTATTATATCCAGCAACCTCTAGCCCCTCTATAGAAGATTCCCCACATGCGGCCAGAGGGTTCCTGTTAGCCCCTAAGTCAGATCATGTCCCTCTCTGCTCAGAACCCTGGCTCCTATATCCCTCAGAATCAAAGCCCAAGATCTCATCATGGCCCTACTAACTTTACCTTCTACTTACTTCTTTGCCTTCATCTCCCTCCACTCTCTCCCTTGTTTACTCTGCTCCAGCTGAGAGACAGGCTGGGGCCTGGGACCCTTTTGCTGCAGTGCTGCCATCCTTGCACCTGGACACACCTCTCCTCCAGCAACAGAATACAAAGAAACTGTATGGGACTAAAGGTAACTGCCTGCATGTGCACTTGGGGCAAATTCTGGACAAAAGATACAAAGAGACCAAAAAACTTAACTGCCACTTTTGAAGACCCTGGAGCAAAAGGCGGGGGGAGGTCAGGAGCAAAAAAACACGGTGCTGCGCTCGCCTCCTGCACACAACACCACCTAAGGGGTGGGCAAACCACCTAAGCCACCGCTCCAGCCGGACCCCTGGACACACCCCTACCCTCACCTCATATAAGGAACAAGCTCGCCCCCCAACGCCCCGGCCCCAGGGAGCGAGCCAGCAAGGGAACCTGTTGTTTGTTCTCGCTCCCCCCTGCTGCCGCAGGGGCCCCAATAAAGCCTTGCCTGAATTTCTTGTCTGGCCTCTGATCAATTTCTATTGATTAAGGAGGCCAAGAACCCTGGTCGGTAACACAGCTACCCTGCTATTCCTTGATCACAATACGCATAGTCCTGCCTCAGGGCCTTTGCACTGGCTGTTCCGTCTGCCTGAACTGCTGTTGCTCCAGATAGTTCCATGACTTACTCTCTCATTTCCTTTAAGTCTTTGTTCAAATGGCATCTTTTCAATGACACACGCTCTGACCACTCTATCAAAAAGTGCCTCCCTCCTCCCCACCTCTCCTATCTTTAGAACTTATCACTTCCTCACTTACTGTTTTATTTATTTATTTGTTTGTTTATTTATTTATTTATCTATTATTTGTCTCCTCCTACTAGAATATAAGCTCCATGAGGGCAGGAATTTTTTTTTCTTTCTTTCTTTTTGGCTGCGTTGGGTCTTAGTTGCTGTGTGTGGGCTTTCTCTAGTTGCGGCGAGCGGGGGCTACTCTTCTTTGCGGTGCGTGGGCTTCTCATTGCAGTGGCTTCTCTTGTTGCGGAGCACAGGCTCTAGGCGCGCGGGCTCAGTAGTTGTGGCTCACAGGCTCTAGAGCACAGGCTCAGTAGTTGTGGCACATGGGCTTAGTTGCTCTGCGTCACGTGGGATCTTCCTGGACCAGGGCTCAAACCCATGTTCCCTGCATTGGCAGGCGGATTCTTAACCACTGCGCCACCAGGGAAGTCACTCTTTTTTGTTTGTTTGTTTGTTTGTTTTTGTTTACTGCAGTATCCTAAGCACCTAGAACAGTGCCTGGCATGAAGTTCAATAAATATTTTGAGGGTGTGTGTGTGTAATTAATAAATGGAGCCAAGACTACTTGGGTTCAGATTCAAGTTCTCTGCTTACTAGCTGTGTGACCATTGCCAGTTTTTCTTAATCTCTCTGAGCTTCAGTATCCTCTGCTGTAAACTGGGGATAATAGCATGACCCTCATAGAGTTGTTGTGGAGACTAAATGAATTAACGCAGGTCAAGTAGCTTGTGTGTAGTAAGCATTATATAATTTTTAATTATTATAATCAGTAGTAGTATTGGGAATGCCAACAGTGTTATTAATCGGGCATCATTCAGTTGCAAATAATAGAACCACAGTTCGAATTGGCTTACATAAAATAAAATTTTCTTAAAAAGGGATTTTATTGGCTAACGTAATTCAGCGATGGTTTGGCTTCAGGCATGGCTGAATCCAGTTGTACTGAGTAATGTCCTCAGAGAATCGCTCTCCCTCTGTCTCTAGACTTTTTTGTGTGTTAGCTCTATTCACAGGCAGGCTTCTAGCAACTCTGGGCTCCTGTCCTCCCAGATTCATCCAGTGTAAAGAGGAAAGAGAGCTCCCTCCACCCCCAGTCATTCTAGGAAAAGTCCCAGGTTGAGCTGTGCTTGACTGTGAGTGGGTCGTGTGCTGACCCTGGGACCAGAGATAGAGTTCGTGCCATGGGAATCACATGGAGGAGATGGAGAGAGGCATGATTTCCTGAGGAACATGAAGGTAGTGTTTCTAGAAGAAGGGATGCTAGCTAGACCAACACCACATTTCACCACATCATCATTATTATTATATTTATTATCTGTAATTGTGTTTTGTGTTACTATTTCAGGATTGTGCAGCACAACACAGACTGCTAGTAGTTCCACAAAACTGTTTCCTTCTTTTCTTTTTAAGATTTTTAAAAATATTTATTTTATTTATTATCATTTAATTTTGGCTGCATTGGGTTTTTGTTGCTGCACGTGGGCTTTCTCTAGTTGTGGCGAGCGGGGGCTACTCTTTGTTAGGGTGCGCGGGCTTCTCATTGTGGTGGCTTCACTTGTTGTGGAGCACGGGCTCTAGGTGTGTGGGCTTCAGTAGTTGTGGCACGCGGGCTCAGTAGTTGTGGTGCATGGGCTTAGTTGCTCCGCGGCATGGGATCTTCCCGGACCAGGGCTCGAACCCGTGTCCCCTGCATTGGCAGGCAGATTCTTAACCACTGCACCACCAGGGAAGCCCCTGTTTCCTTCTTTTGCTGTGCACACCTCTGTAAGACACTTCCCAGCCTCCTTTGACCACGTGACTGAGTTCTAAGCAACGGGACCTGAGTGGAAGGGAATTTAAACCTCCTGCCCATGATTCTCTCTACTCGTTCCTTGTTGAAGCCAACTGGAACAGAGAAGACTCACGGAACCACCTCAGAAGCCAAAAGTTGAACATGGAGGAGCTATAAGGTGGAAGGAACTCGGGTTCCTGGATCACACCTTGAGGAAAAGCATCTGCAATCAAGAACAACCATGACTTTACATGAGCAAGAATAAACTCCTATCATTGTTTGAGCCATTAGACATTTTTGGGAGGTGTGTTTGTTACAGCAGCTAATGTTACCCTGACTAAGACAACAGGAGAAATGAAATTTATAGTTTCCCCAGGTGAAGTCTAGTTGATAGAGAGATACGTATTCCTTTCCCAGCTCTGGACCTAGTAGTCAAAGGCAGGTTCTGGTGTAAAATTCATGGAGTGTCTTTCCAGGGAGGACTGATAGCAACCATCTTCCCTATGTATTGATCACATCAACTTAAGAGGCTGTATTTATTAGGCTATTTTACTTTTAAGCTACAGAAGCTCAGGCTTCTGTTTTAAAAAAGCTGAATTGGCTCTTGGAAATACAGTGTGGGCAGAGCAGAGTGGGTTGTATTGTTTGTTTGTTTGTTTGGACACCTTTACAACAATTGGGAATATAAATGGCTGTCTCTCTGAGTCTGCCTTCTCTGCATGTCTCTGCCTGTTGGCTTTATCTTTTGAATCTGAGACCACCTTTTTTTTTCAGGAGAAGCTCCTGACACATTCTAAGCTCACATTCCCCAAATTCTCATTTTTTCCAAAGAAGAACTGAGGCTGTCTCTGGTCTTAAGGTCTGAAAGCCCACCTGTCCCCTCCTGCAATCCTGTCCTGGCATCTCCAACAACTGTCTGTGTAATGCTGACTATCACCTCATGGCTCTCTGGGCCCAGTTTCTCTTCTGTAAGTCAGTCAGTAAAGAATGTGTTTGACTGAAAGTAATAGAAAACGATGATATAAAAAATATGTACTTATTTTTCTCACATAAAAAGTCCGGAAGAATGTGGTTTGGTATTGGTTCAATGGTATTGAAGGTATTGGTTCAATGACATCTGATGTCCCAGGTTCTTTGTCTCTCTGCCTCACCATCCTTAGAGTGTTGACTTTCATGTTTGTGCCTGTTGCTTCATGACCACAGGATGGCTGCTATAACTCTGACCATCACATCCACAATCAAGGTAGGAATAAGGGGAAAGCCCTTTCTGACCCTTATTATCAGGGACACAAAGGTTTACCAGAAGCCTCCTAGCTGACTTCTGCTTTCATCTCCTTGGCCATGATGGTGTCACATGACTGTGAGTAGTAGTCAAGGATGCTGGGAAAATGAGTCCCTGGCTTTCAGCCTTGAAAACAGTGGTGGGTAGTGAAGAAGGGGGCTGGGAATGATCTTTGGGTTACCATAGGAACCACTGGAGTTCAGTGTCATGAATGTGATGAATAAGGAAGAGTCTGAGACAAGGAGGAAACAGAAGTTCTTATGGGGGGTGAGGATGATTCCTTTCCATGGGGGGTGTAATTTACAGCTGAGGGACAATCCATGGTCAGTTGTGACTCTGGAATCTTCTGTGACAAGGGAGAAGTAACAGAAACAACAATAATAATACAACAGTAATAATTAGCAACTAATATATGGGCCAGGCACCTGCTGTACAGACACAGACTCATTTATTGCTCCAACAAACCCTATGATTACTCCTATGATTATTTCCTCACTGGGCTCACAGCTTCACTCTTATTCCCCACGGTGTGTTCCCCACTCAGCAACCAGAGGGAACCTTTAAAACTGAAGTCAGATTATGTCTCTCCTTAGCTCAGAGCCCTCCCACGGCTCCTCCCTCACTCGCAGTAAAAGCCAGAGTCCTTGCTGTGGCCCCAAAAGCCTCAGACAATCTGCCCTCCCTCCACCTGTCATCTCTCTGACCTCATTTCCCCCTACTTCTCACCCTGCCAGCCACACTAGCCTCCTTGTTTTTTTCTTGCAAGCTCTAGGCATGCTTCTGCCCCAGGACCTTTGCACTTGCTAAATCCTTCTGCTAAAGTTCTTTCCCGATTTCCACAGGACTTGCTCCCTCGCCTCCTTCAGGTCTCTACTGAGATGTCCCTTTCTCCCCAAGGTCTCTCTGACCCAGTCCCCAAGCTCTGTCAGTTCCTCATTCTTTTTTTTTTTTTTTTAATTATTTATTTATTTATTTTGGGCTGCGTTGGGTCTTCGTTTCTGTGCGAGGGCTTTCTCTAGTTGCGGCAAGTGGGGGCCACTCTTCATCGCGGTGCGTGGGCCGCTCACTATCACGGCCTCTCTTGTTGCAGAGCACAGGCTCCAGACGCGCAGGCTCAGTAATTGTGGCTCACGGGCCTAGTTGCTCCGCGGCATGTGGGATCCCCCCAGACCAGGCCTCGAACCCGTGTCCCCTGCATTGACAGGCAGATTCTCAACCACTGCGCCACCAGGGAAGCCCCAGTTCCTCATTCTTGATTTGTTTGCTACCTAGCACTTACCACTATCTGACTGCCCATAGAGTTTATTCATTTCTTTTGTTTTTCTCCTTCTGTAGAGTGGAAGCTCCCCAAGGGCTGGGGGGGTTTGCCTGTCTCATTCATGCTGCACCTCCAGCACTTAGAACAGTGCCTGAAACGTAGAAGATGCTCAATAAATATTAGTTGGATAAAGGAATGGTTGATCTCCATTTTGAAGATAAAGAGAACTACTGTTGATTGTGCACTTACTGTGTGCCAGCGACCACCCTAAGGGCCTCCAATGTAACCATGCACCAAGCCTTCATTACAATGCTGTGAGGATTCAGTTATCCCCAATTTACAGATTGAGAAATTGAGGCCCAGGGAGATGAAGAAAGCTGCTCTACCAAGTTTCTGCTACAGTAATAAATTACCACAAACTCAGTGGCTTAAAACAATACACATTTATTGTCTTAAATTATGGAGATTAGAAATCTAAACAGGTCAGCAGGGCTGTGTTCCTTCCAGAGGCTCCAGGGACGAATCCCTTTCCCTGCCTTTTCCATTGTATAGAGGCTGCCTGCATTCCCTGGCTCACGGCCCTTCCGTGCCTCTCTCGGAACTCTGCTTCCCTCCTCCTCTGACTCTGACCCTCCTGCTTCCCTCTTTCCTGTATAAGGATCTTTTTGATTCCGTTGGGCCCCCCTGGATGATCTAGGTTACCGTCCCCATCTCAAGGTCCTTAACTTGATCACATCTGTGAAGTCCCTTTTGCCCCAGGAGGCAACACGTTCCCAGGGTCAGCACAGCAACTGTCCTTGGGGGACATTATTCAGCCCATCACAGTTCCTATAGTTACGTTCAGAAAATAATCCACAGCTCTGATGTTCAAACTCGCATCTGGCTGACCGCAGAGCCCCCGGTCTATCCTACTCGCCATGACTGCGGGAGGAGACCCATCACAGCCCCCACCTTTCTCTGGGGTGCAAAGAGAAGCTTCCCGTGCCGCCTCGGAGGCCCTCCAAACTCTGGGCGCCGCGTTCCCTCCGTCCCCCCAGCTCCCCACCCCCTGCCACTGGGCTCCTGCTCCTGGAATGCAACTTGTTTCCTTTGGACTTTGGCCTGTGAACAACCTTCCAGGCCCTTCCCTCCCCCTCAGCCTGGGGATGTGCTCAGGCGGGTTGGAAGGACCGAGGGGCCAGCCGGCGCCAGATTCTGGGCCCGGAGCACAGGGAGGACTTGCAGATGGGCTGGGGAAGGGGCCCACTTTTCGTGCAAAAACCATGCCCTGCCATGATGCAGGGAAGACTCAAACATCCAGCCTCCCGGACTTCACAGAAAACCCAGAACCACAAACCTCAAATGCATAACCCTCCTGTTTTTCTAGTAAGTTTTCCTCACCAAGCCTGTGGCTGGCGATTCTCCTCTCTCCCCAAACCTCCAAGTGCCCCCACCCAGCCTGAATCCCCAACTGCTGATCGCGCATCTTCCTTTATTAAGAACAGAGATGAGACAGGCAGAGGTATTATGGGATAGAATTTGAGTCTGGATTCTGCAGCCCAACTGCCCAACTTCAGAAAGACTTGCCTCTTACCAGCTGTGTGACCTTGGGGAAGGCCCTTCCCCTCTGTGGGCCTCAGTGTTCTCATCTGTAAGATGGGGATGAAATCGTAACAGTACCTACCTCTGAGGATTTTTATGCAAATCCAACGAGTTATATCTGCAAAGTGCTCAGAACAGGGTCTGGTAGGTAAGCACTATATAAGTTTTTGTTAAAAAATAAAATAAAATTAAAATTTGCTTCTTTAGCTTCCCACGGTGAAATTCACCTTTGCCAACATACACCTGCTTTTCTCTTCCGTCCTTGGAGGAAACGGCCATGCTCCCACCAAAAGCCAGTCCCTTCTCTGCACTGGGGTCCCACCTTCCTTACTGGGGGGAGGTTCCATCTCTCTCTAACCTGTTTCACTGTCTCTCTTGCATCATTTCTTGGTTTTTAGAAGCCCTCTTTGACCCCATGTCCAGCTACCACCCCATTCCCCCCTTTCCTCTTTATAGCAAAACACCTTGAAAGAACTGCTACCCTTGGGTTTCGACAGACACACCTTCCACTCAACTCTTCCAACCCCCTGTGCTTTGATTTCTGTTCCCATCTCTCAAAAAGTACAGGGGCCTCCGTTTTGTAAAGCCAACAAAACAGCCGCTTCTCTGCCCTCATCGGACCTCTACCCCTTCCCTGAAGCCCTCTCCTCTCTGTGCTGTTAAATTCTTATTCTGAAATAATTTCAAACTTAACAGCTGAGTTGCAAACTAGGACCAAGAACTCCTGCGTCCCTGTAACATTCTGGCAGGTATGTGTCATTATTCCATCTCTCTCTCTGTTCCTCCCCAGCCCTCCCCCTTTCTCCCTCTGTTATGAGCTGTGTCCCTCCCCCCAAAATGATATGTTGAAGTCTTAACCCCCAGTAGCTCAGAATGTGACCTTATTTGGAAAGAGGGTGGTTGAAGACGTAATCAGTAAAGATGAGGTCCTACTAGAGTAGAATGGGCTCCGAATCCCATGTGACTGGTGTCCAGTAAGAAGACAGCCACGTGAATGAAGACAGAGGCACAGAGACGTGACACGTGACAGAGGCAGAAATGGGAGTTGTGCAGCTGTAAGCCAAGGAAAGCCAAGGCTTGTCAGCAAACCACCGGAAGCTAGGAAGAGGCAAGGAGACAAGGATGGATCCCCCTAGACATTGCAGAGGAAGCAGGACCCTGTTGGTTTCAGACCTCCGGCCTCAGAACAGTGAGTGAATAAATTTCTGTTGTTTGAAGCCACCGTGATTGTGGCATTTTGATATGGCAGCCCTAGGAAACTGATACACACCATCCTCCACTCTTTCTCTCTATATGCATATTTTTTTTTCTGAACCTTTTGAGAGTAAGTTGCATACATCATGCTTCTTTACTTCTAAATATGTCAGTGTTCACTTCCTAAAAATAAGAAGGACCTTCTCTCACAGAACCACGGTAGTTACCAAAATTAGGAAATTCAACACTAACACCACACATTTATTCACCCCAAAGTCCATATTCAATTTCATCAATCATCCCAATCATGTCCTTTCCAGCAACTGTATTTTTCAGCCCGGAATTTAATGTGAGATCAGAAGTTGCATTCAGTTTTCTCTTTCTCATCTCCTTCACTCTGGAGCCGTTTCCCATTCTTCCTTGACTTTTGTGACCCTGACACTTTGAAGAGTACAGGCCAGTTATTTTGTGGAATGACCCTTGATGTGGGCTTGTCTGGTGTCTCCTGGAGGTTGGATTCAGGGATGCACTTTTGGCGGGAATTCCCCAGAAGGGTTGCTGTGTCCTCCTCGGTATATTATAGCGGGGGCTCCTGATTTCAGTATGTCCCACCACGGGGGATGTTTGCTTTGATCACTTGATTAAAGTGGCGTCTGCCAGGCTGCTCTGGCATGAATCACTACTTTTCCCTTTGTAACTCCTCTCTTTGCTTTAAACACACACACACACACACACACACACACACACCTCCCTTCGTTTTGTAAGCAATACCTCTTGAGGATTTCAGTTTCCTAGAAAGGGAATCTTTTGATACTTACACAGAGAGAACTCCCTCCTGCTTTTCTTTTACATGTGCATTATATGGATGCACCATGATTTGCTAAACAGCCCTCTATAAACGGATACTTGGGCCAATTCCAATATTTTGCTATTCTTCTTTGCTCTTCAAGCACACATTCTTGGGGTTCTTCTGCCCCCTCCCCTCCTGCGCAATCCCTTTTCTTTTCTTTCTTTTTTTAAAATTATTTATTTATTTATTTTTGGCTGTGTTGGGTCTTCGTTGCTGTGCTAGGGCTTTCTCTAGTTGCGGCGAGCGGGGGCCACTCTTCATCGCGGTGCGCGGGCCTCTCACTGTCGCGGCCTCTCCCGTTGCGGAGCACAGGCTCCAGACGCGCAGGCTCAGTAGTTGTGGCTCACGGGCTTAGTTGCTCCGCGGCATGTAGGATCTTCCCAGACCAGGGCTCGAACCCGTGTTCCCTGCATTGGCAGGCAGATTCTCAACCACTGCGCCACCAGGGAAGCCCCGCAATCCCTTATCTTGATTCCTCCTCTTCTGCCTGACATTGATCCACCCCAGGGCCATTTTCTCTCCTTTCTCCACACCCTCTCTCTAGATGATCTCATCCTGCCCCTCAGCTTAAAATACCTCCATGTGCCAATGACTTCTATATTTATATCTCCACCCCGTCTCTCCCCTGAACTCCAGGCTCGTATGTGTAACTCTGTTTTGATGTCTGATAGGCGTATCACATTTAAGACCTCCCCAAAAGGAATTCCTGATCTCCCAGCTCATTTCTCCCTAAAGTTTCCCCATCATGGTGAATAGACCCACCATCACTCTAAACATCTGAGCCAAAAATAGAGTCACTAAAATTTTTTCATTGAGGTGCAATTCATGTAATATAAAATTAACCATTTTAAAGTGTACACAAGTGGCATTTAGTACCTTCACAATGTTGTGCGACCATCACCTCTATCTAGTCCAAGAATTTTCATCACCCCCAAAGGAAATCCAATACTCATTAAGCAGTCACTCCCCATTCCCCCCTCCCTCAATACCTGGCAACCACGAATCAATTTTATATCCCTACGGCTTTACCTATTTGGGAGATTTTATATAAGTGAAGTCATACAGTATGTGGTGTTTTGTGTCTGACTTCTTTGACTTAACATAATGTTCTCAAGGCTCATCGATGTTGTAGCACGTATCAGAATTTCATTCCTTTCTGTGGCTGAATATATTCCATTGTATGGCTATACCACACTTCGTTTATCCATTCATCCATCCATCAGTGGATGGATCCAGGACTGTATGAAGGTACATGGATCAAGGTAGGAGGCTACAACATATTTTATTTAACAGCTTATCAATTTGATTTATAACATTTAAATAGTTAACTATATACAACTTAACAGCAAAAACAACACAAAGCAATTCAAAACGGGGAAAGGACTTGAATAGACGTTTCTCCAAAGAAGATATACAAATGGCAACAAGCATATAAAAAGATGCTGAACATCATTAGTCATTAGGGAAATGCAAATCAAAACCACAATGAAATACCACTTAATATCCACGAGGATGGTTATTATTTAAAAAAGAAAAACAACATGACACTGTTGGCAAGGATGTGGAGAAACTGGAACCCTTGTGCACTGCTGGTGGGAATGTAAAATGGTGCAGCAGCTGTGGAAAACAATATGGTGGTTTCTCAGAAAAATTAAATGCAGAATTGCCATATGATCCAACAATTCCACTCTTAGGTATATACCCAAGATAACTGAAAGCAGAGACTCAAAGAGTCAATGTACACCAATGTTCATACCAACATTATTAACAGTAGTCAAAACGTTAGAACAACCCAAGTGTCCATCAACAGATGAATGGACAAACAAAATGTGGTATATCCATACCTGGAATATTACTCAGTCATAAAAAGGAATACAGCACTGACACATGCTACAACATGGATGAACCTTGAAAACATTATCCTAAACGAAAAAAGCCAGACACAAAAGCCAGACAAATACCGTGTGACTCCCCTTATATGAGGAGACAAATGCATAGAATCAGAAAGTAGAATAAAGGTTACCAGGAGCTAGGGGAGGGAGAGAATGGGGAGTTTTTGTTCAACAGGTATAGTTTGTTTGGGATGATGAGAAAGTTCTGGAAATAGTTGTGATGGGTACATAACGTTGTGAATGTAGTTAATGTCGCTGAATTGTATCTTTTTAAATGGTTAAAGTAGTAAATGTTGTGTTATGTATATTTTACCACAAATTTTTTAAAAGCCAAAAAAGAGGGAACTGTAAAAATATACATTTATCTATTTAGTAAATGGGCCAACATGTGTACTCATGGCCCAGCCCCACAAATGCTCAAGACACACCATTTCCTCTATTCCCCTTCCCTAGCTGCCAGCCAGAGAAAAAGTCCCAAGTCCCCATCCTCAAAGTCCTGCCATCACCTCCCCTCTCCTGCCACCTGCTTTTTTCTCCAATTTTCTCCTTAACTCTCCCTTGTTCCCTCTGCCCAAGTCACACTGGTGTCTTTGCTATTTCGCAAACACACCAGGCAGGCTCCAGCCTCAGGGCCTTTGCACTGGCTGCTCTTTCTGCTTGGAACACTATTCTCTCAAATATTCACATGGTCACTCCTTCATCTCCTTCAGGTCTTGGCTCAAACGTCACCTCAGCACACTGTAAAAATTACAACCCCCCCATACATGTGTGTTACACTCGCACACACTTTTTCTCTTTATCCCTCTTTCCTGCTTTATTTTTTCCCAAAACCACTCATTATCACCCTGTAACGTATTCTATATCTTTCTTATTTATTTTGTCTCTGCTCTATCTGCCCAACAGAGTACCAGCTCTCAAAGGGCAGGGAATTTTGTCTGTCTTATTCACTGCTCTATCCCCACTGCCTAGAATCCAACTCATACCTGGTGCAGATGATATACTAATTTCCTTTATTTGTAAAGCTTTCCTACTCCTCAGCAAAAAAAAAAAAAAAAAAAAAAAAAAAAAAAAAAAAAACCTCAAATTTTTTAAAAAAGAGTAAAGATATGAACAGAAAATTTAGAGAAAAAATTAACTAGCTGTGTGGCCCTAGGTAAGTGATTTACCCTCTCTGATCTTTCCCCTGACTGTAAAATACAGGAGCTGCTCAATAAATACTTGTTGAATAAATGAGCAACTAAATCAGTAAAACAATATATAACTCATAAACTGTGGTAAAAATTAAATGACTTACTGAAAAAGAATATATATATATAGAAAAAGAATACATATGTGTATATATATATATGTATATGTATATAATCGAATTGCTTTGCTGTACACCTAACACAACATTGTAAATCAACTATACTTCAATTTTTAAAAAAATGGTTTAAAAAAGTTAAATGACTTAGTACAGATGCAGGGCTTAGAATGTTGTCTGGCACACAGCATGCCCTATGTAAGTGATAGTGATGACTCCTTTTAAAAATAGTATTATTGTTGTGGTTATTATATGCATCCTTCAAGATCCCGTCCAGTGTCACCTCCTCCAGGAAGCCCTCCCGGATAAGACCAGACAGGATCAGTTGCTCAGGGTCCCCAAAGCACTTTATGTAGTTTTCTCTTTAAACTTCAGCAAGACATGTCCCAATTAGTATACTCTGTATTCTATGCCCCGCACCAAGGATAAGAACACATTTTCGTGATAATTATAGGGCTTTTCTCCCTGGCTGTAAACAGGCTGGCCTGGCCTGTCATAACCACTGGACTCTAAGCTCCTAAAAGTAGAGCTTATTTCATTCACTCAAGTATGCCTAACATGTCACGCAGAGCCTGGAACAAGGAAACTTCTCAAGCAATCTTGGTGGATCCAATAAATGCACCATTCTGTCGCCTGCCTCTCAATATGGAATGTGCATAAACCCAGGGATATGCAATGGTGGCCCGAGGATTCATAAATCCATGGCAATTTTTTTTTTGCAAGAAGCGGGTTAGAAACATCTCTATTACAAGTCTTCTTTCCCTAGTTTTATTGGAAAATAATTGACATACATCACTGTATAAGTTTAAGGCATATGGCATCATGGTTTGATTTACCTATATTGTGAAATGATTACCACAGTAAGTTCAGCCAATATCCACCTTCTCACAGAGATACAATAAAAAGAAAAGAAAGAAGGAAAGGAAAAATTTTTTCTCCTTGTGTTGAGAACCCTTAGTACTCTTTTTTTTTCTTTTTTACACTCTCATATTTATTTATCAGGTGAACAATACGTTTAAAAATCATCATTGCCAAGAACTCTTGGTATTCTTTTTTTTTTTAATTTATTTATTTATTTAGGCTGCGTTGGGTTTTTATTGCTGGGTGTGGGCTTTCTCTAGTTGAGGTGAGCGGGGGCTACTCTTTGCTGTGGTGCACGGGCTTCTCATTGCGGTGGCTTCTTTTGTTGCGGAGCACAGGCTCTAGGCGCGCGGGCTTCAGTAGTTGTGGCACGCAGGGGCTTAGTTGCTCTGCAGCATGTGGGATCTTCCCGGACCAGGGCTCAAACCCGTGTCCCCTGCATTGGCAGGCAGATTCTTAACCACTGCGCCACCAGGGAAGCCCCTCTTGGTATTCTTTTAACAACTTTCCCATATCTTGTGCAGCAGTGTTAGCTAAATTCCTCATGTTGTACATTACATCCCTATTATTTATTTTATTACTCAAAGTTTGTACCTTTTGACCACCTTCACCCATTTTTTTCCACGCTTGACCCCCTGTCTCTGGCCACCACCAATCTGTTTGCTGTATATATGAGTTTGGGTTTCTGGGTTTTTTTTAAAGATTCCACATATATTTGAGATGATACGGTATTTGTCTTTCTGTATCTGACTTATTTCACTTAGCATTATATCCTCAAGGTCCATCCATGTTGTCATAAATAGCAGGGTTTCCTTCTTTTTAGTGGCTGAACAGTATTCCTGTGTGTGTGTGTGTGACATTTTCTTTATCCATTCATTCATTGATGGGCACTTAGGTTGTTTCCATACCTTGGCTATTATATATAGTGCTTCTGTGAACATGGGTGTGCAGATATCTTTTAGTGTTTTCCTTTCCTTCGTATAAATACCCAGAAGTGGAAATGTTGGATCATACGGTTGATCTGTTTTTCATTTTCTGAGGAACCTCCACACTGTTTTTCATAGCAGCTGCACCAAGTTACATTCCCCATGGCAAATATTTATGATGGCCAATTTCACTTCAACTTTTGAAGGAAAAACTCACCTTTGTATTAAAATGGATAACACTATGTTATGGAGTGGGATATGAATTTTTAATGCCAAAATAAGACTTCAAAGAAGTCTGTATCAAAGAGGTGGTTCCTAAAACCCCTAGATGAGAAGGGACAATTTTCTTCTCTCTGCTGGTAAACTTGAAAAGTAATGTGTTAGTCCTGTCGTTTTATAAAGGAAGAGTCCTGGTTGGTTATGACCAGTTAGTACTCAATAAAGAAGCAGGTCCACAGGACTTCCTTGGTAGTCCAGCAGATACGACTCCACGCTTTCACTGCTGAGGGCCCGGGTTTGATCTCTGGTCAGGGAACTAAGATCCCACAAGCCATGCGACCAAAAAAAAAAAAGAGAGAGAGAGAGAGAGAAGCAGGTCCACTATGAGGACACGGGGTAAGGAACTTATTATGGGATAGAATCTTAAGCAATTGTAGACAAAGCTGGGGGAGGTGAAGACCAAGGAAGGGGTGGTGGGAACATTGAAAAATGTTAATAACTAGGGAGCCAGAGGGTTGCTGGAGGAAAAGTATATGTAAGGTCGGTGCCTCTGTAACTAGTATTGGGTTTTAAGTCCCTGTAGGTCAGTTGGCTGCGTGGTTGGGAAACTAGAACCTGGAACCCATGAGAATAAACTGGAAGCCTCAAGCGTCTCTTACCAACTTCAACTCCATGTGTGACCTGCTGGAGAAGCTGGTGCCTTTCCCCTGCTGAGTTGCTCAGGCTCCTGGCCCCAAATTCACAGAAGCTGGAAAAGGAAAGCTGGTGGGAGCAGGTGGAGCTGAGGTCCGATGCTGCCCCAAGCCCACGAGGTGAGCCAGCAGATCAGTGACAAGAGGCGTGAGCCCCATTGTGGCCCCTGGGTCCTGTGCAGACCTTCCCACCATAATAGCTATTGCGTCACTTCTGTTATCTAAATCTCATGCAAATTTCCTTTTAGACAACGTTAACCCAGAGCCACCAGGGGAAAGGTGTTCTAGGATACATAGACCCAACTTAGCTCAGTTAGACAGAACTAAATTGCCACACAGCCCAGAGGGGGAGAGCAGCCTACCCAAGGTCACACAGCAACTGTATGATGGAACAGGAACCAAGCCAGGTGACACAATAGAGCACTTTCTTCTCAGGGAACAGCATAGTGTTATATGAGGTTAAATGTTTAGGCCCAGGCATCAGGGTGCCCGAGGAAGGAAGTCTAGCTTTGTCATTCATTAGCTATGTGGCCTTAGGTAACTGAATTAACCTCTCTGATCCCCAGTTTTCTTGCCTATAAAATTGGGGACATTAGTAATACCCCTTCATAGGGTGGTTGTAAAATGAAATGCGTGTGTAGAGTTTAGCATGGTGCCGGGCACATTATGAGAGCTTGTGGCAGGCATGACTGTGTACACTGTTATTTCCAATTCCCCTGCACTTCTAGGTGCATGGGTGACTGTACTTCCCCACCTCCCGGAAGTTAGGTGTGGTCATGTGACTTGCTTTGGCCAATGAAATATGAGCAAAAGTCACATGTAGCTTCCTGGCGGAAGTATTCAAACGCTGGTGCATGAGTCGCTCTGCTCTCTATTCCCTTGCTGTGGTAGTCACGGGAGCACACGATGACTTGGAAATAAAAAAGCAGCCTGCATCACTGAACCACAGCATGAAGGGGGTTGCCCTGAGAGGTCTCTGTGATTCTCTCAGCTCTGCCTTCCTCTGGATGTAGAATTCATCCTCAAGATGCCTTCTCTTGTGGCTTCCAGATGGCTTCCTGCAGCTCCCATATTTATTCTTTCCCATCTAGGGGGAAAGAGAGGGTATTCTTCCTCACAACTAGTCACAAAACTCCTGAGCGTCTTTCTAATTGGACTGAGTCCATGTATCCAGCCCTTAACCAATCTCCATGACCAGGGAGATAGAATGCACTGATTGGCTTAGGCCTGGGTTACCTGGGTGACCACTTCTGAACCAATCACTGTGGCAAGGGGGTGGGATTATGCTGATTAGTTCAAACCCTTCAGTGCCCATCCCTGGAGCTGGGAGTTTGGAGGGTGTCAGTCTGATTCAAACTTATGGCTTTTATTACTGGGGTGGTAAGAGGAGAAATGGCCATTGTGAAGGTGAACACGTGTGCAGGACATTTCTTTTTCCTTTTAAAAAATGTATTTGAAACAGTCACAAACTTATAGGAAAGTTGCATGTATGGTATAAAGAACTTCCCCCCCACCAACGGTTTTGAGAGTAAATTGCAAATCTGGTTCCCCATCATCCCTGAATATTGTAGTGGGTGTGTCCTACAAACAAGGACATTCCACAGTAAAGATACTTTTGTTCCCTTTGATTCATACATTTTATATGAGACAACATAATAGCCCACATTCCTCCACCAAATTTTCCATTTGTCTGTTTACTTATATCCTCATAGATTCATGGATTCTTGTTTTATTTAAGGGGTTATGATCTGTTGCGCTCATTTTTAATGTTGATGCTCGAAATGTCCCAGATTTGGCCAGTGGGAGCCCTTCAAGCTGGCTCTATGCCCTTCCACCTGTTCTCATCATTCTTTGAGCATTTCCTTACTTTCTGACCCCAAAAATGTTCCAGGCTCATCTTGTACCTTCCCTGTCCCCCCACCCCTAGAATCAGCCATTTTCTCAAGGGAGAAGTGAGGGTACTTCTGAAGGCGGGTGGCTGACCCCTCACCCCTGAATGACTCCCCTCAGACTCTGATTTAAATGAGGCCGGGCCGGGCCAATGGCACAGGCAATGCTCTAGCGGTTGCCATGGAGACCGCTGAGCTGCAAAGCAGAAGGAGGCGGTGATGTCATTGTGGGAGCAAGTGCAGCGGCCACATCCTTGTCTTAGCCAGGCCACAGGGCAGTGAGGGTAGCCTCTGGGCCAGCGGCAAGGAACGAGCCACCCTGCCTGCCGGGCACCCTCGCAGGACACCCCGGTGGCAGCAGCCCCAGGGCGATCAGCCGTCCAAGATCTGCTGAGACTGACAGGGCCTGTGAGACCTTTGAGGACCACCGCCAGAAAGAGGGACCAGCATCTTCATACTCTCTCTGGTGCGGCCTTGCCTAGGACTCAGGATCCACCAGCTAGCCGTCAGACACCCACCCCTGCTTCACACTCTGTAAGTCCCTAGGAATTCCCAAGAGCCCCCTGGGAGGAAGGTTACAGAAGGCTGGACACTGTGCAGCCCTGTGGGCAGGGCCTGGGGCATCTTTGGCTGAGGTGGACAAACTAGGCCCCGTGAGGCGTCTCTCTTTGCCTTGGGAAGGGGTCGTGACATCCTGGATAACTTTTTGGATTCCCGAGGCAGCTCAGGTGTGCACCGTCGGGCATACTGCGGCCTCAGAGAGCTGGGCAAGATGCTTTTCGGCGTCAAGGACATTGCATTGTTGGAGCATGGGTGCAAAGGCTCTTGAGGTGGACAGTTACAAGTCTCTGATGATCCTGGGTATCCCGGAAAACTGCAACCATGAGGAATTTGAAGAGATCATACAGGCCTCCCTAAAACCTCTGGGTAAGTTCGAAGTGGCTGGGAAGGCCTTTGTGGAAGAAGAGAGATCCAAGGCCGCCATCATTAGGCTGGCAGAGGACATCAATTATGCCGTGATCCCCAGGGAGATCAAGGGCAAGGGCGGCATGTGGAGAGTGGTCTACATGCCCCAGAAGCAGGATATTGAATTCCTGACCAAGCTGAACCTCTTCCTGCAGAGCCAGGGCAGGACGGCGGAAGATGTGGCCCAGGTCCTAAGGCAGGAACTGTGCCCGACAGTGACGGGCCCCAGAGAGCTTCCTGCCAGAAACTGCTATGAGCCCGTGCCAGGGGAGAAACAGGGGCCTGGGGCCACTGCTGCGGTGGACGGGGTGCCACCTCTGGATTCCACGAAGGAGAGCAAGGAGGGAGATGGCAAGAAAGGCAAGCGGAAGCACAAGAAAAACCGTCGACGACACCATGCATCTGACAAGAAGCTGTGAGGTGACTTGGGGTGGGCCTGGGCGCGGCTGAATGAGGGTGGGCGTCAGCTGAGTGGGTGTGGGTGGCGACTTGGAAAGGTGGGTGCCCTCTGAGTAAGTTCGGGGGATGAGAGTGAATGTGAATAATGCGAGTGAGGATGAGTTACCCAGTCAAGGGAGTGGGTAACTTTTCAGTGAGAATGGGTAACATCTGACTAGTGTGAGCGAAGGTGGGTATTTTTATCTGAGTTAACTTGCGGGTGACATCTGAGTGGGTGTGGTTAAGACTTAGTTGAGTGTGAGTCACTCATCCATTCACTCATTCATTCTACAGATGTGCATTGCACACCTACTATGTCCCAGGCACTGTTCTAGGAGCTGGGGATACAGAACGGAGCAAATCCGACGCAACTTTCTGCCTTCACGGCACTCACAGTGAGTGGGTAGCTTTTGAGTTACTTGGGTACATCTGAGTGCGAGTAGGTACCATTTGAGCAGAGTGGATAATATGTGGTTGAGTATGGATCATTCATTCATTCAACAAATATTTCCTGGGCACCTGCAGTGTACCAGACACTATTCCAGGCACTGGGAATACAGCAGAGAACAAAACGGACCCAAACCTTGCCCTCGCGGCACTCATATTAAATATTTGAGTAGGTGCGGGTAACATCTCAGTTATTTTTTGAATACTTCAATACATATGAGTGAGCGTGGGTACCATCTGATATGTGGGTAGCATCACACCACTTGAGTATATAAGCTCAAGTGGGTAATATTTGAGTAGCTGTGCGCAACACTTAAGAGTGTGGGAGTGACACCTGAGTATGCTTGTGGGTATTATTTGAGTGGGTGAGGGTAACTTCTGAATGAGGAAGCGTTTCAAAGATCCGCATACAAAGTCTAACAACCCGGAAACGCCGCGGGACCAGCTGCGCAGTCGCAGTCGGAGCCGAGCAGCGAGTCAGATTGTTGCCATGGAGACCGCGGGCCGCTTGCGGCGACTGCGTAAACACGTGTTTGCGGGAAGTGGAAGAGGAGAAATAGGGTTCGGAATTTCAAAGTTTTGCAGAAGGTCTCTTACCAGAGTTGAGGAACAGCCACGCAGGAAGAACATGTCAGGGAGATCTGTTCTGTGCTCGGGAGAAAGGCCACTATCCCCTTCGCCATGCCCGGCGGCCTGATGTTGGGGACAAACCCTCTTGCTGTGTGTGTATTGCGGGGATGAGGCCCAGACCCCTCCAGCCTTGGGCTCTGCTGGAAATCCTGTCATCGCAAAGTTTAGACCTGTTTTTGTCTTTTATAAGGATGTACCTCGAATGTGCCTCTGGCATAAACTTGTCCGGCGTGGGCTACTCTTTTGCACGAGGCAAGCAGAAACCATGACTGAGAAAGTGAGCTGTCTCCTCGCCACGTCTGAGGACCTCACTGCTCTGTGTGTGACTCTGAAAAAAGCTGTCACTGTTCTCTACATGCTGGGTCTCCCTTACAGGAGTGGTCAGACATGGGACATTTCTGCTCTGATTGGTGCCTGGGGTGAGGGTATGAGTCTTCCCAAATTAAATCCCAGAAGCTCTAACTTGTGCTCAACTCTCTAAAGAACAAAAGGCAAGACTTCCAGGGAATGGTCAAAAGGAGGTAATAATTAAGAGGTCACCTTCAACAATGATCAATTTACAACACTTAACATATAGCCCCCAAATCTATAAGCTGAGTCCCCCAGAATGGTGAGGAAAAACCACAACAAAAAAACAATCAAGTAAAATCCAAGTGTCTGTGGGTAGACAGAACACCTGCTCAGGATGTCTGACCAGTGAGTTTGCAAACTTCCATTAGTTCAGGGATTTGCAAAGATTTGAGCTGAACTTCTTTCTTATTTATTTATTTTTAAAAATTATTTATTTATTTATGGCTGCATTGGGTCTTTGTTGCTGTGCATGGGCTTTGTCTAGTTGCGACGAGCGGAGGTTTCTCTTTGTTGCGGTGCGCGGGCTTCTCATTTCAGTGGCTTCTCGTTGCGGAGCCTGGGCTCCAGGTGCACGGGCCTCAGATTCGTGGCTCGCAGGCTCAGTAGTTGTGGCGCACGGGCTTAGTTGCTCCACGGCACGTGGGATCTTCCGGACCAAGGCTTGAAGCCGTGTCCCCTGCATTGGCAGGCAGATTCTTAACCACTGTGCCACCAGGGAAGCCCTGAGCTTCTTTTTAAAAATGCAATTTACACACAGAGAGACAGGCTCAAGATTCTTACCTACCAAACTGTAGTGGTGGAGACTCCCCAGTGTATTACGATGGTGGGCATCAGTCATGTTTGTGAATTCCAGCATCCAAACCCCTTTCTTATTTCTGCAAGGCTGCCCCATTTTGCCCCGCTCGCAGAGCCAAAAGGTGGAAGTTCTTTCCCTGCACCCGACCTTGGCAGCCAGGATGCAGGCAGGCCCCCCACCCTCAGGCAGTTAGAGACTCCCGTTAGGTCCTTGCATTCGCAGCAGGTGTCAAGACAGAGGAATTTTTAGAGTTTACTTGCTTTGACATGACCTAAGACCTTGAAGACTCTGATTTCTGTCCATTCCCCAAGCTGGCTTTCTACCATCAGCCTTGACAGCATTTGTCTTGTGCAATGGTAGGGATAAAGCTTTTCCTGCCATCCCCACACATGTATGTGAACTTCTTGCAAATGCACCCATGGTCTAGAAGTTTGTAGCTCTCTACTGATCTTTGTATTCCTTGCAAATTTCCAACCTGGGCATACTCACTGACAGAATATTGTACTATTTTGTTTCTGTTTCCTGAGAGTCTGAGCTTAAATAAAGGCTACACAAAACCTCAGGCACATTCACTTATGGCATATGCTTTTCTCCCATCAAGGCACAATCATTGTATAGCAACAAAGGACATTGTGACATTTCTTATCATCGTATTGCAGTATTGAGATGGCATTTATGCTTCTTGTGGGTTTGGGGTGTTTCCCATACAACATTCACGTTTGTATACACAACGTGAGTGGTTGTTCAAGGCTGCCCATAAAACCCAAATCTCCTACCACTTCTCTTTCCAGTTTTTCTGGACCAGTTGAAGAGTTTCCTGAGATTGTAATGCAAACTTGCATAAAGTGGTTACCATTTGAAGCTACTTATCTGTGTGGGTCAAGACATGGCTGACACACAGAAAACTCCAAGTAGATTGGATGTGCTGGCTGAGGGAAGGCTGCAGGTGGCCTTGGTAAATCCCCATTTTCAAACGTAGGTTCAATTAAAACTCTTCATTGTTCTTTGTGGTTGGTGCTATATCATACAAATATGAACTTATAAAATAAATAGATGCTAATGCCATCATTGCATGCTCTTTGATATGTTGGGGGATCCGTGGTAGATTTAATTTGGAAAAACAATCTGGTTGCTAAAAAAAATGTTCTGAAAATCACTTCCATGGGTTGCCTGAAGTTTTCCAGGGCTGCATTGTTTTCAAAAGGGGTGTTATCAGATCTCATGGCCAAGAGAACACAAAACGCACAGCTTTCTTCTATCTCACGGGCTTCCAGTGGCTGATGGGAAAAGTGAAACGATTTATCTGGAATAAAAACAATAACAGCTATCCTGTGTTCCAGGCACTGTGAAGAGTCCTTCATATTCATTAATTCATTGTATCTTCCCATCCCTTGAGGTATGGGACTATAGGTCCGCAACCCCGATTCAAAACCCTCGGGCCAGATGTGGTTCAGAATTCAGAGTGTTGGGTTTTAGAAAAGTGATACAGAGACTATAGCTTATATTGTGTAATTCACCCCCAGGGGGATTTGGGCAGCTCCCATGATCATATCCATTAGTATTCTAATAGTAGAGAAATATTGACATTAAGTGAAATAAATTAAAACTGTAAATAGCCTCATGTCAGTCTAGATTTTGCTTCCAATTATTTTCATTTTTTGGATAAAGTTTTTGGTGCAAAGCTTTCAGAGCTTTTTGGATTTCAGAAGAGGAGCTAAGTGATTATGAACTACACTTTTATCATGATCGTCTTCTCATTCTATGGCTGAAGAAAGCGATGCTCAAAAAGGTTAAGTGACTTGCCTAAGGCCACACAGGAAAGCTCAAAAGAAATTGAAGCCCAGGTCTTTCTGACTACAGTCTGTGCCCTAACACAGATCCCAAGAAAAGGGGACATGTCACACCATGGGGGGGGCCACACGAGGAAGCTCCAGGATTGGTCAGGAGGCAGAGGGAGAGGGAGAGGGGGAACTGTGGACAAGAATTTTATTGTGGTTTCTTCAGGGAAGGAATGGGTGAGGCAGGGAAGGCAGGCTCAGGATTGGCTAGTCTGAATAATTTCAGCAGGCTCTGGGGTAAAGGGGCTGTCCCTAGGTGTCTGGGACCTGGCCCTGGAGTGAATAGGGCAGTTAGATGGTGGCCCAGAGTGTGAGGGCTTAATAAAGAAGGTAGTTGGCGGCAGGGGCTCTGGATTGGTTGGTTGGTTTGCATTTGAAGAACACGTTCAAGGACAAGCATTGTTCCCTTTCTCTAGGAATTGCCTAACCCTGGGAAGGGCAGTCCCTCAAGGGTCAGCAAGCCCCCAGATGTCAAAGCATCAGAGTACAGAAAATAAAAGACATGGTTAATACAGTGATAAACATACAACATGGATAACTATCTCTGTAAGTTCATAGTGGAACTAAATTCCTCTAATCAGCTTGCTCACAAGGCAACCTGCCAGTTAAGGCAGCAGAAGCGTCTGTCTGATCTATGGAGGTTGGAGGTGAGGAGTAGTGCTGGACGGATGGCCTGGGTACGAGTCCGGGCTCCTCCACTTCCCAGAGCGTGAGCCTGGGCAAGCGTCTTAAACCCCTGTGCCTTGGGTTGCTTATCTGTAAAATGGGCTAGTAGTAACCTATTTCACCAGGTTTGGGGGAGGAGTAAATCTGTTCAGACATATAAAGGACTTAGCACAGTGGCTGAGAGGGGGAAGCTGTTAAGTGTTGGCCACTGAGATCCTGGATCCAGTGACAGTTGCGTTTTGCGTTGACAAAGAACATATCAGTCTGGTTTTAGAGCTCAGATTCCTGAACTTGATAAGTGTACCCAGCTCCCACAGCAGACTGTGTGTTCTCTGTGTGCTGACGAAAGGCTGCTTCAGAATGGGATGCCGAAGGGCAGACTGGTGAATCCACCAAGGTCATGACCTTTGGAAGACAGTACCCACTGTTCCCTGGCATCAACAGGGCACACGATGGAAGGAGTGTCAAAGGATTTGGAGCTACACAGGCCTGGGTTCAATTCTTGACTCTGCTACCTGTTTAGCCGTGTGTCTTCAGGGAGCCGACTTCACCTCTCTGGGCCTTAGTTTCTTTATCTGTAAAGTGGGGCTATTGCTACCCATGCTGCAGATTCTTTGCAACAGAGAGAGTATACAGCTTGCAGTGAAAAACATAGGCTCTGAAATATTCATAGGAGCTTTAGTCATAAAGCTGCTAGAACCCAGATTTCCACTGAGAAGCGAATGGATAAATTGTGGAGTATTCACTCAATAAATGATTACATAGCAACTAAAAGGAATGAACTACAGATACAGCAACACAGATGAATCCCCAAATCATGATGTTGAGTGAAAGAAGCCAAACAAAAAGGACACATCGTATGATTCTTTTGATATAAAACTCTAAAAAAAGCAACACTTATAGGACAGAAATCAGATCAGTGGTTGGGGGTAGGCAGAGGTGACTGCCATAAAGGGTACAAGGGGAGTTTTGGGGCTGATGGAAGGGTTCTATATCTTTTTTTTTTTTTTTTTTAAAGGTGTAGGCTTATTTATTTATTTATTTTTGGTTGTGTTGGGTCTTCGTTTCTGTGCTAGGGCTTTCTCTAGTTGTGGCAAGTGGGGGCCACTCTTCATCGCGGTGCGCGGGCTTCTCACTATCGTGGCCTCTCCTGTTGCGGAGCACAGGCTCCAGATGCACAGGCTCAGTAGTTGTGGCTCACGGGCCTAGTTGCTCCGCAGCATGTGGGATCTTCCCAAACCAGGGCTTGAACCCGCGTCCCCTGCATTGGCAGGCAGACTCTCAACCATTGCGCCACCAGGGAAGCCCAGGGTTCTATATCTTGATGGTGGTGATGATGACTCTAAAACTTACCACAATGGACATTTTAAAAGGGTACGTTGTATAAGATATAAATATGTATACTTTCAATAAAACTGACTTAATGAAATAAAGAGTGGGACGGTCTGGAGGTGGGCTGCCTGGGTAAAGTCCTTCATTTTCGTGCCTCAATTTCCTCATCTGTGAAATGGGTTGATAGTAATCGTACCTATTGCTGAGGGTGATCATGAAGACTCAAAAAGATGCTGTCTGAAGATCAAGTGCTCGGTAAGGGGGAGGCGATTTTACAGGAAAGTTCAGTGTGAGATATGTGAATGCCAAAAGTTTCATAGACTCCTGAGAGAAGAGAGGTCTAACCATTGGATCGCCCTGGTGTGAGGCTGGCGACGAGGGGCAGGCAGCAGACAGAAACTCTGCAGGCTGGGGCAGGGGGCATTTTAAAACATTTCCAAGGATCCCATCACCCAAAACTGACTCCTGGAGATCAGGACACTGCACAAGAATTCTTTCACTTCAGGAATAATTATTCTTGAGAGACAAGGTCAAGGAATAAAACTTGAATGCTTTAATTTGGAGTTTTCTTCAGTCCTGCCAAAGAGAAGTCCAACATCAAGGTGTTGGCAAGGCTGAGCTCCCTCCAGAGGCTCTAGGGAAGAAGACTTCCTTGTCTCTTCCAGCTTCCGATGACTCCAGGTGTTCCTGGGCTTGTGGCCCCATCACTCCAGTCTCTGTCGCCATCTTCACATGGCCTCCTCCGATTCTGTACCTCTTTTCTGTGTCTCTGTCATCTGCTTCCTCTGCTTCTCTCTTATAAGGACATTCCTGATGGCAGTTTTTGGGTCCACCCAGATAATCCATGGCAATCTCATCTCAAATCTTTACTTACATCTGCAAAGACCCTTTTTCCAAATAAAGCACCATTTTCCAATTCCAGGGATGAGGACCTGAAATCTTTGGGTAGATATTATTCAAACTGAGAGCCCACCACGCCCTTTAAAGGGCTCCACTATGTTGCTAAAATTGGACAAACCGTAATTTCCGATCTGGCTCTTCGCTGGTATTGTGGTACTTCCAGTTGGTCAGGTTCCTCTGGGGACATTCAGTTCCTCACCTACTTCTGTCCAACCTTACCAGCCATCACCTCTGTCAGAGTCATTCGGGAAGATTTTTAAATGCAGTACCCCACCCCCACCCTAAGACATTCTGATCCAGTAGGTTGGACTCAGGAAACTGGGATTTCTAAAACTCTTCCCAGTGATTCTAATGTGCAACCAGATTTGAGATTCACTACTTTAGAGAAATGTGCCACATGAAGAAATGAATGAATGAATGATTCTTTAAATATATGGCTGCTCTAACTGCCAGCTTTGCTTCCGTACTCACCAAAAGCCTTCAGATTTGGGATTGGGGAGGGTGGGAGGGGAGGGCGACGCAATTATGTGGTCGGAGTGTGGGCCACAAGGCTGCTTCTTGCTGTATGTGTTGAAGACCTACTATGTGCTGTCACTTAACCCAGTGATATCTGGTTCAAAAGTGTGGATAATTTATATCCTGTTCATTCTAGATAGGGATCTGATTTCGGGACATTTAGGACAAATCTGGTGACTGTGCCAGAGTTACAAATGTCACCTGGGAGACAAGTCTTCGGGGATTGCCTGCCAACCTTGTTCCCTGCCCCCAACCACCACAGGCAACAGGGCAAATAAAGGAGGCTTAAGAGTATGGGGGCTGGAGGGACTTCGCTGGCCGTCCAGTGGTTAAGATTCTGCACTTCCACTGCAGGGGGCATAGGTTCGACCCCTGGTCGGGGAACTAAGATCCCACATTATTTAAAAAGAGTATGGGGTGGGACTTCCTTGGTGGTCCAGTGGTTAAGCTTTCCCCTTCCAATGCAGGGGGTGTGGATTCGATCTTGGTGGGGGAGCTGAGATCCCACATGCTTGCAACCAAGGAACCAAAACATAAAACAGAAGCAATATTGTAACAATTTCAATAAAGACTTTAAAAAAAAAAAAGAAGTAGGAGGCTGGAATCTAAGAATCCTGAGTGATTCAAAGTTCTGCCACTTCTTAGCTGTGTGGCTGCCTTTGGCCTCAGTTTTTCTCATCTGAAAAATGGGAATAATACTTGTTTAGGAGGGGTTGTGGGATTAAAAGCGAAAATGCACAGGGTTGGGGGTAAAATAGGTGCTCAAGAAAAATGAATTATTATCAGTATTATTACATTCCAGGCTTGAGGGCTTACGCAAAGATGGAAGCTGTTGAGAAAAAAGAAAACTGACATTGATCTGCTTGTACTGATATAGAAAGACTTCAAGACATGCTATTAAGTGAAAAAAGCAAGTTTTATAGCACTAGATCTAGCCCAATCCCCTCATTCACTCATTCAACAAATATTTTGAGCTCCAATCAGCACTGTTCTAGATTCTGCAAATTCAGCAGCGAACAAACCAGACAAATATCCCTGCTCTCCTGGGGCTAGTATTCTAATAGGGTGAGACAATAAATAAATAAGAAAATACGAGGAAGTGGTAAATGATGTAATGAAAATAATTCAGGATGATGTTTAAAATCCTCATGGGTTAAATTCTAAAATTACCCATGCAAGCATTTTTTTTTAGAAAAAAAAGTGCAGAGGCATTTAACTGTGGTTACTTTGAGGGGAGAGGCTGGAGGCTTGGGACTGGGGGAGGGAGACTTGTTTTTCATTTTAACCTTTCTGTAACTTCAGCATTTTCTTAAGTGTGTGTGTCACTTTTATTAATTTTTTTTTAAAGTGGCAACCAAGTGTAGCTGGGTAGAGAGAGTTGAGCCATGTTTTGTTTTCTTCCTCCATTCTTTTTGGATTTTTCATTTCTTTTAAACAAGTATAGAAGTGGGAACTATAATTATCGTTTTCTTCTGGGGCGGCTGGAGAATCTCGCCTGCCAGAGAGCTGGGTAATCTAAATCACCCACAGCGGAACTGCTCAGGGGTTGGCAACTTTTGTAACAATGTTGAACACTTGAGGGTTTTATTTCTAGGATAACCCTCCCCCCCACCCAGCCGCAAACACAATTTTTACCAGTTACAAAACCCAATGCCTCATCTGCGAGGCCATTCCCACGTGGAAGCCTTGACTTCTCAGAGTTGGATTCTTAAGCCAACATTCCTCAACCAGAGGTGTCGTAGAAATTTTTAGCTTCGGACCTCTACAAAGCAGCTTCTCAGGGAAGCTGATTTGTGGGATCAGGCCGAGGGAAGTTATAAGAGGCTGAGAGGAGGGGCTGCCCTGCTCCACCCTCCGCCTCCGCCCACCCTCTCAGAGCGGACCCTCGGGAAAGAGTGCATCTCCTCGTTGCCATGGAGAACGCTGGGAGGCGGGGAGAGAAATTGTGCAGAAGGGAGGGGCGCAGTGGCGGGAGGCCCGGTGAAGGGCTGACCCCGGCGGCTGGGATAGAGCTTGTGAGAAGGAGGAGGAGAAAATCCAGCGAAGCCTAACGACCCGGCTCTGCAAAAGCAAAAACAACCCGAATGAGCCAATAACTGTGAAAAGGTCTCAGCGAGACCTTAACCGTCCCCCGCCCCTCAAGCATCTTTCTTCCTTCCTTCTTTCCCTCTCTCCCTTCCCTTCGTTTTTTCTCCCTTCCTTCTTTCCCTAAACATCTGCCTGGTTCCTTCAAGAGTGAAATAAAATCACACGTGGTGAGTTAAAATTACACGTGTTCATTTTTATACTTTATATTAAAGTCATTAGTTCACAGGTTTTGTTGTTGCGATTTTTCTTTTAACAGTTCTATTTCGTTATAATTGGTCTCCTTTGTAATCCCATGGACGCAATTCTATGCATTGAAAAACTATCCTGAAAAGGGTCTATGGCACAGAAAGGGTTAAGGATTCCTGGACTGGAGCGCCCAGAAGAGGGTAGAGGCCAACCAGTAGTTTAGGGGTGGCGGGCAGTATGACCTTTCTAAAATGATGACCTTTGAGCTGTAGGAGATTGCCAAGAGGAGGTGGGAGCAGAACATTTTGGGTGTTGGGAACAGCAAGTGCAAAGGCCCTGAGGTGGCAGTAAGCCTGTGTGTTGGATGAAAAGTAAGGAGGCAGGTGTGGCTGGAGTGGAGTGAGGAGGAGAGGAAGAGAGAGGGAAGTGGGGAGATTTAATAGGGCTTCGTGGGCCTCAGAGTTACCTGGGAAGCTTTGCAAATCCTGGTCAACACGTCCCAGGGATCCTGACCCACTAAGTCTGTGGCCAGGTCTGAGGACCTTCGATTTAATTTTACTTACTTTAATGAACATTTCTTTTCTTTTTTGGCCCCGCCGCAGGGTTTGTGGGATCTTAATTCCCCAACCAGGGATTGAACCCGCGCCCTTGGCAGTGAAAGAGTGGAGTCTCAACCACTGGACCTCCAAGGAATTCCCTTAATAAACATTTTCGATTGCTAAAAATCTAAGGAATCCCAAAGGATATAGAGTGAAAAGTACATGTCTCTGCCATCTCTGGGGGTCCCTAGTCCCCCTCCCCAGACACAGCCATTTGGGGCGGTACTTATATATGTGATGAGTAAACATACGCACCTAGACCCTTTGGCCTTCGCATGCGCACACGCTCACACACACGTCAGACTGTTTCAGATTCAAATCCAGGTTCCAATACTTTCTGGCCATGTGACCTTGAGCAAGTGATTTTATTTCCTCAGCTATAAAATGGGAGTGATCATCATATTACCTGTCTCATAATGTTTTGGTGAGTTAATTTCATGAGTTAATTCGTAGAGAGCACTTAGAATGATGCCTAGTACATAGGAAGTGCTCCATAAAAGGTGACTATTCTCAGTCACTTCTTTTTTTTCATAGCTGCCTAGTACATCACTATAAGAACAGAGCTGTGCAGTTTAGTCAATTCCTACTGATGAACAATTAGGTTCATGTGAGACAGGCTGGGGCCTGGGACCCTTTGCTGCAGTGCTGCCATCCTTGCACCTGGACACACATCTCCTCCAGCAACAGAATACAAGGAAACTGTATGGGACTAAAAGTAACTGCACGCATGCGCAGTTAGGGCAAATGCTGGGCAAAAGATACCAAAAAGTCCAACTGCCACTTTGGAAGAGCCCAGAACAAAAGCAAGGGGGTCGGGAACAAAAGCAGGGGGTCGGGAGCAAAAGCAGGGTACTGCGCATGCCCCCTGCACACAACATCACCTAAGGGGTGGGCAAACCATCTAAGCCACCGCTCCAGCCGGACCCCTGGACACACCCTTACCCTCACCCCATATAAGGAACAAGCTCGCCCCCCAACCCCCCGGCCCCAGGGAGCGAGCCAGCAAGGGAACCTGTTGTGTGTTCTCGCTCCCCCCCCACCCCGCGCCCCGCTGCCGCAGGGGCCCCAGTAAAGCCTTGCCTGAATTTCTTGTCTGGCCTCTGATCAATTTCTATTGATTAAGGGGTCAAGAACCCTGGTCGGTAACACATTCATTCACTCAAAAATATTTCTTGGGCACCTACTGTGTGCCAAGCCCCACACTGCGGTTGGTGCAGAAAGACCCTGGTACCAAGTTCTCCACCCACACATCTCGGTATATAGGTAGGAACTGCTGGTACCAAAAGTCACGCGATTTTAAAACGGTAATATACAGTGCCAATGGCTTTCAAAGGGACTGTCCCATTAGCACGCCCACCTTCAGGGCTTGGCTGGAACCCGCACGTTTAGGATGGCAACTGTTTAGTTTGGGAACTGCTGCCTTTCTTGGGGAAAGGTGCTGACGTGGGCTTGGGCTTCGGCGCGGGCGTTCAGCTTGGAAGATAGGGCCCCTGAGAGGCCCGGGGCGCGGCCACACCCCTGTGGGGGAGGGGAGCGAGGGTGTCCCGAAGGGAGTGGACAGCCCCCTTGTCAGTCTTCTCGAGTCCCGGAGTGTAAGATGAGAAGGGGGAAGGTGGGCCTCATCCTGGGGGAAGGCGAGGAGGAGCTTCGTGCGCGCGCGCGCTCCTCGGCACTGAGCGCTCGGGCTGGGAGGCGCGAGGTTCGTCAAGGTCAGCCTGGACCGGGGTGGCAGCCTGCCTAGGGGCGGGAGACCCTCCTGGGGAGCTGGGCTGCGGCCTCCAAGCGCCTCGACCATATTGAATAGCCACGGCTGAGCCGTCTTTGTCTGCGAAGTTCTCTCCCAAGTTCCAGGCACGTCCCTGGAACAGGAAGAGCCACCGGGCAGCCCCTGTATCGCAGCTGCAGGCGGGACACCAGTTTGCAGCTTGCTGTGGGCTTGGAGCCTCAGGACTGACCTCATCCCGGCTCACGTAAGCATCCTGGAAATTGATTCCCACCAGTCCTTGAGGGGAGCGGGACTTGATCAAGACCAGACTCGTTGCAGGCAGAGAAATTGGGAGGTGAGACTCTCCCGGAGGCGCTGCCGAGACCCTACCCTCACCCCCAAGACTCGGGGCTACGAGTAGTTTGGGCTCATTGCCCCCACCCCAGATTTCACCCTGGAGATTTTAAAGACCCTCGAGAAAAGCCATGTGGGGGGCTGGTTCCCCTGGGGCTTCCTCCCATCCCCCGACTGCCTGATCCTCTGGAGTGTCCCCGACGTCTGCAAAGATGTGGATTTGGACGTCCTCGTGGAAGCCTTGAAGCCCGTGGGGACCTTTAAGAAGATCGGCAAGGTGTTTCGCCGGGAGGAGGACTCCACAGTGGGAATGCTGCAGATCGGGGAGGACGTGGACTATTTGCTCATCCCCCGCGAAGTCCGGCTGGCGGGAGGCGTCTGGAGGGTCATCTCCAAGCCGGCCACCAAGGAGGCGGAATTTCGGGAGCGGCTGATCCAGTTTCTGGAGGAAGAAGGCCGCACCCTGGAGGATGTGGCCCGCATCATTGAGAAGAGCACCCCGCATCCACCCCAACCCCCCAAAAAACCCAAGGGGCCCCGGATGAGGAGAGTCCAGCAGATGGTGACCCCACCTCCCCGGCTGGTCGTGGGCACTTATGACAGCAGCAACGCCAGTGACAGCGAGTTCAGCGACTTCGAGACCTCCAGAGACAAGGGTGACAAGGACCACAAAGGCATGGGGCGTGGCAGGAAGGTGCGCAAAATGCCTGTCAGTTACCTGGGCAGCAAATTCCTTGGGAGCGACCTGGAGAGCGAGGATGATGAGGAACTGGTGGAGGCCTTCCTCCGGCGAGGGGAGAAGAAGCCCAGCGTGCCGCCAGCCCGCCGCCGGGTGAACCTGCCAGTGCCCATGTTTGAGGACAACCCGGTGCCCCAGCTGTCCAAAGCGGACAGGTGGCGGGAGTATGTCAGCCAGGTGTCCTGGGGGAAGCTGAAGCGGAGGGTGAAGGGCTGGGCACCGAGGTCCAGCCCAGGGGTGGGCGAAGCCTGGCAGGCCTCTACCAGGTTGGAGAGGGATGGCGCATCAGTGTCACGCAGCGCCAGCCTGGGGGATAATGTGGGAAATGCAGGAGATGGGCAGGTGCCTGAGAGCCCCCCAAGACGGTGGAGGCCTAAGATCAACTGGGCCTCATTCCGGCGTCGCAGGAGAGAGGAAGCAGCAGCCAGAGCTCAGGGGGCAGAGGCTATAGATGAGCAGAGAGTGGAGGCTGTAGATAATCAGAGGGTGGAGGCTGTAGATAATCAAAGAGCAGGGGCCATAGCTGTCCAGGGGGCAGAGGCTCTGGACAATCAGAGGGCAGAGGCCATAGCTGTCCAGGGGGTAGAGGCTCTGGACAATCAGAGGGCAGAGGCCCCAGCTGTCCAGAGGGTAGAGGATGCAGATAATCAGAGGGCAGAGGCACCAGATGTCCAGGGAGCAGAGGCTGTATCTGATGGGGCAGAGGCCATATCTGACCAGAGGGCAGAAGCTGCAAATAATCAGAGAGCAGAGACCCCAGCTGTCCAGGGAGTTGAATCCTCAGCTGCTGGGAGGGTCCCAGGGGTCACCCCAGGATCTAGGACCCGGAAACAGGTCAAGACAGTGAGGTTCCAGACCCCTGGACGCTTTTCATGGTTTCGAAAGCGCCGGAGAGCCTTCTGGCACACTCCCCGGTTGCCCACCCTGCCCAAGAGAGTCCCCAGGGCAGGCGGGGCTAGGAGCCTCAGGGTCCTGAGGGCTGAGGCCAGAGCAGAGGCAGAGCACGGAGAGCAGGAAGACCAGCTGTGAGGTGAGGGCAGGGGGGCCACGGAGGACCTCGCCACCTGCCACAGTATGGGCCACTCAGGGTGCGTCCCTAACTCCGACACTTGGACAGAGATGCTATCTTCACACTTGAAAATGGAGGTACAGCAAGGGCCTGGCAGTGCGCCGCACATCTCCATCTAACACCCCTCTTTCTTTTCTTTTTAAAATTGTATCTCTCATGCATTGATTTAATTTTTTTTCACGTGGCTTGTGGGATCTTAATTCCCGGACCAGGGATTGAACCTGGGCCCGGCAGTGAAAGTGCCAAATCCTAACTACTGGACCGCCAGGGAATTCCCCATGCATTGATTTTTAAAATATAGACTCTTTATAGTAACCCAAGGAATGTAAATAAAGAAACCCATACAACGGGTTCGCATCACCCATGATTTTAACTTCTTCATATGCAATTCTAGATGCTCAGCTTGAAAAAGGGAGAGAGGTGAGGGAGAAATTCCTTCCTCTTCTCCTTTTTCTTCGCCCTTTCGCCTGCACACTTAAACTCACTGCCTCCTGGAACTTAAAAAGAGGGCGCAGGTCAACATGCAAATAAAAGTGTTTACAAACTTATTTCTCGGCTGTGGACTCGGCAACTGAAGAATGCTCCAGAGTGATTTTGTCATACCCTTGTGTCCCCTCCCCTCCCCTCCCGCCCTCCGTGATGGCAACTTGTGTTTAAGTCACTTTGCTTGCCATCCCCACACTCCTGGGTTCTGCAGGCTTGGTGGGTCCAGGGCCTGCAGTTTACATGGCTTCGTCACATCTTGGCTACCAAATACAGAATAATCATCTGGGAAACGTGGCCAAAACGCGGGTTCTGGAGCCCTTCGTGCCAGAGCTGTGAATTGCTGGTGCGGGCTGTGCGGCCCAGGAATCTGTTTTGATCAAGCCCCACAAACATCTCCTGGGGCAGCTTGGCTCCTGGACACATTGAAAAAAATTAATTGCGATAGGAACAGGGCAAAAGGTGGGTTGCGGTGTGGTAGTGAGCAGTATACTGTGACTGGCCCTTATAATCGGGAGACGTCGGGTTGCTACATGCCATGGGAGCTGGGGGACATTTCTCTGTGTTGTTTTGTGTCCCCTCACCCAACCTCACTGGGGGAAAAACACAGCAAGTGACCATGCCCCAACCTCGATACAGGCAGGAGAAAAGGGAATTCTTGGAGGAAGGTCTGAAGGCCACCTGGGTCCTCCTGAGGCTGCAGTCCTGGCCTGAGCTTCTTAGACCTGACTCAGTAGGGCTGTAGGGCTGGTGGGGGCGGGGGGACGAGAATACGCATTCCTAAGAAGTCCCCAGGAGACATGGATGCAGCTGGTTTCAGGACCTTATTTTGAGAACTGCTGGCTTACAGGAAAGTCAACTTTCGGCAGCCTGGCGTTCAAAAAACAGGCGGAGCTTTGAAGTTTCAAGGCAGTGGACCAGTGCCCCACGCACCTTTAGTGCTCAAGAAGGGCCATCGTCCCCTTGATTTTAACCATCGGTCCCAGAGCGCCTCCTGGTTGGGACAGTGGGCGCACCCTGAGAGCCACCACGACGCGATTTTAACCATCGGTCTTGGAGCGCCACCTGGTGGATAAATGGGCCACGGCAACTCGCCTGAGTTGACGCTACCTCCTCAGGCCTAGTTGTAGCGGGGCGGAGCGTCCTTTCCTGGGGCGGGACCTGCAATAAGGAAGGCGGGGCCTCGTGGGCCCCGAAGGCTTTGAGGAACCGAATAGAGGGAAAGGCTTCTCGTTTTCTGTTCCTGGAGCCCTGGCTTCTCCCTCCAGGCCGTTCTAGGACCAGGGCACATCCCCGGGAGTCTCAGGGGACCCCTGTCTCCGTTTGAGCAGACCGAGGGGTGGGACAGCTTCCTCCTAGAGGTCCCAGGAAGGGGAGGGGGGCACGCTCCCGGCCTGTCTGCTCGCCCCGACCCCAGGGACCTCTGCACGCTCACAATCTAAACTCCAGTCACGTGGAATCCAAATAGACAGCCACCCCCGTGAAGGCAGGTGGCCTGTTTTGGAGACACGGTCTCCCCTACGCTTAGCAGGGAATCCTGGCACCTGAGCAGTCAAGGGTTATACACGAATAAACCCCAATCACCACAGCCCTGGCTTGGGGCTTTTGCACGGGCTGTTCCTGCCTCCTGAGAGCGCTTCCCTCGGGTATCTGCCGGCTGTACCCCTCCCCTCCAGCGCTGAGGGGAGTCAGCCCACGGGAGGTGGGGTGGGGGACAGCTGGTGGGACGTCCAGTGGGAGCCACAGGCCCGTGGAAGGAGAACTGCCTGGTACTGCAGAGAAAATCCAACATTCTGTATATGAATTGTCCCAAACTGAAAATGCTGCAAATAATTCCCACTTCTTGAAAACACCGTGCAGGCTGAGTGACAGATTCAGTTTCTGGGCACCAGCAGGTGGCTTTGGCCTTGAGGAGCTGGTGTATTTCTACCAGCTACACTTCAGATGGGCAGGGCAGGTGTGGGTCTCTCTCTCTCTTCCTTCCCCTCCTCCCTTGGTCCTGGTCACCAGAGCCCCGCCCCTCCCTTTCCCTCCCCCACCTCTTTTTCCCTCCCCCAGGAGCAACCCCTCTGCCTCTCAGGCTTCTCTTCCTGGAATCATCTCCTCCCCCTGCAGGGAGGTTCAGCCTTCCTGACTGAAGGCTCAGCTACATCCTGACACCCCCTGCGCAGCTGGGTGGCCGAGCCTCCATCACAGAGTCCGGCCCCCATCAGACTGGGGCGGAGGACAGGGGCACAGAGACGCTGGCCAGAAGCATGAGTCTGGAAGGGATCGGGGCTCTACGAACAGCCAGAAAGAACTCACTGGCACTGCTGGCCTCCCTCGGTGCCCAGTGTCCACGGACACGCTCACCCCTGTGCTAACGCGGGAGACCCAAAGACAATCCCGCTGGGGTGTCCCTGAGACCCCGTCCCATCACCTAGGGCTGCTGCCTCCGCGGGCGCCCGTTACACTCTTCCTTCTTCCATTGGGCTCGCTCGCGCCACCTGCAAAGGAGGGATTGAAAGGACAGGGGAACGAGCGGCGGGCGGGCGCGCACTTTAGAGCTCAGAGCGCACGGTTCAGCGGCTGCCGCGGCGGGGAGGGCCGAGGGGCGGAACTGGGGCCCCACCGGCAGCCGGAGCCTCGCCGTGGCCTTAGCGGCATTTGGGCAGCAGCCTCTTGCCCCGACCAGCCTTCTTCCCACGAGCCGACTTGGAGCCGGCGGGCGGCCGAGCCCTGGGCTGGCCGCCCTTGGCCTGCGCCCCAGCGCCCGCGCGCCCCTTCCTGCTCTTGCTTCCTGCCGCCTCGTCCTGGGCTTCCGTCTCGGGAGGGATGCCCAGCCCGCCGGGGCCGCCGCCACCCCCTCGGGTTTTGCGGGTCCCGCGGGTCCCCGACGGGGCAGGAGCCGCTGCCCAGCCCGCCCAACCCAGAGCCCTAAAGGCCGTGCGGGCCCGCTTGGCCCGGGGCTTCCTGGACGCGCGGTCCTCGGGCTCCGACTCCTCGCTCTCCACGTCCTCCGACGTCTCCTCCGACTCCCTGTTCCTGCGGGCCGCCAGCAGCGCCAAGACCTCCCCCAGGTTGCCTTTAGCGCATCTGAACCTCCCGCTCTGCCAGGCCTTTTCCTTTTCTTCCTCCGTCACCTCAGCCACGTCCTGGACCGCCAGGAGCGCCACTAGATCCAGGAGGCCGCACTCATCTTCCTCGTCCTCGCCCCAGCCCGCCAGCAGGCCACCGGGAGCCTTCTTCCCTTTGGAGGGGGTCTGAGGCTCAGCCACGGTGGAGATGCATCCCAGCAGGTGACCGCCGTCTTTGGCCTTCCTCAGGACCACGGCGTCCACCTGGCGGCCTGCCTCCTCCACCTTCACTCGGGTTCCGGAAGTGTCCTTGGCCATGACGGACAAGACCTCGGGCAGGGCAGCTTCCTTGTCGCTCCAGCCCAACAACTCGATCACAGAAGCGATTTCCAAACATCTCGTCGCGGGCGGAGTGGTCCGCGGGGTCCGTACAAGCCACAATGGCCACAAACTCGGGAATGTCCACCTCCTCTCTTTCTTGATCCCCGTTTTCCTGAGACTCGCTTTGGGAGGCGTCGCTGCCCATGGTCTCCTCGTCCGACGCGTCTCTCACTGCGAGTAGGGCCACTAAGTCTGGAATTTTGCTCCGGTCTTCTTTGATGTTCAGGCTGATCGACTCAGCCCCAGGGAAATCTTTCTCCATCTCCCTCTTCTTGGCTTTGTCCGTCACCGTTGTCAGGGCCAAGAACTCGCTGGGACCGTTCCATCATCTCTTTCCCTCTGGAGGGACCACTTCCTAAAGAGCTCCTTCGCGGCGGCCTGGAGGGTGGTGTACAGCGCGCTCTGTTCGCCATCCCCTCTCAAGTCTTCCTTGTCCATCTCCTCGATCACGATACCCAGGCTCTAGTCGGAAGAGTCTTGGGACTCCCGCTCCCCGACGTGGATGGCCGCTCTCCACGCCCCACTTCTTGCTCTTCTGGTCAACCTGCTGCCTCTGGTTCTGTTTCTGCGACCCCGACGGCCCCTCCTAGCATCTTTGGCTGCACCAAGAGGGGGCCAGCCTCCCTTACCCCCGGCCCCGACCCCAGAGCCAGGGTCTCCGAAGCGGGAGGGGTGGGCGTGTCCCCGGGGGCCCTGGCCACTGCGGCCTGTGGGGGCCTTTTATCCAGCAGCAAGCGTTTCATCTGCCTCAGGACTCTCGTGCCCTCCGCGCTGTCCTTGCACAGAACCCTCCAGACGCCGTCCTTGCCCGGGATCTCCTTGGGGACGGCACCGTGATTAATGCCCTTCACAAACTCCATCAGGGCGGCCTTGACCTTCTCTTCCCTCAGGGCCCTCGTGTTCCGCAGCCTGAACTTGCCCAGGGGCAGCAAGGCCGGCTTCAGGACGGCTTCGATGGCTGTCTGCTCCAGGTCCTCCGGGATGCCGGTGACCAGCAGGGCCCTGTGCACGTCCACGGCCAGCCCCCTGCACCAGTCCCCCAAAAGGCTCATGGCCACGGTGCCGCCGCTGGCGCTGATCGCGGAGCAGGAGGGAGCCCGAGGCGGACGTGGGCTGCGGTCCCCTGTGCAAATGCCACTCTGGAACAGCGCCACAGGGCATGGAGTTCAAGTTCAGGTGAATGTGGCAAGGCTCGGGCTCCAGCTGCCCCTGGGCGGCTGACGCAGCGTCCTTTCCCGAGGCCCCTCCCCACAGGGATCCTAGCATCCGCAGGAAGCTTACGAGTCAAACCCAGGGGTGCCACCGGCCCGGCCCCTCCGCCCTTTGTTCCTGACAGAGGCTAAGTGACACCGCGGCGCCCGGGACAGGTGCTGGGGAGGGCGGCGCCGTGGGCACCCGGAGCGGCGCGGGGAGGGACGACACGCTTGCCTGCCTGTGGCCGGGTCTGGCCTTGCACCCTCTGCTCAATCTCAGCAGTTCCGGGCGACGGGGCTGCTCCGCCCTGCGCCTGCGCACACGGGCTAGCCCCGCCTCCCAGCTTCACCCCATCTCCATGGCAACACTGCGGGCTGGAGCCGGGGTCGGAGTTGCTGGGGTCTGAGGAGCCGGCTCTGGACGAGCCTGAGGAATGGAAGACTCAGGGGGTGGGACCACCATCAGTGATGAGCCCCAAAAGACCATATTCACAGGGGGTGAGACAGCAGTCAGGGGGACCCGAGCTCCTTCAGGGGATAGAGACCTCCTTTCGGTAGAGGACCGGCTTCCTGCAGGGTTGTAATTCCCCTCCACAGTGTAGGTGGAGTTCAGGATACAGAGACGTAAATCAAGGGCTATGGGGGGGAAAAAGCGGTGGGGGGGGGGGGGGACTTCCCTGGCGGTCCAGTGGTTAGGACTTCGCGCTTCCACAGCAGGGGGCACGGGTTCGATCCCTGGTCTGGGAACTAAGATCCCGCAAGCGGCGTGGCGCGGGCAAAAAAAAAAAAAAAAAAAAAAAAAGCCTATGGCCTCCCACGGTGGAACCAGGACTCACTCAGAGTTTTCGAGCCTCACTCAGTGGGGACGGGCTTCAATAAGGGTACACAGGCCTCAGCTGTGAGGTGCGGGCATCATTTGGGGTCCACAGCCCTCACTGATGGGGTACGGGCCTCGTTCAATGAGGCCTCGCTCTGGCAGATGTTTCTGTAGCCATAACGATGCACGTACAATTCACCGTGTGTTTTTGTACACAGTTTCTGTACATGTATGATCCTCAGTGAGATCAGACGTGAATTCCGCAAGAAGGCATTTCCGCTGACTGGGTCCACAGGCTGGGACAGGTGAATATCATAGCTACTCTAAATACACATCTGCATCACCATCCTTTATAAACCTCCCCCACCCGCAACTCTATGTAAATCAGGCGCTGTGGCCCAGCTATTGAGTTCCTACTGCTGCTCGCTGCCCACGCAGTGACTCTGGGAAGGTCCCTGGGCTTCTCTACGCCTCGGTTTGCTCCTCTGTGAAATGGCGATAACCATTAACCCTACCTCATCGGATCCTAAAGGAGATTAGAGGTGATGATCCATGAAAGCCCTTGGAACAGAGGTTGGCTCAGAGTTAGTGCTCCTTGAAAGATGGCTCCAGGAAGGAAGGGACTTCCTTTCTTGAGAACTTATCATGATATAATCATTTAACATAAATATATAAATTAATTTAATTGTTAAATAAATAAGTATATAAATAAAGAAGGAACCCAAACACTTCCTTTTTTTTTTTTTAACGTAGGAAGAGTTTAATTGCAAAGTTACCATGGCAACTGGGCCTAGGGCAAACCAAATCGCTTATTCACTCTCCTACCCACGCCCCTGCAGCTCTTATTTTCCCTGCTTTCCTCTTTTCCTTTCGCCCCCCTGGTCCCAAATGGATGTTATCCTTCTCTCTAGAGCAGCGTTGTCCGACAGAAATATAATGCGGGCCCCCAAGGCAAGCCACATGCAAAATGTTAAGTTTGCTAACGTACACCTTCAATAAATAGAAAACAGGTGAAATGAATTTTAAGAATAGATTTCCTTTTTAATATAAATTTGTTTCTTTATTTTTGGCTGTGTTGGGTCTTCGTTGCTGTGTGTGGGCTTTCTCTAGTTGCAGCGCCACAGGCTTAGTTGCTCTGCGGTATGTGGGATCTTCTCAGACCAAGGTTCGAACCTGTGTCTACTGCATTGGCAGGCAGATTCTTAACCACTGCGCCACCAGGGAAGTCCTGGCTACAAATTCTTTGACTGCCATCTGGAAGCGGCGTCCACATACCCTTTTCTTGAATCTGAAGCTGGACAAGCTGTGACTGCCTCAACAAGTATGGCAGAAGTGATGCTATGTGTCTCCCAAGGCCAGTTATAAAAGCCTTTTGCCCACTTCTCTTGGAATATTTGCTCTCGAGACCTCCCTCCCAGGACATTCCTGCTTGAAACTTAACCTCCATGCTGTTAGGAAGCCCAACTCACACGGAAAGACCAATGGAGATGCTCAAGTCAACATCTCCAGCTAAGCCCAGTTTTCAAGTCATCCCAGACCAGGCACCAGACATGACTGATGAAGCTTCCAAATGATTCCAGACCTTAGCCATTGGAGTCACCCCAGCTAAGGCACCAGACGTTGTGGAACTGAAAAAAAGCCATTCCCCATTACTCCCTTTCATTATGCTGACCTACAGACTCCATGAACATAATAAAACATTTTTGTTTTATGCCAGTGAGTTTAGGCTGGTTTGTTATGCAGCAAAAATAACCAGCACACACCCATCCCATCCTTACTGCTTTGGACAGGTAACTAACCTCTCCGTGCCTCCATTTACGTCCCTGAAAATGGGGATCACCTTCTTTTAGCATCGTCAGGAAGATAGGAGAGGTTGTGGTGTGCTCGCGCCCAGCGAACCCCTGCAGCACTCAGCAAGTCCTATTGAGGTTATGAATCAGCGGCCGGTCACTTCCAGATCACCCACAGCTGACCATGACCGCAATGGCGGCAGCTTGCGTAGAGACCACTGCGAGCCCCAAGACCGTGTACCGTCCCCATCCCGGTGCCTCGGGTCCCTAATGAGCTGCCCCAGCTCACCCTGGCCTCTCCCCATCCCTCGCTCCTCCACACCCAGTTTTCCCCTCCCTTCCCCTCCCCCCAGAGTTTGCGGAGACAGCAAGGAAGGGGTCCGCTCACAGACTCTGGAGTCGCACGGACGTGACTTGAGTCAAGCCAGATCGCCTGGGTTCAGATTCCAGCTCTGTGTGACTCTGACAAGTCATCTGCCTTCTCTGAATCTGTAAAAATGTGCACAGTAAGAGCACCTAAACTTGCGTTTAAATCATCAGAGCGCATGTTATTAAGAGATATATAAATAATAGCTATTGTTGTTCTTGCTGTTAGTGTTGAACCCCAGCACCCCACTTCAGAGCTGAATCAACTTAAGCAAATTATTTCGCCCGCGCACTTGAGCGCTGGGGAAGCGCCTTCGCAGGTGCGTCTTTAAGTAGCGGCCCTGGAGCGCCGCCTGGTGGTCAATGCGTGCGCCGCAGAACTTCATCTACTGCGCGCAGAGCCCCCCACTATCCCCTCCCCGCGGTTCTGGGACCTGGTACATCCCTGAGAGCGGGGGAGAGTGTTGAGGGAGGGGGTCCCAGGTCCGGGCATCAGATCTATCTCCCCGCCCCGCCCCCCCCCCAAACTGAAGGGGCTGGTGTTGGAGGTTTGCTAGATTCAAGGTGTGGCATCAGGCTCGTGTCAGTCCGTACCACAATCACACTAACATACACAAAACACACACTGGCTCACACACACTCACTTGCATTCACACAAAGTGACATTGACACACACTTGGACTGAGCTACTCTATTCCCTCCTACAAACATACACACACACACACACACACACACACACAATTTGCACACACCCAGAGACATACACAGAAACCCATTCATTGACACCCCGAGCCTCGCCCCACCTACATCCACAGAGAGACACACACAGCCCTAACAAATGAAACACACAGATACACTACATATGCCTCAGCCCGAAACAGAAACGCCCACATCCTCATCTATAACACGTGAACAAAACCACCAACTCCACAAGGAGACCCCCAGAGAGCATGCAGGGACCAAGCGACGCCTCACCCCTCGCCCACTCTCGCCCCGCTATTGGAGCCGGGAAGGTTGCTTCTGCCCATGAAGGGACAGACCCCGCCCGGAGGGACCCACCAGATTCTCCTTCAGGCTCACCAAGGCCAAGCGAACCTGCCCTGGGGCGCAGGGAGCTTGGACCTGCGGGCTGACGGGGCGCCACCGCCACCCAGAGCTCTGTGTGTGGACACTGGCCTGGAGACTTGGGCCAGGTCCGTGGGTGCGTGTCGGGGAGCTGCCATCAGACTGCCAGACTGGGGGAGACTCCGAGGGAGGGCGAGAGTCTGATCCAGCCCCACTCCCGCGCTTCCCATTCATCCTCCACGTGACATCACAAACTTGACCCTGTCTCTCCTCTCCTCTAAACCTCTCTATGGCTCCCCAGTGCCCTCGGGAGAAAGCACAGGCTCCTTGCCTCGGCCTATGAGGCCCTGCATACTGCGGTCCCGCCCTCCTCCCAGGTCTTTTTCCAGCCTGAAGTATCCGGCTTCCGTGTTAAGCTCTACTCAGGAGTGTCCTATGACCGGCACCCCTCCGCCCACACACACACTAGGCTGTGAATCCCGGGAGGGCAGGGCCTGGGCTGTCGCAGTCACCGCTGGGTCTCCAGATAGGCGGAAGCAGGTCCTGGGGGATGTGTGTGGAAGGAAGGAAAGACGACAGGGAGAACGGAACGGAGGGAGAGAGGGAAGAAAGATCTTTAAAATTTAAACCTTTGGTCCATCTTTCTTCTCTGAGCCACGTCTCCCTGTGCCCACCAGAGGACGCTCTGACCCAGCAAATCCCTAAAGCAGCGACTCAGCCCGCTCTTCGTACAAAAAGGAATTACGATATTGCGGAGGATTAATACCAATAACCGCTACTGAAAGCCCTACTGCACCCCAGGACGTGTGCTAAACCCTCCACGTGCCTAAGCCAGCACAGCAACTCAAAGTATCTTGCAAAGGAGGAAAGTGAGGCTCAGAGATGTTGTTTAACTCTCCCAGCGTCACACAGCGCCTAAACTGCAGAGAAGCTTCCCGCTCTGGCCTTGGAGACCCAATCGCCCTTTGCTCCTTGGCCACATCCCTGGTGTAACCAACTCACAATTCCCCGTGGACCTGGCCTTGCCTCTTCCCCCACTCGGCCACACCTCATTCCCCTCAGCTCTTCAGGTCTCCCGTCCTCCATCCAGCCACTGGGGTCTTCATACACCAACCCCCTCGAAAACACTTCTTCCCTTTCCCTACTTCACAGAGGGTCACCTCCTCCCTTCAGACTCAGCTCAGTGTCACCTGTTTCGGGAAGCTGGCCCCAATCCAGAATCAGCTCCAGCTCTTCCGACCCACCTCCCCTGAGAATGCAGGCGTTTCCCTCCTAGCACTCGCTTCCGCTTCCGTATGTGACCACCAAGGCTCTGAGCTCCAGGAGGCAGAGCCTGCCTCAGTCATCACTGCTCCCAGCGACCTGCTCAGGTGGGTCCCAGAACAGCCACTAGAGAAACATGGAATGAATGAGTGAATGAAGTCTCTGGGCTGGAATGACTTCAGTGAGCACCTGAAAGGCTGAATGCTCTTCCCCAACCAGTGTTCCAGAGATTCGACAACAGATACCCCCAGCCAAGGAGAGGGCCCCATACTCCCTTTCAGGCCCTCCCCTATCCAGGTACAGTGAGTCTCACTACTGCCCTTCATCCCCTGGGGACAGAATCTCCTGCTTTCCAGCCCAGTATCCACCCCCCACCTCCCACCCCCGTCTCCTAAGTGATTTGCCTCCATTTCTCCGTGTGGCATCCCCTCCCTCACCTGGAGGGAGCCAGGTGGTTCCTGTGGGAATCACTAACCCTCCCCCACCACTCCCCAAAGCCTGGCCAATCAAAGCACTCACTCCCTCTCCAGTCACTGTGATTGGTGCAGGACCAGGCACATGACCCAGCTGATCCAATGGGAGCTGGTCCAGAGTCTTTGGCTGAATAAATGAATGAAAGGGCCCTGGAACCAGCCATGCCTGAAGCTAATATAACCTGGACTTTATAGTAACATGAGCCAATGAATTCCCTTTTCTGCTTAATCCAGGACAACTTCGGTTTCTGCACTTGGAACTCAAAGTGTCCTGTGTAATTTGCCCCCCCTAAAGCATTCTCCAAGCCCCCAAGAAGAAGGGGTACAGGGGCCTCTCAGTACCCTGCCAGACATTACCTCTGGCTCGAAGTGCTGGAGCAGGACTTGAGGGGACAAGGAAAAGGTCTTCCTGACTTCTCAGACCTGGCACCGTCACCTGCTATAGGTTCCTGAGGCTTTTTGCCTCATTCCTGGGGCCCCAGGTCTCATGCCAACAGGGAACCAGTAAAGGCGGTCTTGCTGCCCTGGGAGAAGACCCAATGGCAGGAAAGTTCTCAGTCAGTGTTTGCTGGATGGGCCCACGCTTGCGCAGACTGGCAGCTCAGCCATCAGATGGGCTGAGGAGAAAGGAATCTCTCATTTTATCTCTAATTGTTTGCCCAGATGGAAGGAGGGAATGAACGAATGTCATTACCTGGGGCTCATCCTGCAGCCTGGGGCCTGGGTCACCACCACAGTGTGTTCAGGTCCCAAGTTGGGGGCAGGGGGAGGGGGGAGGGGAAGGAGAGGGGAGGGGAGGGGGAGGGGAAGGAGAGGGGAGGGACAGGCCCTAGGGCTTGAAGGGGCAGTTCTGGAGGTGTCATGGGCTGCAGCCCTGGATCACAATGGGGCAGCGCTTGGGGTGTTAATGGGGCAGTTATTGAGAGATCATTCAAGTGGCCCCCTGGGGGTCACTATGATATGATGATTTGCAGTGGCCGCAGGCCCATCCCACGAGCAGGCCTTGCCCTCTGAGCACCCCACCTGCTCTGATCTACAGAGAAGGTCCCACCGCGGTCCTGGTAGCTGTGGCTGCCCAGACAGCAGTCAGGCCCCTGAACCAGGCCTGGCCCACTGCTCGGGCCCGGCTCAGCCTCCATCTCACCCAGCCACCTCGGGGCCCTTAGCCCCACCGGGACACAGACCTGCCACTTGCACGCCCATCCCCAGCCTCAGCTTCAGTCCAGACCCCGCCTCCTGGCCCTAGCCATCAAACTCACCCCCGACCCGGAGTAACCCCGAGTGAGGCCTGGTCACCCCCCATTAAGGCCTGGTCCTCCTGAGACTTGATCCGCGAGTGAGTGGGACTGAGTTCTCTGTGTGAGGCCTGCCCAGTGAAACCACAAGGCGAATATTCTCATTTTCATTGGGTTCTTCAAAACAAATGCTCAGACCCTGGCAACAGCCTAAAAGCGGTTGTCATGGAACCAGCAGTAGCCAGTGGGGGAAGGAGAGGTGCCAGGGCCCCGGAGCCAAAGCCTCCTGCCCACTCTGATGTAGATGCGAAAAAACTGGCAGGACGAAGGGGGAGGGGCGCTGTGTCACACTTGGGTGGAGTGGGAGGGAGAGTAGTGATCTGTCACCCAGGAGGCCCATACTCGTGCAGGGGGCTGGCTGAGGACGTGCACAGGGCCCTGCTGGTCACCGGCATCCCAGAAGATCTGGGACAGGCAGCCATCGAAGCCGTCCTGCAGCCAGCCTTCCTGCCCCAGGGCACGTTCAGGCTGAGGAACACGAGGGACGTGAGGGAGGAGAAGGCCAAAGCCGCCTTCATGGAGTTTGTGGCGGACATTAATCATGGTGCCATCCCCAGGGAGATCCCGGGCAAGGACGGCGTCTGGAGGGTTCTGTGCAAGGACACGAGAGTCCTGAGGCAGATGAAACTGTCCTGAGGCAACTTGCTGCTGGATGAAAGGCTCCCACAGGCCGCAGTGGCCAGGGCCCCCAGGGACTCATCTGCCAATTCAGAGACCCAGGTCCCCTTCCTGGTGCAGCCATCAAGGCTAGCAAGGGCGGGGGGGTGGACACAAAAATAGAGCCAGAGACAAAAAGAGGGGCCGAGGAGGACCGCCATTTACCTCTGCAAAAAAGGAGCTGAAGGATTCTTCCATCAGAGCCTGGGCATCGAGATCGCGGAGGTGGAAGAGGAGGACTTGGGCAGGGATAAATGACAATGCCAGTGCGCTCTACGCAACACTGCAAACGGCTGCAAGGAAGCCCTGCAGAGAGACGTGGATGAGGCAGACAGTCCCCATGGAGTTCTTAGCCCTGGTGACCATTGTGGACAAAGCCAAGAAGAAAGTGACAAAGACAGATGTGATGTCATTACCGATGTGATCAGCTTGAGCATCACAGAAGCCAGGAGCAGAATCCGCAACACGATGGCTCTCATGGTCATGAGGGACATACCTGATGAGATGCTCAAGGGCAGTGATGTTTCAGGAGGTGAGTCTGAGGAATGAGGCAACCAGGTCACCCAGAAGGGCATGGAGAGCCCCGAGTTCTAGACATCATGGCCTACAGGATTTCATCAGACATCAAAACCCGCAGGGAGATGTTGAAAATCACTTCTGTGATCGAGTCGCTGCGCTGGAGCGAAAAGAAAGACAAGAAAGCTGCCTTTCCCGAGATCTTGTCCGTCATGGCCAAGGACACTTCCGGAACCCGCGTGAAGGTGGAGGAGGCAGGCCGCCAGGTGGACGCCGCGGTCCTGAGGAAGGCCAAAGACGGCGGTCACCTGCTGGGATGCATCTCCACCGTGGCTAAGCCTCAGACCCCCTCCAAGGGTAAGAAGGCTCCCGATGGCCCGCTGGCGGGCTGGGGCGAGGACGAGGAAGATGAGGGTGGCCTCCTGGAGCTAGCGGTGCTCCTGGATGCCCAGGACGTGGCTGAGCGGCTCGCGGCAGCAAAGGTTTGTTTCTCAGGCGTGTTGTTACACATCAGTGCAGTGGGCTGTGGATATTCCCCATTCTAGAAGCCTAAGGGGCAGCCCTCATTTGGGCATCTTCTTCTGAGGCTGACAGGTCGATGGCCAAACCTGCAGCGTCTGTCACAGCTTCTGCTGGCATCGGGCACTCAGCCCATCCCCTCACAACCGGACCAAGGCAAATCACAAGCCGCCTTGATTCTTTGGAGTCGGGGCGCATAATTTCCCCACACGAGGCACCACCAGCTACTTGGCGACAATCAGGAATGCGTACCCTCCTTAGAGGATCAGTGAACGAATGGAACGGTAGAATAATCTAACCCTCCACCGTCACACAACAAAGGCAAAACCTCTTTCCGTGGGGCTTTTGAGCTCTTGTCTCCCGCACTAGGCTGTGCACTCGTCAAGTTTGGGGATCAGACTGTCCTCAACTGAGCCCCTCGCTGCCCTGAGCCTCAACGTCCTCATCTGTAAAATTCAGCCTCGGCTGTTCTTGTGAGGTTGGGCTGTGATCGTTCATGAAAAGCATTTAGTACAGCCCGGGGCACGAGATAAACCTAAGCCTTGGCTCTGAGGGTGTCGGGAGCCGGAGGCTGGGATGATGACCGGGTTTGGAGCGCCTTCTGCTGGAAGAAGACGTAACAGCAGGGCTGCCCAGGCCGGGGACCACTCTGCATCTCAGAACCTCATCTGTAACCATGACCTAACGATGATGCCAACATCATGAGATTGCTTGAGGAATGATGGTGTTAATGCGTGTAAAATTACTAGAGTAATGTGATGAATTAAAGGTAAGTGCAAATTCTTTATCCTTCTCCCCATCTGGAGGTGGAGCTTATTAGAATAAAGCGGTAGTCACATTGAGGCTGCCAGCTTCTGCTTACTGACTTTTGGAACACTCGCTCTCGGGAAACTCTGTCGGAAGACCCAGCTGTCAAGTTTGGGGAAGGCCGAGCCACACGGAGAGGCTGTGGGTAGACGCTGCAGTTGAGAATTCCAGCTGAGGCACTAAGAGTTTGTTCCCTAAACTACACTAAACCATTTGATGGAAGGTAAAGAACCCCACCCAAAACAGATCCTTTGTAGCAGAAGATTTAGATCTAATGGCTGAGGGAATCAAACACTACATATTTCCTATTTGGGCTTACTATGCCCCCAGGAAAGTGAGCAAATCCAGAAGTCTTTTGGGACTGGATTCGTAGAACAGTTTCCTGTTTTCCAACAGGAAACTTGGGTATATATGCATGGTGATGAATCACTCATCTTCTGGTGGATTTTTTTTAATTTTTTTTTTTTTTTTCTGGCTGCACGCAGCATGTGGGATCTCAGTTCCCTGACCAGGAATCAAACCCGTGCCCCCTGCAGTGGAAGCACAGAATCCTAACCACTGGACCGCCAGGGAATTCTTGGAAATTTTAAAAAATAATTCTTAAGGACTTACATTCTGCATTGATTAGGACTATGGTTGAAGCTGTTGGCTGCAAGTTCCAAAGGTGCTGATGGGTGTATGTATTTGCTTGAGCTACCATAACAAAGCACGACAGCCTGGTGGCTTAAACAACAGAAATTAATTTTCTCACAATTCTGAAGGCCAGGAGTCTGAGATCAAGGTGTCAGCAGGGTTGGTTTCTTCTGAGGCCTCTCTCCTTGCCTTACAGGTGGCTGTCTTCTCCCTGTGTCCTCACAAGATCTGCCCTGTGTGTGTGTCTGTGTCCTAATTTCCTCTTCTTATATCACCAGTCCTATTGGATTAGCACCTTTTAATCCAATTTAAGCTAATTTAACTTAATTGCCTCTCTAAGCATCTTATCTCCAAATAAAGTCACATTCGGAGATGCTGGGGGTTAGGACTTCAACATATGAATTTGGAGAATGACACAATTCAGCCCATAACAATAGGAAACTCTGGCCTGGAGAGACTGTTGACACAAGTATCTTCCAGGCAGATGGGGGAAGGTTCTGGTTAAGTTTCAAGAATGTAAGATCCTTACAAACAGGGACCAGTGCCTGATTGTTCACTGCTGAATCCCCAATGCCCTGCACTGTGTGTGGCACAGAGGAGAAAATAAACGTCCGATGAATGAATGAATGAATGTATGAATGAATGAGAAGCTTGCCTATAAGAGGCCATTTTAACCCCACTGGTTTTGTGTTGATACCTTCTGGAATGTAACTCTTCACCCTGAGGCCATAGTTCCTACAAAGCGTGTTTCAAATGGTTGTGGTGAGAGGGGCTTCCCTGGTGGCACAGTGGTTAAGAATCCGCTTGCCAATGCAAGGGACATGGGTTCAAGCCCTGGTCCGGGAAGATCCCACATGCCGCAGAGCAACTAAGTCCATGCGCCACAACTACTCAGCCTGTGCTCTAGAGCCTGCGAGACAAACTACTGAGCCCACATGCCACAACTATTGAAGCCTGCACTCCTAGAGCCCATGATCCACAACAAGAGAAGCCACTGCAACAAGAAGCCCGTGCACTACCACGAAGAGTAGCCTCCACTTGCACACAGCAACAAAGACCCAAAGCAGCCAAAAATTAATTAATTAATTTTAAAAAATATTTGTGGTGAGAAACTTTATTCATTGCACATTTAAAAAATAGGAAATAGGGCTTCCCTGGTGGTGCAGTGGTTAAGAGTCCGCCTGCCAATGCAGGGGACACGGATTCAAGCCCTGGTCCGGGAAGTTCCCACATGCCGCAGAGCAACTAAGCCTGTGCGCCACAACTACTGAGCCTGCACTCTAGAGCCCTCAAGCCACAACTACTGAGCCCGCGTGCCTAGAGCCCGTGCTCCACAACAAGAGAAGCCACTGCAATGAGAAGCCCACGCACCACAAACAAGAGTAGCCCCTGCTCACCGCAACTAAAGAAAGCCTGCGTACAGCAACGAAGACCCAACGCAGCCAAAAATAAATAAATAAATAAATAAATGTTAAAAATAAAAAATAAAAAAAAAAGGAAATAATGGGCTTCCCTGGTGGCACAGTGGTTAAGAATCCGCCTGCCAATGCAGGAGACACGGGTTCGAACCCTGGTCTGGGAAGATCCGACATGCCGCAGAGCAACTAAGCCCATGCGCCACAACTACTGAGCCTGTGCTCTAGAGCCCGTGAGCCACAACTACTGAAGCCCGTGTGCCTAGAGCCCGTGCTCTGCAACAAGAGAAGCCACTGCAATGAGAAGCCCGCGCACCGCAACCAAGAGTAGCCCCCACTCACCACAACTAGAGAAGAGCCCGTGCGCAGCAACGAAGACCCAACGCAGCCAAAAATAAATAAATAAATAAAAGAGCCATACCTTAAAAAAAAAAAAATAGGAAATAGAATGCATCACTCCAGCTGGAAATATTTAACTCCCTGACTAAAGCATCACTAATCCTGTTGTAATTAACTCACCTTGTCCAGAAAGTGGGAAGGGTCTCCTGGAGTTAAGAAACAGATCAGTGTGCTTTTTCTCCTTTTATAAGTTTATGTAAGTAAAAGGAAAATAAAGTTATAGCAGCTTCATTTTCACATCAGCTACCCGGTCTCTGGATATCTGAGTTTGGGAGCGCTGCTCTAGTGCAATCTGGAAAGGACCATGGATCAGCAAGGGGTGTTTTGGCTACAAGTTACAGATAACCAAACTGACAGCAGACATAAGCAAAAAGGATATTTCTTAGCTTTTTAACTAAAATTTTGGAGGAAGGAGGCTTCTGGATTTAATCAGTCAAGTATGTTATCAAGAACCTAGAATCTTTCTATTCCTCCACTTATTAGCTTTTGCCTTCCAGCTTGTTGCCTTATGGTTACAAAATGGCTGCCAACCTCCAGGCATCACCTTTTCACACAACAAGCAAAAAGCAGGGAGGTGGGGGTGATGAGAGTCCTTTCCTCTCATGCCCCTCCTCTTTTATCCAGCAGCAAAAATATTTCCCCAAAGCCCTCAGCACACTCATTGGCCAGAACTGGCTCACTGCATACCAGTAGCTGCAAGGGAGTCTGGGAAAGAAGGGAGCTGGCTTTTTTAGCTTTTATAGTATCATAGTAGTATGTGGGAAAGGGGTTGGAAGTGATTGTTAGATCAGCCAATCAACATTATTAACGACTGAGGTGAACTCATGCCCACCGAAAAATTAATTTTTATAAGTTTTTTAAAATAAACTTATTTATTTTATTTATTTATTTTTGGCTGTATTGGGTCTTCATGGCTGCACACGGGCTTTCTCTAGTTGCAGCTAGTGGGGGCTACTCTTCATTGCGGGGTGCGGGCTTCTCATTGCAGTGGCTTCTCTTGTTGCAGAGCACAGGCTCTAGGCATGCAGGGTTCAGTAGTCGTGGCTCACAGGCTCAGTAGTTATGGCTCACGGGCTCTAGAGTGCAGGCTCAGTAGTTGTGGTGCATGGGCTTAGTTGCTCCATGGCATGTGAGATCTTCCTGGACCAGGCTCAAACCTGTGTCCCCTGCACTGGCAGGCAGATTCTTAACCACTGCGCCACCAGGGAAGCCCACAAAAATAACTGTTAAACATTAAAACAAAGAGAGAGATGAAGCTGTCCCTTCTCTCCTGCAGCTTCCATGGGAGGGATACTACCTCGTATCATAAATCCTTCTGAAGAATCAGCTTCGAGGGGACTCCCTGGCCGTCCAGTGGTTAGGATTCTGCGCTTTCACTGCCCAGGACGTTGGTCGGGGAACCAAGATCCCCGTAAGCTGCACGGTGTGGCCAAAAGACAAAAATTAAAATTAAAATTAAAAAATAAAAATCAGCTTCCATAAAGTGGCAGATTGAGAATAATCCCCAAACATCCATCTCGTTTTCCTGTACAGCCAGGAGGCTTGAGTGAATTTTCCTGTTACCAGCCTCTTCCGTTCTCTGTTCAATTTAATCCTGTCCTTGGAAAGAGAATTTGAACAAGAGTCTGGGAGATTCTCTTAGAAACTGTTGCAATTTCCAAAGAAAAAAATAACCTCCCAAAGAAGCCTACTTTTCTGATTGGCTGTCTTCCTTGATATTTGTTGCCATGGTGTTAACAAGATTAAATAGTCTATTTTTTAAAGAATAAATAACCATAGGTCTTCTCTATCAAATCAGGAAAAGATTATTTCTATCCTTCCACGAACATTATGAAATAAAGGCCCAAGTCTTTTCTAGACTTGCTTTTTAACAAAGAAATCGAAAGTCTCATCCCAACTAAATTAACAAAAGCGTTTGGCACAGCGTCTACTCTCCTGCTAATGGCAAGTGTTAATATCAAATCCAGCGCGCCATCTGGTGGTCGGTGAGAGAACAGCAGGACTGACCGCAAGTTGGTACCCGGTTTGCGATCTGTACTGTTACGGCAGCCCTAACAAATAATACAACAGGTTTGTTTCTGGTGGTCTTAGACTGATTGGGCCAGAACACCTGACTGCTTTGACCAACAAAATATGACAGAAGTGACATTATGCCAGTCCTGGACCCAGCCTTTAGGGGACAAGCAGCTTCCATTGTGACCTCCTGGAGCCCTGACCTGCCGTGTAAGAATTGCAACTACCCTAAGAGCATTCTGCAGTGAGAAGGCCCAGGAGAATCGAAGCTCCAGGCCTGTGAGTGAAGAAGCCATCTTGAAAATGTATCCTCCAGCCCCAGCTGCCTCGGCTGATGCCACGCAGAGCCGAGATGAACATCCAACCAAAGCCTTTCTGACTTCCTGACCCACAAAAAATTGTGAACTCTAGTTTCTAGGTACTTGATAAATGTCTGTTGGATCGTTCAATGTATAAACACCCTCCTTCTTCTCCACAGCCACTTTCCTTTGGCTTCTAGTATCTCTCACTGTCCTTCTACATCACAGCTACCCCTGGTCCTGATGATTCTCTTTTCTCACTTACTTGAGCTTCCATCCTCCAGAGGCTTTGTGATCTAATCCCAGAAGCGACATATCATCTTTTTTGCCATACTGTATTTGTTAGAAGCCAGTCACTACATCTGACCTACCCCCAAAGGGGTATAAATCTCAGAAGGATGTAAATGCCTGGTGGCGGGATCGTTGGAGACCATCTTAGAGGTTGCCTATCACAAGTACATGAGTTAAGGTGATTACAAATATGACCACGGCTCCATCTGGTGGGAAATGCTGGTAAACAACAGAATATGTGACAAATTGGGGAGTTTTAACAATTCTGACTCCATGAAACACAGAAAACACAGGACACCCAGTTAAACTTAAATCTCAGAAAAACATCAAATACCTTTTTTAGTGTAAGTATGTCCCATGCAACGATCCTTACATACTTATTCTAAAAAATAACTCATTGAACACCAAGGGAGGGGCGTCCACAGAGCCTGTGGCTATCCAGCCCGGAACTCAGAGACAGGGCTGGTGTGGCCGGCAGAATAATGCCCCCCAAAGATGTTCACGTCTGAATCCCCGGAACCCGTGAAAATATTATGCTACATAGCAAAAGGGAATGTTTCGCTGTGATTAAATTAAGACTGTTGAGATCGGGGGATTTCCCTGGCGGTCCAGTGGTTAAGACTTCACACTTCCACTGCAGGGCATGGGATGGGTTCCATCCCTGGTCGGGGAACTGATTCCACATGCCGCACAGAGTGGCCCCCCAAAAAAGAAAAAGGCTGTTGAGATCAGGAGTTACCCTGGATTCCCTGGGTGGGCCCAGTGTAAACACCATGGTCTTGATAAGTGTTAGGAGTTGAATTGTGCTCCCCAAAAAGATATATTGAAGTCCTCTCCCCCAGGACCTCAGAATGTTCCCCCGAAATATATATTGAAGTCCTCTCCCCCAGGACCTCAGAATGTGACCTTATTTGGAAATAGGGTTGTTGCAGATGTAATTAGTTAAATTAAATTGAGGTCTGGGCTTCCCTGGTGGCGCAGTGGTTAAGAATCCACCTGTCAATGCAGGGGACACGGGTTCGAGCCCTGGTCCGGGAAAATCCCACATGCCGCGGAGCAACTAAGCCCGTGCGCCACAACTACTGAGCCTGCGCTCTAGAGCCCGTGCTCCGCAAGAGAAGCCATCGCAATGAGAAGCCTGCGCACCGCAATGAAGAGTAGCTCCCCGCTTGCCGCAACTAGAGAAAGCCCGTGCACAGCAACAAAGCAGCCAAAAATAAATAAATTAAATAAATTTTAAAAAAATGAGGTCAAACTGGCGTAAGGTGGGTTCTTAATCCAATATAACTGGCGTCTTTATAAGAAGACAAGGTGAGGATGCGAGGGAAGGATGCCATGTAAAGATGGAAGCAGACAGTTCAGTGATGCAGCTGCAAGCCAAGGAATGCCCCGGCCACCCCCAGAAGCTGGAAGAGGCAAGGAAGGATTCCCTTACCGGTTTCAGAGGGAGCTTGGTCCTGCCAACACCTTGATTTTCTTTGTTGTTTTTTAAAAAATATATTTATTTATTTATTTGGCTGCATCGGGTCTTAGTCACGGCACATGGGATCTTCGTTGCAGCATGCGGGATCTTTCGTTTCCACGCACGGGCTTCTCTCTAGTTGTGGCGCCGGGGCTCCAGAGCACGTGGGCTCAGTAGTTACATCGCACGGGCTTAGTTGCCCTGAGGCATGTGGGAACTTATTTTCCCGACCAGGGATCGACACTTCGTCCCCTGCATTGGAAGGTGGATTCTTAACCACTGGACCAAAACCATGAGATAATAAATTTCTGTTGTTTCAAGCCACCCAATTTGTGGTACTTTGTTACAGTAGCTCTAGAAAACTAATACAGTAAGGAAAAGAGGGATGCCAGAGAGAGAGAGAGAGAGAGAAGATGTGATGATGGAGGTAGAGGTCAGAGAGGGAGAGAATGGAAGATTCTCTGCTGCTGGCTTTGCAGATGGAGAAGAGACTGTTACTGACCAGGGTTCTTGGCCTCCTTAATCAATAGAAATTGATCAGACACCAGACAAGAAATTCAGGCAAGGCTTTATTGGGGCCCCTGCTGCAGCAGAGGGGAGCGCGTACAAACAACAGGTTCCCTTGCAGGCTTGCTCCTTGGGGCGGGGGAAGGGGGGGCGAGCTTGTTCCTTACATGGGGTGACGGTAGGGGTGTGTCCAGGGGTCGGGCCGGAGGGGCGGCATAGGTGTTTTGCCCGCCCCTTAGGTGGTGGTGTGTGCAGGGGGCATGCGCAGTACCCTGCTTTTGCTCCAGGCTCTTCAAAAGTGGCAGTTGGGTGTTTTGGTCTCTTTGTATCTTTTGTCCAGAATTTGCCCCAAGTGCACATGCACGCAGTTATTTTTAGTCCCATACAGTTTCTTTGTATTCTGTTGCTGGAGGAGAGGTGTGTCCAGGTGCAAGGATGGCAGCACTGCAGCAAAGGGTCCCAGGTCCCAGCCTGTCTCAAGACCACAAGCCAAGGAAGGCAGGTGGCTTCTAGAAGCTGGAAAAAGGTTAGGAAATGCATTCTCTCCAGAGCTTCCAGAAGGGGCACAACCCTGTCGACACCTTATTTTAGTCGTATATAACCCGCGTCAATCACCTCTGCTCCAGAACTGTAAGATAATTCGTACGTGTCATTTTAAGCTACTAAATTTGTGGTGATTTGTTACAGCGGCAACAGGAAACTGATATGGCTGGGCTGAGGACAAAGATGCAGGCAGGCAGGCAGGAAATGTCATTAGAGAGAGGAGCATAGAGACGAATAAGATCAGGGTGAAAGGGTGAAGATGCCGAGAGGGCCTGAGCACGGATCAGCCATGTACCATGCACAGACCAGGGAAGGGGAGGCCGTGAGGGAGGCTGGTAAGAAGCCATCAGAGAGATGATCAGAGTGCAAAGGACAGAAGCCCAGGGCTGACGCCTGTCATTCATGTAGACGGGGGCGGGGGGGAGCTCCCACTTCTCAGGGATGGTCCCCACGTCATCTCTGTGCTGACGTCTTCCCCATACGGCTCTCGCACCCAGCCCTGCCGCCGGAGCACCAGGTCCCATTGTGCCTTGGCTGCAATTACATGGAAACCATGGGTGACGAGTTCCAAAGGTACAAATGGGAACCTTGAATGGAGATACTGGAGACACAGTGTTTTCCGGTGAGTTGTGGTTAATGTACCGGTTCCACTGGAAAAATGTAAAATCCGAAAGAGCAAGAACTTGTCTGTTTTGTCCACCTCTGGATTCCTAGGACCTAGAACAGCAGCTCTTGATGAGGGCCCCCCCAAGAGACATCTGGCAGTGAAACCTTTTTGTCTGTCACAGCTGGAGTCAGAAGTGGAGGTGGGGGCTTCCCTGGTGGTGCAGTGGTTGAGAATCTGCCTGCCAATGCAGGGGTCACGGGTTCGAGCCCTGGTCTGGGAAGATCCCACATGCCGCGGAGCAACTAGGCCCGTGAGCCACAACTACTGAGCCTGCGCGTCCGGAGCCTGTGCTCCGCAACAAGAGAGGCCGCGATAGTGAGAGGCCTGCGCACAGCAATGAAGAGTGGCCCCCACTTGCCGCAACTGGAGAAGGCACTCGCACAGAAACGAAGACCCAACACAGCCATAAATAAATAAATAAATAAAATTAAAAAAAAAAAAGAAGTGGAGGTGGGGCAGGGATTCTAAACGCCCATCAGTGTACAAGAGAGCCGCCTCAACACACACACATACACCCCCCCCCAAGAATGATCCTGCCCATGGCAGACAGAATAATGACCCCCCAAAGCTCTCTTGTGTCCTAATCCCCAGAACCGAGGAACATGTTAGAATACATGGCCAAGAAGAATTAGGGTGGCAGATGAAATTAAGGCCGCTAAATCAACCTAAATTAGGGAGATTGGGAATTCCCTGGCGGTCCAGTAGTTAGGACTCCCAGCTCTCACTGCCAAGGGCCTAGGTTTGAGCCCTGGTCGGGGAACTAAGATCCCCACAAGCCACGCAGTGTGGCCTAAATAAATAAATTCAACTGCATAGGAATTAAAAATAAAACAAAATGGGGAGAGTATCCTGGATTATCTGGGTGGACCCAAGGTAATCATAAGAATCCTTAAAAGTGGAAGAGGAAATAAGAAGAGAGAACCAGAGAGATGGCAGCATGAGAAGGACCTGGCCTGACGTTCCTGGTTTTGAGGGTAGAAGAAGGGGCCACAAGCCAAGGAAAGCACGTGGTTTCTGGAAACTGGAAAAGGCAAGGAAAGAGATAACAGATCCTCTACTAAAGCCCTGCCCCCACAAAAGGAATACAGCCCTGCTGACACCTTGATTTTAGCTCATTAAGACCCATTTTTGATGTCTGACCGTTAGAACTGTCAAAGAATAAATGTGTGTTGTTTCAAGCCGGTAAATTTGCAATCATCTGTCGCAGAAGCCATAGGCAATCAATACAGGCCCCAAATGTCAATAGATTTGGTGTCGAGAGAGTCTAGCCTTGAACAGCATCTGGCATGCAGTAGCTGCTCAAAAGATATTTCTCAAAGGAATGAATGATTGAAAGTTAGATCTAGGGACTTCCCTGGTGGTCCAGTGGGTAGGACTCTGAGCTCCCAATGCAGGCGGCCCGGGTTTGATCCCTGGTCAGGGAACTAGATCCCGCACGCATGTGGCCACTAAGAGTTCACATGCTGCAACTAAGAAGCCCTCATGCCGCAACTCAGACCCAGTGCAGCCAAAATAAATAAATAAATAAATAAATAAATAAATAATTTTATTTTATTTTTTTATAAATTTATTTATTTATTTTTGGCTGTGTTGGGTCTTCGTTTCTGTGCGAGGGCTTTCTCTAGTTGTGGCGAGCGGGGGCCACTCTTCATCGTGGTGTGCGGGCCTCTCACTACCATGGCCTCTCTTGTTGCGGAGCACAGGCTCCAGACGCGCAGGCTCAGTAGTTGTGGCTCACGGGCCCAGTTGCTCCGCGGCATGTGGGATCTTCCCAGACCAGGGCTCGAACCCGTGTCCCCTGCATTGGCAGGCGGATTCTCAACCGCTGCACCACCAGGGAAGCCCAATAAAAATATTTAAAAAAGAGAAGTTTGGATCTATACAAATGATTTCCGTTTTGTGACAAAAGAGTGTTTCCTGGCTGGTTTCTTAGCCAAGAGATTGCTACTGAGAGGTGCCTTTCTGCATCATCACCTGTGTTCATTCATTCTGGAATTTCTTTTCCTTTTTTTAAATTTTGGCCACGCAGCATGGCTTGCGGGATCTTACTTCCCAGACCAGGGACTGAACCTGGGCCCACAGCAGTGAAAGAGTGGAGTCCTAACCACTGGACCACCAGGGAAATCTCTGGAATTTCATCTTTAACCTTGAGGCTGAGATGACCACAAACTTGGCTTACACGTTTGCTACTGGGAGGTGTGTTTAATTATTGTGTGTTCAGGAAATAGAACTTATCCCTCAAGTTTGAGATTTAACCCTTCATGACATCGTCACTAATCCAGTTATAATTAATTCACCTCGAGCAGAAAGGCCAGAGAAACTCCTGGAGTTATGAAAAGAATCTGTGTGCTTTGCCTCCTATTATAAGTTTATGTGAGTAAATGTAAAATTAAGTTCGAACAGTTTCAGGGTTTTTGTAACAGCTTGATAGGTATATAATTCACATGCCAGAAAAATCCACTCTTCTAAAGTGTACTAGTCAGTGGATGGGGTATATTCCCTGAGCTGTGCAGCCATCAGCCACATCAATTTTAGAAAATTGTCATCACCCAGCAACAGAAATCCTGAAGTGTTCAAACAAAAACTTGTACATCAATGTTCTCAGCAGCATTATTCACGACAGCCAAAAGGTAGTGACAGCCCAAATGGCCATCAACAGATAAATGAATAAACAAAGTACAGTGTATCTGTACAATGGAATATTATTCAGTCATAAAAAAGGAATGAAGGACTGATACACACTACTTCTTTTTTTTCCCCGCCCCCCACCATCCCCTTCTGGCTCTTGCTCTTCTGGTCCTTTGGACACCCTTGTAATAAATCCCCTGCATTAAATTTCCTCTGCTTGAAACACCTGGAGTAGCTTCTGTTGAGAAGCCACAACTCTACAGAGCTCAATTTCTGTGAGTGTATCTCTATTCCAGGCAGAGCACAGCTGGAAAGGGAGCAAGATGAAGGGTGGTTATTATGACAGTGCCGCAACTAAAGAAGAATTCTAGGAAAATAGAACTTTTTTTCAACCTCTACCCACTCAGGCTGATCTGGGACAAACACCCTTGTTCAGGGGTGTGTAGGGGATGGGGTTGGAGGAACGGTGTGTGTTACTCTGTGGGTCCCTGAGGCTATGGGCGGAAGAAGGGAGCTCAATGTCTTAGTCTGCTCACGCTTTGATAACAAATACCCTCAACTGGGTGACTTTAACAACAGACATATATTTTCTCACAGTTCTGGAGGCTGAGAAGTCCAAGATCAAGATGCTGATTTTTGCCTGTGATGTCAACCAAGGATATTCAGAATCAGCTCCTTAAAATGCAAGTTCGCAGCTATTAGCCAATGCAGTTTGATAAAGTGATTTTAAATTTTTAATTAAAAAAATGTTTAAAATGTAAAAAAAGAGGGACTTCTCTGGCAGTCCAGTGGTTAAGACTCTGCGCTTTCAATGCAGGGGGCGCAGGTTCAATCCCTGGTCAAGGAACTATGATCACACATGCCGTGCGGCCAAAAAAAAAAAAAAGTAAAAACTAAAAGAGGTGAAGATGTTCTCTCTTCCCTGCAGCTACACACAGAGATACTGTTTTGCATAATAAAGCCCATCTAAAGAATCTGCCGCATAAGGAAACAAACTGAGAACACCCATCTGGTTTTCCTGTGCAATCTGGAGGCTTGAGTTCCTGTCACCAACCTGTTCTGTTCATTTAAGACTGTCCTTGAAGGATAATTTGAACAAAAGAGTCTTTGAGAGTCTCCTTGAAATTGTTGCCATATCTTGAGAAAAATAACCTCCGAGAGAAATCTGCAATTCTGATTGGTTGCCTTCCTTGATCATTTGTTGCCATAGTGATAACATCATCTCTATTGTTGAAAGGAATAAATGTCGGTTTTCTCTCGCTGTCTCAATCTGAACAGGATCGTTGGCACTTTTCTCCCACAAACATAATGGAAATAAAAGCCTGTGACTCTGCTAGATTTCTTACTTTTACGGAAGACATTGAGAATCCTGACTCATTTAAGTGAAGCAAAGCGCTCAGTCCCTATGTGCACAAATGGCGGTAGCTATGGTCACCGCGATGGCGGTGAGTTGCAATCCTAACTTCACCAGAGCGCCCGCTGGTGGGAAATGAGAGAACAACAGGTCTGGCCCTGCTAGGAGACCCCCCCTCCCCTCGCTTCCTCTTTGGAGCGCTCACCACCACCAGCCCCCTGGTCAGGCTCGCGATGGCGGACAGAGCGAGGACAGAGATCCCTGCAGATTCTGCAGAGGATGGAGGAATAGCCTCTCCCTCTCTCAGCACACGCTATGGACACCTACTGTATGCCAGGCATTGTGTTATGCCTTCCACACTATCCAACCTCATTGCAACCCCTTAAGGAGGAAATATGACCCTCCCGCTTTCTGCAGATGAGGACTCCAAAAACAGAGAGGTTAAGTCTCTTCACCAAGGTCACACAGCCAGAAACTGGAGGAGCCATGAGTTATTTAAACCCAGGTCTCTCTGACTCTAGGCAGAGAAATTCAGCACAGAGGAAGTGTGGTGGGATCCAGAAGGCTCCCAATCTACCTTCAAGAGAGATTATCCAGCAAGGGGCTTTCAACATCCAACCATATAATTGTCCTGGTAAATCGTGGCTAACAGTTATTGAGCACTTGTTATGTGCTATGTTCTTGGCTAAGCACTTGAGATACATAATCTCACTAAATCCTCCTGATAGATTTAGGGAGAAAAATTATTGTGCCTATTTCATAGAAGAGGAGACTGTGGTTCAGAGAGGCCCATTAAATTGCCCAAGGTTACACAACTGGGAAGTATTGGAATCAGGATTATGAACGCATGTCTGCCTGGCTCCAAGGGTTCTGCTCTTCTGGACTACGCTATTTAGGAAGAGAGACAGGATTTGGATTTGAGTGTGGCCCTGACCCAGTGCAAAAAGTGCTTTCTGGATCTAGGTGACACTGTGACATTTTCTGATTATAGTCTTTCTGTATCCAGGGGTTCCCCATCTATGGAGTCAACTAACCTCGGATCACAAATATTTGAAAAAAATTCCAGAAATTTCCAAAAAGCAAAACTTGAATTTGTTATGCTCCAGCAACTATTTACGTAGCAAATACACTGTATTAGGTATTATGAGTAATCTAGAGATGGTTTAAAGTACATGCGAGGATGTGTGTACATTATATCATGTACTATGCCATGTTATGTAAGGGACTTGAGCATCTCAGGATTTTGGTACCCATGGCAGTGTGTGTGTGTGGGGGGGGGGGTTCCTGGAACCAATCCCCTGTGGAGACTGAGAGACAACTGGTAGTTGCTTACTTTTTTTGTCTCGGTTGTCTATTGCTGTATAACAAATCACCCCCATCACCTGGTGGCTTAAAACAACAATTATTTATTTTGCTCACAAACCTGCAATTTGGAGAAGGCAGTGACAGTACTCTGCTCCACATGGTATCACCTGGAGAGCATCAGAGTCTGCTTTCAAAATGGCACACTCATGTGAGCTGTCTTCTGGGAGCTCAGCTGGAACTGAGGGCTTGAGGCCTCATTTCCTCTCCACATGGTTCCTTCCTCTGGCTGCTTGAGCTTCCTTACAGTATGGCAGCTGGATTCCAAGAGCAAGCATCCCAAGAGAACAACTCAGAAGTGTGTAGCATTTTTACAAGCTAGCTTTGGAATTACGTTACATCACTTCCACTTTATTGGTCAAGGCCCACTCAGATTCCAGGGAAGGAGACACAGACGCCACTCTTAATGCAGGAATGGCAAGGTTCTAGAAGAGCATGTGGGATGTGAGACATTTTTGTGGCCATCTCCAGAAAATAAAATCTGCCACACTCCTGAAGGCAGCATAAGGTAGAGGGAAATCTCCCACTTGACCTCACCTTGCCCATTCTCTGGAAGGAGGGGGTGTTTTACTGGGGGAAGATGGGAGGCTGAAGACCCTGCCTAGCCTTGGCCTTGGAACCCTAAGAATCCAAGACTTGTTTTCAGGACAAAAGGTGTCGTTTGGGGAGAATATATCTCTTTGTGGGGATATTTAAGGATCCATGGGCTGGACCTGCCTGTTATTGAATGGCTTACCAAAGACCTCCAGATAACTCAGTGGATAATTCTGGAAACACCAAGGTCAAGATCCCAGTCTTTGCGGCCAGGCGGACCAGTGTCCAAACCCCAGCTTTGCCACTATCTGTGTATCTCTGGTCCATTGCAACCTCACTTTCCTAACTTCCTAATCAAAAGAATATCCAGTGGTGGTGGGGGGGTCAATGAAGACTGAGGTGCAAGGTGTAGGGATCAGAGCAGGATCTGGAGCAAGAAGCAGTATTGGTGTTGCTGGCAGGTGCTTCAGGCCCACCGTGGCTAATATCTATTTCCATCGGTGCCACAGCTGCTCCCTGCCCCTGTAGGGGCACAAGCTGCTGCAACTGGGTCATCCAGGTTCACAGTCCCTATCCCCATCAGAACTGCGCACAAGCTGGGATGTACGCCGTATGAATGGAATAAACTACATCAGTTTAACCCGCAACGACAGATGCCCCAAGGTGAAACATGCAATGAGCTTCCAGAGTACAAAGTCATCCCCTCCAGAAATTTAATGTCTGTGACACTTTTGCCAGGGAAGAAAAGAGGGTGGCAGAAATCTGTGCAAATGGTCCCACGCACTGCCGTTTAATGGTCACAGACATGAATGAGGACCCCTGGGAGCATTTTTGCTGAATATGGTCCTCGCCATTCCTGTACTGGGAGAGCGTTAATGAAGGGATTGAGATTAGGCTGTCCTACACATCTGGGGTGAAAAAAGATATGATGAGTGTTTACAATTTATATAAAGACAGAAAAGCACTAATTATAGTCCTGCTTTTGAAGAGTTCTGTACATCATTTGGGGACCCCATCGTTTAGACTTGATGGCTCTTTTTTTTTGGCTACGTTAGGTCTTCGCTGCTGCGCGCAGGTTTTCTCTAGTTGTGGCGAGCAGGGACTACTCTTCACTGCCATGCGTGGGCTTCTCATTGCGGTGGCTTCTCTTGTTATGGAGCATGGGCTCTAGGCGCACGGGCTTCAGTAGTTGTGGCACGCAGGCTCAGTAGTTGTGGCTGGCGAGCTCTATAGTGCAGGCTCAGTAGTTATGGTGCACAGGCTCAGTTGCCCCACGGCATGTGGGATCTTCCCAGACCAGGTCTCGAACCCGTGTCCCCTGAATTGGCAGGCGGATTCTTAACCACTGCATCACCAGGGAAGTCCAAGACTGGATGGTTCTTGGGTAGCAATCTGTGGAAAAAATTAAGTAATCTAAAGCAAGCAGGGGAAGGTCCGATGAGCACTGATATTTACGCAGCGTTGGAGTATCTCCCTGCAGATTACTTATTGATTACAAAAGGAAAAAGAGTAACTTCACGGCTAGAAACATCACCATTGCCAGTAATGGGACAAAATGCATCGTCTGCCTCCAGATAAGATGCACTGAGGACACAGAATGACTTCTATGACAGTCTTTCTTTTTAAAAACTATATAACCTGAATCTGGTCGTGAAAAAACATCAGACCAACTCAAATAGACATTCTACAAAATAACTGACATGAAATTTCAAAACTGTCAATGTCATAAAACACAAAGAAAGACTGAGGAACTGTTCCAAACTAAAGCAGTATGATAGTTAATGGAATATGTCATCCTGGCTGGGTAAAGTAAAGGAAAAAAAAAAACTTTTTTTTTTTTTTTGCTATAAAGGTCATAATTGGAACAATTGACAAACTTTGATAAAGCTTCATAGATTAGATAATTGTATCATTGCTGAATTTCCTGATTTTGATCATTGTAACTGTAATTTCAGAGGCAAATGTCTTTGTTCTTAGGAAATTCACATTTGAGCATTTGGAGATAATGTGGCATGAAGTCTGCAACTTATTCTCAGATGATTCAGAAAATATTTACATAAACGTATGGATGGATAATAATGCCATATTTAATCAATTCTCGGTTGCTCATTTTAACGTGTCTGAATGCAGGCTTCCTCTTCAACAAATGTCAGCCAGGCAGCAGTCCACGTACAGATGTCATTGGCTCTCTGCATATATCTAACCTTGTGCATGGGTGACAATGGCTTGGAAGAATATCCTGGAGACAAAAACAGCACCCTTTAACAAATGCTGCCTCGTGATGGCACAAAGAATGATATCTTGAGTAGCAATGACCCTGAGCAAAAAGTGAATCTGTATTTACCTAGAAATAATCCTAGAGAACAAGCTGATATAATATTAGAACGAACTTCAATAGGAGGCTGGATTCAAGATCACTTATAAAAAGTCATAACGTCAATACACACCAGGCTGCTAGAAAATTGTGGAAAATTGGATCCCATTCAGATTGTCAACAAAAACTTTAAAATATCTAGAAATAATCCTGCCCCAAGTTAGTAGGAATCAAATGAAGAAAATTTAAATGAGGACGTGCCAATTCTTCCCCAAATTAATCCTTAAAGTAAATTAAGACAATTATAGTTTAAAAAATCCATAAAATATCAGTTTCACAATATCAGCCTCCCTTATAGCTAGAAGTGGCCATGAACAGTATTTAGGTCAATGGGATGTGAGCAGAAGTGATGTTTGCAAAGTGTGGGTCATCTCCTGTGGCAAAGAATAGCCAGTGTCCACCAAATCCTGTTTCCTCTTCTTGGGCAAACAGCCATATAGGCTTCCCAGTCTCTCTTGCAGTTATGTCTGGCCTGGGGCTGGGTTCTGGCCAATGAAATGCAATCAAAATACATGAGCTACATCCAGGACAAGTCACCACATGATCCTCTGTGTTCTCTCTTTCTCCAAATTCTGGCTGGACAGAGGATCCAGAAGAGAATTTTGAGTATGTCGTGGATAACAGAACCATAAAAGAAAAGGAACTGAGTCTCTGAAGACCATCTGCCTAAAAGGAACTCGCACATTAGACATTGTGTGAGTGAGATATATACAGTTTTATTGTGTTAAGCCACTGAGACTTGGGAGCTTATTTGTTACAGCATCTCAGATTACTTACCCTAACTACTGCATCTTCTCAGTGACAACACTAAATGCCCTTCTTTGGCTGTTTTTTACCTTCCTGCTAATTGGGAAGTGGCAGCAACTGTAGCAGCTCCTTAGGTACGTTCGTGGAAGCCACATGTGGATGATGGCAGGGCCAACCCACCAGCCCTGGATGACCTCATGTAGTAATACTGGGGCTGAATCAGCTGCAGGAGATGATTTTTGGAGGAAGAAAGTGAGTTTGAGGAAACTGCTTTGGGAGAAAAGGTTTGGAGACAAAATAGAAATGAGTAAAGAAGGGGATTAAGAATGTTTCCCCATGTCATAGACAACTTAACTTTCCTATTTTTTTCCAGGAATTTCCCAAGAAAAATCCAAGACATTTTTATGTGGTGGAACTTTTTCCCACCACACACCCTTCTTGCTAACCCGACCCCAGTTTTGTCCAGGTACCAGGTAACAGTGTGCTCAAGGAAAGTGTGCCTTGCCCCAAAAGGTGAACCTTGTTTGGTCTAAACCTTGTTCCTGTTTGCTAGTGATTGATTTAGGAGTGATCATGTGACTCATTTTGTGCCAATAGAATTTGAAGGGGTTTTGAGAAAAGGTTTATTCTCTCTGATAAAGGAAAATAAAAGAAACTTATTCCATTCCATCCTGATTTCTGTTACTGGCTTGGGAAGTAACGTCTGGAGCTGTGGCAGCCATCTTGCCACCATAAAGCAATGAGCTTAAAGACAGAAAATATTGAAGATACCAGAGCAGAAGGAGAAAAAAAGTCTGGGTCCTTGGTTGCATCATTGAGCCACTGAACCAGTCCTGATCTGACCCTGCCTCCAGACTATTACGTAAGATAATTTTTTAAAAGAAAACTTAATGAGGTAAAAAATCAGATAGGTGACCAATATAAGGATACTTGGAGCAATCACTATAAAAATGCAAAGAGGTAGAGTTAAGAAAAGCAATCATCAATAGCAACAAGGACACTCAGAGCCCAGATCTTAGTTTCTAACCTCATTCTCCAATAAAAGGAGTCAGGGCTCCTTAGAGAAATGGCTGATTGTAGGATTGGAGCAAGAAATATACAAGATGAGTCTGGAACATCCTATAAAGTAGTAGCCAGAGAGTAAGGAAGTGCTAAAACACACACACACACACACGCACGCACGCATGCACACACACACACACACATGATGAGGCTGGTGGAATCAGTAGGTCACAATGAGCATCATTTCTGAAACATGAAATGGAATAGGAAAGAAAATATCAGAGTGCCTTGCCTATAGTATGACTAAGTTCTGCTTCTGAAATTTTTGTTTCAGACTAAATATATAGTTTCTGAAAAATATATATATATATGAAATATGGCTGGGTTATGATGTAAAATGTGGTTCTTGCTGTGAAGCTCATTTGAAATAATTTGAAAGCCACTTATCAAGGATATAGTTAAGAGTAGAACTGCTAGATTTTAGCAAAGGTACATGTTCAACTTAACAGATATGGTCAAATGTCTCTCCGTGACCAAGACCATGGTATGGTCACCAAATTCTGTTTCCTGTTTTCTCTTCTGGGGCACAGGAGAAAATACACTTCTCCATCCCTTAGCAGTGACATGGGACCATGTGGCTGGTTCTGGACAATGAAATGTGAGCTGAAGTGACAGATGTCACTTCTACTAAGACAATGAAAACTCCCTGGGACATTCTCCAATCTCTCTTCCCCTGCTGTGGCAACACAGAGACCTTCAGGAGAGATAAAAGAGCCTGGGACACCAAGTCACCACATGGAGGACATCTGTCCTGCAGACAGGCCAAGACCCTTGGTGGATTTTATGTGAGTGAGAAAGAAATTTTAACTGTGTTAACTGAGATTTTTGCAGCTGTTACTGTACTATAACCTAGCCTACCCTAAATGGGACACTCACTAGAGCCTTTGTATCAATATATTCTCCCACCAGCACTGTAGGAGAATTTCCATCTCCCCATATTTATCTAGTTATTATTTTAAAATATTTATTGAGCACCTATTATATTCCTGGCTCTGCTTTTGGCACTGAAGATACAACAGTGAACAAAATGGAAAGATCAGACCTCATGGAACTTACATTTCAGTGGGAGAATCAAACTCTAAATAGAATAAATAAGAAAAGTATATCATATTTGAGAAAGTGGTCCCACCTATGAAAAAAATAAGGCCAGGTAAAGGCAATTGGGAGTGTTGGTTTACAATTTTAAATGGGATGGTCAAGGTAGGCCATCATTGAGGACGTGTCATTTGAACAAAGCAAAGAAGGAGACAAACCACATAACTATCATGGGGAGAGCATTTGAAGAAGAGGAAATAATACAAAGGCTCTGAGGCAGGAGTCAGCCAAATGTGTTCAAAGAACAGCAAAGAGGCCAGTGTGGCTGGAACCAAGAGAGTGAGAGAAGAGTGTAGGGAGGTGAGGTCAGAGAAATAACAGGGTCACCAGATCGTGGCGTGGATCCAGCAACAGATAGTATTATTGGACTTGGTGTTTGTCCAGCTGATGGATGTGAACTGGGATGTTGATGATAATGGGGTTGAGCCTTAGTTTATTGATCATTCCTAAAGCTCAGAAGATTTGAAGCCACTATCAAGATTCTTGCCGGGCTGTAGCATAGGACAACCTGAGGCCTGGAAGTTCAGGTGGTCCCCTGTAAGGTCACTAAGATCATTTCCCAACCATGGAAAGAAGGTGCTTTGAGGTTAGGATCATCAGAGTTAGCAATAGGACTCCAGTTGAACTTGAAATTCCAGACCAACAACAAAAAATACATTTTAGTGTAAGTATGCTCCATGCAACTTTTGCTCAAAAATATTACATTGAGCAAAGGAAGCCAAGACCAGAAAAATGCATGCTATATGATTCCATTTCTACAAAACTCTAGAACAGGCAAAATTAATAATGACAGAAGCCAGAACAATGGTTGCTTGAGGGGGACAGGAATTGACTGGGAAGAGCCACAAGGGAGCTAACTTCTGGGATGATGGAAATGTTCTAAAGCTTGTCTTGGGTGGTGGTTACATGATGTACACAATGATCAAAACTCATTGAACTGAACACTTTAAGATCTGTGGCATTTTATTGAATGTAAATTATGCCACGCCTGGAAAAAAATAAAGAGTCATACAATTAGCTCTGAACCACTCAGAGGTATGGAAGTAGGACATGCTGATTGGTTTATGCCTGAAACACATGACCCCTCACTAATGTAGGCATAAGAGCTTCCACCAAAGCAAGGGCAGTAACCAAAAAGGAGACATGTATACGTTTGGCTGTTATAACAAAGTGATCCAAAATAACAGTGGCTTAAGCAATACAGAAATTTATTTCTCTCTCGAATAAAAGTTTGGCACTGGGGATGGAAGGGTGGGCTCTGCTCCAGGCAATCATCAAGATCCCAGGTGAGTATGATCACCATTGGTCTCTCATCTAATGCCTACAAGGGCTGCTCTACTAGCAGGCAAGAGGAGAAGAAGGAGGGCATGTCCTCCCCTTTAATGGTATACCCAGAAGTTTCATATATCACTATCCTTTTTGGCCAGAATTCAATCAAATGACCACTCACAACTGCAAGGAAGGTTGGGAAATGTAGTTTTTATTCAGGATGGCAATGTGCCCAGCTAAACTTCTATTATGCTGGAAGACATGGAAAATGGATAATAGAAGACAAATATGATCTCTCCCACTGGTAGTGTAATGGTGTTTAAGAGTGTGGGGTTTTCAGGCAAACTGCTGGGGATCAAATCCTGACTCTACCTTCTACTGTGTGACCATGGGCAAGCTACTTCACTTCTCTGTTTTTGGTCAAGCTTTCATACCTCTCTTGTCTCATCTAATTCCAGTGGCAATAAAGCAGTTTCATCAGGTGGAAAATGGAAGTAACAAACCCATAGGGATATTGTAGGAACTAAATAAACTAATGGATGCAAAGCGAGTGGAATGGTGCATGGAACAGAGTAAGTGCTCAAACATGTTAATAGTAGTATATGTATTATTTCATAGGCCTAAGTAATTCAGAAGTTAAGGTCTGCCTGGCAGAAATCAAGACTCAGAGACAGGGAGGAGAGAGAAAGGGGGAGAGAGCATGAGCCTGACTTCATTTTGCTTATTTGTTCAGCAAATGTTGACTGGGTCCTTGGCCTTCTGTTTCAGGGCCAATGCTGATGACCAACACAGGGTTTAGCCCAGCTCACATCCATCAGAAAATCTTTGGATGCAAGTGACAGAAATTCAACTCAAACCAGTTTGGGATAAATGAGAAATTTTAATAGCTCATATAATTCAAAATCCTGGCATGATGGTTGTGCAGCTGGCCTCAAGAGTACTGGAACCAGGGAAGTGAACGGCAACAGGACTCTCTCACTCCATCTCTTCTTTGCTTCTCCCTGGTATCACTTTAATTCTCCCCTCCAGGGTGGGAAAATGGCCACAGACAGTGCCAGCCTATTTCTTCACAGCCTCACCATGCAAAAGGAAAAGGCTTCCTGTCCCCAAACTCTAGATCCAAAAACCCAGGGAAGGACTCTCATTAGCCTACATCCTGTTCCAGGTGGGACATAATGATTGGCTCACTCACCATTCCTCAGCCAATCACCGAGACGGGTACGGGACATGTAATCGAATGGCAGCTCCCATTCTAAACAAGAGAAGGGGAGCGTTTCTGAGCTCCAGTAAACAGTCTCAGCTAACCTTCGCACTCTTTTTCCTCTTATGGCTGGAACCTTAGAACAAGGAGTGCAAGAGTCAAGTGGTCTGCAAGACAACAGGACAATGGTTGGGAAGTTTGGTCTCCCCAGCCCAGTCAATCACGGGTCCCTACATTACACCAGGCACCCAATTCAGTCTTTTTTAATGCATGACTGAATTAACGCCCTGTTCCCAGAGGCTGTCCTGCGACGGCCCCACTTCCACAGACCCTGAGCCAATCAGGAGTGAAGCGGGGATAGGGGTTCCGGACACCTGTGGAGGGTGTCTCAGGGTGCACGCACCTGTCCCAACGGGCAGTACCTTCAGGGGAAGAAAGGAACCTTGAAGGCCCCGCCACATCTTAGGGCCCAGTTGGGGGCGGGGCTTCCAGGCCAGCATTTTGGATTGCACCATCTTCCATCCGTTAGAGGGGAGACCCGAGAAAGTGCTTCTGCATCTTCCGCCACCCCTTTACCACTCCCTGACCACGAAGATGATGTATTTGCTTCTGTAACAGTCACACAATTTTCCTCTTCGCCTCATTACGCCTCACAGCTCACAAAGCCACACATTTCAGGCTGCCCACCACCACCACGCAGTGGCTCGCCCCAGTTTGACGCATTGCAGGGAAGGCCGGACCAATCGGCACCGCGCTCTCATTTCCGCCGTCGCCCGGGCCCAATAGCGGCGCGGCTCACACAGGAACGCGTCACGCGCCGCCAAGAAGTGCCCCTCCGCCGAGGAGAAAAGTAGAGTGGGTACAGGGGGCGGGGCGCGCGGCGACGGAAAGTAGTCCCGCGGCGGGTGCGCGCGCGCGCGGCCGGCCACAAACCCAGCTCCGAACTGGGTGGGAGCGAGAGATCCGCGGACCCGGCAGTGCGGAGAGAGGCGCGGAGGGATCCGTGGGAGCCGCAGTGCGGCGGCGCGCGGACCGGGCGGGGCGGGGCCGGGTGAGGCGGGGCGCGCGCGGCGGTCGTTGAGGGACCGTTGGGGCGGGCGGCGGCGGCGGCGGCGGCGGCGGCGGCGGCGCGCGCTGCGGGCAGTGAGTGTGGAGGCGCGGACGCGCGGCGGAGCTCAAGCTGCTGCAGCTGCTGCCGCCGCCGGAGGAACCTTGATCCCCGCGCTCCGGACACCCCGGCCCTCGCCATGGTGAGTGAGGCTGTAGGGCCGCCGAGTCTGGGGGCTCTGAGGCGGGCACGGCGGGGCAGGACCCCCGAGAGCGCGAGTGGACCCAGAATGGGGGGCGTTTGGGCCCCGGAGAGCGCCTCTGGACCCCTCTCTGCCCCCCTATCGAGGGCATTCGAACGCAGAGCGGGACGTTTGGATCCCAAAAGGGGGTTGGGGGCTTCCAAAAGCGACTTTTAGCACCAGATGGGTTCTCTAGCCCCCAGAACGGGCACCTGAGCCCTCCAAGGGGGTATTTGAACCCAGGATGGAGCGTTTGGTCGCTAAGGTGAGGTGTTTGGATTCCAGGGGGGCGAGGTAAGAAACATTGGCTAGGGAAGGGGGTGATGTGTGCCCTGATAAAGGCTTTGGGTCCTGAGAGGATGCAGGGAAGGGGGGTCGGAGGGAAGCCGGGCTGCTGGGGAGCTCCCCGAGAGGGGGCCGTGGGTAGCTGGGCCTGGACGGGGGGAGTGCTCCTGGGGGGGCGGGGGGGGACCCTTCTACAGATCAGACCCTTGAGGGGAGGGAAGGGGGTTCTCCAAAGACCGACAGTGCAGAGGAAGGAGGAGGAGGGTGAGGTGCAAGCTTGGGGAAGAAGAGCCTGGGGTGGGTGGCAGCCGAGGTTAGGAGATGCTCCGGAAACCTGCAGGGACTGAAGAGGATTGGGGTCGGGGAAGTGGTTAAAAGGGGATGGCGAGCTTGCCAGTACTGGGGGGACAGGGGGCCTCGTGGTTGATGTGGGGGGGCAGCCAGAGAAGGTTCTGCGGTTCCTGGTGGGTTAAGGCTATTGAACCAGGAAGGGAGGTTGGGTTTGGAAGTGCGGAGTCTTGCGTTTGGGTCCATGAGGAGGTGGCTTTCCGAGATGAGGGGTGGGAGAGGACTTTGGCTTGGGTGGTGGGAGGTGAGGTGGAAGGAGATCTGGGGACGTGTTGGAGAAAATGAATGGCAGCTGAGGTGGACCTCGGGTTGGAGGTGGATGTGGGTAGCTCCCTGGAAGTTTCCAGGGCAAAGCTGGGACAAAGACTGTTCAGTCTGGATGGGGAGTGGGCTGCAGAGGCCGGAGGGAGTGGCTCTCGGGTCCCCTTCCCAGAAAGAATGGAGCTGGGCAGAAGGCACGGGGCAGTGGGAGCAGGTGGGCGGAGTTGTTCGGGCCCCTATGGCGCACTGAAGCCGTAGGAAATGGGGGTGGGAGGTGAAAGTTTGGGATGCATCAAACGAGCCAGCTTTTTCAGCCTTCAGCCTCACCCGGTCACTGTCCCTTTCAGACCAAGAGAGCTGCTCTTTCCAAACAGGAATGCTGGTTTTCTCATGGTCTACAGCTCCACGCACCGCTCTGCATCTCCTCACTTGTGCCAAATGACAGTGCAGTGCAGTGTGGCGTCGGTGACAATCGGACGCCTGTTCCTGTGGCCTCGGGGTGGGGACTGCAGAGCTTGACTAGAGAAGACCTCCAGAAGGACCCCTTCATCAGCCCGAGGGCCGCTTATTCTGTTCGGGGCCCTCACTGAGTGCTTCTGTTAATTCACACAGCTGGGGCTTTGAGAGAAAACCAGCAGACTAGTTCTTTCCCGGTCCCTGCTACCCACAACACCCCTAGCCCCCCAGGCTCAGCCTCGGAACCGTGCGCGGCCATCCTCCCTGGCAAGGCTGGGGAGAACAGGCCGCCGCTGCTGTGTATCAGATCTCATACTTGCTGACACAGGCCTGATGGCTCCTCTCGCCTCTACCCCATTTTCCCCCAGCAGAACCTTGCTAAACGGGCGCCGAATCACTGGCAGGTGCCAGGAGGCCCCCCGCCTCCCAAATAGGACCCGAGCTTTGGCCCTACTAGTTTCTCTTTCCATTTGTAATCGGCAAGGTATGGATGGGTGGGACAGGTCACTGCTAACTGGCCTTGGACTTTGGCCTGAGCTCTGTGGCTCCTCCTTGGCCCGGGTGAGGGGCCCTGGCCTTGGTTTCTGATCTCATCTAACACTGCTCTCTGGCACTGGCTGGCGGCTGGGGCAAGGCAGAGAAATAATACCCTCTTCCCTCCCCCACCCCAGGATTATATTTTTTTTCCTGTCCAGCTCCTTGCTGGAGCCTAAGATGAGGGACATGGAAGCAGGAGACCAACTGGGTTATTTTGGAGACAGTTGTTGGTGAAAGCTGAAAATCTTCAGCTCTGGAAAGGGAAGAAGCCCTGAGAAGGGCTCCCCAGTGGTGATCAGTTTCCTGGGCAGCAGCCATGCTTTGAGATCTCTAGCTCGGAGCTGGGACCTTTCCTTCCCCAGGCAGGGGAGAGGGTCTCCTAACAGGGAGGGAGAGAGTGTGCGATGGGCCCTACAGTCAGAGCCACGCCTATTTGCAGCGACCCTGTAAGAGTGTGGCCGTGCCTCTCTGCGCCTTGCAGCTTGGCGGTGGGGAGCGGCAGACACCGGCCTTCAGAGCCACTCTGGGCCATCCTGCAGCCTGTGCCAACCGCCTTGCCCCCAGCCCCTGCCAGTGCTGCCCGAAGGGGGTGTGGTAGGGGCGCGGAGGTCCCCGATTGCACTAGCCTTTTCCATCCAGGCCAGGGGAAGAGGATGAAAGCAGAGGGAACGGCGGCCCTGCTCCCCAGACGCTGCTCTCCCCTCTGCCTCTTCCCCTCCCCTGGCATCACCTGGCCTTGGTAACCAGAAGCCCATCCTCTGTTCTCACTTTCCCCCAGCAGCTTCCTCGGGTGTCAGGACCTAGGGGATCGGCTCGGGCTTCTTTACCCGTAGAAGCCAGGGGAAGCGGAGGAGCAAGGGGCTTGTGGGCCTGGGGCTGCCAGGCTGGCATTCAGGAGCCCGGCAGCCCTGGGTCTTTTTTGAAAGCGATGCAGAAGTAGCTCCATTTGGCCTCCTAACCTTCCCTTTAGACTTTGGACTTTTCCAGAATGTGCATGTGTGGTGTTTTTCCTTCTCTACCTTCCTGCTTCCCCCTCCCTTAGCCATCTCCCCTCTGTCAGCATCACTTTGATTTCCCCTCCCATTCTGACTATTTGGGGCTTGGCCTAAGTTTCTCCTCCCTTAGATTTAAAAAAAAAAAAAGAAAAAAGAAAGAAAAAAAGAAAAAGGACGTTTGAGACCTGTTCTAATGTGATCGGTCTTCATATTTGGGACAGGGTTGGGGGGTTGTTGCTAGCTCTGGAACCTTTATGGAGATTAATGCAAATACACACAATGGCATGCATTGGTTAGGGGGCTCTCAGAGCCAACGCTAGAAGCCTGGTGTAGACGTGGAGCCCCTTCCCCTAATTGTGAAAGGAAATGAAGGGGACGGTGGCCTGGGGAGAGCGGTGCCTTCTTGGCAGCATTCGCAAAAAACAAGGAAAATTCCTTTTTTTGATGTTAAATGTTGGGATTTTGACCCCCTCGTGGCTGCTCCCCCAGAGGATCCCTATGCCTGGCTAGTTCCCAGCACACCAGTGCGGGACAAGCTAGCCTTTGCTTCTCCTCTGCCCCGCCCCCAAGCCCCACATGCAGTAAGGGCTGCCTGCCACCGACCGACCGGAGTGGCCTAGGGCCAGAGAGGGTTAAAAACTGCAGCGCAGGGCTTCCCTGGTGGCTCAGTGGTTAAGAATCCGCCTGCCAATGCAGGGGACACGGGTTCGAGCCCTGGTCCGGGAAGATCTCACATGCCACGGAGCAACTAAGCCCGTGCGCCACAACTACTGAGCCTGCGCTCTAGAGCCCGCGAGCCACAACTACTGAGCCCATGTGCCACAACTACTGAAGCCCGCGTGCCTAGGGCCCGTGCTCCACAACAAGAGAAGCCACTGCAGTGAGAAGCCCGCGCACCGCAACCAAGAGTAGCCCCCACTCGCTGAAACTAGGGAAAACCCGCGTGCAGCAACAAAGACCCAACGCAGCCAAAAATAAATATAAATAAATAAATAAATTAATTAATTAAAAAAACAAAAAAAGAAAAAAAAAACCTGCAGCGCAGCGGGGGAAGCTGACTTTAGTCCGCCAGCCTCTGCCACCACTGCCTGCTGCAGTCCCCTCCCCGACACTCACCCTTCCTGCCCAAAAGAAACAGCGGAATGGTGCCCCGTGCCCAAGAGAGTGGGGGACTGCCCCCTGTCTGAGCAGGATTCGAATGTTAGGCACTTGGAGCGCCTCAGAGCCGCCAGTTAGGAGAATTGTTGCCAGTTGGGTCCGCTGTGCTCGGACCTAGTGCCTCCAAATCGGTGACATAGAAACTAGCAAAGAGCCCCAGACATCTTCCCTCTGCCCTACCCAAGGACTGGCCTGTTTTGGTTTGGAGCCTTCTAGAGCTGCTTGATTAGGCCTCTAGGGCAACTGCTCCCTTCACTCAGCCCCTGGGGCTCCCGTGCTCTGCTGGTGCAGCTGGGTTGGGTCTGGGGCAGCACTTCTTCCCGCCCACCGTGGCTCCAGAGCACTGGGTTGGATTGGAGACCCTGGAGTCTGGGCGGTGTAATCAGGCCCTGCGTCAGGCTGGCCTGGGTTTCCAGCCCACCTTAGTCCCCAGCTTCCCGAACCACCAGACTTTATCCCAGGCCCTGGCTCTGGCATGACCTCCCTTGCCCAGGTACGTGGAAGCCGTGTGGAACCAGCCTCACCAGAGGGGCCCGGGCTGAGCAGGGTGGATGTGCCAGCCTGTGACTAACCTTCTCCTTCCTGCTTTTCCAGGCTGACCAGCTGACTGAGGAGCAGATCGCAGGTGAGCTTGCCTCCCTCCCTCCCCTCCCCCTGCGCGGGAAGTCCTCTGCATCCCCAGCCAAATCTTACTCCGGCCCGGAGGGGCCGGGAGGAGCGTCTGACAGATAAACTTACTGTGTATAAGAGCACACCACTGCCCCAGTAGCACCAAACCTCACAGTCCTGAGCCCGACCCTCACCAGACGGCAGGGCTGGTTCCTCTCCTGGCCGTGGGTCATCGGGGTCTTTTAATCAGTGGCTGCAGGGTGAGCCCGACTCCTGCCGTTTAGGCTCAGAAGGTGAGCTCCCTGCCTCACTGTGGGGCTGCAGAGCTCCTGGCCCACTTGAGGAGCCGCCCAGGAGATGGCTCGACACTCCCACCTCCGCACTCGCCTTTGCACGGGCTTGCACTTGCTTTCTCCTGGGCCAGAAGTGCCTTCCCCCAGCTGTTTGCACTGACGGGTAGCTCCTTCTCATCCTTTGGGTCTCGGCTCAAATGTCACCTTGGAAAGGACTTCCCTGACTCCCCTCTCAAATAGACAACTTTCCTTTACTCTCCATTAGGTCAGTCTGTTTCCTTCACAGCCTTTCTCTCTATCTGAAATTATTTTATGATGTCTTTACCTGCTGTATCTCCTGTCACTAGATGAGTTCCTTATTTGGGGACTTTGTGTCAGTCCCTGCTGTATCTTTGGTGCCTAAAACATAGTAGGTGCTCTGTAAATTTTTGTTGGCTAAATAACTAAAATGAATGAACAAAGGAATGATCACATATCTCCCAGAAAGCTAAAAGAAATCCTTGAATCCTATCTAATTCATTTTTGTAGCCCCACTGTCCCCCAGAGCCCAGAAAGTCACAGCTGCAGGAAGTACTGTGTGTTGAGCAGGTTTCCGTGCCCGCCGCCCCCGCCCCCCGTCCCCATTAGCAAACTGTCCACCACGTCACCCCAGCCCAGGCCCTGCGGGAATAGGCTACCAGGCATCTGTTCTCTGAGGGTTTGGGGGTAGGGAGCACCAGGTGCCGAAGTGGGCCCGGTGGGAGGGCAGGAGCCGCGTGCTTCTCTCCCCGCTCCTGATGCGTCCCCAGCTGTGGCCCGCCCCCTCAGTGCCACCAGCACCTCATCCTCCTGGCTTGGCAGCCGTCCCCTCTCCTTCCCTCCCCCCGCCTACCCCACGCGTCGTCCGTCAGCCGTGCTCTGCTGCCGGCCACCCCCATACTCCACCATACACTGCGCTCGGCTCCTCTGGAAACCAGGGAACTGGGCTGGCGGTACCAGTCAGGAGGGATGCCGTGCCGACCAAAGGCGTCCTGCACCTCTCCTTCCCTTCCTTTCCCAGCCAGTTGACCTTGGCTGGCATACTTCAGATAGAGACTTCCCTGGGCTCTCATCCCCTCCATGACATTGGTCCCTTTCATCATTTGAGGGAGAGGCTGAAGCCAGGGACCAAGGAGAAATGTAGAAAGATCTAAGGCCACTGTCACCCATTTTCCCCTCTGTCCCCACTGAGCTAGGTTGACAGAACAGGCAGCTTTACCTGGCACAGGCCAGGTGCTCAGTAAGTGTTGACTGAAAGAAGGAAGGGTCCGGCCCTGAGTACAGAGGCGAGAGGCTTGCGCTGGAATTGAAGTCTTGTTCTGGTTTCTTTAGGTGGGCCTCTTTCGGCTTGTCTCCCAAGGTCAGGACTTCCCTGTGTCCTCGGCCTCTGACTCATTGTCTTTCTTCTCCCAGAATTCAAGGAGGCCTTCTCCCTCTTTGACAAGGATGGAGATGGCACCATCACCACCAAGGAGTTGGGCACAGTGATGAGATCCCTGGGACAGAACCCCACTGAAGCCGAGCTGCAGGACATGATCAACGAGGTGGACGCGGATGGTGAGCCCCGTGGAGCGGGTGGGCAGCCCCACTCCCGGTCACCCTCACGACCGCGGGGAGCCTTCCTCCGGTGATGGATGAGCCGGGCTCGTCTCCCAGGGCCCAGGCCCACAGCATCCTTGCTCCCTTCCCCACCTTGCAGGGAACGGGACCATTGACTTCCCGGAGTTCCTGACCATGATGGCCAGAAAGATGAAGGATACAGACAGCGAGGAGGAGATCCGAGAGGCCTTCCGTGTCTTTGACAAGGTGAGCAGGCCTTTCCCGGAGTGGCTCTGGGACTCCGGCAGAGAGCGGAACAGGTGGCATCCCAGGACGCCCTGTGTAACTGGAGTCAGCACTTCCAGGAGGCCCGGGTCCCAGTGCCAACCCCGCTGCCAACTTGCTCTGCCACCTCAGGAAGCCCCCCTGCCCCTGCTGAGTGTGGGTGACTCGACAGTTCCTGCACTGTGGCCTCTCTCCCGCTGCCCCCAGGGAAGAGCCGGGCGAGTGCCTCGAGCTCAAAGCTTTTGTCTGTCCCCCGACACCCAGGATGGCAATGGCTACATCAGCGCCGCAGAGCTGCGCCACGTCATGACGAACCTGGGTGAGAAGCTGACCGACGAGGAAGTGGATGAGATGATCAGAGAGGCTGACATCGACGGAGACGGCCAGGTCAATTACGAAGGTGAGCCGACCCGGCCCCGTCTCTGGGCCGGCAGGAGCTTCTGGAACAAGCCCCCAGGTCAGGGTGGGGTGCGGCTTGGGGCTGAGCCCCGCTCGCTGGCTGACCTCCTCCCTGTCTGTTTCCCTCCACAGAGTTTGTACAGATGATGACTGCAAAGTGAAGGCCCCCGGGCAGCTGGTGATGCCCGTTCTCTCGATCTCTCTCTTCCCGCGCGCGCACTCTCTTCAACACTCCCCTGCGTATCCCGGTTCTAGCAAACAGCAGTTGATTGACTGAGAATCTGATAAAGCAACAAAAGATTTGTCCCAAGCTGCATGATTGCTCCTTCTCTTCCTCCCGAGTCTCCTCCCACGCCCCTGACATCTCTTCCTTTTGCCCTTCCCCCTCCCATTCACATCTTCCAAGGCCTGATGCATTCATAAGATGAGCCCCCCAGGTCCCCTTAGGGGGGGCCCCTGCCCTCCTTCTCCAGCCCGGGTGGCTCTCGTCCGTCTCGGTTCGTTTCTTTTCACATGTCCTCTTATATTTTGGGTGCCGGTGGCTGCCAGCCCTGTCCCGGGACCTGCTGGGGAGGGGCCGAGGCCCTCCAGAGGGCCGGGCAGGAGAGCACGCCTTTTGCTGTTGCATGCGACCAGCCCTGTGATTCCCTGTGCCATCCCAGCAGCCTGTTGGGGCAGGGGTGCCGAGAGAGGCATTCCAGAAGGACTGAGGGTGGGGGGAGGTTCCAGAGTTGTGGTGTTGACGGGGTGTGGCCCAGGAGGGGGTCAAGGGGCGAGGGAGGCTTGGAAGCCGGCATTCTTTTACCACTTGAGGAGGCCGGCTCATAGAAGGGGCCTGAGAGAGTGGACAAGGCCCAGATCCCATTGGCTGCTCTTCTGAAACCATCTGATTGGCTTCCTGAGGTGGGGCTGAGTGGGGCTGCTCCCCGGGCCCTCCTGCACGTCGTCCAGCCCGTGCTGCTGACGCGATCTCAAGCTGTCCTGTAAATACCTGGTGCTAACATCCCATGCCGCTCCCCCGTGACGCCCCTGCCCACCCGCATCGAGGTCCCCTCGTCGGAATGGACGTGGGGATGGCCGCTTTGTAATATGCTGGTTAGCCTTTTTTTTTTTCTTTATGCCCCTTAAAGCTTTAATTTTGTCCAACACCATGCTGGGCTAGCTGAGGGGTGGAGAGAGGGAAGATGTGCCCCACCACACTCTGAAGAGAACATGCCTGCAATAAAACAGTCCCTTCGGCCAGCCGCCCTGGAGGACCAGCGGCCGCGGGCAGCTCCGCTTCCTGCTCCGCCGGCCCCTCCCGCTCCCCTGTGGTGACTTGGCTGGCTCCCCGACCTTTGTGCTGTCTCTGTGCCCGCCTCTCCCCTCGCCCACCTGCCTGCCCTCACACTCCCGGCGGAGAGCATGATCCGTGACCTTGCTTCTGATTTTCGCCTCTGGGACAATTCAGTCAATGCGGGCAGTTTGGTCATCTGGATTTTTTTTTTTTCCCTGTTCATTTCATCTGCCCTCCACTCCCCCTCCCCAGCCCCAGGTTGATCAAATGGCTTTTCCTGGGACCTGCCCAGCTTTGAGAATCTCTTCTCATCCCCACCCTCGGGCACCCAACCTCGGGGGGAGGGACGGGGAGGGATGGGGCATAGTGGGAGACCCAGCCGAGAGCTGAGGGTAAGGGCAGGTAAGCGTGAGGCTGTGGATGCTTTCAGAGTGTTGTGGTTTGTTTTTTTAAAAACCGGGCAATATTGTGTTCAGTTCAAGCTGTGAAGAAAAATATATATCAATGTTTTCCAATAAAATACAGTGACTACCTGACTCTGCTCTTCTACTCTTGTCTTGGTTTCTGGGCCTGCTGGCTGCACGGGCCTGAAGCCCTTCCCCGGAAGAGCCTGTCCTCCATGCTCGCTCAAAAGACTTGGCCTCAGCACTGCACAGCCAGGGTTCAGATCCCAACCACACTGCTCGCTGGCTGAGGGCAGGATTCTGTGCTGGCAGCGCGGCCCGTCAGCTCTGAGTGCTCGCCATTGGACATCTTGGGACCTGCACGCGTGTGCGAGACAGACCGAGCCCGCCTTAGTGGGGGCCTGTATCAGTCACGTGAGTGACTGCAAGATGAGGCCTGAGAAGGCCTGAGGCAGGTCCATCGTGTCACAAGAACGTCCCAGTTTGGGGGGTGAGGGCGGCGGGCAGCATCAAGCTGAAAGGTGAGTGGTCACCTGGCTGTGTGGGGGGAAGGAAGGGCATCATCCCAGAGAACAAGAAGGCAGGGTCAGGCCCTAGGGGCCTAGGCCGTGGGGAGAGTCTCGACAGGGTGCTCCGGCCAAGAGGTGACCAGTGTCAAGCGGGCAGCCTAAGTGCCCAGTTCGAACACGCGGTGGGGAGAAAAGAGGCGTGGTCCTGAGCTCACAGCTTCAGTCAGCTCCTGGAGAGGGCACACAACTAAGCTTTGAAAGAAAAAGCCCCAAACAACTGCAAACCATAGAAAGCTCCTCAGCTTCCTTGAGGTAAGTGGGGATATGAAAAAGAAAGGAGGGGAGGCCCCGCCCCCAACTACCAAACACCAGTCGGTAGACATCATCTAACATCCGAGCTGCTCACGCTCGACCAGGGGCTGGGCAGGAGGCGAGTAGAGACGCTCAGTGGAGTGAAAAGACTTCTGCTCACCTTTACCCGGCCCTGGGAGTACGGAGAAGCCTGGCAGCGTTCAAACTCAGGGCCCTTCCTGTGGCAGAAAGGAGACACCTTTTTCCAAAGCCCCAGTTTCTCTGCCCCCTTTTTCTGCCATCTGGTTGTGGCTCGAAATTGGTGCAGTAAAGATGGTAGAGTGTTGTGGGTAAGAGCTCGGGGTCCGGGGCACTTAACTGCGTGCATGGCCTTGGGTAGACGGCTCTCTGCCCCTGTCTGGAAAGTGGGGCTGTGATAACACTGACCTTGGGACTTCCCTGGCGGTCCAGTGGTTCAGACTCCATGCTTCCACTGCAGGGGGCGTGGGTTCGATCCCTGGTCAGGGAACTAAATCCCATATACCACGTGATGTGGCCAAAAAAACCCACTGACTGGGGCCAGCCGAGGATTGGTGAGCCTGCAGAAGCCGGGCCTGGGGTACAGTGAGTGTCCAGGGGGCATGAGCTGCTCTCTGTTGGGTGCTTCCTACTCCACGGGTTGTCTTCTAAGCTCTGCCTCCGTGATCTCGTTGAATCCTTCAAGCAACCATTTGGGCTGGGTGCTGTGAGTCCCCATTTTGCAGACTAGGAAACTGAGGCCCAGAGAAGTGAGGGAACTAGTCCAGGGTGATTAAGCAGAAAGTGACAGAGCTGGAATCTGAACCAGATGTGACCTGAGCAGTCCATGCTCTCAGCTGCCTGGCTTTAGAGTAAATGGTCATTTTTTTTTTTTTAAGATGAATTCAGGTAGGCCAGAGGCAGCCAGTGGGAAGGCTAGGCTGAGGCTGGGGTCACAACGGTGGAGTCTGAGATGGGAGCTGCCTTATTAGCAGCCAGGATACCTGTGGAAAATTCTGGTCTTATAGCTGTGAAGAAGATAGGTTTTGGTGATTCACAGAATTGGGCTCCAACCCAGCGTGACCACTGCAGTGTCTGTATACTCACTAAGCCTCAGGTCCCACCTCTGTCACTTCCTACCTGATAACCTTGGAGCAGTGACTTCACTTCTCTGAGCCTCAGTTTACCAGTCTGCAAAATGGAGAATAGTAATTGTCTCTCAAAGGAGGATCAGAAAATATTGCGCCGCTTTTTAGACATCGTCTCATTTACTTCTCACCCAGGCCAGGTTGAGTCCTAATAAAATTTAGTATGCATTTATGACATGCATCCTCCCCAGTGCGCATATGAGCACAAGATAAGTTATCATCAAGAGCTGACAGGAGGGGGCTTCCCTGGTGGTCCAGTGGTTAAGACTCTGCACCTCCACTGCAGGCGCGCGGGTTCAATCCCTGGTTGGGAAGTTCTGCGCTGCAAAGTGTGGCCAGAAAAAAAAAAAAAGAGCTGAAAGGAACAGAGGCAGGGGTCAGGGGGTCAGCTAAAACCTCTAGCACCACATTTCTTGGAAGTGAGTGAGCTGGGACTTGAACCCCAGATTATTCGCATCCCAAATGCCCACGATTTTAACCACCGCATTGCTTTGCCTGCACTTCTCTACTGCCCCGTCGTTTATTTTCCCCCTTGGGCCCTGTGTTTTGACTTTTACTCCCATATGGCCTGCATTATTAAAAAGTCATGACTTCCCTTTCCCATTCTTTATTAATCACAGACACAGAGATGGCACTCTGCGCTGCTAATGACATGGGCAGGCAGGGAGGGGCAAGCATCAGCTGATGCTTGCTGTGGAAGTCATTTCCAACTCAGGCTCACAGATCCTCTGGGCCAGCTCAAAACCTGTCCTGAGAAAGTGACTACACAGGGGGACACATCGGGAGGTGCCCAACTGGGGCCCACAGGAGGGAAATCCATGTTCCCCTCACCTCCCAGAGGGGAGCTCCAATGCAGTGGCTCTGGAACCACTTCTAAGTGTCATTCCCAGTGTGGCCAGCAGGTGGGGCAGTGACCACAGAAGGCCCAAGAGCAGCAACTCCCGGGGACTGGCCAGGGTGTATATGTGTGTGCACGCTTAAGTTCCATCTGTGCTCGAAAGTCAGAAATGAATCAAGAAATGAAGTTAAAAGTGCATAAAGTCTCCTTGAGGGAGACAGACCTGTTCCCAGCGTGTCATTTCTTGACCCCAACGCCAGACCAGAGCGGGCGCCTCCCTTTCACTGTGTTCCTGGTACATTCCACAGCTTGTAAATTTGTATTTTTGTGGCTTATTGTAATACATATTTCTGTGATTATTAAATTCTCACCACCACTGAATTATGAGCGAGGTAGGGCCAAGGCGGTGTCAGTCACTGCTATTTCCCCAGCAGGCACAGAGCAGCCGTGGGTCCAGAGCAGGCTCAAGGGAATATGTGTTGAATGAATGAATGAGACGAAAGAGAGGAGGCATCAGAGGCCAGAGTCAGAACTGTGAGCACAACAGAAACACCCTTCTTTACTTGCTTCACTTTCTTCCAATCCTCAGGTCCTGGCTCAGCCATCTCCTCCTCCAAGAAGCCCTCCCTGATGTCCCCCAAGACTCCACCCTTCCCAACATCCAGCCCTGCCCACTCTGAACCGTGAGCTCCAGGAGAGCAGGGCCAAGGCTGTCTGTCCCTGCCATGTCCCCAGCATCATATGGACAAAACCTGACATACAGTAAGCCTTCAATCAGAGCCTGCTGAATGAATGAACAAACGTCTGTGCCACAACAGGCTGCAGTGAGGACCATTATGGAACCCCAGATGTGCTGAGAGCGCCTGAGAGGAGTGATTAAGTCTTCAAGGAGGAAGAATAGCCTAAGCAGGAACTTGAAGGGCAAGGGAGCTTTTGACGGATGCAGAAGGGGAAACACTCTCAACGGGAAGGGTGAGCTCAGTGAGCTAAGAGGTGGAGGCCCCAAAGGTCATGGGCTCTTTGGGGAAACCTCAGTTGTCTGCTGCGGCCAAGCAGAGAGCATGGGAGTTGGCCTCCGGGCAGTGGGAGTCCTTGGAGCTCGGCAGGCAGGGGAGGAACCATTCAGACAGGACCTCCAGACAGGACTATGGCAGCCAGCGGAGAGGCTACCGGGGCAGTCAGGGGTCAGGAACCAGCCAAGAGAGGAGCTTCCGAATCATCCTGGAGGGGCCGAGGGAGTTGTTTGAAAACCCGCGCCCTGGCAGACGGTGTAGACATCCAGGCCAGAGCTGGTGGGGGTCTAAGATAAACAGTGGAATGCAGAGGAGGGGGCAGATTCCTGAGATGTTAGGCCTGGTGGGTAAAAGCCAGCAGAAAACCAGCTTCTACACTTAATCCTCTCCTCCCCTTAATCCACATCCGAAAAATAGGACTGATGATGGCACCCACCTTGGGTGAGGATGCTGTGGGTTCAAAAGCCCAGCCCTGCGCTGCCATTCAGCGAATGCTGAGGCCAGAACCGACCCACCTTCCGGGGGCGGCACAGAGAGAGGAGGCAAGCGTGCCCCCCACCCCCGGGGTCTTGCCTGGACAGGCAGCCCTGGCCCACCTCGACTCCTGCCTGAAACGCAGCCCCTCCATCCCATCCCTTCTGCACGGTCCTCCAGGGGCACCTCTGGGCTGGTTCCCACTGAGGCCGGGCCAGGATTGGTAACAAAGGCCGGACCCCACCTGATGTTTCTTGAACTGTTTTTTGGTTTGTTTTGGTACAAGTCAAATTTTAACTATTAAATTCAAGCAATAGGACTTCCCTGGTGGCGCAGTGGTTAAGAATCCGCCTGCCAATGCGGGGGACACTGGTTCAATCCCTAGTCTGGGAAGATCCCACATGCTGCAGAGCAACTAAGCCCGTGAGCCGCAACTACTGAAGCCCGCGCGCCTAGAGCCCGTGCTCCGCAACAAGAGAAGCCACCGCAATGAGAAGTCCGCGCACTGCAACGGAGAGTAGCCCCCGCTCACCACAACTAGAGAAAGCCCACGTGCAGCAACGAAGACCCTACGCAGCCAAAAATAAATAAAATAAAATAAAATAAAATATTTTAAAAATAAATGAAAAATAAATTCAAGCGATACAATATTACTCTGGCAAGACTGCTATAAAAGTTTCTAAACTTCCTCAATTTTTCTTTCAGTATTACAGTTTTCTTTTATTGTGGTAAAATACCCATAACACAAAATGTACCATTTTAACCATCTTAAAAAGTACAATTCAGTGACATTTAGTACATTCACGATGTTGTACAACCACCGTCGCTATCTAGTTCCAGGACATTTTCATCACCCCAAAAGGAAACCCCATACCCATTAAGCAGTCGTTTGACCTATTTTTAACTCTCGCAGACACCTCTTCAAATGAAACATAATGTCTGGTGGGAAGAAGTCAAAACAATGGAGAAAAGTGTTTTCAAACCGCATTTGCCCAGATGCCAAAGACCACTACAATAGCCACAACAACAACAATGGCAGTAACAGTAACACGTATTGTGGGCTTTACTCCAGGCCCTGTGCTAAATTGCTTTTCGGGGTAATCATTTAATCCTCAGCACAGCCTTGTAAGCTAAGTATTAGATTATGATCACCATTCTACGCAAAAGGAAACCAAAGCAAACTCATCAGCCCAACAGTGATCTGAGCTAAGGAGAATAAAAGATAGACCAGGGACTTCCCTGGTGGTCCAGTGGTTAGGACTCTGGGCTTCCACTGCAGGGGGAGCGGTTTCCATGGCTGGTCAGGGAACTAAGATCCCGCAAGCAGCGAGGCACGGCCAAAAAAAAACAACCTTGGAACCCTCACAAACCCAGCTCCACCTGCAGGCTGAGCTTTCTCCTGGGGCTGGTGATGGCCCTCTCCGGACCTTGATTCCAGCCTGTGTAGAAGGGCTCTAATAATAGCAGCCTGGAGCGGGAGGGTGCAATTCACAAGGCGGAGGACTCACTTTAGCCACCGCTATTGTCTTTATAGGAAGCTCATGCCTCATCTACTCCTCCAGCCCTCCTCAGGGGCAGATTTATTGTTTTAACCCTGAAGCCAAGTGAGAAAGGGGAACCCAGGGCTGGGGGTGAGTCTGGGGGCTTTCCCATTCACCTCCTCTCACCACCAGAAGTACCACTTCCTTTCATGTTCACTCCTGGCAAACCCTTGAATTCTGTACCTGAGGGCAGGGGATAGCAACGAGAAGGGGGGAGGGGGGGATGGCTGGACATCACCCCAGCAATCAGAAGGGGAACTGAAGACTGGAAATCACCCCAGAGGAGTCCAGGGTGGGGCCGAGACTGCTCTGTGCCCACAGCACCTGGTAGAGTCAGCGCCCACTATTTGTTGAATGAATGAATTAATGAATGAATGACAGTTTTGTGGCAGTTCCCAGGACACAGGCGATGAAGTGAGGCTCTGCGAGGGGGCATAGGGACAGGCACAGGACTTAGGTCTGAGTTCTTGGGCCGTCCCTGGGGTCCGTACCTCCCACCGCTTCATTCTCCAGCTTCTCTCCCAGCCCAGGGCCCCACCATCCACATCTTGCAACTCACCAAGCCATGCAGTTTCCAGGCACCTGTCCAGTGGTGTCACCCACAATGCAACAGTCTCCCCTTCTTCACCTCCCCTGCGGGGACCAGGCCTCCCAAGTCTGATGGGGAATCAGAAGTAAAGGGAAGCAGGGAGCTTGTCGGAGAATCCTGGGCTCCCGTGAGGCAGAGAGAGGGTGGCTCTTGGAGTGGACTGGGAGAGGGCAGGGCTGTCCGCCGGGGGTTTGACGTGGGCATCCAGGGCACCCTGAATGAATGAGGATCAGACCAGAAGCCTAACCAGATGAGACCTGAGTGCACAGAAGCTGCTGGGAACTCTTCTGCCTTCTAAATATTTAGACAGTGAGATGGATGGGCAAAGCGAGGGCCAGACCAGGCCACCCAGGCCACCGGATATTTTGAGAGAACTGCTCTTTTTATGCTCCAGGATAATTGTTTCCTCTCCCTCTCTCCCTCCTCCCACAGCCCATCGTGGCCACCCTGAAGGAGGAGGAATAGCAGCTGATCACCCCCTGAATCCAGGGGGTCAACATTCTGGCCGGCTGGGCTCCAGGATCCATCTCTGGGCTTGTCCACCCGCAGCCATCGGTCATGTCCCTGAATTTCTGGCTCCTGCTCCCGGAAGACAGGGCAGGAGATCACGGGGCAGATGTCAGCAGAGGGAGCAGGCTGTCTCGGACCCCACTTTGGATGGTGTTCCCACGGTGCTGCTGGATGGCTGTGGGACAGGCAAGGGTGCCCCCTGCCCCTCGCCCCAGGCTGACAAATGCACCCAGCTCCCTTCCTTCCCCCCGAGAGCAGTGGGGGCCCTTGAGCCCTTCCTCCCCGAGGCCGGCTGGGAGAGGGACGTCTGCAAGTCGCCCTGGCCAGGCCTCGGGCGCAAGCAACAGAACCAGAGCTTGAGCCGCTGGAAGACGGCCTTGCGGAAAAGGATGAAGACCCAGGGGTCCAGGATGGGGTTGAAGGCATTGAAACGGAAAGCGAGGAGGTCCCCCATCTCACTGCTGTCCGGGGCGATGGCCTGGGTGAAGCCGCGGATCTGAGGGCAGAGTGAGGGTGTCAAGCAGCACCCACGAGTCCTCTGCCCCCACCCACACCCCACCCTCGATCCCCTCCCCCTACTTGCTCATTGGCAGAAATGAGGGAGGGGTGGCCTGTCGGAAGGGGAAGGAAATAAGATAAGATGAAAATTAACAAAGAAGTGCATCCGGGGAGCAGAGGGAGAGAAAGCCCCAGGAGACAGCCAGCAAAGCCCTAGAGGGAGAGAGATGGGGCGGTAGGGCTGGGTCCCAGGGCTGTGTCTGTGTGTGTCCAGTTTCTGAGTCCTCTGTAACCCCCCAAAGGTTTGACGACCCTCAGATCTAGCCCAGCCCTTGCGTTTTACAGAAAGAGAAACCGAGGCCCAGAGTATAGACAGGATGACTGGGTGCCACAGGACCAGGGTTGGCCCTGCTGCAATTTGGGAGGGGCAAGGCAGGAGTTCCTGCAGGAAAGGGGCGAGGCCAGGAGATGCCAAGGGCAGACCCATGGGTGGGGCTGGGGAAGTGGGGAGCATGGTGGCGGGGAGATCAGACTCTGGCATCAGAGGAGCCCAGGGTGCAGACCTGCCTCTGTGTGATCATGGGCAAAAGACATCATCACCCCTCATCTGTAAAAAGGGTGACAGGGCAGAGACTTCGTCACATTTCTTGCTAAATGCTTGTGGAATAGATGCATAAGATCATTTTGGAGATTATCGGAGAAAGGATTTCTAAACCACTGAGCACAGGGTGGACAGAGAGCAATGAATGGCAGATCTTATTATCATTGCAGGGGTAGGAGAAGGTTGGTGGGGGGTGGAATTGGTAGGGTTGGGGGGCTAGAGATGTGGAAGGGGGAGACAAGGGTCAGAAGGAATCAAATGGGGCAGAAGCAAATGGGGAGACTTCTCCAGCAAGTTGGGAGTTGTTTGACCCTGGACAAAGCCTCTCACCTCTTTGGGTCTCAGTTTCCCCATCTGTAAAATGGGTACAAACGATGGAGGATGGCGCTGGGCTCTGCCTTCCTCCCCACCGCCCACCCCGATCTGCCGAGGGGACTCACCGTGAGAGGCAGGGAGCACACGGCCATGATGCCCGTCATGAGGCCCAGCAGAATCAGGTGGTCAACCTCATCTTCGCCCGCCCGGGGGCCGGGGACCAGCGAGCCGTGGTGGCGCCTCTGCTGGCGGTACATGCGGCAGAGGCTGAAGGTGACCGAGCCGTTGCAGAGGATGATGGCGGCCACCAGCAGGGCCACGAGGCTGGCGTAGGCCAGCGAGAATGCGCAGCCGCCCAGCTCGGCCGAGCGCATACGGATGAAGCACCAGCTGCCCGGGCAGTACTGCTGGTGTTGGCCCAGGCCCAGCAGGGGCAGCGAGCAGAAGACGGTGCAGAAGGCGTAGATGGCGGGCAGCGCCAGGCGGGCGCGGCGCGGCCCGTCCAGCTGGGCGTAGAGGTAGGGGTGACTGAGCGCCAGGCAGCGCTCCACGGCCATGGCGAAGAGGATGAGCGTGGAGGCCAGGCCGAAGAAGGTCATGGCGAAGGCGAAGGCATCGCACAGCGCCGGGCGGCCCCGGGCCAGGCCCAGCAGCGAGCTGTTGCGGGCGTAGGCCGCGAACACCGCTGGACTCAGGAAGCACGTGCCCAGCAGGTCGGTGACCGCCAGCCCGGTGACCAGCACCGCGAAGGCCGAGGGGCGTGACCGTCGCCGCGCCCCCAAGATGCCCAGGGCCAGCCCGTTGCCCACCACGCCCGCCACGAACATCAGGGCGCTGGTGGCCGGGCCCACCGAGTCCCGCACGTACGTGAGGTTCTGGCACGAATCCGCCATCCCCGGTCTCCCGCAGCCGCCCGGGCCGGAAGGGTCCCCGCGGTGGGAGGTGGCGACGGAGGGGTAGCCGGGTCCGCCCCTGCGACGCCCACCACCGCGCTCCCCTCCCCGGGGTCCGCGCTGCAGTTGGAGGTGGGGGGGAGGGAGGGTCCCAGTCAACCCACCGCAGTTCTTGTTGTGCGACCGTCCGTCTATTTCTATTTCTCTCCCCTCTGTCTTCCCCAGGCTCCCGTACTCTCTCTCTCTCTTTCCCTTATTTCTTTCCTTCCCTACATCTGTTTCCCTGTCTAGTCTTTTCCTCTTCAAGCCCCTAGTTCTTTCTTTCTCTGTCTCTGTCTCTTGCTGTGTCTCTGTCTCTGTCCCCTCCCTGGTCCACCCCCTCTGCCTCCCTCCCTCCCTCCCTCTCTCTCTCGCGACAGCCGTCTATTCCCTTCTCTGCGTTTCTGCTTGCCCAGCCCCTCCTCACTGCACCTCTGCGGTCTCTCTCAGCTCCTCCTCTGTCCCCTCGCTCCTTCTCCGGGGTCTTGCTCGCTCTCCGAGTGTCAGCTTCTCCCTACTTCCCTCCCTCCTCCCTCCCTTCCTACTCATCTTGCCTGCTCACCCCGGCTTTTTCATTTCCTCTCTCTGCCCCACGTTCCCGCCCCCTGCTTTCTCCAGAGGGCCCTGGCCTCCGTCCCCGCCTTCCCTGGCACGCTCCCTCCATCCCCTCTCCCCAAGACATCCATCTCCCGCCTCCCCCTCCCCCTCCTTGTGTCCTCTCACGGTCCCCATCACCGAGCCACCTGCCACCTCGCACACTCAGGACTCTGCCAGCTTTCTTCCCTTCCCAGCGTCGGCCCGGGTGGGGATCACCTGAGTCATCATCACCCTGGAGTTGGGAGCTTGCCAGCAGGGACCCGGGCGGGACCTGAGGGGCACAGTTGACCAGTCTGCACGGCTGTCTGGGGTGGCTTCTGGCATCTATTCTGGGCTCAGGCCCCGCGGGGTTAGAACATTGCCCAAGGATTGAGAAATGACCAGGAAATTCCTGCCTGATGTAGTGTTTTCCAGGCACTACTGAGCTTTCTTTTCCCTGGACACAGTTCACTCCTTCCATGAGCCCTGGGGAGGGGGTGTAGGGGGAGGAGAGACTTGGCATCTGCTGGTAGGGGACCGGCGCCCCCCCACCCCCGCCAGGATTTCCACTGCTCAGTATCAAAGGGGAGCACCCTCCCGCCCTCTTGCCTCTCACCCTAGCACTCCCAGGCCTCAGCCAAGTTCTGGTGACCTTGACTTCAAGGAATAATATGTTAGCCACAGACAGCCGTCCAGGGCTCCAACACTGCCGTTCCTTAATTTCGCCCACTCCTCCGCAAACACATCACCAGCCGCAGAGCCGCCACCCTCCAGCCAGTGTGATCAGGCTGTGTGTCCCAGACGCCAGCACAGCGGTCACCAGTCCCTGTTGCCACTGAGCCCATGGCTTCCCATGCAGCCTCCCAACCCATAAGGGCCAGATGGGACCTCAGAGACCTTCTCAGACACCTCTTATTTTTCAGGGAGTCAGTTTAAGTGCAGAGATGACAAATTCAAGATCTCACTCCATTTGACTGGAGTTTCTGTCCCAATTCGACCACCTCCTTGCTATGGGATAGTCCCAGGCCAGGATGGGAAGCCAGTGGACCTCAGTTTCCTAATCTGTACAATGGGCTTCATGGGCCTGGTGGCCGACCATGGCCAGTGGCCCATCCCAGACCCCTCTTTGTAACAAGGAGAGAGCCTGTGTACATACTGTATCCCATCCAAGGCCAGGAAGGGTGCTTCCGACCCCAAGGACTGGACGTTGGGCAGCTAGACTTCCCCTCTCCGTCGCCATGCCACCCCCGCCTCTGTGACCACAATCCCCTCCCCCCTCCCCCTCCTCCATCTCCCTATCACCCATGCCCAGCTGGCACCCCCAGCTTCCGCCAGGATGGATGCCCCAGCTCCAGCCACACCAGGGGCTCCGAGAATGACCACTCAGCCCCACTCGGAGGGCGCCTGTGTGTGTGTGTCTCAGGCCTCCTGGCCACGTGGTACCGCCCTCACTCTCTTCGATCCCAGGCAGAGCAGAGGGAGCTCAGGAGGTTCGGTCACACTAATGGAGGGTGATGCCTGGCAGGCTTGCGTCCTGTCTCTGCATCAGGGATGTTGCAGGGGTGCCCGAGGAGGTGGGGGTGGAGCTCTGGTTCCTGGAACTTCCCTCCCACTGGCTTCCTGCCCCCACCAGGCACTGCTGAGCGTTCAGAAAGTCCACGCTGCTCCCATGCCCAGCGGGGCCTCAGACAGGCCCCCCCACAGGCCTCAGTTTCCCCACCTTTGCCGCTGGGAGCCGGGAGCCCTGGCGACCCTGGCATCAGTTCTGGGCTCCAGAGCAGGCAGGAGAGGTGGTAACTGTAAGTCATTCCTAAGGAGGGGACTAAGGGTCCCTGGGGTCCGTGCCAGTGTTGGACACACTCACCCCACGACAAGGGCACAAAGCGTTCCCCTTCCACCCGGGTGTTCTGGGCTGGGCTGGGGATGGGGTGGCTTCCGGGGCGGGAAGAGCTGTGGGAAGGAACTGCTCTGGATGGGTGAGTCAGCGCCCTCCCCCTGCCACGAGTCAGGCCTCCCCAGAGGGACCCTGGGGCAGCGCCACAGAAGACAGAGGAAGCCCAGAGACAACTGGAAATAGACACACAGCTCTGGGAGGTGGGGAAGAACGGGTACCTGGGAGGGGGTGTGCTAGGGACTGTGGATGTGTGAACTTCATGTGTGGGATTGTGTGACCTAAGCGAGCATCGTATCAGCCTAGTGAGAGTGATGTGTGTGTGTGTGTGTGTGTGTGTGTGTGTGTGTGTCAGTGGAGGGCATTCTTTCCTCTAAGGTCTCTTTGTGCATCTGTGTCTACTGGTGCGTCCATGCGTGTCTGTTTATTGGGGCCCACCTGTTTCTTTATGGCTGTGTTGGCCCACATGGGTCTCTAAGCCTCGATGTTCTTCATCAAATGGCTGCCATGCCCTTGGGATGTTGTTGGAAGGTCAGAGACGGAATTCACCCTGCCTGCCTCTAGGAAGTCCTCAAACAGCTACCGTTGGTGTTGTTATTCATCCAGCGAACCCTAACCCACTCACCGTGTGCCAAGGGCTGGGGGCGCAGAGGGGCTCAGAGGGCACCATCCGATGGGGGCGCGGTCCCAAGCGGCAAGCGACAAGTGACGGGAGAGGAAGGTCATAGCTGGAGGCTGGGCAGGCCCTCAGCTGAGTCATTCCATCCGGGTGGGTGTCCTCAAGAGGGCAAGCACCAACCAGGGCAGGAAATGGGACCGGGATGGGCCCTTCCACACCTGCCGCCGGCACCTCCTGCTGCCTGCCCAGGCCTGCCTGACCTAAGATGCCAGCCCGCCCTGCGCCCGACCCTCTCCTGGCTCCCTGGTTTCCGTCCTTCTGGCCCTGCCCTGGGAGGAAGCTGGCCTCACCTCGTACCCCACACACGCCACCAGCTGCTCACGCCTGCCAGGCCCGCCTGTCGCCTGTGCCACTCACTGCTGTGAGGAGCCGCTGTGGGTCCATGCTGACCCTTCCTTCCTTAGCAGGTCCCAGCCGCTCCAGCTAGGGGCCAGTTTTCTCTGCCCACCGCCCTTTTCTCCACCACCAATGGGCCCTTGCCTACCTACTGGCTGCTGGTTCCCTCTCCGGCTCCTGGTGTCCCTGCTCTGTCGCTCCTTTCCCACCTTTGCCTGGGCTGTGCACCTCACCTGAGATCCCCTCACTTCTGTCCTTCAAGGCCCCCTTTGAACCCCTCCAGCCCCTCCTGAAGTCATCCATCGACTCCTCCCACTCCATCCTCAAGCCGCAGCTGACCAGGTGACATCACTTCTCCATGCCGGTCTTCCATGTCTGTAAAATGGGGGTAAACAGAGTCTTTTGGGGGCTACCGTGAGAATTAAGGAAGATGGGGCTTGTGAAACCGGACTCCCAATAAGTGATGGCCGTGATTATGGCTCCTTCTGGCTCTGGGCTGCCCCACCCCTTACCCCCGGCCCCTCAGTGCCAAGCACATGGGTGGGGTGTGGAGGGAGGACAGCTGGGTGGGGCAGCCCCCAGCCCTGGGGTTTGGGGTGAAGTGGGAGAGAACTGCTGGGTGCAAGCACTACCCCAGGCGTCCACCTCTCTGCCTCTTGGCCTGGCTCTGACTCCAGCCTGGGCGGGACCCCAGAGCTGACTTCAGAGCTGGGGGTGGCAGGAAAGAGCAGCGGGTAACCAGAAGCGGGTGCTACGGAGTCATACCCACTAATGAGGTTATCTGGTTTGCAGGCTGGTCACCCAGGACCTGCTCTGGCTTCTCCCTTCTGGCTTCTCCTCCCTCCCAGCCTCAGTCTGGGTGCAGGCTCACCCAGCCCCCCTCCTTCTCCAGGCAGACATTTCCTCCCACTCCCTGCCCCCCAACCAGGTCAGCCAGCCCCACTTGCTTCTCCCCAGCTTCCACTCCCCGAGACCAGCTCCAAGATCCCAGGGCTCAAAGGATCTAAATCCCAACAGTCCAGGCTCAAGAAATCTTTACACCCCTGAAGTGCCGAGCTCCGGAATCCTAGCCCGACAAGGGGGCTGGACCCCAGCATCCTGGCCCCGCACTGTTCAAAGACTCCAGAATTCCAGCCCTCCAAGTTCCTGGGATTCTAGATACCTTTGCAGTTCAGGTTCTAAGACGCAAGGATGCTGGGTCTGTGAAATTCCAGAATCCTTCTGGCAACTTCCCTCCCAGCATCCGTCCTCCCCCCACTCCCCACCCCGAGCTCATCCTTGGCTCTCTCTGTCCCGCATCTCCCCCGGGGCTCCCACAGACATGATGCAACCAGACCGGAGCCAGCTGAGAGGTAGGAGACAGGAGGAGATATAATTACAGCTTCTCTTGCCTCAATTCAACAGGAAGCTCAGAGTTGGGACCCAGGGGACCCTAATCCAATGTGAATAATGGAGCACTTGCCAGACGCAGGCACAGTCTCTCTCTGGGGAGGGGAGGCCCAGTGAGCCATCTTCATCCAGATCCAGGGTGCAGTCTCAAGACAAGAGAGTGAGGAGAGGGGAGAGGTTGCAAACTCAGTGGCCCTTGGACCAACCAGGTAAAATATTAACCAATCCCACAGGTCACCCAGTCTGCATTTCTTTTTTTTTTTTTTTTTAATTTATTTATGTATTGTTGGCTGCGTTGGGTCTTCGTTGCTGCGCGCGGGCTTTCTCTAGCTGTGGCGAGTGGGGGCTACTCTTCGCTGCGGTGTGCGGGCTTCTCATTGCAGTGGCTCCTCTTGTTGTGGAGCACAGGCTGTAGGCACACGGGCTCCAGTAGCTGTGGCTTGCGGGCTCAGTAGTTGTGTCTCGCGGGCTCTAGAGCGCAGGCTCAGTAGTTGTGGCGCATGGGCTTAGTTGCTGCTCCGCGGCACCTGGGATCTTCCTGGACCAGGGCTGGAATGCATGTCCCCTGCATTGGCAGGTGGATTCTTAACCACTGTGCCACCAGGGAAGTCCAGTCTGCATTTCTTTATTTTCAACAGAGACATGGGTTCAAGATATTTTACCTTTCCCTTCATTCCTCTGTAAGAAGCCCTCGGCACAGGCTCTGTGATAAATAGTAACTGACTCTCAGCCTCCTTAACTGGGAGACAATAGGGTGTGGTGGGGACTTTGGCAAACTAGAAGGCCCAGGGCCCATCTCATAGCCTCTGGTCACCCTGCAGGGTTGTGCAGGTCTGAGGTCACCAGCCCTTCCAAATGGAAGAAGCCAGAAATATGGACTTTTATGTGAAGTACTCCTATCTAACTGCAGGCTATATAGGTCCTGCAGACCACCAATGTGTGACGTGGGAAACACAGGACAGGAACCAGGGCTGTCACAGTCACCTGTGTCCCCAGAACAAAGGAAATCGGGAGGAATGCATACACTAATTTGTCTCCCGTAGCCACACATCTCTCTTCTCTGGGTCCCCAAGTTTTTGTGTTTGTTTTTTGGGGGTTATTTTTGGCCACATCCCGCGGCATGCGGGATCTTATTTCCCCCGACGAGGGATCGAACCCGTGACCCCTGCAGTGGAAGCACAGAGTCTTAACCACAGGACCGCCAGGGAAGTCCCCTGGGTCCCCAAGTTTTATTATCACCATGTCCCAGTGCAGATGTTCCCTCCTCCAGGAAGCCCTCCCTGACCTTCAAGCTGAGTCAGGCATTCCCTCTGAATTCCCCCATCCCAGCCTTGCCCACTCTGAATCATCACTATCTGGGGACAGGTCTGTCTCTCCCACTGGATTCTGAGCCCCAGGAGCCCAGGGCCAGGACTGTCTCAGTCATGGCTGTGTCCCCAGTTTCAACCAGCACAGGGCCAGGAGTGTTCGGGAGAATGAATAAATGAACAGAGAAAAGTTCAGTGCTTAAGGAGAGGGGGGCCTGTGTCAGGGACTAACCAGATGTGGGAAAAGGGGGTGGAATCATTCAGGGGATGAGAAAGGTGGACACTGGGGATTCTAAGAACCTCCAACCCAGGAGGGAGGAGAGAAGAGAGGCCAGCTGAGAGGTTCAGGGAGCGCTGGAGTCCAGTTTTCACCCCATTATCTCCTAGCCACCTTTGGCTCAGTTTCCTCTTCTGCAAAATGGGTGTCATACAAGTAGCCAGCCGCTTTCTGAGGCTGCCGGGTCGATTAAATAAATTCAGGATCGCGGAACACTGTGGAGGCCAGAGCCAGGAGCGCTCATTTCCTCCCCTACCCCCTCCGCATCCACAAACCCCGCATAACCTCACGCCCCGCCAGACACTCCACACACACTCAGAAGGGGTGAGACGGGACACCGGCTCTGCGCGTGCCTCAGTTTCCCCGAAAGCACAGGCACCACCACAGTCACCATGTTTATTGGATTCATACTTTGACAGGGGAGGGTAAGCTGTCGGGAGGGCTCAGAGCAGGACGCAAAAGAGGCGCTTGTCGCGGAAGGGGTTCTCTGCGGCGGGTACCGGCGTCACCAACGGGTCGTCTTTGGCGTGAGTCTCGCAGAAGGCCAGGAGCTCGGCCGCCGCCTGTGACACCTGCGGGCACCCGGTGGAGATGTTCACGCCCCGCCCCGCCCCGCCCCGCCCTTTGCCTGGGCTCCTCCTCGGGTCAGGCCCGCCCCTTATCAGACCCCGCCCCCTTGTCCGGACCGCTCCCATTACCCGGGCCCGCCCTTGGGCCCCGCCTTAGCTCTGGCCACATCCCTTATTGGGCTCCGCCCCCTTGTCTAGGCCCCCTCCCCGGGTTCTGTCCGGTTCCGAAGGGGATCTCTCCACGGCTCCTGGCCCCACTCCCAACACTGACCGGTCCAAACCCCAGCCCCGGAGCCCCCGCCTTCCTCCCCACCCCGACCCAGCACCTTCATACGGTCGATGTTCACCTCCAGCTTCAGCTGTTCCACTGTCTTCCGGGCCTCCGCTATCTTGGCCATGTTGTTGGACATGGCTGCGGCGGGGACAGGGTTAAAAGCCGGCGGGAGTCGGGGCGGAGGGGCAGGCTAGGGCAAAGCTGGGTCCCCAGATAGGGATGGCGGTGGTGATGGGACCCAGTAACAGGGGCGTGCGTGGAAGGGCGCACGAAAGGGGCGCCCAGAGGAAGGTGGAGGAAGGGACAGGAAAACAGAAGAAAAGGGGAGAGATGAAGATCTGCGCAGATGGGGGACCAAGAAGCCGGCCGAAAGAGGGACAGATGAACAGAGAGGAGAGGGGCAAGTGGAGGGATGGAGGGGTGCACGGATGGGGTACCTAGAGTCAGGTGGAGGGAGGAACAGAGAGAGGAGAGGGAAGCCGGGAGGGAAGCACAGATGGGAGGCTGCGAGGCAGGTGGAGGGAGAGACAGAAGGACAGGGCCCCAGGTGTTGGATCAAGATCCAGGGATCCAGGTGTCTTCACCTCCCGGGGATAGAGCATGAGCCAGGAGGGGGCCCTCCCCAGGCCAATTAGCGGTGGCTCCAGGGAGAAGGAGGAATTAAGATCACGGCGGGAGGGGCCCAGAGGGGGCCTCATTAGGGCCTTCGCAGCAGCTGCCCCCTCCGCCCCCCTCGGGGAGCCCCCCCCAACCCCAGCTCTGGCCACCTCAAAGGCTCCTCTTGCTCATTAGCAGCCAGGGAGAGGGCTGGAGAGGGGGGCAATCCAGCCATGACTGGGAGAGGGGCAGAGGGGATGGAAAGAGGGACAAACAGAGGGGCAGAGGAAGAGACAAAATGACAGAGGCAGAGACTGAGGCACGGGGGGAATAAAGGGACTGAGGAGGGATAGAAAGATGGAGAGATGGGGAGGGATGGAGTGATGGAGGGAGCAGAGAGAGAGGGAGACAAATAGAGGGGTAAAGAAAGGGACAGAGTGATACAGGGGGAGGGAAGCACAGAGGGGACGAAGGGACAGAGGGAGGATAGAGAAGGGGAGATGGAAGGGTTGGGGAGGGACGGAGTGATGGAGTGGGAGAGGATAGAGAGGGACAAATGGAGCCGTAGAGGGAGGGACAGCGAGGAGGGGGAGAGAGAGGCACAGAGGAGATAAAGGGACAGAGGAGAGAAGGGGCAGGGGGACAGAGAGAAGGAAGTGGAAGGGCAGGAGGAGAGATGGAGTGACGAAGGGGGACAGAGAGGGGCACATGGAGGGACAGAGGGAGAGACAGGCTGATGGAGACGCAGAAGTATAAAGTCATTCATTCACTCACGCATCCATTCATTCCCAGGCAGAGGAACTAGCTGTCGGGGCCAAGACCGGAGCCTCCTACCTGTTGCTGCTCAGGGCTGGGATGGCGGGCGGGTGGCAGAGGCTGGGAAGCAGCGTCTGGGTCCCCCCTCAGCCCCGCCCCCTCTCCTGGGGCACAGTCCCTGAGGACCCGCCTCCTCCTGCCACTGCCACCACCATCCCCTTCGCCCTCGCTGCCTCGCCTCTGTCTCTCTGGGTCCTCTTGTTATGTCTGTCCGTCCCCCTCTTTGTCTTTGTGTTTCTGTGCCTCTCTCTCTCCCTCTATCTCTCTCGCAGTCTCCCCTCTCAATCTCTGTCTCTATTTCTGTCTCTCTCTCTCTCTCTCACACACACACACACACACACACTCACAGGTAAAGACAGTCTCTCAAGATGTGCCCCACGCTCTGCTGCATTTATTCCACAGTCACACAAATCTCTCCTGTGGGTCCCACACAGCCTCTCACTCCATTACATATGCTCTGCCACCCTGTCACATCCCCCACCTCAGTGTCACCCCATCCCAGACGACCCCTCTCAGCAAGCAGACTCAGCCCCTGGCAGAGAGATGCACAATATCTCGCTGTGTCACACGGTGCTGCACACAGTCTCCTGAACCAGCTGTGCTCAACACACAACCTCCCAGAGCGCCACAGTCACACAGCCTCTCAAAATGCCACGCAGTCCCCCACAGTCTCTCCGAGTCTGGCCCATCCTCACCGGTGACATGTTACACAACTCAAGAGTGTCAAGTATACACACACAGCTCCGCACAGGATCGCACACAATCTCTCAAGATGTCATGCCGAGCCTTACACAATGTGTCACACACAGCTGTCGCCCTCACACCGCAATCTCCTGGTGTCACACACGTACACTTACACACACGAGGTTTCTCTCGTACACCCATCTGAGTGCCCAGGACGGTTGAACACTCTCTAATGCACTGTCAGGACACTGGGCCAGTCTCAGTGTCCCACACGATCTGTGTTACACACAGTTCTACCCAGCTTCTCATACGTCATCAGTGTGGCTGACCTATCCTGTTTCACACTCACATGGTCACTCTCTCACACCCAGCTCCCCCGCCCCCGGGGCCTCTCACACTGCTTCTCACATCATTACTTGGTGGATCACACTCATTCATTCTCGCCCTCTCTCACACATCATCCGCCCGTGTGACACACACAACTCTCCTGTCCTCACCATGTTGCACACTGTCACACACGATCTCTTGCTCACATATGGTTTTTCGATGTCACAAACATCCCCCAAATAGTGTCTCAGGGACACTCAACCTCACGGTGTCACACGCAGTCACCTATAGGTCATCTCGGTCACCTCACATACACTGTCACACACAACGTCTCGGTGTAACACGATTTCACACAGTCACACCCTGTTTCTGGTTGTCACAGAAAATCTCACAAGGTCACACAGCCACACACAACCTCTGGCGTCACGCGCGATCTCAAGTAGTACACACTCACACAGTGAGTCTCTTGGCGTCACACACTACCTCCCGGCGTCACCCACGGGCGGCCACAGTGTTCTGCACCAGGCACACCCGTGCGGGCTGCTGTCCTCTCCTTACAGCCCCCTGCGGGCCACACGGGGGCGCCCGCGGCCCGCCGAGCTGCCCACCCTGCCGGCGCCAAAGCCGTAGGAGGCTGTGGAAACCCTGAGGGCAAGGCGCCCCCGCTGTCCGGCTAGGCATGCAGACGTGGGAAAGAGACACAGAAAGGTGGAGGGAGCTAGAGGGAGATCATTGAAGATGGACTGGGACACAGAAATTCAGAGAGGGAGAGAGAGACGCAGGGAGAGACAGAGGCAGAGAGAGATAGGGACACAGAGACGGAAATTTGGAGAGATAGAGACCTAGGGGCTAAGAGAGACAGAGACAGGCAGAGAGTTGCAGAGAGAGACAGACATAGAGACGTACAGGGTACAAGAGAGACACACAGAAAAGTACAGAGACAGAAATAGTGACCGAGAAACACAGACACCCAGAGACACAAAACAGAGCGGGATAGAGAGACAGACAACTCAGACCGCGCCCTCCGCAGGGGACCTGAAGGCGGAGGCGCGTCCGAGGGACCTGCCCTCGGGGCCAGACCTCCGAGCAGCCAAAGGGGCGTGGTGGTTCGGGGCGGAGTTTATAAGGGGAGTGTTCGGGGGGCGGGTCGGTCGGGGCGTGGCCTGGGTGCGGCGTGTGCCCCGAGTGGGCTGCGGGAGGGGCTGAGGCAGAGCCCGGGGAAGAGGTGGAGGTGGGGGAGAGCCTCGTCTCTACTGCACTCAACCCATCCCAATTCGGTTTTTACCGCTTGAACAGGGAAACGAGACCTGCCGGGAGGGGATACGGGCCGGGGTCCCTGGTAGCGATTTGATAGGGGGGTATCGGACTCTAGCTCCCCTCCCTTCTACCCCGCGGGAACAACGGGGCCAGGTGGGGGAGGGGAACCAGGCTCACATCTGGAAAGCATCAGGCGCGCCGGACGTGCCAGGGCCCCGGGCCCGGCTGCGGAAGAGCGGAGGGGAGTTAGGGCGCCCCCGTCCCCCTCCCTTAGCGGGGTCGGCCGGCGCCGGGGAGGGGCCTGGGCGTACGCCGAACCTCGGCGCCTTCCGCAGCTGGTTTCCATCAGCAGTTTTGGCCCGGGCAGCCCCCGAGGAGGAAACGCAGCTTAGAGCGGGGAAAGACAGGGTGACAACCCAGTCTCCCCTCCCTCTCTCCGACGGCAGCCAGAGGCTGGGGGCGGGGGAGACGGACAGGGGTACACTGACTGAACGGAGCGTAACCTCCATTTCTCTTCCCAGTTGCGGACCTTTCCACCCTACGCATAACCTTAGTTTCCAGATGTGCAATCCTGCCCTGTGTTGCACAGGAATTTCCCAGCCTCATGACAATGGTATTACTGGCCCCATTTTCTGGAGGGAGAAACTGAGACCCTGGATTCGGATTCAGTTCTGACTTTAATTATTCAAGAAACATGCAGTGGGACTTCCCTGGCCGTCCAGTGGTTAAGACCCAGCGCTTCCAACGCAAGGGGCACGGGTTCGATCCCTGGTCGGGGAACTAGTATCCCGCACGCTGCCTGGCACTGCCAAAAAAAATATTTAAAAAAATGAAAAGAAAAGAAAGAAACGTGCAGTGAACGCCATCAGTAATTCTAGTATCGAATACCCAATCCCTATTGAACACTGTCACCCGGATGTCTAGACTATCTCAAATTCAGTTGTCCAAAACTGAGCTCCTAATTCCACCCGCCAAACTCCTACCACAGTCTTACCCATCTCAGTTGATAGTAAATCTTTGGGGTCAATCTTGACTCCCCTCCTCTTCTCACACCGCACAACTGATCTAGCAACAGATCCAATTAACTCCATCTTCAAAGTCTGTCCACAATCCAGTCACTTCTCACCTCCTCTGCTGCCCCCACTCTGGTCCAGGCACCATGCCCTCCAGCTTGGACTATTATAGTCGCTGCTCACTGGGTTTCCAGCTTCTAACTCTGTCTCCCTCAGCCTGTGCCTCACAGAGCAGCCAGAGAGACCCTAACAAAGTCCCTAGATAATAATAGCAAGGGTTAGTGAGAATGGCGAAACTGGAACCCTCATACACTGCTGGTGGGAATGTAAAATGATGCTGCCATTTTAGAAAACAGTCTGGCAGTTCCTCAAAAGATTACAGAGTTACCAGATGACCCAGCAATTCCATTCTTAGGTATCTACCTAAGAGAAATGAAAGCATATGTTCACACACAAACTTGTACATGAATGTTCATAGCAGCATTATCCACAATAGCCCCAAAGTGGAAACAACCCAAATATCCATCAACTGATGAATGGATAAACTAAATGTAGTACATCCAAACAGTGGACTATCATTTGACAATAAAAAGAAATGAAGTACTGACACATGCTACAACATGCATGAACTTTGAAAACATTATGCTAAGTGAAAGACGCAGTTACAAAAGACCGCATATTGCAGGATTACATTTATATGTCCAGAACAGGCAACTCTACAGAGACAAAAGTAGATTAGTGGTTGCCAGGGGCTGGGGAGACTGGAGGATGACAAGTAAGGGGTGCAGAGTTTCTACTTGGGATGATGGAAATTTTCTGAAATTTACTGTGGTGATAGTATAGTCATAGCACAACTCTGTGACTAGAATAAAAGCCATTGGTAAGACATTGATAAAAAGACATTGAAGAAGACATAAATAAATGGAAAGACATCCCGTGTTCATGGATTGGAAGAATTAATATTGTTAAAATGTCCATACTACCCAAAGCAATCTACAGATTCAATGCAATCTTCATCAAATTTCCAATGGCATTTTTCACAGAAATAGAACAAACAATTCTCAAATGTGTATGAAATCACAAAAGACCCTGAATAGCTAAAGCAATCTTGATAAAGAAATACAAAGCTGGAGGCATCATGTACCCTAGTTTCAAACTATATTACAAAGGTATAGTAATTAAAACAATATGGACACAGCAATCCCACTACTGGGCATATACCCAGAGAAAACCATAATTCAAAAAGACTCATGCACCCCAATGTTCATTGCAGCACTATTTACAATAGCCAGGACACGGAAACAACCTAAATGTTCATCAACAGAGGCATGGATAAAGAAGATGTGGTACATATATACAGTGGAATATTACTCAGCCATAAAAAGGAATGAAATCGGGTCATTTGTAGAGATGTGGATGGACCTAGAGACTGTCATACAGAGTGAAGTAAGTCAGAAAGAGAAAAACAAATACCGTATATTAACGCATATATGTGGAATCTGAAAAAAAATTGGTATAGACGATCTTATTTACAAAGCAGAAATAGAGACACAGATGTAGAGAACAAATGTATGGATACCAAGGGGGAAAGGGGGGGATGGGATGAATTGGGAGATTGGGATTGACATATATACACTATTGATATCATGTATAAAATAGATAACTAATGAGAACCTACTGTATAGCACAGGGAACTCTACTCGATGCTCTGTGGTGACCTAAATGGGAAGAAAATCCAAAAAAGAGGGGATATATTTATATGTATAGCTGATTCACTTTGCTGTACAGTAGAAACTAACACAACATTGTAAAGCAACTATACGCCAATAAAAATTAAAAAAAAAAAAAACAAACCAATATGGTACTGGTACAAAAACAGACACATAGATCAATAGACCAGAATAGAGAGCCCAGAAATAAACCCATGCATACATGGGCAATTAATTTACAACAAAGGAGCCAAGAATATACAATAGAGAAAAGATAGTCTCTTCAATAAATGGTGTTCTGAAAACTGAACAGCTACATGTAGAAGAATATACAAAAAGTAACTCAAATGGATTAAATACTTGAAACTAAGACCTGAAACCACAAAAGTCCTGGAAGAAAACATAGGCGGTAAGCTCCTTGACATCAGTCTTGGAGATGATTTTTTGGATTTGACACTAAAAGCAAAGGCAACAAAAGCAAAAATAAACAAGTGGGACTACATCAAATTAAAAGCTTCTACACAGCAAAGGAAATTATCAACAAAATGAAAGGGCAACCTACAGAAAGGGAGAAAATATTTGCAAACCATGCACAGGATAAGGGATTAATATCCAAAATATATAAAGAACTCATACAACTCAATAGCAAAAGAAAAAAAAATCTGATTTAAAAATGGGCAGAGGATCTGAATAAACATTTTTCCAAAGAAGACATACAGATGGCCAACAGGTACATGAAAAGGTGCTCAACATCGCTAATCACCAGGGAAATGCAAATCAAAGCCACAATGAGATATCACCTCACCCCTATCAGAACCGCCATCATCAAAAAGACAAGCCATAACAAATGTTTTCGAGGATGTGGAGAAAAAGGAACCCTCCTGCACTATTGTTAGGAATGTAAATTGGTGCAGCCACTATGGAAATCAGTATGGAGTTTCCTCAAAAAATTAAAAATAGAACTACTGTATGATCCAGCAATTCCACTTCTGAGTATTTATCTGAAGAAAATGAAAACACTAATTTGAAAGGATATATGCACCCCTGTGTTCATTGCAGCATTTCTTACAATAGCCAAGATTATAGAAGCGACCTAAGTGTTCATCGATGGGTGCCTGAATAAAGAAAATTTGAATATAATGCAATATTATTCAGGCATAAAAAAGAAGGAAATCATGCCTTTTGCGACAACATGGATGGACGACAAGTGACATAAGTCAGACAGAGAAAGACAAATATCACATGGTCTCGCTTATATATGGAATCTAAAAACAAAAACAGGCACAACATTGTAAATCAACTATACTTCAATAAAAACTAAAACTAAAAATAATTAAATAAAATACAGTCCTTCAGCTAAATAAATAAATAAATAAAAACAAAACCAAAACCAAGTTCATAGGTACAGAGAACAGACCGATAGTTGTCAGAGGGGTGGGGGGGATGGGCAAAATGGGTGAAGGGGATCAAAAGCAAATTTCCAGTTATAAAATAAATGTCATGGGATGTAATGTACAACATGGTGACTATAGTTGATAATCCTGTATTGAACATTTGAGAGTTGCTAAGAGTCCATCTTAAAGGCTCTCATCACAAGGAAAGGAAAATAAAGAAACAAAAGCCACTGAGCTCTATCTTTTACATGGGTGAATTTTATGGTAGTGAATTATATTTCCATAGAACTGTTAACCCCCTCTTCCCTTCCAAACACCTAAGTCCCTCTTCTTCTCTGAGTTCTCCCATGGCTCCCATCTCCGGAGAAGTAAAAGCCAAATTCCTCACCATGGCCCACGAGGCCCCACAGGATGCAGTAGTCCCAATCATTCTTTGCCCTCGCCTCCCCCCTCTTCTCCCCCTCACTCACTGCTCCAGACATGCTGGATTCCTGGCTATTTTGCCAACATACTAGGCACTGTTTTGGCTTCAGCAGTGGCTGACCCCTCTGCCTGGGAGGTTCTTCCCCAACAGATCCACAAGCCTAACTCCCCCACCTCCTTCAGGTCTCTGTTCAAATGTCACCCTCTCAATTAGACCACCTCTCATCACTCTACTTAAAATCACAAACTCCTCTCCTCCCCCATCCCTCCCAATTCTGTCATATCTCTGCTCAGTTTCCCCCCCCCCCAGTCCTTATCACCTTTAAAAATTATAGAATTTATACATTTATTATGTTAACATCCCCTCCTGCCCCCCCCCCAGCCCCTATCCCTGTGAGCAGTTCCTTGTGTGTCCGTCTAGAGGTGATCCATATAGAAATAGGCTTATAGGGCAATGGCTAACAGCATGGACTCTTAGACAGTCTGAACTTAAATTCTGGCTTTGCTACTTATTGGTTTCAGGTAAGTTACTCAAGAGATCTGTGCCTCGGTTTCTCCATCTGTAAAACGGGCATAATAATCATATCTACCTCCATGAAATTGTGAGGATTAAATGAGTCACTGAGACTAGAGTCTGGCATATAAAATAAGTGTTCATTGAGTGTCAGCTGTTATTTTTTATGATTAAGCACTAAAATCTTAAAAAGGAAGAAAGGTCAGCCATCTGTACTTCAACCATCTTGACCACTGTGTGGCCTGTGTATCCTTAGACAAGTCCCTTCCCCTTTTGGCTTTAGTTGCCCCTTTTATGAAACAGAGATGGGGCAAATATTCCCAAGGGCTTGAGAAGCAATGACTTTTCCCACAAACTTTAAAAAATAACTTTGGGAGTTCCTTGGCAAGTCCAGTGGTTACGACACAGCACTTTCACTGCGGTGACCCCGGTTCAATCCCCGGTCGGGGAACTAAGATCCTGCAAGCCACGACTAAGAGGCCGCATACTGCAACTAAGAAGCCCCCACGTCGCAGCTAAGAAGCCTGCATGCCTCAACTAAGAAGCCTGCGTGCCACAACTAAGAAGTCCGCATGCTACAACTGAGACACAAATAAATAAATAAATAAATAAATATTTTTAAAAAAAGAAAGTAGGGAGACATGCTAATTAAAACAGAACACCATTCCGCACCCCCCCCCCCAGATTGGCAAAATGAAAATGATTAATAGCATCTCTTGTTTGGTGAAGGAGTGGAAAAATGGGCATCTAAGAAATTGCTGTTGGAAATGTCAACTGAGGGCAGTCTCAGGGGAAGGAAGTGTGACCATGTCAATTAAAAATTTTTAAATGATGGTACTGTAATGACCAAGCAAGTCTATTTCTAGGAGTGGATCCTACAGAAATACATATATGTAAAAAAGAGGCATGTACAAGGACATAACTGCAGCAAGGTCCAAAATAGCAAAGGAACTGAGGAGCTGACAACAGGGTTAGATTATGGGTACCCCCAACCCCATGGAATCCTATGCAGCTACTACAGTGATAGGAAAATATGTCATCTAAATTTAGATGAAATGAACAAATCCCTAGAATACAACTTAGTAAAACTGACATAAGAAGAAATAGAAAAGCATAAACAAATAAAATAAAATAAATAGAAAAGCTAAATAGTACTAAACCTTCAGAGATTCAGTTAATTAAAATCCTTCGCATATAGAAATCTCCAGGCACAGATAACAAAAAAAATTGATAAACAAGGCATACATATGGCTCAATTTATGTAAATATATAGTTTTACCTATATAGAGTGTAACTATATGTATATGCATATATATAGTTACATATATTTATATAGCTACAAGATTCATATATGTATGCAAACACATAAAGGAAAACATACAAGGATGCACATCAAACTGATTATGGGGCTTCCCTGATGGCGCAGTGGTTGAGAGTCTGCCTGCCAATGCAGGGGACACGGGTTCGAGCCCTGGTCTGGGAAGATCCCACATGCCGCGGAACAACTGGGCCCGTGAGCCACACCTACTGAGCCTGCGCGTCTGGAGCCTGTGCGCCACAACAAGAGAGGCCGCGATAGTGAGGCCGCGCACCGCGATGAAGAGTGGCCCCCGCTCGCCGCAACTAGAGAAAAAGCCCTCGCACAGAAACGAAGACCCAACACAGCCATAAATAAATAAATAAATAAATAAATAAATAAATAAAAATTAAAAAAAAAAACTGATTATGATGACTTCTGAAAGAAGGCATTTGGGGCTGTCCCTTTACCTATATTATTTCCATTTAAAACATTTTTGGTTTTTATTTATTATTTCCATTTTTATGAAACCATATTTACGACCAAACAAAACTCAACCAAAGGTCAGAGTCATTGAAGTAAAATATTCAATGGTAAGAAAATGTTATTGAGACCTACCCTGGGATCTGCCATCTGGTTCTGGACACTACCATACCCAAAGCAAACAGTAGTTGCTCAATAAATATTAGTCCAAAGGAAAAGCCCATTTAGCCACAGAAGGAGAGTCCACCACCACATATGTAACACTGTGCATTTATTTACAAAGAGGTTAGAGAAACACACAGATTCTGGCCCCCCTGTGCACTGGGGAGTCACCATCGTCATAATAAATACAGTAAGTTTAAAAAAAGAAAAAAAATACTGGATCGGAACAACTGAGGGTCATCCTGGTCTCCCCCCACTCCCTCTCACAGAGGGTGCCACGAGATAGAAGCCATCTTCCTTCCCCTCTTCTACCCCCCAATCCTCCATATCTGTCCAGGGAGGGAGGTGAAAGAGTCTTTCTTTCCAGGTGTTACCAACTCCTACTTGACCCTCAAAACCCCAAAGTCAGTGCTCCTTCCCTTCCCAGGGCACTCTGCAGGCACCGTCTGGGTCAGACACAGAGTCTCTGACCAGGGTGCTAAGGGGGTATCCTAAGGGTCCAGGGACATGGAGGGGGGCACTTTGTGAATGGGGGGGCCATATCTGGGCATGGAAAGGAGGAATAAGACGGCTCAGTGAGAGAAATGAAGGGGAACAAACGGACTAAGTGTCTAAACTAAAATGGGTAAATTCAAACTGAATTACCCCTGCTGCATACCGTAGTACACCCATAGTACAGATGAAGAAAGTGAGGCCCACAGAAAGGGAACTTTCTTGCCCAAGGGCTGCAGAGCCGGCAGCTGAACTGGGTCAAACAGGGCTCCTCCCCCATTCCTCCCTGTGGTGGAGGGGGAGCCTTTTCAACCAGGACTGCAGTGGATGGGGCAGTGAGGAAGGGTCTTTGGAAGCAGAGAAAATGGTGGTCTTTGGAAGGGAGGTGTAGAAGGGTCAGTGATTGGGGGTGTGGTGGTGCAGAGGCCATGAAAGGGGAGCCCAAGCAAATCTCTAAACTCACACTGTAGTCATGACCTTGAGAGAACCCGAACGGAAACGCAATATCTTCTTCTTGAGCGCGTGGGAAGCCTTGATCTTCACAAAGACTTTGGCGGGGCCCGCGGGCGCCCCTCCACCTGCACCAGCCCCTGGCCCGGAGGCCGCGGTGGCTGCCACCAACTGCTGCGGCCACACGAGGCCACCGCTGCCATCGGAGTCGCTGGATGCGGAGCTGAAGGCAGGCGACTCCCCCTCGCTGGCGCTAGATTCACTCTCCCCGTAGCCGACGCCGACGCCGCCTGTCGGGCCCCGGCGTCCGAGGGGCCCCAGGCGCCCGGCCGAGCACTCCGAGTCGCTGCCCGCGCAGCCATAGAGCAAACGGCGCTGAGGAGCTGACGGGGATGGGCCAGGACCCGGGCCTCGGGCAGCGGGACCGCGGGGCCGGCCCCGGCGCCCATCGGCAGCGTCGATCTCGGCCGTGGAGCGCCAGCGGCGGCAGGACCCCGCGGCCTGAGCCGCGAGAGTGGGCGCTGGACCACGGCGGGGCCGTGGCGGCCGAGGCTCTTCTCTTTCGGCTGTAGGGTACTTGGGGGGACCCGGAGGAACCGCGGCGGCGCGGCCCAAAAGGCTGGTCTCGGACTGGGAGCGAGCGGCCTTGCGAGCCCTGGGCGAGCCCCGGCGGCCCGAAGCCTCGGTCATGCGTCCGCGGCGGCCCGCGGCCCGGGGACGCTCCCGGGGTGGGGAGTGCTCCACGCTGCGGCCGCGGGTCAGTGGGGGCGCTTTGCGGCGCGCCGCGCGGCCGGGGAGGCCGCGGGTGGCGGCCTGCGCGCCTGGGATGTACTGTGCCTTCACCAGGCGGCCCTCGGCCGGGCTGTCGGGGGGCGAGGGGGCAGCGGGCGGTGCGGCGGGCTCGGGGGCCGCCTCCGACTCCCACGGCGAAGCCCAGCCGCGGCCCAAGGGGGCCGGGCTGGCGGAACGGCCCACCGCGCGCTCCACCGGGGGCTCCGGCGCGGACCGCGCGCCTCCGGGGGGCGGGGACGCGTCGGGCGGCCGCTGGCGCACGCTGTTCTGGCGCCGCGGGCCCCCGTCCGCGCCCCCGGGACTGGTCCGGGGCTGGCCCGCCCCCCGGCGGCGGCGCCTGCGCAAGAGCGCCGAGATGTAGCCGTCCAGGGGCCGCCCGGAGCCCGCGGCGTCTGGCGAGTCCGGGGGAGGACGGCTGCACGGCCGCGGGCTGCGCAGCGCCACGGCGTGCAGGGGGCTGGGCGTCAGGAAGGGCCCCGCGCGGGCTCGTCGCTCCGCGGAGGAGCAGGCCTCCGGGACCGCAGCCGTCGGGTAGGGCGCCGAGAAGGACCGGGGCACGGCTGCCCGAGCGCCCACCGCCTCGTGTGCACTGGGACTGGCGTCTCCTAGGGGAGGGAGGCAAAAAAGGAAGAGAGGCTCTCAAAGCCCTTTCCCAGTGAGCCTAGGAGGGGCAAATTGCCCACTGCCTCTCCTACTCTCCCACTCCCGTTAAAAACACACACACAACCTGCTCTCACCCCTTCTCGCAAACTAGGTTGATAACAAAATCTTCACAGTGGCCTATAAGACCTTGAATGTTCTGTCCTGCATCTGTGTCTCTGACCTCCAACTCCTCTACATTTATAGGTTTTCAGCTACACTGGCCTGGATGAACGGGCCAGTCACGCTCCAGCCTCAGGGCCTTTGTACTTGCTGTTCCTGCTGCCTGAACTATTCTTCCCTCAGGGTATCTGCTTGGCCCACTCCCTCACTTACTTTAGGGTGCCACTCAAATGTCACAGTCTCAATGACGTCCTCTCCGGCCATATTTTCTAAAATTGGAGTTCCCTCCCCAACTCCAAGGGACACACCGTCGTCCCCTTCCCTAATTTTCTTTTCATGGTACATGTCAATATCTAATATCCCAGATATTTTACTTATTTATCTTGTATATTATCTACTTCTCCCACTAGAATGTCAACTTCATGAAGACAGTGATTTTACTGCTGTATCCCTCACCCCGAGGATATGTGCTAGGAATGCACATAGTAGGGACTCAGAAACTTGCTTGAATAAATGAACAGCAATTTTTGTTTACCTAATGGCTACCATGTGCCAAGTTCAATGTCTTAGGGCAGAGGCTCACTGAATAGTCAAAACTTCCCTATGAAGTAGGTGCTGTCATTAATCCCATTTTAACAGATGGAGAAACAGAGGGCCAGAAAGAAGCAACATGCTCAAAATCACACAAAAAGGGACTGTCACAGCCAGAATTCGAATCCAGGTTGGTCTGACTCAGATGCTTGTGCTTAAAAGCATCCTCTTATTGTCCATTCCCTGGCTCTCGGGGGGCCCAACCCCACCCACCTTACCTAGGGACTTGGGCCTCTCGCTGGCATAGATGCCCCGGGGTTCAGAGGGACCCAGGCGTCCATAGGAGCCAGATCCGGAGAAGCCACTGTCCCCACAGAAGGTCGAGGGTGGTGAGTCCGGACCTCCTGTGGAGCTGGGGTCTTCATAGAAGCCTGGATTCCAAAAAGAAGGGGAGAGACAATCAGGGGGCCCTGAAAGGGGAAACCAGGGGTGGGGAAGAAAGGAGGAGATCAAGAGCCATAGAGTGGGGAGCCTGAGAAGCAGGAGACAGCGGGGTGGGGTGTCCCAGGCAGACCCCACTACCTCTAGCCATGCTTACCCGAGCTGCGCCCACTCTCCTGTTCCAGGCCCCCAGACTCCAGGCTCAGGTCTCCCAGCTGCTGGCCCAGGTCCCAGATGAGCCCGGGCAAGGCCTCCTGAGGAGGTGGGGAAAGCAAGATGGTCAGAAGTACCCCCGAGTCCTCTGCCAGCTGGTCCCCTATTCTAGGAGCTCATGGGCAGGGTTTCACTTTGACAGGGAGGCTGTGATTTCGAAAAGGTAAAAGAGTACCCAAGTTCCAGGATCCCCCTCAAGATCTCTGTCCCTTCATCCCATTAGAAAGTTCTCTGGCTGTCTAACTCTAGTCCCTCATGCTGCAGTCACCTCATTCCCTCTTAAGTGTGAGTGATAAGTCTTCAGAAGTCCCCATCCCTTGTCCCCTCCCTATCAGCTCTTCCCTCTATCTGGTGCTCATGGCCCCTTAACCCCTATTAGAATGTCCCTCTTTGAGTGTAACTTCAGGTCTTCTTGCTGTAAGGGCAGTTCACTGCTAAAAGTTGGTGTTGAGGACCTAGCAGATCTCTTAGCCATCCATTCGTCTGCCTTCTCCCAGACTTTGACTCTCCTTTCTCAGATGCTCCTATCTTCCCCCCACTGCTCCTTATCACCAATGAAAGGTCCTTCTGCAAGTCTTCCTTAAGTCCTTCCTGCTGCGGATTTTTAAAAAAATAAATTTATTTTTTTATCTTTGGCTGAGTTGGGTCTTTGTTGCTGTGCACGGGCTTTCTCTAGTTGCGGCAAGTGGGGTCTTCTCATTGCAGAGCATGGGCTCTAGGCGCACAGGCTTCAGCAGTTGTGGCACGCGAGCTCTAGAGCGTAGGCTCAGTAGTTGTGGCGCAGGGGCTTAGTTGCTCCGCAGCATGTGGGATCTTCCTGGACCAGGGCTCGAACCCGTGTCCTCTGCATTGGCAGGCGGATTCTTAACCACTGCACCACCAGGGAATTCCCCTGCTGCAAACTGACTCTTTCCCTCATTTGGATGACATAGGCTGACCATGACTCATAAATCTTTGCTCCTCCTCTCATGAAGAATCCCCCCCATGCCTACTGGAAAGTCCTTCTGTGAATCTAGCCTTAGTGGTATTGTACTACAGCGGTGAACCCCAGCGGGTTCCTTTGCCCCCAGCAGGGACCACATCCTCCTCCTGCCCTTGCTCCATTCCCACCCAGAAGCCCCCATTGTCTGCCACAGCTCTGCATCCCCATGGGAAATTTCGATGAAGTCTACCCTGGATCCTTGCTGCAGGAAAAGACCATTTCCTATCAGATGTGGATAAATGAAGGTGAAAACCCTTTAAAAGGGGAGTGACTATGACGCGGTGGGGGTAGGGGCTAAAGCAACACAGATGGGGTCTCTAAGACACTAGGACTTAACCCCATTTTGGAAAACAGGGCCAGAGCCAGGAAGAGTCTCACGCGGATCTGGGTGAGGCCAGAGGTGGTGGCAGCCTCAGGCAGACGGTTGACCCTCAGACAAAAGCGGCTTGTCTGGACGGCAGGCGGCAGGAGGGAGGGAAGGAGGGAGGAGGGGCTGAGAGGGCAGACGCCCAGCCTTGCCTATTTAGGGCAGAAAGACTGGCCGGCTCCCCCGCAGACAACGCCCCCCCTCCCCCCCCCCGCCCCCGCCCCGCAGCTTCCTACTCCTTTGGCTGCTCTCCTGGGCCCCAGTCCCCACCCCTCCCCCCTAAACAGAAGCCCCCATCTGGGCTTGTTTATGGGAGGAAAGTCAACAAATCGTTCCACTTTGGGCTCCTGCCCTGGGTGTACAGAGATGCTCGGGGTGGTGTCATCTTTGAGCAGAAGCCAGGAATGCAGCCGAATTGTGCAGCCTCAGGGGCGGCTAAAAAACATCAAGGACCGCCCCTATACCCCATAACCTGTCCCCCACTAATCATGCCCTTGCTCACTCTGCTGGAGCCACACTGGCCTCCTCGCTGTTCCCTGAACATATCACACATGCTCCTACCTCGGTGGGATGTGTTTCCCCAGCATACCCTCCTGGCTCTCTCCCTTGCTTCATTCAGATTGCTACATGCTCCCTTCTCTGACCACTCTTTCCAAAATAGCTCCTGACCATTCTGCACCTGAGTTGCCCTGCCTTTCTTCCAACATAGCAGTAATGACCTCCTGACCTAAAGTGACATATCAGGCTATTTGTTTATTGTCTTTCTCACTAGATTGTCAGCCCCAGCCCCAGGAGGGCAGAGATTTTTGTCTGTTTTGTATACTGCTGTGCCTTCCGCCCCCTCCACACGCACCCCCCAACCCGTCCCAGTGCCTAGAACAGCTCCTGGCACAAAGTAGGTGCTCAGGAAATGTTTGGGGAAGGAATGAATGAATACTGCAGAATACTATACAGCTGTTAAAATGGAATGAGGCAATTTCTATATAGAACCATCTCCAAGACCTATCATGGAGTGGAAAAAGAAAAATGCAGAATGTATAGTATAAGGGTGAGTCAGAACTACCTGGGGGTCGTGTTAAAACCTAAATTACTGGGTCCGACCTCCAGAGCTTCTGATTCCAGGCAGAAGCCTGAGAATTTGCATTTCTAACAAGTTCCCCAGTGATGCTGCTAGTGGTCCAGCGGGCCACACTTTGAGAACCACTGCCCATAGTCTCTGACACCTCATGAAAAAAAGCAAAGTGAACTCTACGTTTCTTGGTATGTAAGCTGTTTCTGTGCATAGATGCAGAACTCACACCAGGGTGACAATGGTGGTGATCACAGGGGAGAGGGTGCATTTAGGGGGTCAAGGGAGGGATGAGGGGACTGGATGGTAGGATGAAGTGTTTATGGAGGCATGGCTGGGAGCCAAATTGCCAGGGTTCAAATTCAGCTCTGCCACTTTCCAGCTGTGTGACCTTAAGCAGGTTACTTCACCTCTCTGGGCCTTAGTTTCCTCATCTGTAACATGGGCATCATTCGACTCCCTCTCCTATGAGGTTGTTGTGAGGATTAAATGAGTTTAAACAGCAGTTCCTTTTAGGCACTTAATAAATGCTGGCTTTTATTATTACATGAAAGCTATGAATTTCTAACAAGGAAAATATAAAATCATGTTTTACTTGTGTAATTAGAAATAAGTGAAAAAAGATTTTTTTTTTTCTGTAAGTTCTGCAGGTCTAATTTCAGTTCTTCCACTGCAGGGAAGAGTAGGAGTTTGGAAGGTAAACAGCAGAGGCCTCCTCCTCCCCTGTGCCTGGACCCCCCAAGCACCCCCCTAGTCTACACCCCCCCCCCATTTGTAAGTCTGACCTCATTTCTTCCAGCTGCAAAGGGATGAATCTTTAAAAGACCAGAAGGTCCTTGGCCTGAATCTGGCTCCCTGCCTACCCACAATGCCCCTTATCCTTTTTTTGCAAGCCCTTCAGCAAGTGGGCCTGAGGCTCTCCAGCTCAGGCAGGTTTAACACGAATGTGGTTCGGACCCCTGGAGACCCCTTTGCCCAAACTTTCCCAGACCTTGGTTGCCCCCACTCACATGCCCCTAATCTGTGTCCAATTCCCTTTATCTCTGTTAGGAAGTCCTTCTGCAAGTCTAACTTTAATCCTTCTTGCTGGAAGGGGACCATTTTCCTTGGTGGGAGAGAACAGGACTCCTGCCCCCAGTCAGGATTCTTGCCTCTTTTCTCTGAGATACCCCTAATCTTTCCCTTCATCCCCATCATTCCTATTAGAAACGAATCAACTCTGGCTTCCGTCTTTCTTGCTTCAAAGGGAGTGTATTCCTGGGAGGGGGGTGGAGGAGTGGGAGGGGTAAGCATCACACAACAGAGACTCAGGGATCAGAGGAGGCTCCCACCCCCTCTTTGGAAGGACCCAGGAACCCCCAACACCAGAGGAGTTTATATTTAGCGCTTCTCTGCTCCTCCCTCAGTGGCGCTGTCTCCTTCCCGTTGCCTGCCACCGCCTCCTCCCTGACGCTGGGACAGAGCTTTGCCTGGAGATTGTGGGGGGAAGAGGCCCCTCCACTACCACCTCGTTGGGGAGATACTGAGGGCTGGGGGGTAGACAGAGGGGCAGAGAAGGGGGAGACTGAGGCAGAGAGAGGCGGAGGATGAGGGACAGGGAGGCAGGACACAGCTGGCCCATCCGCATGCCTTCTCCCTCTCCTTGGAGGGGTGGGAGGTGCCTTCCCAAGCCCAGCCAGCTCGGGGTGGGGTGAGCTGGTGAAGGCCCCTACAACGCGTCTCTAACTTTGGGAGGGGGTGAGGCCTCCCACAGCTGTTTCTGTTTCCAGAGAAGAATGTGCAGGGTCCCTCTCCCCGCCGGGGGTGGGGGGGCTGGGGGGGAGGGACTGGGCTTGCAGCCCCAGAGTCTGGCTTCAGAATTCCTCCCCATTCTCCATCTGGGGAGGGGGCAGTCGAGGTCAGTAGCAGGGAGAGCCCCCTCCCCCCACTACCTCGGCTCAGGTTTCCCCAAACGGGAAGCTCTGACCACACACAGGCTTGGGGATGGGATCAGCAAGTGAAGCCCGGGTCTGGGGCCTGGCGGGCTGGGGGGAGGGGAAGAGACAGAGGGACAAGGATGTGGGGCAGGAAGAGAGAGAGGTGCAGAAATGAGAGAAGGGAAGGCCAGGGAGACAGAGATAGAGAGACAGAGGATTGAGAAAGATGGAGAAATAGACACAAAGTCACAGAGATGTGGCAGTTGGGAAAAGAGTGCAAGAAACACAGGAAGAGGTCAGGAGAATTAAGAAATGGCATAGAGAGGGAAAGAGGGGTGATGCTCCTTAAGTCATTCTGGAGACCTCTGCCCCATCTTCCGCCATCAGAGCACCCAGGGAATCTAGAAGTCAGACACCCATGCTGCCTCAATCTGCCACCTCTTGGCTTAACCAGGGCTGTGGCCAGGTAGGAAAGGAGGGAGTGTCACAGAGGGTCAAGATCACCGTGGGATCCTAAGGGACTGTGAACTTCCTCTCAGCAGCAATCCCTCCCTCAGGAGGCCCGAGGATCCCCTCCCCCCTCCCCGCCCCCTCCGGAGATCTCCAAGCACACCAGGACTTAGGGAAGTCGGGGCCCCGGTATGGAGGCCGGGAGAGAGGCATGTTTGGATCCTGCCGTGTGACCTTGGGTGAGTCGTTTGCCTTCTCTGAGACTCAGGTTTTTTTTCTCTGTGAAGTGGGAACTATCACCCCCTGTCCCCCAAGCTGCAAGAAGACAACGCCTGCCAAATATCCAGCCTGAGCTTGACACATACTTGGTGCCCAGATGGATTTTCTTTGGGGAAGGGGTGTAGGGAATGGGCCTGAGGGTCCGGCCGAGGCAATGCAGCCCCCTTCCCCAGTTTGGGGGCGGGGAGGCCTGATCCCGCCCGCCGCCCCGACCCTCCAGCCCCACCCCCCTCTCCTTTCCCCCTCCTCCCTCCCCCACCCGGACGGGTGTCTGAGCATCCAACCGAGACAGGCGGACAGACAGACACAGACGGGGGCAGAGGGACGGACGGACAGGCGGCCCCTCACCAGCTGCTCTTCCAGAGCCGCTGCGGCCCGGCGCGCCGCCGCCGCATCTTCGTCCTCGTCGGCGTCCTCCTCGTCCTCGGCGCCCCCCATTCCGGGCTGGGCCAGCCGCAGCGCCTGCTGCACGCGGTACTCCTGCCTCTCCCGGAGCCAGTGTAACTCGCAGAGCCCGGCCAGGCTGCCCTCCAGCCAGCCCCGCAGCCGACCCCTCTCGGGGCTCACCGGGAAGGAGAAGGCCCGGATCATGGCTGCGGCCCCCCGCCCCAGCCCGGCCGGGCCCCGCGGCCACCCCTCTCCCGGTCCCACCTCCCCGCCCCAAGAGCCCGCCTGCCCGCCCGCCCGCTGGCCCGGCTGTCACCGTCTCATCTGCATAGGCGCCCGCCCATTGGGCCGCCCACCCGCGCCTTATCTGCATGGCCACGCCCCCGGCGACAGAGCAACCATCGCTTATTGGCTGGTACCCTTCCTTACGAAGATGCTCGGCTCTGCACCCGCGCCTCCCAACGCGACGCATGCTCGCAGCTGCCTACTCGCTCTGCTTACTGGCCTCTTCGCCACGCCCCCCTTCTCACCTCCCTTTGGGCCCTGGCCGTGCCCCCACGCGTCACAATGAAACAAGTCTGCCCTTGCCCCGATGTCATTGGTCCTTGACTCCCCCGCAGCTGGTTCCGCCCCCTTGCAGGAGAGGTCTGGCTACCATTGGACTGTCCCGCGAGAGGGGCAGGGGTGATCTATAAATAGAGAATCTGTCCCCGTGACATTTTGGCAGCTGCTCCTCTCCCCCCACCCCTCGTAACCTTCAGCTTCTGAGGCTGAGCGGGGGGCGGGCGGAAAGGGTTTGAGAGTCGAGTGCTGATTTTGCCTGCTCTTCCAGGAAGCCTTCCCAGACATTCAGCTGTAAAACTAGAGGGCCAGACCACTAAAAATTGGTAATCCTCCCATAAAATTGTGCTTCTAAGCGAGGCCGGCTTCACGGGCATACGACTGGCTTAGAAGGGCCCCGAGCTTGGTTTAATATTCTGCTGTTACTGTCTTGAAATTCTTATTTTTTTGAAAAGGGGCCCGCATTTTCATTTTGCACTGGGCCTTTCAAATTCGGTAGCCAGTCTTACGTCTAAGAGTTTAAGATCGGTCATGTTCCAAATTCTGGAATTATAAGACCCTGGCTGTAAGATTCTATGATTCCACCCGAACAGAATCTAAGCGTCTTTTGTCTCCCAGATGCTGTGAGGCTTTGCGCTCACCATTCTACTATTCCAGGGGCCTTTGTTCTACGTTCTAAGAGGCTTTGTTCTCAGCCTTCTAAGATGCTCTGTTCTCAACGTTCTGTGGTTCATAAGAGTCTGTGCCTGACGTTCGTTTCCAAGGTTCCCTCCTCCCTTCCCTGGCTCCGCGAGCGGGGCTGGCGCCCCCTCAGGCGGCCAGCCAGTGTCACTACGTCGAGTGTGCGTCCCTACAACCTTCAAGATTTAGCTTCAAAATTCATACCCATTTCTCAGACAGACTTTGACTCCCTAAAAGCCAGGGCCCAGAAGATCATGTAAGACCCTCCCTCTTTTATGATCCCAGGTTACCTTCTGGTCCTGAACTGGAGAGACAATGTTGGTGACTGAGAGCAAAGACTTCAGAACCAGACTGCCTGGGGTGAGCCCTAGCTCTGCCACTTTCTAGCTGTGTGACCTTGGGAAACGTGCTTAACCTCTCTGTGCCTCAATTTCCTTAGCTGTATAATCGGAGTTGTAATACCGTCTACCTCATAGAGTTGTTATGAGGATTAAGGGAGATATTTGTCAAGTACTTGGAGCAGTGCCTTCCATGTATAAAGAGCCACAGAAGGGTCTGATAAATAAGTTAAAAATAATCTAGTGAGTCCCAAGGAGAAAAAAATGAGTCTGGGTTTTAGTAGAGATAAACTTTATTTAATCCCCCTCTTGTTTTATTATTATTATTATTTACTTATTTATTTTGGCTGCGCCGGGTCTTAGTTGCCGCACGCGGGATCTTAGTCGTGGCATGCATGAGGGATCTAGTTCCCTGACCAGGGATCGAACCCGGGCCCCCTGCATTGGGAGCATGGAGTCTTACCCACTGGACCACCAGGGAAGTCCCCCCTGCCTCTTTTTTTTTTTTAAATATTTATTTATTTATTTATTTTTATTTGGTTGCACTGGGTCTTAGTTGCAGCGGGCGGGCCCCTTAGTTGCTGCACACGGGCTCCTTAGTTGTGGCATGTGAACTCTTAGTTGCGGCATGCATGTGGGATCTAGTTCCCCGACCAGGGATCGAACCCGGGCCCCCTGCACTAGGAGCGTGGAGTCCCAACCACTGCACCACTAGGGAAGTCCCCCCCCCCCCCCCGCCTCTTGTTTAAGACAGATGTCCTTACATTACCTTAATTTACCAACAATGGGGAGATGAACAGGCTGATGAAAGGGGATATGGAAAACTCTCTCTCAAACAAGATTTTCTTAGTAGTAAGTATCTGGGGTGATGTCAGGATTGGTTTTCATCTCTGCTGTTTGTGCAAGACCATTTGAACCATTTGCTGTGTAAAATGTTGGATCTGGAGCTGACTTAGGGTTCTGGCCATTTGAAGATGGGTATTCCTAGGAAGACAAATAAAAAGAGAATTATTCATGGTTGAATAAGGGAGTAAAACCAAGACTTGAGACCAGAGGGCAGCCATTTGAGAGGGTTCCAAGAAGGAGGTGAAGAGAGATCCTTGGTTGGTGGAGTCAGAACAGCAGTAGCAATTTTGTGGATTTCCTTGTTGGCCTTTTGATGTTGATGACGATGATGTCTGCAGAGTTCCTGGGGATGAACCTGGAACTTCCTGGTTCCAGGAAGTTCCTGGGGTTACTTCCAACCGCAGCACACAAGTCCCTTCCCTGGAAACCCCTGAAGAGTTGTCCAAACATGGTCAGAGGCCAGATGAAATCCTTGGAGTTTACTCCCAAGCATTTGGTTTCTTATCCCAAGGTTTCTTTGGGTCCTGATGAAAAAGGAGATTACAGACATCCTGGATCTTGTGTCTGCATGATTTTCAGCCTCCACAGGATTTGGCGGATCTCTCACGTTTGTGAGGAGTTGGGGGTTTGACAGGAGAAAGAGTGAATTCTGAGGTATTGATAGAATGAAGGGAAATTGAAACGCTGATAAGGGCTGCGAAGTCGCCACGTGTAAATTACGAATCATTGGGGGGCAATCCAAGACTCGTGGAAATAATTGCCTTATGTATTTGAGTGGTCAGAAAACAAATGTTGATTAAAGGTGGAAAACCAAGGAGAAGATGCAGGGACAGGACTGGGACCATAAGATGAGTCACAAGAGGCGCGATACCGCTGACACCAAGAGACATTGTCAGTGACATCAGTTGACTCGGGATTAGTAATATTGTGATAGCTGGAAAACCCAGGCGAGTTCAATGAGGAGGTGGTTCCTGCCATTATGGTTGTTATGGCGTCATTTAAAGTTCAGTGATTACAGAAACTGAGTCCCATGAAGGGGCCATTAGGGAAGTTGTATTGAATAAAAGGAGCACATGAATCCTGATTCATAGATGGTGGGGGCAGGGAGAACTTCCTGTAACAATCGAGCACTGAGTTGGGAGGGGTCTTGGAAGGGAGTATGTGGGACAATGCTCAATCGATCTGCAACGATCCTATTTTCCAAATCAGGTCACATTCTCCGATACTGGGGGATAGGACTTTCACATTTATTTTGGGGGACACAATTCAACCTGTAACAGACCCAGAAACCACTGGAGTTGCATTTCAGTCTTGGGTGAAGATGAAATTAATGATGGGATAAATGCGTTCCGTGGATAAGGTTTTACCTTCAGGTGCAAGGTCATGTACTAAATAGTGTACTTGTGGCTTACAAAGTTGTAATTTGTCCCCAGATACCTTGCGTCCCTGTGGGCAAGGGCACGGGGTAGATATTGAGTGGCAGTGGGTGAGCTGTTGAAATGAACAGAACAGACGAGAAGATGATCCACGTTTTGGATTAGAGAGGAACTGCGAGGGAAAACCAAATCCTTCAAATCTACACTCAGCGTCTGAGAAAAGTAAGTAGGAGCTTCAGTGAGTCCTTGAGACATACCTGTCCGTGTACATTGTTGACGTTCCCAGGTGAAAACAAAGAGAGACTGTGAATTGGGGGGGTGTTGGAAGGAACAGAGCCTCGCCAGGAAGGTGTATGGATCGGGAACCAAGGTCTGACTATTTTATTTATGGCCTAGAGGTCTCGGACTAGCCAGTATCCCAATGGAAACATTGGGGTTCTTCTTGGTTCCCCGACCAGGGATTGAACCCAGGCCCTCGGCAGTAAAAGCGCAGAGTCTTAACCACTGGACCGCCAGGGAATTTCCAACATTGGGGTTCTTGACAGTCAAGATGGGAGTGTTGCAGGGGCTGGAGGTGGGTATGAGGAGGCTTTGAATGATGGGTTGAGTGTGTCAGAGCGTGTGAAGGTGGTTTCAGGAGGGACATGAAACAAATCTATTTCCACTTTAAGAGGTTCAGCCTCTGAGATGCACCCTATGTTTGCTGAGTTGGAGACCCAAAGAGAATCACGGGTTGGGGTCAGCATATCTTGACTCTGTGGGCCTCAGGGAGAGGTTGATGGGTTTTTTTCTGGGGGGTTGAGGGAGATTAGTGATCTAAGATGGACAGTGGCAGTCAGGGACTGGGAAAAATAGGCTCTCTTGTGAACATGAAATGTTAATGTTCCCAACTGATAAAATATCCCTTCCTGAAAGACTTATTGGAATAATCTGAGTAAGAAACTGTGCTGGGTAGTAAGGGGCCTAACGAGACAGATGGAGAGTGGCTTAGACAACGGTGTGGCAAATTGTGGCATCTCATGGCAATCATTGCTGGAGAGGGGGCTTCTCTGGTGGCGCAGTGGTTAAGCATCTGCCTGCCAATGCAGGGGACACGGGTTCGAGCCCTGGTCCGGAAAGATCCCACATGCCGCGGAGCAATGAAGCCCGTGAGCCACAACTACTGAGCCTGCGTGCCTAGAGCCCATGCTCCGCAACAAGAGAAGCCACTGCAGTGAGAAGCCCGCGCACCGCAATGAAGAGTAGCCCCCAAGAAGCAAGCCACTAAGAAGCAATGAAGACCCAACGCAGCCATGAATAAATAAATCAAATAAATAAATTTAAAAATCATTGCTGGGCACCGAGGGAGGGTAAGGGGTGGGGGGAGTATGAGATACTTAAGGGGGTGGGGTGGCGCCTGTATCTACAAAGCCGGGGCTAGCACGTCCATTAATTAGAATGGTCATTTCCCTCTGTGGGTTGAAGGGTGTTTATGGACACAGAGGAAAAAATCTGCTGGGAGTCCCTGAGGAGACTGAATCCAATTCCGTTCTGTATTTTAAAGCTGGACAGTCTCAAATCCAATGTCCCTTTTCTTTTTTTTTTTTTTTTTTTTTTTTTTTTTTTCATGTAATGTCTGAAACATTTATATTAACATATTTCCATACATATTTCCATACAAATACAAATATGATTTTTAGAAATTTCATGTAATGTCTGAAACATTTATATTAACATATTTCCATACATATTTCCATACAAATACAAATATAAGATTTTTAGAAATTTCATGTAATGTCTGAAACATTTATATTAACATGTTTCCATACAAATAACCCAATGAAAGTTTAGTATTAGTTGTTTTGTTTGTTTTTTTATACTGCAGGTTCTTATTAGGCATCAGTTTTATACACATCAGTGTATACATGTCAATCCCAATCACCCAATTCAGCACACCACCATCCCCACCCCACCGCAGTTTTCCCCCCTTGGTGTCCATATGTCCATTCTCTACATCTGTGTCTCAACTTCTGCCCTGCAAACTGGCTCATCTGTACCATTTTTCTAGGTTCCGCATACATGCATTAATATACGATATTTGTTTTTCTCTTTCTGACTTACTTCACTCTGTATGACAGTCTCTAGATCCATCCACGTCTCAACAAATGACTCAATTTCGTTCCTTTTTATGGCTGAGTAATATTCCATTGTATATATGTACCACATCTTCTTTATCCATTCGTCTGTTGATGGGCATTTAGGTTGCTTCCATGACCTGGCTATTGTAAATAGTGCTGCAATGAACATTCGGGTGCATGTGTCTTTTTGAATTACGGTTTTCTCTGGGTATATGCCCAGTAGTGGGATTGCTGGGTCATATGGTAATTCTATTTTTAGTTTTTTAAGGAACCTCCATATTGCTCTCCATAGTGGCTGTATCAATTTACATTCCCACCAACAGTGCAAGAGGGTTCCCTTTTCACCACACCCTCTCCAGCATTTGTTGTTTGTAGATTTTCTGATGATGCCCATTCTAACAGGAGTGAGGTGATACCTCATTGTAGTTTTGATTTGCATTTCTCTAATAATTAGTGATGTTGAGCATCTTTTCATGTGCTTCGTGGCCATCTGTATGTCTTCTTTGGAGAAATGTCTATTTAGGTCTTCTGCCCATTTTTGGATTGGGGTGTTTGTTTCTTTGATATTGAGCTGAATGAGCTGTTTATATATTTTGGAGATTAATCCTTTGTCCGTTGATTCATTTGCAAATATTTTCTCCCATTCTGAGGGTTGTCTTTTCGTCTTGTTTATGGTTTCCTTTGCTGTGCAAAAGCTTTGAAGTTTCATTAGGTCCCATTTGTTTATTTTTGTTTTTATTTCCATTACTCTAGGAGGTGGATCAAAAAAGATCTTGCTGTGATTTATGTCAAAGAGTGTTCTTCCTATGTTTTCCTCTAAGAGTTTTATAGTGTCCACTCTTATATTTAGGTCTCTAATCCATTTTGAGTTTATTTTTGTGTATGGTGTTAGGGAGTATTCTAATTTCATTCTTTTACATGTAGCTGTCCAGTTTTCCCAGCACCACTTATTGAAGAGACTGTCTTTTCTCCATTGTATATCTTTGCCTCCTTTGTCATAGATTAGTTGACCATAGGTGCGTGGGTTAATCTCTGGGCTTTCTATCTTGTTCCATTGATCTATGTTTCTGTTTTTGTGCCAGTACCATATTGTCTTGATTACTGTAGCTTTGTAGTATAGTCTGAAGTCAGGGAGTCTGATTCCTCCAGCTCCATTTTTTTGCCTCAAGACTGCTTTGCCTATTCGGGGTCTTTTGTGTCTCCATACAAATTTTAAGATGATTTGTTCTAGCTCCGTAAAAAATGCCATTGGTAATTTGATAGGGATTGCATTGAATCTGTAGATTGCTTTGGGTAGTATACTCATTTTCACAATGTTGATTCTTCCAATCCAAGAACATGGTATATCTCTCCATCTGTTGGTATCATCTTTAATTTCTTTCATCAGTGTCTTATAGTTTTCTGCATACAGGTCTTTTGTCTCCCTAGGTAGGTTTATTCCTAGGTATTTTATTCTTTTTGTTGCAATGGTAAATGGGAGTGTTTCCATAATTTCTCTTTCAGATTTTTCATCATTAGTGTATAGGAATGCAAGAGATTTCTGTGCATTAATTTTGTATCCTGCAACTTTACCATATTCATTAATTAGCTCTAGCAGTTTTCTGGTGGCAGTTTTAGGATTCTCTATGTATAGTATCATGTCATCCGCAAACAGTGACAGTTTTACTTCTTCTTTTCCAATTTGTATTCCTTTTATTTCTTTTTCTTCTCTGATTGCCGTGGCTAGGACTTCCAAAACTATGTTGAATAATAGTGGTGAGAGTGGACATCCTTGTCTCGTTCCTGATCTTAGAGGAAATGCTTTCAGTTTTTCACCATTGAGAATGATGTTTGCTGTGGGTTTGTCATATATGGCCTTTATTATGTTGAGGTAGGTTCCCTCTATGCCCACTTTCTGGAGAGTTTTTATCAGAAATGGGTGTTGAATTTTGTCAAAAGCTTTTTCTGCATCTATTGAGATGATCATATGGTTTTTATTCTTCAATTTGTTAATATGGTGTATCACATTGATTGATTTGCGTATATTGAAGAATCCTTGCATCCCTGGGATAAATCCCACTTGATCGTGGTGTATGATCCTTTTAATGTGTTGTTGGATTCTGTTTGCTAGTATTTTGTTGAGGATTTTTGCATCTATATTCATCAGTGATATTGGTCTGTAATTTTCTTTTTTTGTAGTGTCTTTGTCTGGTTTTGGTATCAGGGTGATGGTGGCCTCATAGAATGAGTTTGGGAGTGTTCCTTCCTCTGCAATTTTTTGGAAGAGTTTGAGAAGGATGGGTGTTAGCTCTTCTCTAAATGTTTGATAGAATTCACCTGTGAAGCCATCTGGTCCTGGACTTTTGTTTGTTGGAAGATTTTTAATCACAGTTTCAATTTCATTACTTGTGATTGGTCTGTTCATATTTTCTATTTCTTCCTGGTTCAGTCTTGGAAGGTTATACCTTTCTAAGAATTTGTCCATTTCTTCCAGGTTGTCCATTTTATTGGCATAAAGTTGCTTGTAGTAGTCTCTTAGGATGCTTTGTATTTCTGCAGTGTCTGTTGTAACTTCTCCTTTTTCATTTCTGATTTTATTGATTTGAGTCCTCTCCCTCTTTTTCTTGATGAGTCTGGCTAATGGTTTATCAATTTTGTTTATCTTCTCAAAGAACCAACTTTTAGTTTTATTGATCTTTGCTATTGTTTTCTTTGTTTCTATTTCATTTATTTCTGCTCTGATCTTTATGATTTCTTTCCTTCTGCTAACTTTGGGTTTTGTTTGTTCTTCTTTCTCTAGTTTCTTTAAGTGTAAGGTTAGATTGTTTACTTGAGCTTTTTCTTGTTTCTTTAGGTAGGCTTGTATAGCTATAAACTTCCCTCTTAGAACTGCTTTTGCTGCATCCCATAAGTTTTGGGTCGTCGTGTTTTCATTGTCATTTGTCTCTAGGTATTTTTTGATTTCCTCTTTGATTTCTTCAGTGATCTCTTGGTTATTTAGTAACGTATTGTTTAGCCTCCATGTGTTTGTCCTTTTTACGTTTTTTTCCCTGTAATTCATTTCTAATCTCATAGCGTTGTGGTCAGAAAAGATGCTTGATATGATTTCAATTTTCTTAAATTTACTGAGGCTTGATTTGTGACCCAAGATGTGATCTATCTTGGAGAATGTTCCGTGCGCACTTGAGAAGAACGTGTAATCTGCTGTTTTTGGATGGAATGTCCGATATATATCAATTAAATCTATCTGGTCTATTGTGTCATTTAAAGCTTCTGTTTCCTTATTTATTTTCATTTTGGATGATCTGTCCATTGGTGTAAGTGAGGTGTTAAAGTCCCCCACTATTATTGTGTTACTGTCGATTTCCTCTTTTATAGCTGTTAGCAGTTGCCTTATGTATTGAGGTGCTCCTATGTTGGGTGCATATATATTTATAATTGTTATATCTTCTTCTTGGATTGATCCCTGGATCATTATGTAGTGTCCTTCCTTGTCTCTTGTAACATTCTTTAATTTAAAGTCTATTTTATCTGATATGAGTATAGCTACTCCAGCTTTCTTTTGATTTCCATTTGCATGGAATATCTTTTTCCATCCCCTCACTTTCAGTCTGTATGTGTCCCTAGGTCTAAAGTGGGTCTCTTGTAGACAGCATATATATGGGTCTTGTTTTTGTATCCATTCAGCCAGTCTATGTCTTTTGGTTGGGGCATTTAATCCATTCACGTTTAAGGTAATTATCGATATGTATGTTCCTATGACCATTTTCTTAATTGTTTTGTGTTTGTTTTTGTAGGTCCTTTTCTTCTCTTGTGTTTCCCACTTAGAGAAGTTCCTTTAGCATTTGTTGTAGAGCTGGTTTGGTGGTGCTGAATTCTCTTAGCTTTTGCTTGTCTGTAAAGCTTTTGATTTCTCCATCAAATCTAAATGAGATCCTTGCCGGGTAGAGTAATCTTGGTTGTAGGTTCTTCCCTTTCATCACTTTAAGTATATCATGCCACTCCCTTCTGGCTTGCAGAGTTTCTGCTGAGAAATCAGCTGTTAACCTTATGGGAGTTCCCTTGTATGTTATTTGTCGTTTTTCCCTTGCTGCTTTCAATAACTTTTCTTTGTCTTTAATTTTTGCCACTTTGATTACTATGTGTCTCGGCGTGTTTCTCCTTGGGTTTATCCTGTATGGGACTCTCTGCGCTTCCTGGACTTGGGTGGCTATTTCCTTTCCCATGTTAGGGAAGTTTTCGACTATAATCTCTTCAAATATTTTCTCTGGTCCTTTCTCTCTCTCTTCTCCTTCTGGGACCCCTATAATGCGAATGTTGTTGCGTTTAATGTTGTCCCAGAGGTCTCTTAGGCTGTCTTCATTTCTTTTCATTCTTTTTTCTTTAGTCTGTTCCGCAGCAGTGAATTCCATCATTCTGTCTTCCAGGTCACTTATCCGTTCTTCTGCCTCAGTTATTCTGCTATTGATTCCTTCTAGTGTAGTTTTCATTTCAGTTATTGTATTGGTCATCTCTGTTTGTTTGTTCTTTAATTCTTCTAGGTCTTTGTTAATCATTTCTTGCATCTTCTCAATCTTTGCCTCCATTCTTATTCCGAGGTCCTGGATCATCTTCACTATCATTATTCTGAATTCTTTTTCTGGAAGGTTGCCTATCTCCACTTCATTTAGTTGTTTTTCTGGGGATTTTTCTTGTTCCTTCATCTGGTACATAGCCCTCTGCCTTTTCATCTTCTCTATCTTTCTGTAACTGTGGTTTTTGGTCCACAGGCTGCAGGATTATAGTTTTTCTTGCTTCTGTTGTCTGCCCTCTGGTGGTTGAGGCTATCTAAGAGGCTTGATGGGAGGCTCTGGTGGTGGGTAGAGCTGACTGTTGCTGTGGCGGTCAGAGCTCAGTAAAACCTTAATCCACTTGACTGTTGATGGGTGGGGCTGGGTTCCCTCCCTGTTGCTGTGGCGGGTCAGAGCTCAGTAAAACCTTAATCCACTTGACTGTTGATGGGTGGGGCTGGGTTCCCTCCCTGTTGGCTGTTTTGCCTGAGGCAACCCAACACTGGAGCCTACCCGTGCTCTTTGGTGGGGTTAATGGCAGACTCTGGGAGGGCTCACGCCAAGGAGAACTTCCCAGAACCTCTGCTGCCAGTGTCCTTATCCCCACGGTGAAACAGAGCCACCACTCGCCTCTGCAGGAGACCCCCCAACACCAGCAGGTAGGTCTGGTTCAGTCTCCCCCAGGCTCACTGCTCCTTCCCCTGGGTCCTGATGCACACATTACTTTGTGTGTGCCCTCCAAGAGTGGGATCTCTGTTTCCCCCAGTCCCGTCAAAGTCCTGCAATCCAATTCCCACTAGGCTTCAAAGTCTGATTCTCTAGGAATTCCTCCTCCCGTTGCCTGACCCCCAGGTTGGGAAGCCTGACGTGGGGCTCAGAACCTTTACTCCAGTGGGTGGACTTCTGTGGTATAAGTGTTCGCCAGTCTGTGAGTCACCCACCCAGCAGTTACGGGGTTTGATTTTACTCTGCTTGCGCCCCTCCTACCGTCTCACTGTGGCTTCTCCTCTGTCCTTGGACGTGGGGTATCCTCCTTGGTGAAGTCCAGGGTCTTCCTGTCAATGATGGTCCAGCAGTCAGTTGTGATTCTGGTGCTCTCGCAAGAGGGAGTGACAGCACGTCCTTCTACTCCGCCATCTTGGTTAATCTCCGTCCAATGTCCCTTTTCTTTACAGTACTTATAGCTGTCTCTATCAAGATTTGGTTTGTGTTTTGTGATGGCCCTGAAAGGATGGACCTTTTTTTTTTTTCTCCCATTGTTTAAGTAGCAGGGTCTTAAACTGGATTGTGTGGATTTTTTTTTTTTTTTCCCCTGCATCCTCATGTTGGGCTCTCTTGGAGTTCTGGAATCAAGGCATTTCTCCAGCTAACATGATGTTTTTCATCACGTCTCTAATTTTTGGTCTTAGAATGTTGACAAAACTCGTGGCCACGATAGAAGCAGTGTGATTGTCAAGGACCAGGCCTTTCCATACATTTCCTGGACTGGCTCTATCATTGCAGATGGATTTGGGTCTCTGTCGTCTACACTCCTGGATTTTAGACCAGTCAGTTTTAGGAGAAGCATTCAGGATGGAGTCTAAGAGACATTCCCCCGTAGTATTGGCTTGGATTATGCCTCGGAGGTGTTCTGGCTCATTTGGAGATCCTCATTGACTGAAAAGTTCATTTAGCTTTTTCAAACTAAAGAGGTGCAACTCCGGAACCGACCAGCAGATGGACTAATTGATATAAATTGGGAAGACTTGGAGAGTAAGCTCTGGGTACTAGCCTAAATTGGCTGCTAAATACCACCCTGTTTTTATGGGGCTCAGGAAAATCTCTAACTATGGCATGTAACTCCTAGCGTGACCAAGGTGTAAAGAGAACTTGTCTAAGTGCATGCTCTGATCGCTTGCCTTCAGCTGTAGGGCCAAAAATCTGAGTGACAATGGGGAGCTAAGGAGCTGAAGGGCAGGGGTCAAAGGAGGAGAGAGGTTCCCTCTGTCTACAACCTCAGGGCCAAGGTGAACCTTAAGAAGTCAGCTCAGGGACTTCCCTGGTGGTCCAGTGGTTAAGACTCCGCGCTCCCAACGCAGGGGGCACAGGTTCGATCCCTGGTCAGGGAACTAGATCCCACATGCCACAACTAAAGAGCCGCATACCGCAACAAAGATAGCGCATAACGCAACACCTGGTGCAGCCAAAATAAATAAATACATATTAAAAAAAAAAAAAAAGTCAACTCTGAAGAGCTGCCCCACAGACCCCCAGGCTCCCTCTAGGCTGCCCCACCCTCTTGGGCTCTCCCATTCCAGCCCTCCCCACTCTGGGTCATCACTCACAGGGAACAGGTCTGTCTCCCCCACTGGATGGTGAACCCCCCTGAAGGCAGGACCTGGGCTGCCTCAGTCACCACCGTGTCCCCAGCATCATCCAGCACAGTGTGACAAATAGATGAACCAACGAACGAGCACATTCAGTGTGTAGACAAGTCATTGCATCAGTTTAAAAGAAAATACCAACTATTGTGTATCAGCTTTCTACCATGGACCAGACTTGTGCTAACCGCATTGTTATTAATAGTTGTGATTAGTAGCAATAACACCAAATAAAAAATTAAACCGTTAAGCCATGAGATTACTTGCTTTTCTACAAATCCTTCCCCCCTCGGATCATATCCCTTCCATCTCTCCTCCATTACTCTTCCCTCTCCTCTCTATGCTCCTCCACACTGTTCCTCCTTCTAGTCTTCCCTCCTGGCGGTGCTCCCTTTGTATATTTTTTACCCCAGTTAGTCCTCCTTCCAAAACTCCTCTCCCTTCAGTGCTCCTCCCCCATCCCTCCTCCATCCTATCTTCTTTCCAGGTGAACTCTATCTGGGTGAACAACAAACTAATGATAGGAGAGTGCGGTGTGGCCAAAGATCAAGGCCATTGGGCCAGGGATGAGTCCGTTTTAATTGCTGGGGAATTAGCTTTGTAAGTAACCCCGGCCCCTGCCCCCAGCCCCGCCATGCCCCTCCCCCGGGGCGTGTCCAGTTTGGGCTGGAAGCTGCTTCCCCTAGAACAGTTCATCGCTGGGAAGGCGTGGAGGGCCCCTCTCCGAAGACAGGAGGAGAGCATCACGAGGCAGCCAGGGCGGAAGCACGAGGCCTCAGAGGACACTGATGCGCTCGGCCAGCCCCTGCATCTCGTGGTCCCGGGATGGGAGGCTCCCACCGAGCTCCCCGTCGGCTGGCAGCCCCGGCCCGGGCAGTGGGTGCTCTGCCACGAACTGCTCCCAGCGCGCATCGTCACTCTCGTGCGTGATGTACCGTTCGCCCATCTTCCCCTCCAGCTCTCGGAGGTCCAGCCACGTCTGGTACTCCTGGGCGGAGGAGAACAGGGGTTAGTTTGGGTGCTGCACCAAGGGCAGGCAATAGCGGCCAGAGCTTCGCCCCCATATGATCTGCCCTGCCAGTGAGAAGCCGGGTACGAGGGAAGGTGAAGGCACACCCTTCACAACCTACCCAGCCAATTAGCTCCACCCCCTTCTACAGCGCAGCCAATGGGAGGCTCAGCCACGTTCCAGATCCATGAAAAATGTACCTACCTCCTTCACTACCTTAGCAGCCAATAAGAGATATGGCTCCACCCCTTCCTCTAACCCAGCCAATGGGTCAGCCCCTCCCACTTCGCTCTCAGACCCGCCCCTGTATCACCTGTAACCAGGGGTGGCTGAGAGACTTGTCCACGCTGTAGCGCTTGCGCATCTTCACCTGCAGCAGGTTGTTGATGAGGTCGATGGCTGCACCGGAAGGAGAGAGACAGCTCAAGCCCTGCGGGGTGAGGGGCCGTCCCTCCTCCAACAGGCATCCCAGCCTACTCGCCTGCCATCCAGGCCTTCCTTCTGCACCGGCGTGGAAGCCTCACCTGCACTAATCACTCACCCACCCATTTCCTCATTAAATTACACATTTATCCCCACCCCTCGTGAGGCACACACACTAGATCCTACATCTCTTCTCCAAGTCTCTACCTCAGTTTCCCCATTCCTATGTCACCTTCATAAGTTTTGTCATACACAAGTACATACAGGTACATCTCTACTGTTCTTCACTTAGTATTTTTCTTTAAGCCAACTCATTTACCCAAGATTGCTGGGTTGTGGACAAAGCAAGTTGGAAAACATTGTGTATAGTATGCTGCCATCTGTGTAAAAAAGGGAAAAAAGAATATATGTCCACATATCTGCTTGCATATATATATATAAAGAGACTCATAATAGCCATTGCCTTTGGGAAGAATGGAAGATAAAGAGTAAGAGAGAATTTTCACTTTAGACCCTTTAGTATATATAAAAATTTGAACCATGTACATAACCTATGTAAAAATAGATAGAATTTTGTTTTAAATCAATTCACTTTTTTCAACTTTTTAAGGTGAAAATACACAAATATTATATATTTATATAATGTATAAATATATATATATAAATTATATAAAATGGAAACTTTACATCACCCTGGTCAGTGGAAACCCTAAGATCTCTTGCCATGTCCACAAAAATAAAATGAAAAGAAAACAGCGTTATAAGATGGTAGTCACCGGTTTCCTACAGAAGGCCCAGAGTCGGAGACCTGCTCTTCAGGAAAAGGAGGATTAGTGAGTGTCAGGCATTCAAGACAAGCCAGCATTCGTCCGAGGCTCCCTCCTTGATCATAAACCTTGGAAGACACCACTGTGTAAACCCCTCTGAGTACAGGCCTTGTCCACACAGGCTCCCTCTCACACACCCATCCACCCTCAAATTCACTCACATACGCCGATGACACACTTACTGGGGGACTTCCATGCAGGTCCCAAAAGACCACTCTGAGGACCTCCAGCATTACTCCAAGATTCAAGTCAATCCACATCCCCACTGCACAGTGCTTACCTCTCTTAGGCCACCAGCACCTGTTCCTGCACTGCATAACCCCTCTCTGCCTGCTGCATGAGGTCACACCCTTCTAGGGCCCTTCCCCCTCCTCTTCACAGACCACTCAACAACCGTCTCGATCCCTTCTCTCCAACTCATCCCAGTATTCCCAGAACCTTGGACAGTCAGTACCAGGCACAAAGTAGGCACTCAGCACATACTTGTTGAAGAAACTGTTATGGGTAAATGATTACCTTTTTTTTTTTCTTTGGCCGCGCCCCGTGGCTTGCAGGATCTCAGTTCCCCGACCAGGGATTGAGCCTGGGCCACAGCAGTGAAAGCCCGGAATCCTAACCTCTAGACCACCAGGGAGCTCCCAAATGATTGTCTTCTTAACTAACCTCCCTCCCACACTTCCTCTGTCTTCCTGAGCTTCTGGCTTCAGGACCTGCCCCTTGTTCTAACTTATATAAGGCTTCTTGATGCACCCCAGTGTCTTAGCCCTGCCCTTGGCTCACCCTCATACTTGGCTTTGCCCCAAAGCCACGGCCTCAGGACTTAATTTTCCCAGGCCCATCTTGAAGTCGGCAGGAGTATCACAAGGCCCATCACACTACCAGGCCACAATGCCACAGCCCCTATATGCAGAGATCCCAAGATCTGCCTCCATCCTGGCCCCCAACCCCTGCTGCCCCATGCTTCTCTGACCTCCACCTGCTCCCAGGTTCCAGGTGTGACTTTGGTCTCAGGGCTGGTCAGTCCTTCTCCTGGACAGCTTCAGAAACCCTCCATGGCCCTGCCCCTCCTCTAGCCATGCCCCTAAACCAGCTCCCTCCATCACTGGCTCCAACACCATGGCCCCAGGCCCATCTCCATCCCAGTCACAGACCCAATACCCAGCAAATTAGCCAAGCCCTTGTTCCTCAACCCTGCCTCATGGTCCCACCGCTTCTGCAGGACTAACCCTTTTGGGGTCATAACCCCAAAGACTCCAGGCCCCAGCCAATGCCTTGGGAGGATCTGTTCCTTCTCTTGGCCACCCCAGCCCTTTGGCTTTCTCAGGCCTAGTCCCTCTCCCGGTCCCACCCTAGACAAGCCAAGTCTTAGCCCCCAAGGTGGCAAGTGTCTGTCTGTCTTAGCGCTGCTAGGGCACTTCCTTTCCAAATCACATGACCTAGTCTAGGCCTGAGTCTAGGGACCCTGGTTCCATACACCCGCTTGAGTCCCTACCCCAAAGTCCCAGGTCCTGGTGCCTCCCTGTTTAAGAGACGGCTCTCCCCATGCCCTTGCCCCATCACTAGGCTCCTCCCTCATGACACCAGGCTCTTTTAGGGCCCAACCCTCCTGCGGCCCCGCCCATTCTTCCCACCATGCCCCCACCAGGGGGCGTCGCCCCTCGGCTCCGCCCAGGAGTCAAGTGAGCCCCGCACCTCCTGCTGAGATGCAGCTCCAAGGGCAGGCTGGGTACATGAAGGCAGCGTTCTGAATCTGGTCTTTGATGTCCTCGTCCTCGTTGAAGGGAAACGTGCCACTGAGGCTGACGTACATGATCACGCCCACTGACCACATGTCCAGCGAGCGGTTGTAGCCCTGGTTGAGCAGCACCTCGGGCGCCAGGTAGGCCGGCGTGCCCACCACCGAGCGCCGGAACGACTTCTCGCCGATGATGCGCGCGAAGCCGAAGTCACACAGCTTCACCTGCGGAGGCGAAGGGTAGAGGGTCTGAGGGTGTGTGGAGGTGACGCTTCCCGCCCTTCCGCAAGTGTACCCCACCACGGTATTCCAGACAAAATCGAACGCTGGTTCGAATCCAGGTTCCTCTGTTCACTGGCTGGGTGACGCTGGGCCAGTGACTTCCTCTCTCTGTGCCTCAGTTTCCTCATCTGTACGAGGAGGAGGAGGAGGAGGAGGAGGATACCAACGCCTACATCAAAGGGCTGTCGTGAGGATTACATGTGTTCATCCATCTAAAGCTCACAGGACAATAAATGCCCGACATGCAGTGAGGGGTCCATAAAGGCTGCCTGCCACTATACCTCTGTCACATCGAGCAGGTCTCAACCTCCTCGTGCCTCTGTTTCCTCTTTTGTACAATGGAGATGCTAACGGTTCCTACTTAAAGGGTAGGGTGTATGAATTGAAATATATGGAAAGTGTTAGGAGCAGCGGCAGGCATAGAGCGAGCCTCAAGCCTCGATGATCTCAGCGGAGGGACCTAACTTCTCCCAGCCCGGGTTTTGTCCTATGGATTGGGAATGTTAACAGCAGCTGCCGCTCAGGCTTCCCTGGGGATTTAATGGGACCGAACATGTAAATCGCTGATGGTATCCAGATGGTAAACAGGTGAGAACTTACCTTGCCCTTGTTGGGAGCAGTCTAGGGTCATGGACAGGCTTTAGAGCCAACAAGATCTGGGTTCAAGGTCCTGTCTGCTGCTTACCAGTGCATGGGCAGCTGCTACCTCTATTCACATACTGTCCCTCCCCTACTCAAAACCCTTCTCTGGCTGACTATTGCCCTGAGCCTCTGCTGCCTTCAAAAACAGCCACACCCCAACCCCTGACCCAAATCTCAATGTGACAGCCATACCACCCTTTCCTAAGATCCTTTGCCCTTTTGACAGACCTTATAATCTTTTCCTTTTCTAAGATCCACCCTTTTCTACCTATCTTACAATGGAATATTATATGGCCACAAAAAGAAGTGAAGTACTGACACATGCTACAACATAAATGAACCTTGAAAACATTAACTAAGTGAAAGAAGCCAGTCACAAAGACCACATATTATATTATTGTATATTACATACATTTAATTCCATTTATATGCAATGCCCAGAACAGACAAATCCATGGAAAGCAGATTAGTGGTTGTGGGTTGGGGGGATGGTGGGATTGAAGGATGTTGGCCAAGAGGTATAAGGTTTCTTTTGTGGTGGTGAAAATATTCCAAAATTGATCGTGGTTATGGTTGCACAACTCTGAATACATTAAAAGCCACTGAATTGTATACTTTAAATCGGTGAATTGTATAGCATATGCATTATATCTCAATAAAGCTGTTAAAAAAACAAAAGTACAGATCTTTCCACCACAGGGCCTTTGCACAGGCTGTTCCAGCTGCCTAGAACACTTGTCCCCCCAGAAAACTACTCTTTCTTCAGATAGGTTTTCTCTGACTCTCCACTGGGCTACACAGTTATGTGAGCTCATAGAACTGTGTCACGGAACTCAGCACAGATATAATTACATCTTTGTGACAATTTGATCAACATTTGTTCTTCCCTCTATGATCTTTGCTGTCCAATATGGTGGCCACTGGCCACATGTGGCTGCTGAGCACTTGAATGTGGCAAGTGCAACTGAGGAACTACTTTCTATTTAATTTTAATTAATTTATATTTAAAAAGGGATCCTAGGGACTTCCCTGGCAGTCCAGTGGTTAAGAATCCGCACTTCCACTGCAGGGGGCATGGGTCTGATCCCTGGCTGGGGAACTAAGATCTCACGTGCCGTGCGGTACGGCCAAAAATAAAAAATAAAATAAAAATAAAAAGGGATTCTAGATTTTGTTATTGGAAAACTTTTAAATATGCTTGGAACAACTTGGGTGTGTCAATCTACTTTCCCAACAGTTAATTTTATGAAATCTAAGTACAAAACCGAGTATTTCTGATAGAAATTTAATATCTGAATTGAGATGTGCTGTAAGTGTAAAATACACACCGGATTTGGAAGACAGTATGAAAAGAAAGAATATTTCATTAATAATGTTTATGCTGGGACTTCCCTGGTGGTCCAGTGGCTAAGACTCCATGCACCCAGTGCAGGGGGCATAGGTTCGATCCCTGGTCAGGAAACTAGATCCCACGTGCTGCAACCAAGAGTTCACATGCTGCAACTAAAGATCCTGCATGCCGCAACTAAGATCCGGCACAGCCAAACAAACCAATAAATAAATAAATATATATATTTTTTTAATTAAAAAAACCCTCAATAATGTTTATGCTGATTACACGTTGAAACTGTCATATTTAGATATACTAGAATAATTATTAAAGTTAATTTCACCAGTTTCTTTTCACTGTTTAAAATGTGGCTACTGGAAAATGTAAAATTACACATATGGTTCACATTGTATTTCTAGTGGATATTACTGCTCGAAGTCAGAGTTTCTCATTCACTGCACTATTGACATTAGGGAGAGATAATCCTTTGTTATGAGGTTGTCCTGGCACGGTAGGGTGTTTAGATGCCGGTAGCAACTGCCCCCCCCAAACAGCTGTGACAACCAAAAATGTCTCCAACATTGTCAAATGTCCCCCGGGGGGCAAAATCACCCCCCCCCTGCTGTAAACCAGTGGGCATAGAGATGGGGATGTCTCTACTTACCACAGTTCCTAATGCCCCAGCATGGAGCCTGGCACAAAGTAGGCACACAGTAATTTTTAGTTGGTGACCAAAATGAACTTTTAAAATGAAATGAAATAATCACAAAACATAGATAATAAAGCAAAAGCTTCACAGGGATGTGGAAGGGCTAAATGAGAACCTGTAAGTAAAGGCCCTTAAACACAGTAGGCACACAATCAACTGTAGCTGTTATAATCATCACTCCTGCTTAATCTGGTTCTGCCCCAAGGGGGTTCTCATCGACCAGTCAGAGGCTCATCAAAACTGTTTTCCTGGGGAGGGGGAAGGGTAAGCTGTGACAAAGTGAGAGAGTGGCATGGACATATATACACTACCAAACGTAAAATAGATAGCTAGTGGGAAGCAGCCGCATAGCACAGGGAGATCAGCTCGGTGCTTTGTGACCACCTAGAGGGGTGGGATAGGGAGCGTGGGAGGGAGGGAGACACAAGAGGAAGAGATATGGGAACATATGTATATGTATAATTGATTCACTTTGTTATAAAGCAGAAACTAACACACCATTGTAAAGCAATTATACTCCAATAAAGATGTTAAAAAAAAAAAAAAAAAGAACCTGTTTTGGGGAGCTCAGAATTTATAAGACTACAAATAATGGACGTAAGAATTTTAAAATATTTCTTATTTATCTGTCTAGATCTTCTTTGCTTAGCTGATTTTAAACTTGAGAAGTTAATTAGGCATTACTATATTTAGGTTTCAAAATAAATACATTTCTTGGGCCTTAAAAAACAAAAAAACCAAAAAAAACAAACAAAAAAAAACTGTTTTCCTAAGAGACCCACAGAAGAAATTACCAGTGGCCCCCCTCTGATATCTGTTCTCTGCTTCTCCCCTTAATAAAAATCCTGAATTTTTAATGAGCCACATGGCCACCGAGAATGAAAACTACATTTCCCAGTTCCCTTTGCAGCCAGCCACGACCACGTGATAAAGTTCCAGTCAATGGGATGTGAGAAGTGTCCCATGCAACTTCAAAGTATTGCCTTAGGGAGGGTAAGGGGTGTATCCCCTTGTATTTCTTCTACCCTGTTTCTTTCCTCCCTTCCTCCACCCCCATTATCTTTTTACAATTGGGGGCACGGCAGCAGCACATCATGGACCATGAAGACCAGGCAACACCATAGAGAGGCCAGAACAAGACAGCAGGAGCTGTGGTCCCAACACCATGGAACTGCTTTTTCACCCTCAAAATGCTTATGCTGGACCCTACGCGAGTGAGAAACAAGCCTCTATCTCATTTAGGCCATTATCTTGGGTCTCTGTGTCTGATTAATTATCTTGATTAATACAATCCCCACCCACCACCAGTATTGGATGGACTTCCCCAAATCAGGAGGAGACATGTCTGACCTGAGGAAATGGGTCCGCTGACGCCAGCAACACATTTTCCGGTTTCAAGTCACAGTGGACGATATTCTTGAAGTGAAGGTGTCTCAAAGCCACCAGGATCTGAGGGGAGGCAATGGAGCCAGTAAGAAAGTTAGAAAGGTCCCTGCCCCAAGATTCTGCCCTCAGCAGCCAGCCCTCCAAACTCCATCCATGCCCCACTCTGTACCCCTAAAGATGCCCCCCAGGACTAGGGGAGGCACTGGAGCACCAGCGAAGAATTTCAGAGCCCCAGAACCATTTCCATCAGAGATAGGAGTTCGACATATAATTCTAGGAAGGCTGAACTGGAGCAGAGATTTGGGAAGCTCCTGAGACACTTTGGCATGTGGATCATGATGAAAAAGTGCTATGAATAAAGCAGTGGTTTTCAAGGAGGTACTATTGTGTGATTCCATTTTTAAAAAAATATTTTTCAGCCATTAAAAAAATGGAAACAATACAAACAATACCAATATGACATGTTATAAATTAAACGTAACACCTTTAAAAGGTGGGGGAATTGTAGATCCAGCCTACTAAGGTAGCAAACCTGGCTCCACACTTACTAGCCTGTTGCCTAGGGCAAGTCTCTTAACCTCTCTGGGTCTCAGTTTTCTCACCTGTAAAATGGGGGTAATAGCAGTACCCATCCTCATGGGTTGCTGTGAGCTTTAAGTGAGTTGAGGCATATAGAGTGCTTAGGGCAGTGTCTGGCACAGAGCAAGCACTCCATGTGAGCTATTATTATTGTTGCTGTTTTTAGTTATTATTCTTGTGGTGGTCTGTTAGCAGACATATTCCTGTGAGTGTTTCAAATAAAACTTTTTCTGCTGTATCTATTAATTCAAGAGTATTCTATGATGGCAAGGTGAGCTGACTTAAAAAAAAACAAAAACAAAAAACTGTTACCATTTGTTACCACTAATCTATGGGAGCCATGATTTTCCTTGATTCTAGGTAACCCAAACAAAATGCCAAATACACCGGAAGTACAGAGTGATATAAGCATGAAGTTGTAATCTATATCTTAGAACTGAAGTATTTGTACTTTCTCATTGTTTTTGCTGGATGATTTTCGAGTACAGAAATGCTATTTGAAAGCTACTGCTGAGGTCCAAGCTCCTCATTCTACAGACAGGGAGACTGAGATCCAAAGATGTATATGGACATCCTCTTCTACAGATCTTCAGTTTTTTAATTTTTCCAACCCCTAGTAAATGTGGTGAACAAAAAGGGCAGATTGGAAGCTACACAGACCCAGGTTCAAACCTTGCCAGATTGCTACCTAGCGATGTGACCTTGTAGCTGTGTGACCCTGGGCAAGACCTAGGAACCTCCCGCCACCTCAGTTTCCTCATCTGTAAGATGTGGATTATAGTAATACCTACCTCAAAGGTGGTTGTGAAGCCTATAAGTTCATGAGGTATAGGGCTTAGCACAGGACTTGGGGTGGGGCAGGCAAGAGACAAAAAGCAGAAATCTGCAAAGGGAAAGAGAAAGAGAGAGAAGAGCACAGGCAAAAAGAGAGGAAGAGATGAAAGACCAGAAAGAGAAACTGTCTCAGTTGCTGAAGGCAGGCAGTTTCCTCTCCCCACCTGAAGTCTGGATGAGCCTGCCTCAGTGGGTTTCTATCCCCACCCTGCAAGCCAGCCTGACAAAGGCACACAGCTTGGGAGAGCAAGGGTGCTGGGGCTGGGGAAAGGAAGCCAGCACAGGGGACTTTGCAACCAACAGAGAACATGTCCCAGAATCGGGTGTGGAACCAGCCAGGTGGGAAGATCTTTCTAGGAAGGCTGTGAAACTCAGAAAACGAAAGTAAACACCATGAACAAAATAAAGAGGAAAAGAAATACTGGGATTAGAGATGGGTACAACACAAGCAGCAAAGATCCAGGGTCCTTCATATACAAAGAGCTCTTACAATTCAATAAGAATAATCCAATTTAAAAATGGGCAAAGAGTGCATAAAGCACAGGTCAATAAACATGTGAAAATATGCTCAACTTCACCCATAATTTTTAAACCAGCAAATGAAGCCACATGAAGTATTATTTTTCCACCTTTAAAACTGGTGATTGGGCTTCCCTGGTGGCACAGTGGTTATGAGTCTGCCTGCCAATGCAGGGGACATGGATTCAAGCCCTGGTCCAGGAAGATCCCACATGCCGCAGAGCAACTAAGCCAGTGCACCACAACTACTGGGCCTGCACTCTAGAGCCCACTCGCCACAAATACTGAGCTCACGTGCCACAACAACTGACGCCTGCGTACCTAGAGCCCGTGCTCAGCAACAAGAGAAGCCACTGCAATGATAAGCCCACGTACCGCCAGGAAGAGTAGCCCCCACTCGCCACAACTAGAGAAAGCCCACCCGCGGCAATGAAGACCCAATGCAGCCAAAAACAAATAAATAAAATTAAAAAAAAAAAAAAGACTGGTGATTATATTGGGAATTCCCTGGCTGTCTAGTGGTTAGGACTTGGTGTTTTTACTGCTGTGGCCTGGGTTCAATCCCTGGTTGGGGAACTAAGATCCTGCAAGCCATGCAGCATGGCAAACAAACAAACAAACAAACAAAAAACCTGGTGATTATATTATCCAGAGTTAGTAAGGAGTGAGAAAATAGACACCCTCAAACTTTGTTGGTGAGAACAAAGATTGAAGGAGGTTTTAGAGTACTTCCCTGGTGGCACAGTGGTTAAGAATCTGCCTGCCAATGCAGGGGACATGGGTTCAATCCCTGGTCCAGGAAGATCCTACATGCCACGGTGCAACTAAGCCCATGCACCACAACTACTGAAGCCTGTGTGCCTAGAGCCAGAGCTCCGCAGCAAGAGAAGCCACCGCAATGAGAAGCCTGAGCGCAGCAATGAAGACCCAACGCAGCCAAAAATAAATAGATTTATTAAAAAAAAAAAAAAAAAGAAAGAGGTTTTAGAGAATAACCGGGCAACATCTTTTTTAAACATTTAAAGCACATTTCCCTGGGCTCGGGAGTCTACTCTTCGAAACGTATTCTATTGAAATTCTGCCACCAGAACCTGTCGATGTTTGTAGACAAATGTTCACAGGATGTTGTTTGCAGTAGTGGAATAGTGAAACCAACTACATGCTCAGTAACTGGGGAATTTGGTAATATCCGTCATGGGACGCAATTAAGAAAAAGAGGCAGTTCTACTAACTACACACTGAAATAGAACAGTCTTCCAGAAGCACTGTTAAAGTGAAGAAAGTAAGAAGCAGAACAACGTAGCGTTATATATGTGAAATCAATTAAAATGCATGCACTTGTGCACGTGCGCACACACACAAATAACACAGATTAGTTTGACTTTACTCAGGAAAAGCACAGCTCCTAGGTTTAAATCCCACCAGCTGTGTGACCCTGGGCAAGTTACTTATAAAGTCTCTGAGCCTCAGTAAAATGGGAGTAATAATAACCACTACCACATAGGTTGCCACGAAGATTAAATGAACTAAAACAGTGCCTGGCACAGAGTAAGTGCTCAATAAAATTTAGTGACCACATTATTTATCACCCTCATTATCAGCATCCCCCGTCCCAGCCCTGCCCACTCTGGGTGATTACTCTCCAGGGCTGGGGCTATTTTGGTCACCGCTGTGTCCTCACACCGCCCAGTATGGCCAGGCACAGGGGTTCAGGCAGTGTTTGTTGAACCATTTAATAAATGAATGAATGAATGAGCTCCTCAGAGAAAGGCCTCTCTCCCCTGCCTTTTTTCTTCATGAATAAAGTCAGGCCCAGTGAACCTGACTCATTATATAAAGTAATAAAAAATATAAAATAATAATCATTTATTACTTTTCTATAATAATAGTTATTATTATTACCACTCTATTATTTTCTACTTATTATCCTATTATGTTTCTATTGTTATTACTCTATTATTATTATTCTATTAACTGTTCTATTATAATCTATTATAATTTTAAAATGATCACTCTAATACTTTTTCTATGATTGTTATTATTACTCTATTATTACATTTTCTATTACTCGCTGTTATGACTCCCACCCAAGGTCTGCCTGCTCTTTGGGGGCACAGGGCACATGTGCGTCTTGCAGGGCAGGTGGGGAGCCGGGGCGGGGAGGCTGGCGTTGGGCGGGGCAGTGGGCAGGGCAGGCGCACCTGGGTGATGAGGAACTTGGTGAGGCGCTCAGGCAGCCGGCCCTTCTCGCTGGAAAGGATCATCTCCAGCATGTCCCCGTGCAGCTTCTCCATCACCACAAATACCTTCTCCGGGGTCTCGAACATACACTCCAGGTTGACAATCCCTGGGTGCCGCAGACTCTGGGGTGGGTGGGGTGGGGGGCGGGGCGGGGGTCAGAACCCAGGTCACCCGCAAACTTGGGACCCCAGAGGGCAAGCCATAGGAGCAGGCAGACGACAAACAAGACAGATATCCCCGGAGGGTCGGCTGTTCCTTCCCTGGGGGTGCCACTGGGGGAGGGGAAAGGGCTTCCACAGCCCCAGACAGAACCACCCCCCCAGCGCCACCAAGTGTCCAGAAGGATCTTTACATCATGAAAGTCTGGTGAAGGTCCAGGGTTGCGGGAACAAGAGAAGGGGAGCGTGGAGAAATGGGAAGGAGCTTTGTACATCTGTATCTTCTAAATCCCTGCCCTCCTTCCCTTCCCCAGCCCTTGCCTAGCTGAACCCCATCTCTCCCACCCAGGTCCCCACCCAGCCTCCTCCCTGGGGTCCAGGTTCCAGCCCCACACCCTTTCCCCCTACCCTCCAATAGCAGCCAGAGGGATCTTTCGAAAGTGCACATCTGCCCCTGTCCCTTCCTTGCTCAAAATCCTTCCATGGCTCCCCAGCACCCTCGGGAGAAAGCCCATAGGGTGTGACCCCCAGCCTCCCCACTAACCTCACCACCCACCACCTTTCTTCACATAAACCATCTAGTAACCTTGAACTCCTTCAAGTTCCTAGAAGACTTCGTGTTCCCTCTCACCTCTGGACCTTTGCACGGGTTGGTCCCTCTGCTCAGAATACCTTCTCTACCCCTTTAGTCTCAACACACATGGTGCCTCCTCTAGGAAGCCTTCCCTGACTATCCCCAGACTGGAGGAAGTGGGAAGGGGGCAAAGGAGGAAGTGGGAAGGGGACAAAGGAGGAAGTGGGAAGGGAAGGGCCCTTCCTGGGTGGGGAGGGGGGCAGAGCTGGACCACAGATCTCAGGGGTCACCTGCAGAATGGCCACTTCGTTCCGGAGTTGGCTCTCCTGCTTGGTGGGGAAACGCAGTTTGTCGATGACCTTTACTGCCACGTCCCGGCCTGTCTTCCGGTGCTTTCCTGGGCAGGGGGTAGGGGAGATGGGGGATGAGGGGAGCAGGACCTTCCAGTCCTGGCAAGAGGAAGCCCCCACCAGAGAGACACAGCCGGAGTTGGGCAGAGGTGGATGAAAGGCCATCATGGGGGCTCTGAGGGGTCCCCGGGAGAGATGCGAGGGGGGTGGGGGGCCCTGGGAATAAAGGTGGAAAGTAAAGACAGAGCTCCGAGGAGGGGAATCTATAACATGGGAAACTAGATTTATAACCAATCAGAATCTAGCATCTAGCTCTGTGGCCAATCAGCGTAGAATTTACCTTCCCTATTAATAAAGGGAGAAAGTCATTGGCCTTTCCCAGTGAGAAAAGGTGAGCCTGCAACCATCTGCCCCCAGGATCTAGCTTTCTAATCAACTAGAAAAAGTGGTGAGCATGCAGGCAATCAAAGGGAAGGTCTGAGCTCAAGACCCCTTTCTGGGTCAGCTCTTGAAGCATCCTTACCGCCATAGACCACTCCAAACTGGCCGGAGCCCAGCACCTCATCCGGGAAGATCTGGTAGACAGTGGCAATGTCCTGCAGGGTGGGGACAAGGAGGGTCAGGGGTGCAAATGGGGATGGGGAGGTCAAGGAGACAAGGAGGGTGGGAGAACTGGGAGGCTGTTTGGGAGGGGGAGGGGGAGGGGGAACACATCCTTGGGGCTGTGGGATGTGGGCAGGGTCTCACCACATTCTCTTGGATCTGGCTGTTAGACACAGAGATGCTCAGAGAAGCTTGTCCTGGGGAGAGGGGGAGGCGGAGGTGAGGGGACCCCAGGCTCAAGATCACGTTCACCCATAACTCCACCCTCTGGAGCCAGTAGTCAGGCTACTGACTGACTTGTCCACTAAGAACCTCAGTTTCCTCCTCTGGAAGAATGGAAACAATAAAAAGACCTCTCTCCTAGGGCCAGTGAGAGGAGGAAATGAGACAGGAGCTCAAAAAGCGATGCCATGAATGAGTTCACGGAGCATTTCACTCTGTGATCTCAGCACCAAGTGATGATCCCGTTTTACAGAGGAGGAAACTGAGGCTCAGTGGGAAACTCCAAACTGACTCCGGCATCTTCCCCTGCATTTGCCCCACTACTAATCCAACCAAGGTCAGACATTTCCAAAGTCTTGATCCTTCTGCCATTTGAACATCTGTCCCCTCCCTGAGGAACATCCGGCCCTCGCCCCTCAGCCTCCTCCCTGGTCTCCCTGCCCCGTTCCGCCCTCTCCTATTTGCCCTCCATAAAGAAGCCAGAGGGATCTTGCTGAAGCACAAACCTGACTCCATCCTTCCCCTGCTCAAAACCCTGCCATGGCCCCCCAGTGCCCTGAGGAGGAAGGCCAAGGCCCTTAAATGGCCTAACAAGCAGAGTTTGGTCCCTCTGCCTCTTTGACTTCATCCCCTCCCTTCCTGTTGTGTGTATTCCCGACATGCTGGGCCTCCGATACAGCAAGTTCTCTCCTATCTCTGGGCCTTTGCATTTGCTGTTTCCTCTGCCAGGAATGCTCTTTCCCTCATTGTGGACTTAGTTAAATTCTCCTCATCTCTCAGTCTCAGCTCAAATGTTACTCCTGGGGCCATGGCAGGTTCCTTTAGCACATGTTCTACGTCCCACTTGTCTTTCATCCAGGATGATCTGATGAATGTCTGTTACTCGCCCCGGACTATGAGCTCCCTAAGGCGGGAACCTGGGACTCCCTGATCATCCTTTGCCTCTGCGTGAAAGGATCTCCCACTTCCTTTCTCTTCATTTCACCCCTCTTCAACTTCCAGGTCTTAGCTCAGATGTTGCCTCCTTCAGGAAGCCCTCCGGGACACCCAGGCTGGGTTAGTCACCCCCTCTGAGCTGCCACAGCCCTCTGGCTCCCCTATCCCAGCCCTGCCCACTCTGAGTCATCACTGTCTGGGAACAGGTCTGTCTTCCTTACTGGACTATGAGCTCCAGGAAGGCAGGTCCTGGGCTGTCTTGGTTATAGCGGTGCCCCCAGCATTATCCAGCACAGGCCAGGCACAAAGGAGCATGAATTAAAAAGTCTGAACTCACAGTTTGGAGGAGTTGGCACCCCTGGGAAAAGACTCAGAAAGGGAAAGTAACATGCCCAAGACTATACGTTAGGTCTAGGGCTTAATGATTTAGACCCAGGCCTGCTGAGTCCAGAAGCCACATTCTCCACTCTGACATTCCCTGGTTCTTCCCTTCTCCAGGATCCCACCCAAGCCCTCCAAGACCCATCCTCCCAGGGACCCGGGGCGGGGGACTTACTGTGGGGCGCATGGCCTGGGGCACTGGGTGCATCCTGGAGGATGACAGGCATCAGGGCCTGGCGGATGGCTGTTTCCCAGCCCCGGGCAGTCTCGGCCCCCTGCCCGCTGGGCCCCCCTGGGGCCCCGCCAGGGGTCTCGCCCACAAAGTAGGTGGTGTTGGCAGTGACAATCTCGAAGCAGTGTGGGTTGGTGCCTGGTGGCACAAGGCTGAAGTTCTGGGCAGGCTCCACGGCGAGGATTTCAGACAGTGGAATTTCCTGGCCGGACACAGAACCAGCATCTGTTAGGGCTCCAGGCTGACCCTGGGGCTCTCCACTTACTCAGATGAGCACACAGAACCCAGTGTCATTGCAGAAGGGGCTGGTTTGCATGGAGTGGTCAGGAAAGGCCTCCTGGTGGAAGTTACATTGAAGCAGAGATCGGAAAGGTAAGAAGAGGCCAGCTGGTGGCGAAATGGGGTGGGGGAGGGGTGGAGCATGTGCAAAGGCCCTGAGGTAGAAAAGGCTTGTGTTCAAGGAACATGCCATATCCCCATTACATGGATGGTGCCTGGCACACAGTAGGCATGCCATGTTTGATGAATTACTAAAGGATAAAAAATAAATAAATAAATAAACAAATAAATAAATAAATAAATGAAATCAGGCTAGGGCCAGGCCTGCAGGGCCTCATGGGCCACAGGGAGGAGCCTGAGCTTTGTCTCCAGGGCCTTGGGGAGCCACAGAAGGGTTTAGGGCAAGGCGGGGAGCAGTTCTCTCTGGCTGTGTGTGGAGGGTGGATGGGAGAGGATGGGACTGACATAGGAGACCAGGAAGGAGGCAGAGGGGGCCCTGGGAGGAGAGAGGGTGCCGGGTCTATGGGGAGGAAAAAGAGTGTGCTTTGAAAAATGTTGAAAGACAAAGGAAGGGAGGAAGAAAAGAAGGAAAGAGTGAGAAGGAGAGACAGACTTAGGTAGCCAATAAAACCAGGAGACAGAGACGTTGTGGTGGGGATGGTATTTTAGATAGCGTGGCTTGAGGAAGACGGGAAGGATGAGAAGGAAGCAGCCATGGGAAGGGTAAGGAAGATGCTCCAGAGCAGGTAAACAGCGAGGTGTCTGGGTTTTATTCCAAGGGCAGTGGGAGCCATTGGAAGGTTGTGATGGTTTTAATGGACTCCTCTGGCTGCTGCGTGGGAAAAGACTGAGGACAAGGGCAGAAGAAGGACCGCGGAGGAGACTGGCTGGGATGCAGCGCTGGCATGGGAGGCGGTGATGAATGAGTACAAAGAAAGAATTCAATAAATTAATTATAAAGTTATAATGATAGCACCCTTATAGTTACTGGGAGTTTAACGGAGCTTAACATACGCCTGGCCCTAAACTAATTGCTCCACGTAGGTTATCTCTTTGAATTCTGGCATCAGCCCTGAGGCGAGGACTATTCTTTGAGGCCTTTTACAGGTGAGACACGTGGGGTGCAGAGAGGTGAGGTAACTTGCCAGGATCCCCTAGCTGGAAAGTGATGGAGCTGAGATCAAACACGGGGAAGGGCGTCCAGGTGGGCGACACTTGCTGATGGGATGGAAGCGGGCAAGCAGGGGGTGGGCAGAGAGTGTGATTCGCAGGTGTTTGCCTGAAGCAACTGGGAGAGGAGGGGAGAAGATAGCGGACAAAGAGGAGAGGTCTGGGGGATCTGGGAGCCAGAAGGCCCACCTTGTAGTATCTGTTGGTCGTGTTGTTCTGGAAGAGCGTGATGCACTTGCAATCCAGGCGCCAATAGTGTCGCTTCCTCTGTTGGGAGAGGTGCTTGAGAGACTGAGGTTGTCTGCCCCCCATGCTGCTAGGGCTCTGACTCTAATCCCAGCCAACCCCCGCCCCGCCCCTGACCTTGCCTTAGTCCCGCCCCTCCCCTAAATCCTGTCCCTCCCCCTTCATCCCTATAGCCACCCCTCTAATTCTACCTCAGCCTTCAGCATGACCCCGCCCACTCCAAACCCCAACCAGCTCCGCCCCCTCAAACCCCGCCCTCCCCAACTCTAGCCCCACCCACCTGACCCCGCCCCACCCACTCACCAGCGTGTCCTTGTTGCTGTAATGAACCACCCAACCCTCACGAAGCGTCGTGCTGGATTTCCGTGTTGTGTGTCGCACTGACTGCACCACCCTCATTAGGGGGATGTACCCCAGGGAGCTGAGGGTGGGGGAGAGGAAAGGGTGAGAGGTTACAAGCAGAAAATAGCCGTAGTGCCTGGGGCCGCGGCGGGTGGTGGTAGGGGCCGGTGCGGGCGGGGTGGGGGGGGGACGGGGCGGGTGCATCTCTGGGCAGCCAGGGGGTTTTCTGGCCACACTTTTTTCCTTTGTGGTTTCCAGATTTCCCATAATGAGGAAGGGGACTCTTGAGAGGCCCACGTTAAGAGGCTGCGTTCCGAAGCCAGGCTGCCTGGCAAATTACCTTAACCACTTCGTGCCTCAGTTTCTCCACCCAAAGGGGTTGCTGTGAGAAGTGAAGCCTTTCTTAGGAGCTTAGCACAGTACTTGGCACACAGTGGGCCTCCAATAAGTGCTAATTAGTACTGAGCCCATTGATTGTGGAGCCAGCTGTGTGACATTGGGCAAGTGACTCAACCTCTCTTGTGCCTCATTTCTCTCATCTGTGCACGTGCTATTAGGACAGTGAGGAAATGAAGGCTGAGAGAAATTAAGTGACTTGCCCAACTTCAGAACCGACAACCTCTTGATCCCTGCGCTAGACCTGGACTTGAGAGGCCTCGGCCACTTCTCTTTGCCTCTCTGAGACTCGGTTTCCTCATCTGTGAAATAGGCTGCCTCTCCCAACAGCCCTCCCCTCCCAAGTCCTTCAAGGTCCAACTCTGATAGCCTATTACTAAACACTCCCAGGAAAGACCTGGGAGAAAGGGATTCTGAAGTTCCAGGTGGCTAGGGCCAGGTGGCACTAGTAAGAAACTCTCGGTGACCACTGTGACCTGAATACCCGTCCCCCCTCTGGCCTCACTTCCCATCCTCTTCCCATCACTCTCCCTGCTTCAGCCATCCCAGGTTCCTTGCTACTCCTGCAACATTCTTGGTTCTACCTCAGGGCCTTTGCACTTGCTGTTCCATCTGCTTGGTAGCCTCTTCCCCCAGATATCTTCCACACCACTCCTTCCCTCCCCTCCCTCAGATCTCTTTAAAGCTACAATATTTCCTCACAGAGGGCTCCTTTAACGACCCTAAGTAAGATAGCCTGTCCCCATTTTCTATCCCCTCTCATTTCCTTTCTAATTTTATTTTTGATAGCAGTTATCAGTATCTTATAATAACCTAAAATGGAAAAGAATCTGAAAAAGAATACATATATTCTTCCCTCTCTCTCTCTCTCTCTCTATATATATATATATATATATACTGAATCACTTTGCTGTACACTTGAAACTAACACAACACTGTAAATCAACCATACTTCAATTAAAAAAATTTTTTCTAAAACATGAAAAAAAGTGAAAAGGTTCAAAGGATGAGATTAAAAATAGAGAAATGGAAATGCAAATATTTTCTTCTCATACCTCCAAATGGATCATCTCTCACCCTTCCCACTTTAGAGATTCAAGATTCAAATACTAGGGAGAACTCCTTTTCCATTTTCTGAGCACTTATAACCTGGCAAGCACTTTCCCTGCATGATCAAATAGAATTTGCACACTCTGTAAGGCATGTCCTCAGTCTCCAGGAGGAAACCGAGGCAGGCAGAGAAAGGACCAGCAGTTTAAGTGATGGAGCTGGGATCCATCTCTCAGCCTCCAGTGCCCTGTGCTTTTAGCCCTGCTGCTTTCCTGCCACCTCGATAAACAGTCATCCATGGAGGAAGCCAGGCCTTGTCCTAGGCACTTGGGAGGAGGATAAATATCCTTGCCCTCGAGCACTTGAACTCACATTCTAGTGAAGCTGAAGATTAATTCCATTTCTAATTTAAAATGTGTAATTAAGTAAAAGTTATTATTTTTCAGAGCTTCCATGCCAGAAGAAAGCCACTCCCTGTCAGTTCGTTGGGAATATTTTCCTTTCCCCATTTTACAGACGGGAACACTGAGGCACCAAAAGGAGAAAGAACTTGTTTAAAGGCCATACAAATCAATCCAAGGCCAAAATGGTTGAAAGAAAATGGATATTTTCCCTTCCTTTTTAAGATTTAGGGCTCTGGGATAAGAGTTAAACTAACACTTACTGTATACCAGGTACTGTTTTACATACTTTATTTACATTAATTCATTTCATTCTCGCAACAACCCTATACAGTAGGTACTACTTTATCCCCATTTTACTGATGAGAAAACTGAGACCCAGAGAGGTTAATCTCTTGCCTAAGGCCATACAGCAGTCTGGTTCCAGAGTCCATATTCTCACCCTTTGTACTGTCACTTTGCCATATGGACTGTTTCTGGAAGGACCCACCAGAACCTAATCCCACTGTCATCCTCTGGGGAGAGGGGCTGGGCAGCTGAGAGGCAGGGAAGTGGGAGGGGTTGACTATATACGTTTTGAGTGACTGTATTACCAGTTCCAATAAAAGAAAAACAATATAAGTTAAAATAGGCTTCCATTAAAACTTGTTAAAAATGTAAATCAGGAAAAAAGGTTAGGTTAAAAAAAATAAAGTTTGGATGCTTGAAAAAGTTCGCCTCAGGAACCTGGGAAATTTATAAAAACGGGGTGATGTCAACCCATTGTAGGGACGGAGAAGGGCCTTCGCTGGAGAGGGCCCTGGGTACCTCTGGGCCTTGCCTCCCTCGCCTTCCTCCTCCTCGCTGGCATGGAGAGCATTTTCTGAGTGGGAGCCCGGGACGAAACCCGAGTCATCTGACTCATCCATGAGGGAGCTCTTGTCAGCCTCGCTGAAATCAGTGGCCTCCTCCATCGGCACATCTGGGAGGACAGGGGCATCAGAGGGGCCTCCGGAACCCAATCCTGCTGCCCTTTCCCGCTCAGCCCCCAGCCTCTTACCTCCGTTGATGAGTGCCTCCCCCAAACAGTCATTAGGGACTCGGGTGGCGCAGCGTTTGTGACAGTTGAACTTGCAATCTGGTAGGAGGACAGGGAACATGGAGACGGGTGGGAGGGGGAAGAGAGGTCACCTCTAAGGGTTGACCCTTGACCCCTAGCCCCCAGTCTCAAAAGAATTTGCTATTGCTTTTTGGGGCAGGAAAGCTAAATGACCCTTCCCTGGTCATCCCTCCTTTAAGCCACAGTCCCCAACTATGGAGAGGCTTGATTAAATAGAGGAGGGCCAGATGAAGTGTCTGTGGCTTGATAGCCCTAGTACTGTAAGGGTCTAAAATTCTAACAGTGTAAATATCCATCACCCTAGCTTTCTACAATTATAGAATGTAATCGCATGTAACATTCTATGATTCTAGACTTCAGGCTTTTGAGGGCGGGGTTTCTCAACCTTTGGCACTATGAACATTTTGGGCTGGAAAATTCCTTGTTGTGGCGGACTCTTCCGAACATCATAGGATTTTTAGCAGCATCCCTGACCTCTACCCACCTGATGCCAGTAGCACCAGCCCCACATGACAAACAAAAATGTTTCCAGACATTGCCAAACATCCCCCCTTGGGCAAAACTGTCCTTGGTTGAGAACCAGTGCTTGGTTGAGAAGTTTGAAGACTCTGAGGTTCTGGGCTGCTATACATCAAAGATCCTGGAATTGTATGAAAACTTATTTTGCTAAGGTTCTTATGATTCTAGATTTCTAAGACTGCAGAGTTTGATGTCCAAGTTTCTTCTCAATTCTTATGGTTTTAAAGTTTTAACATTCTGAGAATCTATAATTTGATAGTTCTAATATTTATGAGTCTAAAGTTCTATGATTCTTTTTGCTGAATCCTATGATCTAGAATTCTTGAAACTTATGTTTCTAAGGTTCTCTGATTCAAGAATTCTCAAGTTCTACGGTTTTAGAATTCCATGCTAAGCACCATATGATTCTAGATTTCTTAGGTGCTAGGATTCCAAGTTTCTAATGACTGAGGTTCTAGGATTCCAGAATTCCAAAGGTTCTAGAACTTCAGGATTCAGGGCACTCCCTTTCCAAGGCCCTGCGCTTCTAAGGATCAGAACAGAGATTTTTGTTTCCTGCCACAAGCCCAGCCTCTGAGTGTGTCTGTGTGATGGGGGGTGTTCTGACTCTGTCCCTCACCACCCCCCAGCGTGGGGGGCCCCCGCTGACCTTTGCACTGCAGGCCCTGGCGAAAGAGGCCCTTGAGCAGTTTCTTGCAAGCCTGGCAGACGGTGGGCCGCGTGTAGCTGTGGATGAGGAAGGTGTGTGGCACCTTGACCTTGGACAGCAGCATCTTGTCCAGCTCGATCGGGCGACCGGTGTAGGATGAGGCAGAAGATGAGGAGGACGAGGACGGGGGGCGGCGAGGGATGAGCTCGGTGGTGCTACGGCTCTGTCAGATGGCAAGGTGGAAAGGGACACCTCAGCACGTCGCCCCTGCACCTGGGCCTCATCAACCCCCAACCCCCACCCCTCCCCACCCCTCCCCACTCCCCCAGCCGCTCACCAGCTCATCAGCCATGCTGAGCAGGGACTCAGAGGTGCCGAGGCGCACCGAATGGCCACTGGCCAGAGACGTGGACGACAGGCGTCGCTTGCGGGCCCCACTGCAGTTGTTGGGGATGCTGAAGGCGCAGCGTTTGTGGTAGTTCAGTCCGCAGCCTGTGTGGGGCGCTCGACGGTCAGAGACATAGCCTCCACCTGACGTGGGCACTAAAGCTCAGCTCCCCACCCCCACCCCCGCCACCTTCTCCTTTTCTGAAGATCTGTAACACAGCAGGTCCCTCAGGATGCCTCTTCCTAGTGTAATTAACATCAGCGGAAAACTACAAAACCCAATTCAGGCAGAACTGCTAATGGCTGAGAGCCTTCAGGAATAAAGGTTTGGGGAACTCCCTGGTGGTCCAGTGGTTAGGACTCCGCGCTTTCACTGCCTAGGGCGCGGGTTCAATCTCTGGGCGGGGAACTGAGATCCCACAAGCCACTCGGTGAAGCCAAAAAAAAAAAAAAAAAAAAAAGGAATAAAGTTTTGGGCCACCCCAACAGACAAAACACCATGAGCAGGTGAGGTGCTGGCTGAGGGCAAAGGGAATATGGACCAGGCAGTGGAGAAGGAAGAGAAGGAAGCCACAGCCACGTGACCAGTTGCAGCCTTGAGGACAGTCATAGTATTTCTTCCTTACTTTGTTATGAATATGTGCGTACACCAAATATTTTTGTTTTCTTCCCTCTTCTACCCCCTTATCATCTAACATAAGATATTAATAATAATTAACTTTATACCGTGATATTTGTTACGGAATGTCAAAGGAGAAGAGGGAATATCACACAAGGACATCGTCTTATGGGGAAAGAGAGCATTTTCAGTTGTACTCGGGATGGTTGTATCATATCATGTGGAAGTGTGACTTTGTTCTTTCTTTTCTTTTCTATTTTTAATCCTTGACCATGAAAGAGTCAGGCTCAGCTTGTCATTTCCTACTGGACTTCCTGAACGCTTCTCCATACATCTCTGGTGATTCCAAATGATTCCAGGATCTCTTTCTGGAGTAAAGAATGTTCCTCCAGCCTTTGGAAGCTTCCTTCGGACATTTTATGAAGCCTGTCTTCTGGCAGCCGGCCTGTTATAGACTTTCCTGCGCAGTAATTCCTCATCATAGGCACTGTCTCAAATGCACAATGTCACGCTGCAGAGGCAAGCCTGGGGATTGCTGTTGGTGTTACGAGGAGAGTTTCAGGATGGCAAATTGCGCACAGGAACCATGTCCCAGTTTTGGCCTTTAATCACTCACATGCTTCACAGAATTTCAGAATCTCATCTATGGGTCCTGTTATGAGTATCAAGGTAGAACCAAACTCCCGTAGGAAGGTGTCAATGGCATAAAGTACAGGCATCTGGGCCTCTTTTGGAACCCTATGAACTTGGACCATCATCTGTGATGCTGGGCCGATGAAGTCCATTCGGAGAATGGCCATTAGAACTTAGTGATACCAGGGTTGCTCCATGACAACGGTTACATAAACCAAGACTTCAAGAGTTGGATATGGCATGTGGACGATGGCAATATTGATAGCAGCTTTGAATGCAGTAAACTGGTTTTTTGCAGGCCTGATACAGCTATTATCCCTAGAGTCCTTAAATAATGCCACAAGTGTATTTAACTTTTTTTTTCCGTGCCGTGCGGCATGTGGGGATCTTAGTTCCCTGACTAGGGATCGAACCCGCGCCCCCTGCAGTGGAAGCACAAAGTCTTAACCGCTGGACCACCAGGGAAGTCCTCCACAAGTATATTTAGGGCTGCATGATAACAACCCTAGTCGATGCTGTGGGTCATCTGGAACACAAGGTATCAGGGACTCCGGATTTCTATAGGAGAATGACAGCCACAGAGCTGGAGATCCTTAGGCAATGGAACACCTGAGAATACGCCTTTAATAGTGGGGCACACTGAGCAACAATAGAGATGCAGGTCGTCATCATATAATGGATGGTCTTCATCCGCTGTGTGAAGAGCAGAGCCAAGGCGGGTGTGCGGCCTTCCTCTGCAGGGGAGGCGTGATCTCGGCATTCCCCCTCAGAAGCATCAAAGACGGGAACAGTGAACCTGCGGATCCTGACACTTGGGCTTAACCTTGAGACATCTTGTCTCAAAGGAACACACTGTGTTCCTTTATTTTTTTTAAGTGTGATTTAGGGAGACGTGTATGGGTGCCTGTTATGGACTGAATGTTTGTGTTCTCCCCAAATTCATATGTTGAAGCCCTAATCCTCAATGTGACTGTATTTGGAGATGGGGCCTTTAAGGAGGTAATTAAGGTTAAATGAGGCCATAAGGATGGGGCCCTGATCAGTGGGATTGGGGTCCTTATAAACGGAAGAGACATGAAAAATCGCTCTCTCTCCACGTGCTATGTGAGCACAGGAGGAGATGGTGGCCATCTGCAAGCTAGGAAGAGAGCCCTCACCAGGAACCATATCTTGTCAGAACCCAGATCTTGTTTACACCACCCAGCCCGTGATCTTTTGTTAGGACAGCCCTAGCAGACGGAAGTGCCAAGTTGCCAAGAGGTGGACTCTGAGAGTCAGCTTTATGTGTCACATCCCCAGTTACTCAAACGATAATCTGCGTGTTGCTGCGAAGGTATCTGGAGATGTGATTCAAGTCCACAATCAGTTGACTTTAAGTGACAGAGATCATCCTAGTTAATCTGGGTGGGCCTGTTTCAATCAGTTGAAAGGCTGAAAGAGCCGAGCTGAGACTTCCCAGTTGGAGAGCAGCTTCATCTCCTGCCTGCTCTCCCTGACGACCCGCCCTGCAGATTTCAGAGTGGCCAGCGCCCACAAACCTGTAAGCCAATTCCTTCCAAAAATCCCTTAATATATGCCTCCCTACAGACTCCATTTCTCCTGTTGATCCCTGACTGATATAGGCTCCGCCCTCTTCCCCATCACCCCTGTTCTCCCCCAAAGCTCTGCCCCTTACCACTCCCTCGGAGCTCCACCTCCCAGTCCCCACCCCCAAACGGAGCCCCACCCAGACCCCTCCCTCCACCCAAGCCCCGCCTCCTGTTCCCACCTCCAGTTCCTCCCCCAAGCCCTGCCTCTGGGCGCTCACCCCTCCCTCCGAACCCCACCTCTTAGGCCCCACCTCCTGGCCCTGAGCTCCATCCCGGCCCCGCCCTCACGCCCACACCCTACCTCTTGGCCCCGCCTCCAGCCCCTCCGCCTCTCACCGTCACACTTGAGGCCCTGGCGCACCAGGCCGAAGAGCATCTCTCCGCAGTGGTCGCAGAAGGCAGGCGCTCGGTAGGAGTGCACCGTGAGGGCGTGCGGGCGGATCTGGAAGTCCTCGAAGGTGGCCGAAGCTGCAGGCAGCAGGGAGGGGCGGATGATTGAGTCGGGACCAGCGGTGGCCATTTCAGCCTCCGCATTCCCAGGTTTCACACAGTCCTCTCAACTGCAATGTTTGATCTTTCCTTCAATCATTTACTCGCATCCTACATTTCATTCGACCTGGGTTCAAATCCCAGCTCCACCATTGGCCAAAACACCTATGTGCCTATGCCAGGGACCGGGGAGGGGGAATGGGGAATTGTTTAATGGGCACAGAGTTCTAGTTTTGCAAGATGAAAACAGTTCTGGAGGTTGGTCACACAACATTGTGAATGTAATTAACACTACTGAACACTAGACTTAGAATATGGTTAAGATGGTAATTTTATGTTGCATATATTTCATCACAATTTAAAAAAACTTAATTAAAAAAACAGATAGGGCTTCTCTTGTGGCACAGTGGTTAAGAATCCGCCTGCCAAAAAAAAAACAAAAAAAAAGACAAAAGACCTGAAAAAGGTAAGGGTCTGGACCATGCAGGTATCTAGGGAAGAACATGCCCAGTATCATAATAGTATCGCCTTATAGTTCTTTTTTTAAAAATTTATTTTGATGAATGTTCCGCTTACACTTTTTTATTTCTATTTTTTAAAATTAATTAATTTATTTTAATTTTTGGCTGCGTTGGGTCTTCATTGCTGCGCACAGGCTTTCTCTAGTTGCGGCGAGCGGGGGCTACTCTTCGTTGCAGTGCGCGGGCTTCTCATTGCGGTGACTTCTCTTTTTGCGGAGCACCGGCTTTAGGCCCGCGGGCTCAATAGTTGTGGCTCGAGGGCTCAGTTGCTCTGCAGCATGTGGGATCTTCCCGGACCAGGGATCGAACCGGTGTCCCCTGCATTGGCAGGAGGATTCTTAACCACTGCGCCACCAGGGAAGTCCCATTAATCCAAACTTCTAATTGTCATCCATCCATCCATCCAACAAATTTTACAGAGCATTGCAGTACTCCGGGTGGGGGTGGGGGGCAGGGGAGGACATACAGCCATGAGTAAGGTACCTCCCACCCCCCTACCCCACCCTCCTGAAGGAACCAAGGGCCAAAGAGTCCTCTAAGTGCTGAGAGCTTGCCCATCCATCAAATGGGAATGGCCAGTGGGTGGACTAGATTTTGGCTGAAAATACAGGCACCCGGCTTTCATCTCACGCCGCAGAGTCTGATTTAATTTAGCATTTCACTGGGAGGAGGCACAGGCAGCAAAACATTTTTAACTTTACATCAAAGTGTAACGTAGGTCTAGGAAAGGACATATCAGAAATGCACAGCTCAATGAATTGTCAAACTGTACATGCCCATGTCACCAGCATCCTGATGGATAAATGGAAGTTTAAACCATTGTGCCCCCCCACCCAACTCCAGCTGCCAAAATGGTACCCACTCTCTTGGCTTCTAACAAAATAGCGTAATTGTCTTTGTGCTTCGTAAATGGAATGATACAATATGTAGTCTGATGTCTAGCTTCTGTCCCTCAGCATTAGGTGTGTGAGATTCATCCGCGTTGCCGTGGATGGTTTATGTTCAGTGCTGTGCGAATTCCACAATGTGCAGGTACCACACCTACCCATTCCATAGCGGTAGTTTGTAAAAAGCTCCCGCGGTGATTCTAATTTGCAGCCAAGGCTTAGAACCGCAGGTCCCTAACTTTAAGAACTAAGTTTCTGGGCCCACCTCCCCTCCCCCTCCTCCCGATGCCCCGCCCCCGCTCGAGGCTGCGCCCCTAGGCCTGCCTCGGCCTCTCACCCGACAGTACCACCTCCACCAGGTCGCCCTCCTGGATGTCTCCGGCGGAGCGCACCAACTGCAGGAGGTTGGCCGACGTGGGGTCATGTTTGAAGAGCAGGATCTTGTCGTAAAGGCCATAGAAGCCACACTCGGGGAACTGAGGGGCGGGAGAGGGAGGTGGTGACGGAAAAGCTCAAAGCAGCGGTCTGGAACCCTCCCAGGGCAGGGCCGGCTGTTTCCCCCGGAAACTCAGAGACCCCGCAGCCCCTCGCTTCCTGCCCGCTCCCTCCCAAGCCCAGCTCGAGCTGAGCTGGGCAGGGTGCCAGGGCCCCAGGTGTGCTGGGAGAGAGCGGTGGCCAGAGTTTGGGAGAGTGGCTCTGGGAGCGTGGGCACCTAGAATCTTCTGGAGATGGAGGGGGGTAGGGCTGCATGAGCACCCCTTCCCTTATCTCCCCACCACCTCCCGCTCCCCCTCACCCCCAGCTTCCTTCCTGGATCTATTGTTGTCCCTGTTACCTGGCTCCAGGCCCAGCACTGGGGCTGGGCGATCTGGAAGGAGGGGATTTAGGACTCCTAGTTTGGGGGGGGTGGAGGGGGTGCGGAAAGGCTAGGGCTCAAGGGAGCTGGAAACTGGCACGGTGTCCCCCACCCAGTGCCTCAGGGACCCAGGTGTCCTGGTCCCCAGCTTGGGGAGGCGGGGCAGGAAATGAAACCTGGTAGAACAGAAAGTGAAACCACCCAGGTGGAGCCACTGGAAGGAAGGAAAGGGGCCCTACCACACCTGGACTGGGTTGGGGGGGGGGGCAGAAAATAAAACTGCGGTGAGGCCTGAGGGGGTAGGCTGAGGACCTGAGCACCGGATAAAGAATTTCACCCAGGGGACAATCTGCCCTCTCCCCAGCCTGTTTTCCCAAGGAGCAGGCTGAGTGCGAGCTGGGCCTGCTAGTTTTGGGGTAGGTGGCAAAGGAAGCTCTATCTGTTCTTGTTGCTGGGAGAGGGTCCACAGGTGGCCAGGACTGCCAGGGTCCTGACTGCCTTGGAGGTCTTTCTCTAAGCTTCAGTTTCCTTGTCTGTAAAATGGGGGAGTTGGCCCAGTTCCTAACGTTTTGTCTGCAGCCCAAAGAATTCATTCCCAGGAATCTAAGAAGATTCTACAATTTGGGTATTTTGGGATTCCAGCATGCTCACATTATAGGATTATACATTCTAGATTCCAACAAATTATCATGATAAGTTTTAGGATTTTAATAACCTAGATTAGTAGTAGTCTAATATTTTAAAGTTCTAGGAATCTGCCAAACTAGGATTCTAATATTTGAATATCTTAGCATGAAAGGATTTCAACGACCCAGCATTCCAGAATTCTAACATTTTTATGCTCTAGGAGTCTAACAACGATGGAATCAAATATTCCAACATTTTAATGTTTTAGTATTTCAACAACCTCGGGTTCTAATGTTTGAACACTTTAATATCAGAGGAGTTCAGTTACCTAGCAGTTGCATATTCCAACAATTTAGAATTCTAACATTTTAACACTTTTACAGTCCAAAATTCCAACAATAGAGTAGCCCACTATTCCAATTTTTTTTTAATTCTAACTTTTAACATTCTAGAATCCAAGCATTGCGTCCCACCTGATTTCCCCTTGCCGTGCTCCCCCAGGCCCCAACCCCAGTGACCCTGGTGTCCAAAGTGAAGAGTGGGGTGGGATTGGGGAAGGTTCGTTTTAACAGACTAGCATCAGAACTGGGGGCGGGGGGGGGGGAGACACTGATCAGGAGAGGGGACACAGACCTCAGAGCCTCTGGGGATTGTGAAGAGGCGCACCTGCCCCTCCACACACACTCAAGCCTGGGGGAGGGCAGAGATTGGACTCTGAGACCTCACTTGCCCCTGGCAGCTACTGCAGGCACCCGCACCCACACATGTCACTTGATCGCCATGGCCAGCCTGGCTTCAATTTCTACTGTTTCCACCAAATGGGAGGCCGGGGATAGGCCTGGACAGGGAGGTCCCCTGACATCTGTTGCTCCCACCTGCCCCTTCCTCTCGGCTCCTACACCTCACCGGTCCCTCCCTTCCTCCATGCTGTCTGCAGCAAACAACAACACGCAGGGACATGCAATTTGGGGAGGCCTCTAGGGCCTCTGACCAGGCCTCTCTCAAAGGAGTAGTGGAGTGAGGGGCAACTGGGGGCCAATGCCCCACCCCCACCCCTCAGTCGCCCAAGGCTTATGCCCCTTCTCTCCCTCTTCCTTATACTGGGCTGGAGATCGCCTCTGCCAGCGCCTCCACCCTCTTCCAGACCTCTCCTCAAGATAGATGGGGGGAACCCTGTGCCCTCACCTTCTGGTCAACGATGGAGCAAGCCAGCTGCTTCACGTGGGCCAGCTCGGAGGCGGTGGGCAACAGCACGAACTCACGGGTCAGCCCGATCTGGATGTGGAAGGACACCCCCGAGCCCGGCGCCGGGACATGGGGCAGCAGCGGTGGCGGCGCCTGCAGTTCCAAGCTGCCAGAGGGCGGAGGAGACCCCGGCCCGGGAGAGCCCGGGAGCCCGGCGGGATGGGAGGGGGCGGCGGCCATAGGGCGAGGCCCGGGACCCGCCGCCCGGCGCCCACCCGGGATCCGGCTGCAGGAGCCTGAGCAGGGAGGCTCAGGTCCCTGGATCCGAGGTATCTTGTTAGCTGGTGGTAGGAGCGCGGGGATCGGGATCCGAGAAGAAAATCCTGGCAGGTTGAGGGAACTCGAGGATGGTGGGACCCTGGGAAGTTAGAGAAAAGGAAGCTAGTGGATCAGACGCCCGCCCGGGGATTAAGGGATCACAGACGATCAGAAAGGAGAAATCTAATGGTTTGGGGGGCCCAGAGATTGGGAGATTCCAAGAAATCAAAAAAGAAAATCTAGTAGGCCGGGGTCACAGGGATCAGAAGAGCCCAGGATCCAAAGGCTCCCTGGAGAAAGAAGGGATTGGAAAGGGAGCAGGTGGAGCCAAGAATCCAGTGGCTCTAAGAAGAGGATCCATATAAGAAGGGAGCTCGAGGGATTCACCAGATCTTGGGGTGGAGAGCAGGAGTCTCTGAGTCGGGGATCGAATGGATCCCAGGGATCCGACGGCTGGCCTGGGAATGGGCAGAGGGATTCCGAGGGCTGGGGTGCTAAGGCGGGAATCTCACGGGTCTCGGAAGTTGGAGAAAAATTCGGTCGGGGGCCGCGGAGAAGGGGGTGTTACCGGCGGCAGTGGGGTGGCGGGGGGTGGGAGGGAAGGGAGGGTCGTCCGGCGCCGGGCGCCGATGGCTCTTTTTCCCACTCCAAAGTTTAATTCGGCGGCTGCGGCCCAGGAGGAAGTGTCCGGAGTGACAGTTCAGTCGGCCAATCGGCGCCGGCTTCGGTGACGTCGAGAGGGCGGAGCCTGATGAGGGCCTGCGGGCGGAAGAGGAGGGCGGGCTTAGCACCTCTGAGTTGGGGGTGGCACCTCCTGCTCCCGGGTCTGGGGACCCGGGGGTGGGAGATGCGGGGAAGGGAGGCGAGACTGATTCCTTCCCACCTCACACCCAAGTCTGGAAAGCTGACTTTTCCCTGAGCTGGAGAGGGAGGGGCAAGCCACCCTCACCCCCACAACAGGTCGCGAGGCCGGGGCTGAGGAGGCGTCTGGCCCTTTAAGGAAGGGGGCCGTTCTGCCTGGCCTGCATCCGGCGCCCACCGCTGGGGAAAGGGTGGGAGGCGGTGTCAGGTCTGGCCCGCTCTCCGGGCCGGGCCTGCCTCTTCCCAGGGCGTCACCACGCCCGCCCCCTCCCCCCACTCCCGAGCCCATTACACAGGTGGGAAGACCGAGACCTCCAGATGGGCAGAGGTCCTTGCCTCAGGTCTGTCTCCAGCGACCTTGGCCAAAGTGCCAGGAGCAAACTGCAGGGGCCAGGGCTGGGTTACCCGTGCGCGGAGAGAGTCAGGCACAGGGCAGGTGGAGAAGGGGTGTAGTTTCCTTCCATCAGCTCCCCACTCCACCCCAGTGTTTAGGAGGGTGAAGAGCCAAAGAAAAGCCTGGGGGTGCCTGGAAGGACCATAGCGACCAGGGAGGACCACACATCCACACCACTTCATAGATGGAGAGCACATAGTTCTCCTGGGGAAGTGTGCACGTGCCTGTCTCTGTGTGACTTTAGGTTGGTGACCTCCCCCCTCTGAGCCTGTTTCTCTGTCTCTTAGATGGGACAATAATAGGACTGACCCCAGAGGGTCTTCGTGGGGATTAATGAGATGGTTTAAGGGTGCCTACAACACAGCAGAAGCTCAGTAATGGTGACTGTGGCTATAATGCGCTGAGATAAAGGGGTGGGCATCTCAGGCACTCAGGTGTTTGTGGGTGGGTTTGTTCATTTAGTCATTCAGCAAGTATGGATTGAGGCCCTACTATGTGCCAGGCCTGTCATAAAACACCTCTTCCAGGACCAATTCCGACTTGATTTCTTCTCCCCAGCTAATAATGAGTGGCTACCATTTAGTTTACGTACAGGAAGCTGAACCCTCAGAGAGGCAAAGTGACTTGTCCAAGATTGCCATGCGAGCAGCTACCACCCACTGGCTTCACTGAGGGGCCAAGGCCTGGCTGAGCCCCAGAGGCATCCCAACAGAGATGGGCCGCCGCCGCCTAGGCTCCCGACCAGCAGGGCTGGGTGGGGATGAGGAACTCACGATGAGCCCCCATTCCTGGTAAAGGGCTGTTGGGGGTAGCTGAGGTTGGCACAGTAGCGAATCTGTCACCACATCCGGGGGCTGGCTGGGGCTGGGGAAGGAAGTCTGAGGCTGGAGCGAAACCCTAAACCACCACCTGGGGAAGCTGCACAGAGCCCAGAGGGATGAGAGGGCAACGAGGCCGCATGGCACCCATAGCTGGGCTCCTGTCAGCCTCACCTGGTGGCCATCTGCCCACCTGTGCCCTTTGTCCAGACCGGCGGACGACCACCACAGTGAAATCCTAACCTGAGTGTGCACTTCTCAGGCCTTCATCCTTCCTCAAGTGTTCATGGGGCCCTGACAGGACCCAGGCCCTGTTCCAGGCACTGGGGTGCAGCCCTTGATAAGCCAGGAGGTGGGCATTACTGACAGGCTCACTTTACAGGGGAGGCTGAGGCCCAGGGAGGTGCCAGGACTTGCCCAAGGACCCCTGGCTGGTAGGCAAAGAGGCCTCATAGCAAGCAGAGGGAGTCACAAGGGACTGGATACAAATTCTGATTTGTATCCTGCTGGGCCCTGAGCAAGCTCCTCGAGCCCTTGCCTCCATCTCTCGTCCTTTGTTAACGCGTGCATCATGTTCCGCTCCCCACTTTTTGAGGTTGTGGGGACCTAGTGAAATGGCACGTGAAGAGCTCTGAGGGCACATCCGACTGCTGTGATTCAGCCACCGCAGAGAAGGGAGAAGGGAATGGACTCCTCCGGGCGCCTGCAGCGAGGGGTCAGGCACTTGCGTCTCCTCCTCTGGCAGCTCCCAGCAGGGCAGAGGCGTTCTGCACAGGCACGTCCCAGGGTCTCCTTTCCTTCCCACTCCATGTAGGCCCAGGCGTGGGGCAGGGAGAGAAGGGGGGCGTTCAGTACTCTGGGTTAGCACTTTGGCCTCACTACCAACCATCACACGGGGGGCGGGGGGGATGAGGAGCTGAACCGTCACATCGCTTCATCTGCTAGTCAGGGCTCAGCTGTAGCCCCTGGGGAGGGAGCGCTTAGGGACAGAAAGGAGGGGCACAGGGAGATTCGGTCCTTGCCCCCACTTCCGTCCCTCCACCCACACCCCACCCAAGATCTGGGCCCCTCTCTGCACCCCCGCCCTACCACGAAACCCCAACCCATCACATCCCCTCGCCAAGCTCCACCCACCCCTGGCAGAGCCAGTTACTCCTCCCCGAGAGTCCCCCGGTCCCCTCAATAGTCAGCACCGCCGCCCATCTTACTCCAAAGGGTTTATTGAGACAAGGTTCACAGGCAAGTCCAGGGCAGAAGGGATGGGGCTTATAAACAGGAACCTGGAAGGGGGCCCAAGGGCACGGGGTGGAACCCAAAAACGAGAGTGAAATAAATAGAGGAAGAGAGTGGAGGGTCAGGAGAGGAGACCGACAGACTATCACACAGTGATAACAACATGGGTGGGGGTGGGGCTCCATTAAAATCCCATTTATTTATACAGATATACAGGGAGTTATGGGGGACCCGGGGGACCCCACTCCACCCTCCATGTGCCACAGAGGGGCAAGAGAAGGCCATCTCTCCCCATGGGTGACCCCATGGGGGTCTGGGGGGGCTGCCCTTGGAGGAGTGTTGGGGGGAGGTAGGGGCGGGCACCTCCCCCGAGGGCATCACCAGCTCCCCAGGCAGTTACTGGCCCTGGCGGCATTGGGTAGTGTCTGGAAAGCTGTGCTGAGGGAACTGGAGGGGAGGGGGTTTACTGGGCGCGCTCCCGGGGTGGGCCAGGCCCGCACCTCCCCGGAGGACAGCCCAGCCTGCAGCTGGCTCCAGGGCCCCGGCAGACCCAGAGCAAGGGCATCGGGGGCTCCTCCCGGCACAGCTCCCACCCGGGTCCAGGGAGGTGGAAAGGAGGGGTCAGGGGTTCAAAGAGAGAACCTGGCACCTTCTGGCGTCTTGGAAAAGCTAATCCCTAAGGACACCCAGCCCTGGCTGTACGGCCCCTGAGAAGGCAGCTCAGAGACCTGGAGTGGGTGTCAGGGTGAAGAGAAAATTCCCAGAGACCATCCTGGAGGGCGACTCCTGAAGGAGGCCACGCCCCGGCGGGATGTCCGGGGAAGGACGGGCCGAGGGGAGGGCCTCCTGGGGAAAGGGCCAGTTAGCACCACCAGGCTCCAAGGCAGGCAGGAAGAAGCCAGGCCTTGGGGCCTCCAGACCAAGGCTGGGAGTCACCTATGGGGGACAGAAGGGAGGGGAGACTGGACCATGACCTCCAGGGTGCAAGAGGCCAGGCAGCTCCAGCCCCTCTAGGCCCCAGCCCCTCCTCTGAATGCCCAGGGGCTACCTTGGCAATTCTCACAGGGCATCCCTACTAGGATTTCAGGTCTTGGCACCCTCTAGAAATGCCAGGCGAAGGGGTGTTTGTGAGGGCCCCATTGGGAGTGAGGATGCAGGGGGCTTCTGCCCTCCCAAGCCAAGCCTACCTCCCATCTGGCCCCTCACCTCAGTCCCACCTGCCCAGCCCCGCTCCCCAGCCAGCGTGGCGGCCTGGGCGGGGCCAGGTGGGCATCATACGAAGACCTTGGCCAGGGCATCGGCGCCCGCGCTGGCGATGAGGGCCTTGCTGGGGTGGCAGGCGACAGCATGGATGGCCTCCTCGTGCTTCTTGCGGTGGGCCGTGATCTCCTGAACGCACGTCTTATTGTCCAGGCTCCACAGACGCAGGGAGCAGTCGTGGCCTGTGCAGATGTGGGAGCAGGAGGGGCCGTCACCCAGCAGCTCCGGGTCCCCCCGCCTCCTTGCCCAGACCCGCCCCCCGAACCTGGCCTCGTCTGAAGGCCTGGGAGTTGGGTGGGGCTCGCTCCTCTGCCCAGTTGCCTCCAGATGCCCAGTGTGAAGGACTGCCCTTCTGACCAGCCTATCATCCAGCCATCTAGGCACCGAGTGTTCACTGAGCACCTACTGTGTCCTGCACTTGGGGGCGTGGTGAACAAAACAGGCAAATCTCCCCGCCCCTGTGGTGCTGCGTCCCAGTGTGCGAGAGACAGTAAACAAGAGAACAGGATAAACGAGGCCGGGTGGTCACAAGTGCTGTGAGCACAAGTCAGTCAGTGTGAGGACTGTGTGGCCCAGGGGGTAGGGCAGCGGGGACAGCCAGGGGCAGGTCCTGAAGACTGACAGCCTGAGCAGGCAGGCGGGGGGTGGGGGGGAGTAGACTGCGCCAGGCCTTGGGGCCATGAGCCACTGCGGGGAGACCGCCGGACTTAGGCATTGCCGGGATCCGGCAGGCTGCGGTGGGGGGACCTGGGCCCTGTACTGAAATTCTGCCTGGGCCTGGTCTCACTGACTGTTCCCTCAACCGGCGTCCTCCCTGGAGACAGCTGTAGCACCGTCCCGGGTCACCCCCGCCCTCCACTGCCACTGCTCACGCCTGTGTGTGCACTCGCTCGCTCACACCCCGGGGCAGGCTCGGTCTGGTCAGGCCTCCGTGACCGCCAGCGCACACCCTTCCCCCCCTGGGGAGCTTCAGCCCCTTCTCCATCCGCCCAAGTCCCAGCCCATCCCGTTGAGGCGCAGCACCACACTCACTGGGGTTCAGTGCCTTTATCCACACACAGCAGGTGCACCAAATGCTAAAATTCCTCGTGGGGACTGAGAGTCAGATAAACCTGAACTTCAATTCCTGCAACCCAGGGGGCTGTGACCAAGTGAAGTGACTTCTCTAGCCCCAGTCACCACATCCGTGCAGTGGAATAACAGTACCAACCTCACTCAAATCCAATGAGATGATGCGGGAGAGGGCCTACAGTGGGCTCCGGGGCACAGCGCTCTGCTGTCCCCACCCTCGTGACCACTGCCATTCCAGCCACGGAGGGGCTCCAGGCCCCTGCTCGGACAGCACTCCCACCAGCTCCCCATCCTCAGGGAGCCCCCGGAGTACGCCCTCGGGACCAGAGCCTGGCTCTCTTCCTCTTCCTCTCCCCAGCCTGCAGGGAAAGGCACACGCCCTCACTCCTTAGGAGCCAGGAGGCTCCTGACTTACTTCCTGACATCAGGAATACGCCATTGGGGTCCACGGCTAGGCAGGTGACTGCATCCAGGTGGGCCACCATGGAGTGCACGGATCTCCCTGAAGGGAGAGAGGGTGGGCAGCAGGTTACTTTCCCCTCTGCGCCTTGCCTGGGAAGGTGAAGGGGCTAGAAGGGACACTGAGCCTTCAACGTGGACACCAGGAGGTCTGCCATCCGAGCCCGGTTGACCCCTGCTCCCCGTGAGCACACGTGAAGGGGCGGCCAGGAAGGCTGGGCCTCACCTGTCCGGTTGTCCAGGAAGCGGATGCCTCTGTCGTCGTGGGCGGTGATGGTGAGGGGCCGGCTTGGATGACTCACCACCTGGTTGACCTGGGTTGGGCCTGACAGGAACAGGAGGGAGAGGGGAAGAGGCCACGGGTGGGAGGGCATCAGGGAGACCGGGACAAAGAAAAGAGGAGAACCACCACCCCATGCCCGTCCTCTGCTGAGACGTCGAGCAGGGCTGGGCACCCCAGCCGCTCCCTCCTGGGCCCAGTGCTTCCTCCGCGCAGTGGACGCTGCGTGGCCCCGGGGCGAGCGGGAGGGATGACAAACACAAAGACGGTCCTTCTGCTCCGCCAAGTGGCCCACGCGCGAGTCCCGCGTCATGTCTCTCCAGTCAGCCCTCCCGAGCACCCTGTGCCGTCAATGATGGCAGTGACCGGGACCTGATCTCCGTCCCTCTCAGAACCCCCAAGGGGGCAGGGCAGCCACCTTCCGCTGACTGGGCAGCAGGTCACCAAAGCCACAGGAGAAACTGGGGCCCTGGAGGCATTCCTGGGGCCCTTCCTTACCGCTGTTCCCCCGGGAGTCCAGTGTGAGGAGGGCACTGCCAGCCTCCAGGTCGTACAGGACGGTGTCACCAGAGCGGAAGGAGGCCACGATGTGGGCAGGCTCGGTGCTGGTGAAGGCCACTGAGGTGGGGGTCCCGTGATCTGAAGGCGGAGGGGAGAGAAGGCTGCCTAACGGCCCCGCTCCTCCCTGGGTGCGGGGGGTGTGGGGGGGCACAGGAGGCGCCCCTCCTCTGGGGGCCTCCGGCTCTGTACGGCTCCTGTGCCACCTGTCAGGGTCCCGCACGCCCCCATGTCCCCCCCACTCACCGCTGGCTGTGGGGAAGGTACAGAGGCAGGTTGGGCTGCTGCCGCTGGGGTCCCAGATGCGGACGGTGCCGTCAGCAGAGCAGGAGGCTAGGCGCTGGGAGGTGGGACTGAAGGCCAGGCCCCACACCGCGTCCCCGTGGCCCTCCAGGACGTGGCTCAACACGCTCGGGTCTGGACCCGCCGGAGGGAGAGAAGGGCTGCGTCAGGGCCACCAGCCCCGGTCCCAGCCGGGACAGCCCTGGAGCACCAGTTCTGCCGAGACGCAGGCACTGAGCTCCAGCTGCCCTTTCGCCTGGCTTCGTACCCGAATCCTCACGCCCTCAGAGCTGCTCTGACCACTAGCTGTTCTGTGAAGGTTTTAGGGCTCTGAAGGTGCCCCAGAGTGGGAGCTCCAGAAGGTAGGGATTTCCTTGTTCCCTGCCGTCCCCGGAGGCCCGGGATAGTGCCTGGCACAAAGCCGCTGCTCGAGACATACCTTTTAGGACTTAGTTAAGGGGATGAGGGACAAGGGTGGCTCTGTGGCCCTGGGACCCTTTGCAGCCTGGCCCCTGTGGGTCAGCCCCACCCTCGGTCCCTGTGGTCTTTTCTGCCCAAGAGCACGGCCTTGCCCGGTCTCTCCAAAGCCCTCTGGTCATTCCCACCATTGCCTCCCTGGTCCACACAGGTGGTCCGGCTGGGTCCTGCTGACACCCAACGTGTGACAACTTGCCTGGTCTAGAGCAGATACTGCCTGGGACTGACCCTTGACCTCTGAAAGGGTGAGACTATTCTTCAGAAAACAGTATACATTCTCTGAGAGGAGACACAGACCTCTAAACTCTGCCATGACAGCCTGTAGTACGGAGCCACGTGTGTGATCAAAAGGGTTATCAGAAGAGGCGTCAGAGGGCAGGCACACGGACACTGAACAGATGTGACAGTCTGGTCACTTCTCCACTTAATCTGAAAGGTGGCCCAAGGATACAGCCAAACTCCCTACAGCCTGGCCCAGCTAGAGTCTCCGTCTCACCTGCTCTACCTGCTCCCTGCCGGCTCCCTCCGCCTGACCATGCAGACGCGAGCAGAGCTGAGCGGAGAGCTGCCAAGGCCCACCACACCTTCGCCCGGGCTGGTCCCCGGCCCCAAAGCTCAACCCCAATCAGCTCCTCTGCGACACGCTCCCCCACCGCCCCCCTGCTGCCTCGCCTTGTCCCACCCTCGGGCACGTGCTGAATCGCCTTGGCCCGTGCTTCACCAGACCGGGAGCCCTTGGCACGCCCACCCCCAGTACCCAGTGTGAAGCCTGGGGGCTGCGGGAACCAAGAGGCCCCGGTGGCAGGGGGGTGGGGGAAAGGAAGGCAGGGGAGGGAGCTGTCCTCACCGTAACCGTCGTAGGGGTCCATGTTGAGGTCTGGAATCTTCCAGCTATAGATGCGGGCATCTGCCCCACCGCTGTAACAGTATTCACTGTGGCTGCCCATGGCTACTGCCAACACGGGGCCCCTGGAGGATACCAAGTTGGGTGAAGCGGGGAGACGAAAAACTCCAGGCTCCCCCTCCCCCACGGGACCCTGAAGTGCTCCACTAGCATTTTTCAAGGCTGGCAAAAAGGAATCCAGCGTCTGGACCTCTGGTGGTGCCACCCAGGCAAGGTGCCTGTCCCACTCCCCGCGTCTGTTTCCTCCTCCGAAGGCTGTGCTGAGAACCAGCTACGGGGGCACTGAAAGTCTGCAGAGCGCCAGGAGCGAGGTGGGGTGTGTGGAGAGGGTCACAGGGACTCAGAGCCCTCCTGCCACCCTGCCTCAGCCCCCAGGATGGCAGTGAGTGGGCCAAGGGGCAGGCTGCCTTTGGGGGCACTTCCCTACCTGTGAGCCCGGAAGGCATGGATAGGTTCCACGTCTAGCGCGGCATTCCTGGGGGAGACAGAGGAGCTGGATGTCGCTGCGGGCCCCTCATCACCCTGTCCCCTGCGCCCAGATGCCCTCCCCACCCCCCACCCTGGGGCTGCTGCTCTCACTTCTTGGCCGTGACCGCCTTCTGCAGGTTCCAGAGCTTGAGCGTGCCATCCTCGGAAGCAGTGAGCAAAGCCGACTGGCTGTGATGGAAAGCCAGGGAGCGGATGCCGTCGTAGTGGGAGCGGAGGGTGAATTTGGGGTTCCAGGTCTTCTTAAAGGCATCCTTGCTGTCAGACAGCTGGGGTGGGGGAGCTGCCTCAGTGTCTGCTCGTGCACCCCAGCTGTCCTGCAGACACCAACTCCCAGCCCCACACGGGGCACCTCACAGACTGGCCTCCAGCCCGGCCCTCTCCTACTTCCTCCTTGCCCGCAGTGTCCCCTCCCTCACTCAGCAAGTGCCTGCAGTGTGCAGGGACTGGGCTGGCTTCTGGGGAGGCAAAGGTGAGCCCAAACCCTGGGGATCTCACCGTGCAGAGGGAGCCTGGGGGAGACAATCAGATCGTCTCCACAGCGCAGAGGATTATGACCTGCGAGCAGTGCCACGAATTACAAATGCACTGAGAGTAGGTGTGGGGCGGCCTGTCCTCCTCCGTGGGGGGTCAACAAGGCTTTCCTGAGGAACTGACAAGCCACCAGGATGTAACCAGGTAAGGGGAGGGGACAGAGGATGGAAACTGCATGTGCAAAGTCCCTGAGGCAGAGGCAGCAAGGGTGGATCCTGAGCCTGAGAGGAGGCCTGGGATGCAGAAAGCAAGGGAGAGAGCGGCAAGAAATGAGGCCAGGAGGGCTGGCCAGAGCCACAATAGTGGCCCACGCTCAGGAATGTGCAGCTCATCCCAAGCAACAGGGGAGCCCCAGAAGGGTTTAGAGCAAGGAAATGACACAGCTTCTTCCGGCCGCCCCGTGGGGGGGCTTGACTGGGGAAGACAAGAGTGCCTGTAGAGAGAGAGGTGAAGAGGTCCTGAGGGAAGTCTCCCAGGGAGAGGTGAGGCAGACCAGACACTGCGGAGTGGAGATGGGGACAAGCACACAGTGGGGAGAGACTGGGAAGCCGAATCAATAGGCCTCTGAGGGAGAGTCCCAGAGACACTCCACAGGTCCTGGCGGACGATGGTGTCGCTCTCCAGGTGGGGTACCTGGGGAGGGCCGCTCGGGAAAGGAGACGAGCAGACTGTCAGTCAAGCCTCAGTGCTCTGCCCCAAGATGAGGTGTACCCCTGATGAACCCCTTCATCTGGGCTCTGTCCCCCAAGGTCACCACTTCTGCCACAGAGGTTTAGGCCGGAGGGTCTACCCCATCCCATGCACGCTGCCCCGTGGGGGTGGGTCTCACCTCGGGGAGAGCAGAGCTCTGCAGCGTGCTCCCTGCTCAAACCCTCCGCTCCAGTCTCGCTTCCCAACACCCCACAGCAGTGTCCTACCCTTGCTGGGATCACTTGAAATCTTGCTAGAAGCTGTGGTAAATGTCCTGCTACAGGAACATGCCCACACGTGCCGGTTTCAGAGATGCCCAGATAGCCAGAGGCCCGGCCACGGATCTCAGGACACTGGCCCTAAGGTCTCCCTTCATTCCAGCCCAACATACCAGATCTGCCTGATTTTTTGTTTTGTGGCTTAAAGTCACCTTCCCTTCCAAAGTCAGCTCAATTCTCACCTCCTGCACAGACTTTCTTACCCGAACTGCCGCCAGCCCAAAGCCCCCTTCCTCTGATGCTGTATTTTGACTCAGCACCCCCTTCACCCTTGCCTCCTGCCTGCGGTGGGTCCCGGACTTGAGGTGCATGGAAGCCCAGGGTGGGAGGGAGCATCGCCGGGAGAAGGAGCCTGGCAGCATGATTAAAACACAGGCGCCAGAGCATTTTAGGCCAGGCACCTCGGTGACCGCAGTCAAGACCCACCGCCTGTCTGTGTCGGCACCCTCTGTGGAACAGTGAGCTGGTGAATGATCTCACATCGTCCTCATGTGTGAGGGGCTGGGCACAGGCCGGGCACACGGTCAGAGCTCAGCCAGTCCCGGCACTGCGCCGACGCCTGATGGGGGCCTGTGGGGGGTGGGCACCCTGAGAACTTACATCACAGCTGAGGTCGTTGTCGTTGGTGACGGTGAGATCTGCCAAGTCCCCCAGGCTCACCTCCCCGCCCCCGATAGTGTCCATGATGAAAACGTCTGAGGAGAAGCCAAAGGAACCTGGTAGGGGGAGGGGAGGGAGGGCGCAGAGAGGGGCAGGGAGAAAGAGAGAAAGACAGAGAGAGGCAGAGAGAGAGGTAAGGAGTGAGAAAGAGAGACAGGGAGAGGACAAGATCAAGAATCACAGCTGGAAAGAAAGAGACAGGGAGAGACAGACAGACAGGGCAGGACAGACAAAAAGAGAGGGAGACAGAGACAGACAGACGAACTTTTGGGACAGGGAGGCTGCAGACTAGAGGCTGGGCCTCGACCCTGAGGACACAGAAGCCCTGGGCTTAGCTCTGCAGCCTCCCTCTGCCGCGGGCCCCTCAGGACTGGGCCAGGGTGGAGGAGCCTCTTACCTTCGTGGGGCCGGGGCTGGGGTGTGCCAGGAGGTGGGCCGGTCACTTTGGGTGGCAGCCCATCCACATCCCGTAGGTCGGCCAGAATTCCCTGGAGTTTGACCCGCCGGCTTTCTGCAGGGACAAGGCACCGGGCAGGAGTCACTGACTGGTTCACTCAGCCACGTGCAGGCGATGCCTTCCCCACCTCCGAGAGCTCTCCTGCAGCTGCGGGGAGGCCGGGAAGCCCTGGGCTCCGGGTGCGGATGGCGGACAGGCAGAGGAGACAGACTGAGATGGGACCCTCCACGGGCCGCCCTTGCCGGGGCCTCAGTCCCCAGCCATCCTCCATGACCCCGAGGGCCTCGCAGCTTGGAGTCACAGGACAGGACGCGGCGGCTCTGCCCCGTCTGCCTCCCCCACTCCGGCTCCGCATCCTGTCCACCCCGCCCCCTCCGAGGTCGCCAACAACTGGCTGCTCGAGCGGAGGGCTGGAGGCCCTGCCTCAGGAAGAGCCGGGCCTGCCTGTGTCCCCACAGGGGTTTTCCAGGGAAGGAGTGAAGGCCTGGCCATCGTGGTGCAGGCCTCCCGCTCTCCTTGGCCACCCTCCTCTCAGGAAGTGTATCCGTCCGGTGGAGACCCTGGGGCAGGAAGCAGCTGCAGGCGGCTGTGTGTGCCCGCAGTGAGGAAGGTGGGCCAGAAAACCCCCAACTCACCCAGTTCATGGTGGGTCCCCTCTCCGGCGCATCGCCGGGGGTCTGGAGAGCCCTCTCCGTCCTCTCCTGAGCCCAGGAAATCAAATTCGTTGATGGCATCCTCTGAGTCGTCCTCCTCGTCTTCGTCCTCCATTTCAGGAACCAGGGCCTTGGATGGCAGCTGGGGCGTGGAGACAACCAGGGGTCAGGGGCTCTTGCATGGGCCCAAGCCCACCCAGTCTCCAGGAACAGAGAAACCAAGGCTCCTGGCCTCGGCCCACAGGGTCCGCCCCAGCCCCACACTTTGATGCCGTGCTCCCCCTGCTGGGAGCGTTCAGGGCTGCTCCTCACTGGAGGAGCTGCTCCCCCAGCCTGGCTCTGGAGACCCCTTGCGCTCCTGCTGCCTCCAGCAGTGATCCCCGCACAGGGCCCTCCTCCTGGCTTTCGCTCAGGCTGTTCCTGCTCCCCCATGCCCCGCCCCCCAGCACAGTACTTCTCATGAAAAAATGTCGGATAACATGACAGCCTGTTTCGGGGGCGAGGGAAGATATATGTGTGTCTACGGGTGTGAGTGGAAGGAGGTGCTCAATCAAAGTGAGAACAGATCCATGGGTACAACAGTAATAACTGAACACTTACTGTGCCAGCCTCTCTGGGTTATTCAGTGCACTGAGTAAGCTTCACATATATGATTTCACAACCCCATGAATAATTACCATTATTGTAATTATTATCCCCATATTACAGATAAGGAAAACTGAGACTGAGAGGTCCAAGCCGTTCCTTATACACTAAGACGGCTCTGGGGTGTGAGATTACCTGAGGTTCTCCAAGTCTTCCTTATAACTTTCTACACTGGCTGAATTTTTGTTTTCTTACATAACAAGCAGGAGCTACTTTTAGAATGAGAGAAAACACCCCAATTCCTCCATTTTGAGAAACAGAATGCTGGGCGAGTGAATACTGAGTTTGCTATTTCCCACAGTCGGTCTTAACCAGGAGCAAGAACCAAAGCATCCTGTTTTCCTCAATTCACAAGCTTGGACCAAATCCCAGGCTTGTGAATTTACGAGCAGCATCACACCTGTGTTTCCCCACACGGACACCTTTGAGATGCAGCCTCATGAAGTGACATCTTGCGTATGATTCTTTACCCTCTTGTGGCGTAAGCATCACTGTTTTACATAAAGCGCCATCCGGAAGCTGTGTACTTGGCACTTCAAAGGCTGCACTTAAATGGCTTAAGGGAGTTTCAGAATATTCAAACACAGTTTTGAATCCGAGTTCTGCTTTAAGTGCTTCGGAGACCACTGGTTCCAAACACCACCTCTTCCAGGAAGGCTTCTCCCTCCTAAGTGTTCCCTGCCTGGGCCCAGCCTCAGTCAGACTGTGAATTCCTCGAGGGCACGGCTGATGCCCGTCCTCCCAGAGGCTCAGCATCCTGAGCTGGGTCTGGAGGGCAGGAATTTGGAGCAGCTATGCTCAGGCTCAGGCATCGTGGAGGGCCAGCCTCTGGCCTGTGTGGGAGGAGGGGGATGGGACGTGAGTGCCTTCCTCTTCCTTCCTGGGAGAAGACCCAGGGTCAAGGTTCAGACAGCCTGCCCAGAGAGATAATGGCAGGGCTCAGTCCACGAGAGGGGCCCAATGCGGTTACGTCCTGCCATCACTGCCTGGGACTGTTCGTGCCAGGCCCCTGCCAAGCACTGCTAATACTGCTGCCGCCGAGCACCTGGCCTGGCAGCCACCGTGCAGCCAAGGGCTTTGTACACATGAACTCATTTTAATTAATTCCTCAACAACCCAGAGACAGGGACTATTAGCCCCTGAGACTGAAGCCAAGACAAAGAGAATCACGTGCCCACAGTCACAGAGCCAGGCCACGGTCACTCTGGGAGTCACGGGCAGGTCTTCTGAATCAGGGTCTGGTCACTGAAGGTCTGCGTGTGGAGACAGAGGGCTTGGGGAAGCATGGGGCCCCTACATAACGAGCCACCTGACAGGGCATGTGGGACAGATGCGGTGACTGACGCAAAGGCCGAAGGGAGTACGCGATCATTTCTGATGGGAGGAGCGGAGAGGAGTGGGAAGGTTTCCCAGAGGAGGCTGAGGCGAGACCTGCAAAAGGAGTGAAAATCCCAACAGGGGGCAGGAGGGACCAGGCGTTCTGGACCCGGGAAGAAGTTTAGAGACCCCGGACTCAGTGACACCCTGCTTTTCCTGCAACCCCAGTGCCAGGGTGCCGGCTCTGTGCATTCCACTCCCCTCAGTGCGTTCACTGAGCGCCTGACCTGCACGGGACCCTGCGCCGAGCCACGCCGGGGACACTGGACACAGAGCTGAGGCCAGGACAGACCTGACACCAGACAGGGAGGACCCAGAATGGTCCTGGTCAGGACCCCACAGGAGCCTCCTGACCCTGTGGGGGGAAGGGGAGCAAGGGCGAGTCAGACAAGGCTTCCTGGAGGAGGGGGGTATCTGAGGTGAGTCTGAGGAGGGAGGGCTGGAGTTCGGGTGGGAAGGCCGGGTCAAGGAAAGCCCCTGAGGCCGTCTCCCACAGGCTCCCCTTCCCGGGCACGTGTCCCTGCATCCACTGTGGCACGTCACTCTGCCTCTGGCTACCTAGAAGCCCACACTGGCCCCAAGCTCCTCCACGCCGGGACCGGACCGGACCTCGGTGTCTCCATGTCCTCACTGCCAGCACAGAGCTGGGCCCATGGAGGCCCACATGGTCGTTTACTGGACAGATGAGACCCGGCCTCGCGTAAGGACGGCGCCATCAGGATGGCAGGAGCACGGGGCTCTGGCAGTTAAGGAGTGGGGGGAAATGTGGTGGGAGCCGTATCTCCAGGCCAAGCTGAGGAGATGTGGGCTCTACCTTGCGGGCAGTGTCCCTGGGCCTGGGTCCTGCCACCAACAGCAGACTGGACACTCACATCCTACGAAGTCCCCCCTGGAGTCCCCCGACCTGGCTCCAGGCTGAGCCCTGGGCCCGGCCACATTCCCTCAGGGTGCTGGGGAGGGAACAGTAAAAGACTCGCCCAGTCTCCGCCTCGTGGAGCTCACAATCTACTGCAGGAGACAGAGGCAGAGTCACACCAAAACATTTCTAAGTCCGACTGTGGTCAGGCTAGCCGGAAGGAGAGCACACTGTGAGAGGGCGTCTCAGAGCTGGCCTAACCTGGAGATTCAGGAAAGGCCTCTCGGGAACATCTGAGCCCAAGGAGGGAGGATGGAGAGAACGACGGGGGTGCAGGTGGAGAAGGGGCCGGCCCTGATAGAAAAGACCTAGGCGCCTCCCAAGGTACCTGAGGCAATGGCACGGCGGGACAGGAGATGGGGACCCAGGGAAGGGACATGGTCAGGACACAGACCAGTCCTTAGAGGCAGCCCCAGAGCACTCACAGAGGCACTCCGCTCTGCACACAGCAGGGGTCCGCTCGCAGCAAGGGGGAGGGCGTCCCCTGAGCTCACGCGCTCACCTTCACGCGCTGCTTCTTGGGCTGCACGCTGTCCAGCTCATCGTCCTCGTCGCTATCCTCGTCCTCGCAGTTCTGCAGGAAGGGAATCTGCTCCAGCACCGAGCCACCCAAGCGCTCTTTGCCATCTTTGCCAGCCGCATTCCTGCCCACGACAGGGGGGCAGAGGGGGCATTAGTCCTGCCAGGCGACAAAGCTCAGATGGGAGAGCGCCGAGGCTCGGGGGCCAGAGCCTGGACCCGGCTCCCAGGAGCACCGAGCCCACCCTGACCCCAGAGGAACCTTGACTCTGACCACACGCAGGGCTTCAAGCCCAGCCTCTGCCTGACACACCCCAGCTGGAACCCTCACTGGGGCCACAGACCAGGCCCGACCCCTCATTGAGCTCTGACCCTCCCTGAGTTCCAGACTAGCCCCCAACCCTGACGGCACAGCCCTGGCACATGCTGAGCCAGAAGGAGAGCTGGACAGCAAAGCGCCACTGACTCAGCAGCCCCCGTTCCCACGGCCCGCTCAAACCACGAGCACAGAGCAGGCGAGCGGCGGGGACAAGCCCAGCAAGAAAGAGGACCCGGTCACTCCACAGTCACTCCACGACCACTCGGGCCCCTCACACCCGCACTCTCCCCACTGACAGACGGCGCTCCCCTGTCCACCCCGGGCCCGCTGTTTAACGGCTCCATCGGGATGACAAGTTTTAGCGACGGAGGTTATTTTCCAAGCCTGACTCCAGGGCAGAAAGGAGGGTAGAACTTGACGTTCAGATAAATGCCAACATCCTCCTTTTCTGCCACTGGGCTGATGCCCCAGAGAGTTCTTGTCAACTGCCTGGGTGGACGGCTGCCACTCCGCCGGGACGCTGCGCCCAGGCTCTCCTCCCGCTCGCCAGCTGCCTCGGCCTGGCCTCCTCTGCTGGACCGCCCCAGGGCTCGGTCCTCGGACCTCCTCTCGGCACCATCGACACCCTCTGCCTCAGCGACTGCCGCGTCCCGTGGCTTCCCAACCCGCCCGTGTGCTGGTGAACTGGAGGTGCATTTAGGAGTCAAGCGCCCCCACCCCTCGCGCTGGGGGCCAGACAGGCACCGCAAACTCCACTCATCCTCAACGGGCCCCTTGAAGCCCCCCAACCCTTCGTCTCCTGCATCTGGGTCAGCGCTGCTCCCAGCTGCTCAAACCATACCCTTCTGTCACCCCTAGTTTCTTTTCCTCTCCCCCCACAGGCAGTCCTTTAAATAGTGTCGGCTCACCCTAAAATCCCACCGAGAAGTGGCCCCCTTCTCACCCCTCCACTGCTAATGTCCATCATTTCTTACCTGGACGTCTGCAGCAGTCTCCTACCTGGCCTCCCGGCTCCCACCCCGACCCTCCGTCAGCCTCTCCTTCTCCAAGCAGACCAAGTATATCAGATGATGTCACACCCCTGCTCGAAACCACTGGCTTCCCACAACCCCAGACTCCAAGCTCCTTCTCGTGGCCCGTGAGGGCCCGTGTGATCTGACTCCTGAGATTTCAGCGCACCACAGACCACAGCCCCCATGTGCTCACGCCACTGCCGCCACACCAGCCTCTCTGCCCGCTCCCGAACGTTCCAGGCCCTTCCCGTCCTGGAACCTCTACACTTACTGTTCCCTCCGCCTAGAACATTCTCCTTCCAGCTGCTTGGGTGGCTTAGCCTCCACTCCATGCAGTTCTCTGCCCAAATGTCACCCCATCTGAAGCAGTATTACTTCTCCCATCATTCTTTCTCACTGCGTTTTATATAGCACCTCACGTCACCACCCATTAAGTTATTTATTTTGACAAATTACAATTACTGATGAGAGAATGAACAAATGAAAGCTCCCTGGGGGCGGAGACCACATGCTGTGCCCCCCTCACCCCCTGGTCCTGGCGTGTGGCCCGGGGTCTGCTTTCAGCAGGGGCTCGGTGTTTCCTGGGGAGCACACAGGCCTGAGCCTCAGAGGGGGCCAGGCCAGCGGGAGCTGTGGTGCACACCAGCACCAAGGCCACGCCAGGGGAGGGGAACCAAGGGGAACCCAGGGGAACCCAAGACAGAACCTGGACACCCCACAAGGAAGGGACAGAGGAGCCCACGATACACTCCAGGAAGGAAGCGGCCCCCAGAGCACGGCTGACTTCCTCAGGACGGAGAAGGCACACAGGGATGCGCCCGCCAGACCCAAGGGCTCACCTCTTGATCTGCTCCTCGATCTGTTTCACCAGCAGCGACTCGCCGCCGCTGAGTCCCCCGGGGCCCGGCGTGGCCCTGGGGCCGCCTTCGCTGGGCTCCACGGCCCCGTTGAGCTCCAACGAGCGGCCCAGTAAAGAGCGCACGCGCTTGGACCGCATGTCCAGGATGGTGTCGGTGTAGCCCACCTCTTCCAGGTACCTGCGGGGAGGCAGAACCAGAGCGGGTCAGGGACCTTGTGGCTTCTTCATACGCTGCGGGGGGCCGATGCAAATTGGGCCAGGCTTTTTGGAGGAGCAACTTCAGACTATACATCAAAATTTCAAAGAAGCATACCCCTGACCCCGCCGTTTCCCCTTTGAGACTATTTCCAGTGGAAGCCTTTCTACACGTGCACAGTGCTGTTACAGATGCTCACGGAGACACTGCACATACGGGTGAGCCAAAACGCAGGGGCCAAACTACACGTTCGCTGCTGAGGACTGTGGAAGCAAATGACTGCTGGGACACTACGCACAAGATAAACGGAGCAGAGTGCCAAGGGAAGAGGGCCATGATGAACAGTGGAACAAAAACTCTAAGTTAGGCGTTCCTTACAATTCAAGTGTTTGTGGGAAAAAAAGAACGTGCATATAAGTATAGACCACACACAAACACACATTTGTATCACGCCCCTCGCTAGGCCTAGAGAGAAACACACTAAACTTAAGAGCAGTGACCTCTGGAGAGCGAGATTGGGGATATTAATAGGAACTTCTGGCATTTACTCTACTCACTTCTACGAATGAGCATTTATTACTTCTGCAATTACAAAAACTGAAGCCAGCTGGGACTGGTCTAAAAGCTGAAAAATGGGAAAAAAAATCAACTATCAGTATCTGTGGTTTCAAAAGACTGGAGACAGAGAGTCCCATGCTGGTCCTCAGGAGGCGCCTCCAGAGCCTCTTCTGTTGAGCCTGCCCCTGCCCCTTTGGGAACATCAGACAGCGCCTGCCTTGGCCTGCTGTCTGGCCTGCTATCTCACCTCGGGTGCCTGTGTGTCCAACGCTTCCCCTCCCCACCAGTGGAGGGGCAGGAAAGTGTGGTGTGGAAGGAGTTGGGCTCTGGGGACAGGCTGCCCGAGATCACACCTCAGACCCTCCGCTGATTAGCTGTGACCTTCCATAAACAGATACCCTCTCTGCCCCTTGGTTTTTTCATCTGTGAAAACGAGGGGAATGCTAGCAGTTACACCACACGGGGGTTTATGTGAGGAATCCTTGTGTGCAAAGCGTTTAGCACGGTGTCAGGCTCATAACAGGTACCTGGCAAGCGTTGCCTGTGATGATCTTTCTGTTGTCACTGTTTGCACACCCTTTAAGCTAGCAATTGCACTCCCAGATATTCAGCTTAAGGAAATCAAGGATATGGACAAATAACTTCCTGGTGTTTGTTACACTGTCTACTGAAAAAACACCTTCAACGAAATACACAAGAAGAGACTGGCCATAGGAAGTTATGATTATCCACGTGACAGATTACTATACAGGTCTTGAAATGTTGCAACATAACTAATTTATGTGGGAAAATGTTCACAACACTTAGCAAAAGCAATGCATTATGAAACACTGCGAAGAGGGAGCCCCGACTTTTATAAAACACACACACACAGACACACACACACACACACACACACAGGCACAAATACATATCCACGGAAGAGAAAGCATATGTGCCAAAATGTTTACAGGGGCATGAAATTCCTTGGGTGGTGGAATTACGAGTGATTTTTATTCTCTTCTTTCTGTTTCCCTATGTTTCCCAAGTTTTCTAAAACACACACATCTCTTTAATAAAAAACAATTTAACATTACCCCTGGGGAAAAAAGGCACAGAGGCACTTGGGGTCGCTTTCCAAGAGTGGGGATCCCCCCCACACCTGCCTCCTGCAGGGAGTCTCCCCTTGCTCTCCCCGACAGGGTGACGGGCCGGCTCAGCTGTGGCCAGCAGGGATCCTGATAGCTCAGGGTCCCCAGTGGGGATAGGAAGGACTGTGGAGTCTTCGGGCTCATCTCTCAAGCCAAACATGCCTCCTCGCCCCCCAGCCCCCACCCTGCCCTCCACACACTCACTGTCGGAGAAGCTGCCGCCCCTCTTTCCACACCAGCGGGCTGTTCTCCAGGGTGACCGACTCCAGCGGGCCATTGGAGACTGGAGGGTGGAGAGAAGGGAGGCGGGCTGTCTTGGTCAGGGCACCACCACGCACCCATCACCTCCTCCACCGTCCTCACCCTCACACCCAAACCGGTCACTGGGGAGCCCCTTCCTGCGAGCGTCTGAAGCCTCCCTCTGCCCCCGTGCTCCTCCTCTCTAGTCTCTGGGTCACTTCCCCAACCATTCCCAGACTACCCTCAGGCTCTACTTATGTTATTTTCCCACACGAGAAATGGGCTCAGTTCTGAGCGAACGGGCAGACTCGACCGCGTCCCAGCCTGGCTCTGCCGCTTCCCGGCTGTGTGGCCTTGAGCAGGTTAGTTTACCTGAGCCTCAGTTTCCTCTTCTGAGAAACAAAGTAAATAATCTCAGCATCTACCTCTTGGGATTGTTGTGAGAATTAAATGAGACAATCTGTTTTATTCATCGAATATTTATCGGGCACCCACTATGTGCCTGGCTAGGTGCCTGGACTACATCAGTGGACAAAACCTCCTGCCCTGGTGCAACTCACACTCTGGCCGGAGGAGTCTGACATGAAGAACGATCACCGCCAGCCTGGCCTCGAAGGCCCTGACCCCGTGAACACACCACGCTCCTTCACGTCTCCGTGCCCCAGTACACTCTTCCCTCTACCTGGAGTGCCTTCCCTACTTCCCTGATGATGAACTGATGCCTCCTTCCAGGAGCGCAGACTGCCGGGCCTTGTGTGTCTGTCTCTCTCACACAGGGACAGCAGGCAGCACTCCCAGCCTTCTTCACCCCCTGCCCCCACTCCCCCGAGCGCCCAGCACAGGCCCTGGCAGAGCAGCCTACGGGGGAGGGACGCTGAGAGTGAGACCCAAACCGCTCCCCACCCCCTCCCCACCCCGGCCAAGCCTGCTTTCTGTGGAGCACGGTGAGAGAGACGTGGCCCATCTCAGCTTTCCTCTGTCACATTCGGCTTTGTTGGGAGGGGGCAAGAGGGGAGGATCGGGCGTGGGTACCTTGTTCCGACAGTTCTGGTTTCTTCTCCCCTTGGTTCAGGTCTGTCCCGAATTTCAATTTATGATATTTGGCCCTAAAAGATCAAGCGATTAACCAGTGAGAGACACGGAAGAGTAGACAGGGCCAGCCCCCACCTCAGGAATCCCAAATCCCAGGTTCTCTCTAATCAGCTCTCCTCCCTCTGAAGCTGAGCTGCCCGATTAGGAAGCAGCCCAGGCGGAGGGGGCATCACGGATGGCACTGTGAAGAGCCCACTCTTTGGAGTCAGGCAAACTGGGTTGCTATCCCAGCTCCAGAGTCCTTGAAGAAGTCCTCACCCTCCGGAAGCCTCACCTGTACCCATTAGGCCACTGGAAGGGATAAATGAGACAATGAATACATGGCGTTTGGCACGCAGTGCGCCACCACCATTACGAATACTGTTATCAGCTGTTTACCCCGAGTCCCACCCACTATTTCCTGTTCTGTCCCCCTCTCCTGGAACCATGCAGGACTGGGTGACGGGGAAGAGAACGCTTGATCCCAATGGCTTGATCCCTGAAGGCAGGACGGGGGACAGCAGGGCTCACCTTTCCTGCTTCAGTGCATATTCTAACATCTTGATCCGCCGCACCAGGTCTGTCTTGAGATTCTCTTGCCCCTTCCTTTCTCCCTGGAGGAAGGCCACCTGAGCCTGCGGGGGGGAGAGAAGGAGACAGGAAGACAGCAGGGCTCAGGCTCACTGACATGTGTCCCTCACTCACTCAGGGACAATCAGCTCCAGCCCTGCCCCCACAGCGACACCCAGCAGCCACTTCTTCAGGCGTGAAGACCCTGAGCCAGGGTTCCACGGAGCGGTGAAAGGGTGGCTGGATCTGTCTCCATGTCACCCACGATGAAACAACTGAAGAGAAGCCCTTAACCCCTGAAATTAAATAGGGACAGCCTGGGCCTAACTTGGTCCCCACCTCTGGGGAGGAGGTGGGCCAGGGAGGTATTAACAGCCCTGGGCGCCTCCTCCCCTCCCCAGGCAGGTGCTGTCCCTAAGGCTGCTGGTGGAGGTGGCGTGCCACTACTCCCACCAGAGCATCTGTCTCTGGGAGGCGTGGGAAGCTACTTCTGGCGTTTAGGGATAAGAGTGGGCGGCTCGGCTCAGCTCCCGCTGCAGCGCAAAAGCTTCCCCACCCGACCCCCACGGTGGGGACCAACCTTTCCACTGGAGTCTGCCCAGGGTGAGGGAGGCGTGCCACAGCCACGACCCAGGGCCCCTGCCAACCACTTCACACTGTCTGCTGGCATGGGCTGCCCCAGTCTGCTCTGGTCTGTCAACAAGTCTTTTGGAGACACTGGGCCAACGGCCTTTGAGGCAGGATCTTGGCCCTTGACCAGGCTCCGGAAGCCCAGTGCCAAAGCCCTGAGCACAGGGCTCCTCCCTGGCTTCTCCCCAAGGCTCCTCTGCTCCAGGCTTGGCTCGGCCACTTACTCGCTGCATGATCTTAGGCAGGTCATTGGCCCTCTCTGAGCCTCCGTTTCCCCTCACGTGTTAAGTTCTTCTCAGTCCAAAGCCTGGCACAGAAGAAAGGCTAACAAATGCCAGCTCCTACCTCTTATTATTTTTATTCTCCCTGTCCGTTCTTCTAGAATCTTGAAATGGGCCCAGTTCTTTAAGAGAGCTAGGATCCCTCTGAGACCTGAGGCCCATCGAGCAGAGCTGTCTGTGGCTTATAGGCCTCTTGCCCCACAGGCAGCTGCGCCTTCCTGGAGCCAATCCTCACACATCAAATGCTTACTGAGGAACTTCAACAACTCCCCCAGAAGCCCCCAGTCGCCCCAGACACCTTTTCCAGGCGGTGAACATTCCCAAAGCCTCACGCTCAAGGACTGTCCGTTGTTGGCGGCCTCTCAGACGCCCATGAACACGCCTCTTCCTTGCCTTGGGGCTCAAAGGGCCCTGACCTATCTGCCCCTAGCACTTGCAGCACAGCACAGCCCTGTGCCCACAGGCTGCCTATCACCCCTGTCCTGCTCCAGGGACCAGGCCTCTCCCGCAGGTTAGCATAGAACCAAATGTGTGCTAAGTATTGCCAAGCACTGGCTAGGGCCGGGGGCCAGGGAAACAGGCACACTCAGACACCTCTGGTGGCGCCATAAATTGACAAACCCTTCCGGGAGGGCAATCTGGCTATATCCACAAACATGTTAAATGCACATTCCTTTTGCCCTAGCAGTTCCACTTCTAAGGAATTTACCCCACAGGCATAATTGCAATGGTAGGCTTCCTTCTGAAAAAATAAAAAGGCATATATGTATACTAATGTATGACAAAAGTATCATTCATTCATTTATTCACTCCACAAATATTTATTGAGTCCCAACTATGTATCAGATACAGTTGTGGACAGAGGATACAGCACTGAACAACATGAGGTTTATATTTTAGAGGATGATGTGGGAAAAACAACGAACAAATAAATACACGTCACAGGTACGCTATGGAAAAGAAACCTCATCTGTCCATTGAGAGAAAGGGACTCCCCCCAATACTTTTTTCTTTCTACACTTTAATCAGCGTATATGTACATACACACCTAAGGCCAGACAGGCGGACTCATACATGATCAACGTCTCGGAAGTTTGAATTTCTGTCCTTTGTGTACCTTCTCAGTCACCCTGAGGTCTACTCTGTCCATGAGTTGTTAGAAGGTGGGGGAGTGGTGGAGAAGAAAAGGTCGATCAGCAAATACAAGTCCGGGGTCACGGCCTGCCTGTGCCCTCACCCTTCTGGGCTTCCGTCCATGAGCTTCTGTTTCCCAGTGTCTGCGTGGCCTGCTGAGCCCACACGCGTTCAGTATCTGACACTGGTGACCGCCTGTGACGGGCCAGGTTCTATGTGAGGTGCTGGCGAAGGAACGGAGAAGACGAGTGCCTCCTGTCCCCGCAGAGCCCTCAGTCTGGCTCAGGCGACAGACAAGAGCAGCCACAACTACAGGACATGACTAGGATCCCAGGGAGGGAGCAGAGGTTAGGGGAGGGACACCCAACCCACTTCTGGAGTGAAGAAGTGACAGTTCAGCTAAGACCTGAAGGCTGATTAGCAGTCGGCCAGGGGCTGGAGAGTGCAGCTGGCCGAGGCCAGAGACAAGGGTGGCACGGTCGGCTTAAGGAACTCTATAAAGGCCAGTATGGCTGCATCTGAATGTGTAAAAGGGTTAGTGAGGAAAATCAGAGAAGCTTGCAGGCCCGACAAAGGATCGCAGACCATGTGAGCAAGTCTGAAATTCATCCTAAGAGCACAGGGGAAGCTATGGAAGGGTTTTTCAAGCAGAGAAGAGATAATAATCAGATTTGCATCTTACAAAGGTAATTCCACAAGCTATAAAGTGGAGAAATGATAGCTGCAGGGGGCAAGGGGAGGGCAAAGCTAAAGGCCAAGAGACCAATCACAGAAGGAGGCAATCCCAGGAATCCCAGGGAGAAACGACGGGGGGCCCAGACTAGGATCAGGCAGGGGGCAATGAGTGGATTTAAGGTGTTAAGGAGGTGACCCTCACCTGTGGGGGAAGAAAGTGGAGTCGAGGGGCAGAAAGCAGGGTCCAGAATCACGCTCAGACCTCACACCTGCTCAGCCTCCCGCACCCCCTTGCCCCACAGCAAGCCCTGATTTCCCTTCTCCTAATGATGATGCAAGAATCTCACTCTGGGGGACTTCCCTGGCAGTCCAGTGGTTAGGACTCTGCGCTTCCACTGCATGGGACACGGGTTCGATCCCTGATCGATCGGGGAACTAAGATTCTGCATGCCGTGCGGTGCAAAAAAAATCTCACTTTGCTCTGTGGTCCTCTTCCCAGTTCCTCTGGCAAAGAAGGGAAAAAAGAGAACCAGAAACATGTGGCTGAAGTGTCCCGAGCTGGCGGAATGCCACAGAGAAGGGAAGTGCTGGTGGCCAGTCCCTCCCACCCCGCAAACACCAGCAGCCGCGGCTGCCTGATCTGCTGGCAGGTAAGGCTGGGATCTGGAAGTTTTCTACCCACCACGTCCACCCACTGCCACTCGGAGACAGGGCCGCCGCCTCTCCTCCACCCAGGCGGCATGGAAAAAGCTTCCGGAGGGGCCTGAGCATCTCCGTCCTCCCGGGGGCCGCTGATGACTCTCTGCACCCCAACCTTTCTGTCCCAGCCCGCTCCCCGTCCCCACTCAGTCCCATCTGGCCCTGCATCTCCTGCACTCCACTCGTCCTCCCCAGGGTCTGGGGGCTCCTGGCAGGGTTGAGTCCCCACGGATCCCCCAGAGCCCCTTGTGAGGCTGGCAGTGGAGACGGGCCAGCTCCATACCTTCTCCACCAGCTGCTCCTACATGAATGTCCAGTTCAGGCCCCGCCCCCACGGTTCCTCTTGTCCTCAAAGAGCTCGCTCCCCTTTGCAGAAGTACCAGAGACCGTGGGCAAAGCCACGCAATCAAAGACTCAACGGCGTCAGTGTGTACAGTTCTCTGTAACCTCCTGCACAAACCAGCCTTCTCTATTAGCCTGGAAGTTTCTGAAGGGCAGAAACCGCATCACCTCCTTCTGAGAATCCCCCTATCTGGCAAAGTCCTGCTTATTATCAGACCACGTTGATGCCACCTCCCTGCTCCCATCTTCGGGCGCCTCCTGGCAGGACCTCACGAGAGGCTGCCTTTTCTGCCGCTCCCCACACGCTGACTGCACGTGGGTCCTGTGCCAGGAGCAGCTGCACGCAGCTACTTGGAGAAAAGGTATTCAGAGTTTATCAGAAAAATCTGACGCAGTCCAGGCCTTAAAGGGTCTTACAGGAGAAGTCACACCTCCCTAAGTGATAAGGGCTCGAGTAGAAGCGTATAAAAAGGGGTGCTGCTGCTGGGAGTGTAAACGTGGGGCGACTTGGCACAACTAATCACTCCTTTATAAACACATTTGTTCTACCATTCCACCCATCTATTCTGCTGTATGCTCACGGGGAACCCAGCGACATTCACTGCAGCCGCTTCCGACGGGCAGAAACGGGAAACAACCTAAAAGTTCAGCAACAGGGCTCAAACTAAATGAGCTGCGGTACAGACACCAGTGGAATGGAGTTTTCAAAAATAATAGGATCTCTCTCTGCTGATATGAAAGGAACACAAAGACACATGAGTATGTGGGAAAAAAAAGTCACCGAATGATGCATGTAGTATGATCTCATATATTACACACATAGAGGTGAATTACTTTCATAGCAATAGCAGTTGGGGGGGGGAACTTTCCCTTTACACTAGCGTGTGTGTGTGTGTGTACACATCTATACACGCAGACGCTTCTGAGATCTTTGAATTTTTACTAATGTAACGGAACAAAAGAAAATAAAAGTACAAAGTAAGAGATGCTGGAGCCTAGACAAAGAAGAGCCTAACTGGGTGCTATCCACAACTTCCTCTCAAACGCCAAGAAGGACCACTAAGTGCGGGAACAGACACATCTTTTCTCTTGTTTGTCTCGAAGATGAGGAAGCGGGGTGGTGAGTGCTGTAGGGTACACTGGTCTGTTACGAGCGCTGGATGATCCTGGGGAGGCCACTGGGTTTCCTTGGAACAGGCTTCTCATCTGTCCTGGGCGTCAGAGAGGTAATAATACATGGGCTTGAAAGCCCACAGACCACCCCTGCCACCCACAGGCTGTGACCCTAGATAAATCACTGACCTTCTCAAAGCCTCCATTTCCTCTTCTGATTATTTAAATAAAAAGGGGGTGGTGGTGGAGGGGGAATAATATCACTTACCCTCCCAGAATGTTGCAAGGATTAAATGATACCATGTATCTGAAGTGCCTAATACAGTGCCTGGCACATAATATGTGCTCAACAAACAGCAGCTGCTATCATGATTGCTAAGTGAGGGCAATGTCATTGGCCCTGCCTCCATAATGGGGTACTGAGAAGATCTAATAAGATGTACCCTGGGAAAGAGTTCTGGAAGTAGAGGTGGGACACCAAAGCAAGGGGTACTTACATAAGGATTTCTCTCCCACTCCAACCCCAAGCCTCAGCCACCACACAGCTAAGATCCCTACTGGGGTGGGAGAATTGTGGGATGCTCTCTTTATTCACCCTAAGGACAAAATTCTAATCCGGTATTTACTTGGGTTCCCACCTCAACTAGATAGGAAACAGCAAATCGGAAGGGGAAAGACGAGCTGCTAGAAGCAGGTACTGACTTCTGCTAATAAGGCCCCAGCCCAGGGACCCTTCAAATCCTCACAACTCTGATACCCAGGCTCCTCATGACACTCTGCCAATCGACCCACACTTCTCAAGGTCACAAAACCCAGTCCAGCCTCAGCCTCTTCCAATCACCATCCGAGGGCACATCCCTCCCCCAAGCTACTGCACAAACCACAGGGTCCTTTCCCAGAAACTTCCACAAACACCTCCCCCCAGGATCCTTCTGCGATGCTTCCTGTGGCTGCCTTCCTGCTCTACAAAATGCTCCCCCTGCCATCCCTCAGGTCCCCCGGATTCCTCCTCACATTCTCCATCCCGCCTCCCATCTCCACAGCTGGACATGTTTGACCCTCCCCCACTCCAGTTCGGGGTTCTCCATCCGACTTCCTACACACTTCCCATCTCAGGGCGGGAGTCCCCACTCCTCCACACCCCCAAAGAGTTTCGGCTCTCAGGCTCTTCCAACACAGGTTCTTGGGGCACGTCCTGGCCCCGTCCGTGCTTCCGACCCAGGGACCCCCTCCCCTGCCCTCCGAAGCCACACCTGCCAGGGCTCCCCAAAGTTTCCTCCTCAGAGGGGAGGGCACACATCTTCATCGGGGACCCCCCGACACCTTGCTCTCATCCCCCGAGTCCTCAACACAGCCGTCTTTCAGTCGCTGCTGTCCAAACGCTCCGAAACACACCCGTCCCGAGCTCCCTGACTTCCTCTTCCGACTCACCCGGGTTACCCGCCCCGACCCTCTCTCGCCCCCAACGGATCCCAAGTTCCCCCGACGCCCCCCTCTCCCACCCGGGGCCCAGCGGGCTCCACCTCCAACGCGCACCTGGTCGGGGACGGAGTGGGAGTCCCTCGGCACCCTTGGAGCTTTTTGCTCACTCGCATACAAGATTCCTCCATCCCCTCTCATCACCCTTTGCTGAGTTCTCTTGGGGTCCCCTCGGAGCCCCGAGGCCACTCTCTCAGGAACCCTTCTGCCGGTCCGTTCACTCCCACTCCCACTTCCAGCCGGTTCTGCTCCCCTGCGCCCCTTCTCCCGGCGGCCGCGATCGGGCCCTCCCGGCCCTGGGCCCCCCTCCCGCCTCCAGCCGCCCGGGTGCCCTTAGGACCCCCCTCGGACGGCCCCTCACTCCGTCTCGGGGCCGGTCGCGGTCCCCTCCCGCCCCCCCGGCCGTCCCGGCGGCCATTGCTCCAAGATGGCGGCGGCGGCGGCGGCGGGTGAGGCCGGGCCGGGCCGGGCCGGGCCGGGCGGGGGGTCGGGGGTCCCGGGGCGGTACTCACCTGCAACTCGGCGCGCTCGGCCTCCCAGCGGGCCTTCTCCGCTTCGAAGCGCGCCCACTCGTGCTGGATAAAGTGTAGGATCCCGGGTAGGCTCAGGGGCTCCGGTCCCGCCGTGGGGCCGGGGCTCCCTCCACCGCCGCCTCCCTTAGCAGCCGGGCCGGGCCCGGGGGCGGGGGCAGAAACCGGGGCCGCCCCCGTCGGGCCGGGGCCCGCGCCGGAGCCGAGCGGGCGGCAGGAGGAGGCGGCGGCGGCGACCGCGGCGGCCGCTCGCTCCTCCATCATGGAGGCCCCGGGGCCGGCCCGCGCGCCCGCTGTGCCTCGCGCGCCTGCGCGGCCGCGCCAACAGTCGCGCGCGCGCTTGGTGGGGGCCGGGGGGGCCGGTGACGGGAACGAAGTCGGACGCGCGCCTCGCCCACCCGGGTCGACCCCGAAGGCGCGCGCGTTGCGGTGGGGGGGAAGGGGGCGGGGCGGGGCCGGGCGGGGCGCGCGCCCGAAGGAGGGCAAACGCGACCCAGGCCCGGCGCGAGGGTTGCCTTAGGGAAGCGCGGGACTTAAGGAGGGGCCGCTTTCTGCCCCTCTCCTCACGCTTCACCCCAAAGAAAGACTCTAGTCCTCTCCAGACCCAAACACCATTCTCGACAATCACTGTCACTCTTTCAGAGACAGAGCGACCACCAACGGTGGTTTCAGCAATGGCCCCATCCTGATTCCTGGCCCAGGTCGGTTGTCATGGTAACTCTTCCCAGTCGGGAACACCCTTAGCCTCCCCTCCCCTCCACCTTTGTGGTTATGGAGCTCCAAACCTGTCCTGGCCCTGCACCAGGAAGAGGTTGCTAAGGTAACCCAAGTCCCTGGTGGTCCTTATACCCCTACCCTCATTGGTTACTATGGCAACCTCACCTAGCACTCAGGTAGAAAGGACCCCAGCCACAAGGACACTGCTGAGGGAAACATCTCTTTCCCAACCCCTCCGCCCAGCCACCCAGTTGGCATTACCATGGTAACCATCTATCTCCCCCTTTCCCATCAGTTGGGGGGGGGTGTCTGTGGACCAAACCAACCAGGTGTTTTTATTTAGAGGAGATGCTCTGCTGAGGAGTAGTTGCTATGGTTACAAGGCCTGGACCATCCCCAGGGAGGTAAGAAACAAGCAAAGCCAAGTTCTGGTTACTATGGTAATGGGGGCAGTCCCCCTTCCAGTGACCCTAGGAACCAGGCCCACCAAGGTACAGGACATTTTAGGATTGTCTCTCAGGATGGAGTGTGTCTAAGAAAGGGGTTGTCATGGTAACACCTTCTGTCACTTCTAGCCTCACCTTTCTGGACACATTTATGAAAGAAGGGATGGTTATAGGTTGCTATGACATCCTTCCCTTCACTCCTTCCCTTCACAGATGCTTCAGGTGGTCCCTGAGCTTATGAGATTTAAAGAGAAATGATTCCTTGACCTTCTCATTGCCACTTTTGTAGGTAAAATGAAATTGTGTGAATTTGGCTGATTTGGGGTTTTCTGGTTTCTCCTTCCCTCAGCAGTGCAGCTGAGCTGGGCTGGAACCGCCCCCCTGGAGCTCCCTCAGCCTGCAACCTAGGAGGTAAGAAGCCCCTCAGTGTCACCTGCACTCACGTGGGAACTGCCCTTGTCCCCAAAGGTTTTTCCACACATCACTCCTTTTCTCTATCCATCACATTCCCATTCTACAGATGCAGCAACTGAGGCTCAGGCCAGGTGAAGTCTAGCCTGAAGTGAATGTGCATCCACTTACCTTGTTTTGTGGGCAATGGAGAGACAAAGTCTCAGCTTAACTGTCCTCTCCTCCCCTGACCACCTTTTCTCTCTCATGCTCCCTGCTGGTTTCCTGCTCTGTCTGTAAGTTGTTTGCAGGGATTTTGTCTTGTCTTCCTACCTCTGGAGGGCCTGCCCAACCACTGCCTGGTTCCCCCCGTGTCCTCAGAACACAGAGGGCACTCAATAAATGAGTTAATGAGTTGAATTAATTAATTAATGTGCCATATTCAGCTTTGAAAGCACCCATCAAGTGAGGGCAAGGGAAAGGGGTTATCTCACTGAAGATGGGCTGAAAGTTGGACTGTCTTTGTGGACCCAAAAGAGACAGCAGAGTTTATTGGCTAAAATCACAACACTGGAGCCAGCTTCCCGGTCAAATCCCAGGTCCACCACTTCCCAGCTGTGTGACCTTGGGCAAGTGACTTCACCTGTCTGTGCCTCAGTTTCCTCATCTTTCAGTGTGATCATAATGTGAAGATTAAACAAGTTAAGATCGGTAAAATGCTTAGAACAGGGACTGGCACATCAAGAGCAGCTAGAATTGTTGATATTATTATGATCCTTCAAAATCATCGTTTCATCTACTTTGCCCCAGTGAAGGAGTTTTGAGTCCTTACAGTTGGAGAAGCCAAGACTGACCTTGTCAGGGTACTAGATGATTCCTCTCTCTCACTACTCTGGTTCCCTCACCTCCTCATTTGGCTGTCATACCTCTGGTCTCTGAGAAACTGGCTTCTGTCCTCTGTCCTTTTGGGCACCTCCTGGCCCAGAGTCAGCCAGATAGCGCGTGGTGAGAACCAGGTTCCGGGGGCGGAGACCTGGGTTCTGCTCCCTCTGGCCTTCCTCTCTCTGTGCCGCAGGTTCCCCGTCTGAATAACAGGAGTCAGTCATTCATTCCACACAAATTTATTGAGCACCTGCTGTGTGCCAGGTACTGAGCCGTGTTCTGGGTGTACAGCAGGGAACAAAACAGACAAAACAAGAGACAAGATAAGTAAAATCTACATGAGAACTACTAGGGGAGGAAAATAGCCCAGGGATGGGACATAGGAAGTATGTGGGTGATAGGGAGAGGCATTTTTAAGTAGGGTGGCCAAAGGAAGGGATCACCGGACAGGTGACATTTGAGCAAAGACCTGAAAGCCAGGGGAGAAGGCATGCAGCTGCTACCTGGGGAAGAGTATCCAGGCAGAGGGAACAGCCAGTGCCACAGCTGGGGTCTCCTGGGTGTATTTGGAGAATGGTGTTTGGTGGCCCACGTGGCTGCAGCTGAGCGGGCACGTGGGAGAGGGTGGGGGATCACGTGGAGCCTTGTGGGTCCCAGCGAAGACTTTGGCTTTTCCTTTGAGTGAGTCTCGAGCCACAGAAGGCTTGAGCAGACGCAGGACAGAATCTAATTGAAGAGTGAACAGGATCCTTCTGGGCTCTGAGTGGAGCACAGACCATAGGGAACAAGGCCGAAGCAGGAGGAAGGTCTCTTTAGAATTGTTAGAAGATTCTGAAACCATCTAAGGGTCTCCTCTCTGTTTCTGTGTACCTGAGCGCTAAAATTCTAAGATTTTTAAGACCCCGAAGATTCTGTGGTTCCAACGGTTCCTCCCCCCCACAGTAATGTGAGTTGCCCAAGCTCAGTGGTATTGTCTGTCTCTGTGTGTTATGTGTCCCCGGGGCCTAGGACAGTGTGTGGTATGTTGTAGGAGTTCCACAACCTGGAAGGATGGAAGGAAGGAGGGATTGATCGAAGGTCCAGAAGGCAGTTCCAAGGTTCTGAAGAATAATAAGTCGCTCTGAAAGTGCAACTCAGATTCTTAAGTGCCATCTGAGTTGGGTCAGAGAAGGGCAAGCAGGCCTGGGATGGATGAAGAGGGATGAGAGGGCGTTTCTGGAGGGAGAGAGAGAGAGGAGACAGGGAGACCAGGGCAGGGCCCCAGGTGCATGGCCGCAGTGCAGAATTTGGCCCTGGGAACCTGAGTGGGCTTTACAGACACACAAAAACCCTGCCCCCAGTCACCATCTTTTCACCAAGTGCATTTTCAGTGCCCAGTCGTGTGGGAGGAACACAGTGGTGATTGAGACAGTCCTGGCTGTACCCTCCTGGGGCTCACAGTCTAGTGGGGCAGACAGAGCCATCCCCAGACAGTGCCAAACCAGAACAGGCAGCCCAGGGGTTCCGGGAGCCCAGAGGGGACTTCTGACTCAGCCTGTGGTTCAGGGAGGGCTTCCTGGAGGAGGGGCCATCTGAGCTAAAGCCTGAGCATAAGTGAGTTCTCCAGGAGAAAAGAGGCATGGGGAGAAGGGGTGTTCGAGAGGAGACTCTTCTAGGCAGGAGGAACAGGATACACAAAGGTTTAGAAATAAGATCTGTTTGAAGAAAAGTCCAAGATGGCTTAGGCACAGAGTTCGAGGATGCATGGCAGGAGATGGGGCTGGAATGGTGGCAGGCAAGGGCCAGGTCATACAAGGCCTGGTGGGACTTTGTAGGAAACTTAGACTTTCTCCCCAGGGCACTAGGGAGCCATGGCAGATTCTGAGCAAGAAAGGGAGAGGTCAGATTTGTGCTTTATGCAGACCCCTCTGGCTGCCACGAGGAGGGGACTTAGGAGACCGTGGGAGGCTGGGTGGGGATCTGGGTGAACCGGGGTTGAAGGGAGAGCTGTGGGAATGGGGAGGAGGGGGTCAGAAGTATTTAGGAGGTAGGCAGATTAGCGGGGTCTCTGACGTCCCCTTCTCCGGGAGGGGCAGAACCTATGAAGATCCTTCATGGGGAAACTTTAGTATCTGCTCAGAAGAGAGAGTTAGTTATTCCTTCTGTGCTGGAGACCAGCCAAATCTTCAAGTTGTGATGGGGACATGGAGACAGCGCCGCCTGGGGGTTCCTTAGGAATGTGGCCCGTGAATAGAGGTGGAGGTGCCCTATGGAGGGAGCACAGCCTCTTTGGATGCAGCCCACTCTACTTCAAAAAAAAAAAAAAAATGATTTTTTAATTGTGATAAAACACACATAACAAAATTTGTCATCTTAACAGTTTTCAAGTGTGTAGTTCAGTAGTGTTAAGTATATTCATATTATTGTGCAAACAATCTCCAGAACTTTTTCATCTTGCAAAACTGAAACTCTATACCCATTAAACAACAACTCCCCGTTTCTGCCCCCTCACAGCCCCTGGCAACCACCATCTACTTCCTGTTTCTATGAGTTTGACCCATTCCATTAAAAAAAAATTAATTAGTGGCCAACATTACAAACTGGAATAATTCTATGATTTAAGAAAACATTTCTAGCTTTCCTTGCAAAACCAAAAACATCTGGCTGACCATCAGGAAAGAGATGGCCAGATGGCAGAGGATTTGAGGAAGTGAGAAGGAGGCAGCAGGGGAGGGGCTTGGTGGCCAAGGCTCTGACCCTGGGGCCAGGGTTTGGGGGGGTGGGAAGGGAAGAAGAGATCAGGGGTGAGAGCAGGGAATGAATGGGGTCTGGGCATTTATAACTGAACCCGAATCTGAGTGAGAAGTTGACAATGAATAAAAGGGTGGGACTGAACAAGGAAGAAGGGAAGGTGATTCATTGGATAAAAACTTCCTGAGCATCTAATGTGTACCTGGCTCTGTGCTGAGTAGCCTTGGGGACCCAACAGTGACCAAGACAGGCTCAGGACCTGCCCTCACACAGACTGGTCCCTACTCACTAATGAATTAGAGTGGTAGGCTAGAGTCGGGGAACCCAGGGGGCTGAAGGAGCCCAGAGGGGGTTGCATGACCCAGCCTGGGATCAGGGAGGGCTTCCTGGAGGAGGAAATGTCGGAAGTGAAACCAAATAAGGAAAAGGCTGGGAGAGGAAGACAAGGCTGAGGATGGGTGGGGGGGTTTCTGACAACCAGCTCCAGTCTCCCCTTTCATCCCTGCTCCCCAGGATAGCCGGGAAGCCCAGCTAAGGGCCTGACTTCAGCCCCATGCGGCTCACCCGCTGCCAGGCTGCTCTGGCAGCCGCCATCACCCTCAACCTCTTGGTCCTGTTCTATGTCTCGTGGCTGCAGCACCAGCCCAGGTTCTCCCCGGCCAGGGGCTCCCGCCGTGGATCTGCCTCCGGCCCCCGGGTCACCATCTTGGTGCGGGAGTTCGAGGCCTTTGACAATGCTGTGCCAGAGCTGGTGGACTCCTTCCTGCAGCAGGACCCAGCCCAGCCGGTGGTGGTGGCAGCCGACACGCTCCCCTACCCGCCTCTCGCCCTGCCCCACATCCCCAGCGTTCGCCTGGCGCTGCTCCAGCCCGCCCCGGACCGGCCCGCTGCAGCCTCGCGCCCCGAGACCTACGTGGCCACCGAGTACGTGGCCCTGGTGCCCGACGGGGCGAGGGCCGAGGCACCGGGCCAGCTGGAGCGCATGGCCGAGGTGCTGCGAGCGGGAGGCGCACGCCTGGTGGCCGCTCCTGTTGCTTCGGCCAACCCTGCCCGGTGCCTGGCCCTGAACGTCAGCCTGCGGGAGTGGACGGCGCGCTACGGCCCGGCACCCTCCGCACCCCGCTGCGACGCCCTGGACGGGGACGTCGTGGTTCTCCTGCGCGCCCGCGACCTCTTCAACCTCTCGGCGCCCCTGGCCCGGCCCGTGGGCACCGGCCTCTTCCTGCAGACCGCCCTCCGCGGCTGGACGGTGCAGCTGCTGGACCTGCCCTTCGCCAGGGCGCGCCAGCCCCCGCTGACCACGGCCCACGCGCGCTGGAAGGCGGAGCGCGAGGGGCGGGCACGGCGGGCGGCGCTGCTGCGGGCACTGGGCATCCGCCTGGTGAGCTGGGAGGGCGGGCGGCTCGAGTGGTTCGGATGCAACAAGGAGACCCCGCGCTGCTTCGGGACAGTGGTGGGCGACACGCCGGCCTACCTGTACGAGGAGCGCTGGACACCCCCGTGCTGCTTGCGTGCGCTGCGCGAGACGGCCCGCTACGTGGTGGGCGTGCTGGAGGCGGCCGGCGTGCGCTACTGGCTGGAGGGTGGCTCGCTGCTGGGGGCGGCCCGCCACGGGGACATCATCCCGTGGGACTACGACGTGGACCTGGGCATCTACCTGGAGGACGTGGGCAACTGCGAGCAGCTGCGGGGCGCTGAGGCGGGCTCGGTGGTGGATGAGCGCGGCTTCGTGTGGGAGAAGGCCGTGGAGGGCGACTTCTTCCGCGTGCAGTACAGCGAGAGCAACCACCTGCACGTGGACCTGTGGCCCTTCTACCCTCGAAACGGGGTCATGACCAAGGACACGTGGCTGGACCACCGGCAGGATGTCGAGTTCCCCGAACACTTTCTGCAGCCTCTCGTGCCCCTGCCCTTTGCCGGCTTCGTGGCGCAGGCACCTAACAACTACCGCCGCTTCCTGGAGCTCAAGTTCGGCTCCGGGGTCATCGAGAGCCCCGAATACCCCAACCCAGCACTCCTGAGTTTGGCAGGAAGCAGCTGAAGCTCCAGCATCTGATCTTGGAGTCAGGAGCACATTCGGGCACAGGGCATTGTCCTTTGTCTTGGTGCTGCTGGCGTTTGGTGGGCGGGCCAGGGACGCCAAGCCACCCTGCTGGGCCCAGCACAGCCCGGGACATCAAAGGTGTGCCCTGCCCCAAATTTCCAGGGCTGGGGCACAGTTTTGGAAAGAGAGGGAGAAAGAGTGTAGTTTCTGGGGCCAGACTGCTGTGTCCCAATTTCTCTGCGCCTCGGTTTCCTCCAGTGTGTGCCCTCAGGGTCTAGCACACAAAGAGCCCCAGGACACTTGGCCGTTGGGGTTGCTTCCGCCACTAGAGGGCGCCCTTGTCCTACCGTGGGGCCAAGGCGAATGTAAGCCCGTGACCTCTGTTCCACGGCTTTCACGCCTCTTGAGCCTTTGGTCTTCCCTCTAGCCTCCTGTGTCTGGCGGGACAGGATGACTAAATCCCCTTCTTTCAGAAAACGACCTCCTTCCCTCCTGGGAGAGCGCTGTGAGGTGCATGCTGCTCTTAACCCCATCTTGCAGAGAAGAAAACAGACTCTGAGGTGCGGCTGTGGTTAAGAACCGGGTTCTGGATCCCGGCCCCTCTCCATTTAACTGTTACCTCATTATTTTAGCTCTCTGCACCTGTTAGCCACTCGCAAGGTGGGGTAAACAATAATCATAGCTCACATTTACTGAGCATTTACTGTGTATCAGGCATCGTTCTCAGTATTTCACACAGAGTAACTGACTTATCCCTCACCTTGACCCTCTGAGGTGAGAGCTGCTGTTATTTTTATTTCACAGATGAGGAAACTGAGGCCAGAATGGTAAAGCCACTTGTCCAAAGTCAGACAGCTTGGGAAGTGTCAGAGAGGGGACTTGAACCCAGGCTGGCAGTCTGTAGCCTGCGTTGCCGTTGCCTGCTATGCCCCTCTCTGGTGATAGTACCCAAGGGGGGCTTTGGGAAGCCACACGGCTTAGCAGGTAAAGCGACAGCAGCCTTCCTCTTGTGTGCACCTAAGAGGAGATACTGTTTGGGCATGTACCTCCAATAGGTATATTTATTTATAAATTATATCCAGGTACTACTAGCATTCTGTATATTAGTAATAAGGCTTAAATTATTCCATTTTAAAATTAAAAATAAATAGAGAGGGTTTTGTTTACCAGCCTCATCCCAGTGACTTGTCCTGCACACCCCTTGGGTGTACGCACCTGGCTTTGAGACCACAGGCTCTGAAGTGGGAGAGGCCTGGGTTCAAATCCAAGTGCTTCAAATCTAAATCCCACTGTGAACTTGGGCTACCAGTGACTCTGCCTCTCTTCACCTTGGCTTTGCACCTGGGAAACAGGGGTAATGGTGACCCTCACCCCACAGGAGTGCTGTGAGGCACTTGGGTGGTAAAGGGGTCGGGAGTCAGGGCTGGGTGCGGCTCCTGGCTTGGCTACTTACTTTCTTTGTGACCTTAGGCAAGTCACTGCTTCACTGAGCGGGTGGCGGGGATTGGTGATATTGCAGAAGCGTGAAGCCCTTGGAGGAGGAGGCTTCACAGATCAGCAAGAGAAGATAAATGCCAATTTGGTCCAGATTCCTGAGGCTCAGACATCCGAAGCCTGACTTATAACGCAGTCTCTGTTTTTAACCACTGAACCTGCCAATGGCTCGCAGTCTGTTAGGTTCCCAGGGAGCATTCTGGAAACATACGGGGATGATTTGGATTATTGCTGTGATCGGACCGTGCTCTTGGCTCTTGGAAGGCACGGCCCAGGGATGGAGATGTCTTATAATATATGCAGGGCACCTCCACCCAGTGAAGCAGGGTCCCTTGTCACATACTATTTTAAAATGTCCCATTGGGCATTCATGAAGGACGGTGATGTTAAAAATATTTTGCAACTGGTGTGGTAATATAAATACATAAATCAATATCTGCATCACATCTTAAAATATTTTTTTAATTCTCAAAATAATCAATATTAGCTATCTATATATACATATTTCTTTAAGTTGTTGCCAAGAACATAAGTTGAAGCTCAAATCACTCTTAAATTGTTGTAATGGTTTTGTTTCATTTAGAAATTGTTGGTGTGATTTCTTGATTGGCACAGCTGTATATACATAAAATAACATGTTATATATGTACATATGGATATTTAAAATAACCTTGTCTTAGCTGTGGTTTGATAAGGGAACCACATCAAATGCTATTAGCAACTTCCCATTAAATTGAGACTCATTAGGACTTGAGATCTCAATAGATAAAGAATTTCTCTTAGCAGCAACTGCAGTGTTTTGGTGTTTTTCTCCTCTCTTTGCTGTTCCTGAACTAACAGCAATTACATCTGAAACTTTTCTAGCCCTTAAAATACTGTCTTGGGGCTTCCCTGGTGGCGCAGTGGTTGGGAATCCGCCTGCCAACGCAGGGGACACGGGTTCGTGCCGCGGTCCGGGAAGATCCCACATGCCGCGGAGCGGCTAGGCCCGTGAGCCACAACTACTGAGCCTGTGCGTCTGGAGCCTGTGCTCCGCAACAAGAGAGGCCGCGATAGTGAGAGGCCCGCGCACCGCGATGAAGAGTGGCCCCCGCTCGCCGCAACTGGAGAAAGCTCTCGCACAGAAACGAAGACCCAACACAGGCAAAAATAAATTAATTAATTAAATAATTTTTAAAAAAAAAATATATATATATTGTCTAATAGTTTTGTCTATTCAATATCTTTATTACCAAGTAAGTAATGGGATGACAGAAAACCCATCACAACAACTAACTTGAACTAATTTATTGCAATACATATTATTGAATTTTACGATTTCTCACTTACTCTTATACTATTCACCAGCCAGAAGTATTTCAATATTTTAACAAGCAGCCCATCCATACTAGCGCAAACTATCGAAATTTTAGCCTTACTTGGAAAAACCTGGTTAAGAATTATCTGAGCCTAGAACCTAACTCTCCTTAGGCAAACACGAAGTCCTTTTTGAATGGTTTTCATAGGTTCTGACTTTTCCAGGAAGTGTAACTACCGTGTAAGATGAGGGAAGCTTGTATCGTGTTTTGTTCGAAACTTGGCCAAGGATTGTCAACAATATCAGAAAACCACGTTCCACCTGGTTCTTGGTAATTCAACACCTACACCGCATGTTTACAGCCATGTTAGGAGCTGCCTATGTTTCAGGTGTAAATGTTTGTCTCCCTCCTCGGGTTCTAGGAAGGTGGCCCCGCACATTTGCATATTGAAATGCATATTTTAAATTCCTATCCTTTTATTTCTCCTTTTTCTTACAGTTCGGGCAGTGGGATCATTTTGTGTGTGTGTGTGAAGTATTTGCTTTTGTTTTATTTTTATTTATTTTTATTTTTTATTGAAATATAGTTGATTTACAATGTTGTGTTAATTACTGCTGTACAGCGAAGTGATTCAGTTATATATATATATATATATATATATATATATATATACACTCTTTTATATTCTTTTCCATTACGGTTTATCATAGGATATTGAAGCTAGTGCTCTGTGCTGTACAGTAGGACCTTGTGTTTATTGGAATCATTTTTAATATCACGTGCCCGTGGGTTATATCATCCGTGAACTTCATTTCAGGAGAGCCAAGAGGACTTTCCCAGAGCTGACATTCAAGCCAGCACATGCACTGGTATGGCCATGCCTGTGGTTTAAACACAAAAGCATTAAATTATGGGTTATTAATCCATTGGTAAATGGTCACTGCCAAGAGTCCCCTACTATTACCCTCCTGGCTCTCCCTGGGGACCCCCTGGGTCTCCCCCTGACCCAGCAGCCCAGGGGTTAACACTAGGCACAGTGGGAGGAAAGAGGGTCCCAGGGACTGTGGAATGAGCCAACGCATTTACCAAGTAACAGATCTTCCGTGTATCGCCCCTGGACATTACAAAATATTTGCTCTGATAAGTGAATGGCACTCAAAGACATGTTTACAAATGCGCCTTTATGCACGTTAACTCAAACTGGAAACTGCCCAATGTCCGTGAACACATGAGACAAACTGTACATCCAGACAATGGAATACTCAGTGATTAAGACGGGCTGGGGGGGCCACAGAGGGGAGGAATGAACTACAGATACATGTAAAAATATGACTAACTCTCAAAAGCATTATGCTGAGTCAAAGAAGCCAATGCAAAAAGCCATATACCATATGATTCCACTAATGTGAAATTCTAGAAGCGTCAAAACGAATCCTTAGGGACCAAAAGCAGATCAGTGGTGGCCTGGGCCTGGGAGGGGATGGTGGGAAAGACAACAAAGGAGCACGAGGAAGTTTGGGGGCGGGTAGGAATGCTGTGTGTTTTGATTGTGGTGGTGGTTTTTCAAGCGTGTATGTATCTGTCAAAACCCATCCCGTTGTCTGCTTTGACGGATGCAATTTATTGTATGTAAATTATACCTCAATAATGTTGACCCCCAAAAAGCAGATGGCGGAGAGGGGCCAAATGGTCTAGAAACATTGATCTGTCACTAGAAGACAAAGCTGAGTCATGTCGCTGCCTGCCCGCCAGACTGTCACTCTGAGCTTGAACCCGGGCCCAAGCCCAATCCAAGGCCAGCCCGAGCCCTTCCTCCCATGCCAGGCTCCTTGGGAAAAAGCAAGAGGGGTGTCCCAATAATAGGAGCGGGTGGGGCAGGGGAGAAAGGGGGAGAGAGATGGAGGCTAGGCTCCAGAGAGTGGCCCTCCAGGGCTTTTTTCTTCTGCTCTGATGTAACCTTCATCAGCGGCCTTTGGCTGAGGCGTAACAGAGCCATTGTCACCAGATGGTGACAGCTGGCAGTGCTTGCCCAAAGTCCCATAGCTGGTAGGTAGCAGAAGCGGGATCTGCACCAGGGTAACAGCCCCTTATAGCGACGAGGCTCTGTAGCTGGAGCCCAACTCATTCCTTCTGCAAATATTGAAGACCTACTATGTGCCAGGACCTCTGCTGTGCTCTGGACATACAGCTGTGAGCAGGACAAAGGTGGCTCCCTCCTGGAGTGCACATCCTAGTGGGGACAGGGTCTGGGAGTCACTTGAGGCCCTGTCAATACCGAGGAGGCTTGAGATGGTTCCAGTCTTTCTATATGGCCTAGATCAGCATTTTTTAAAAATATATATATATATATTTTTTTTAATTTTTATTTATTTATTTATTTTATTTATGGCTGTGTTGGGTCTTCGTTTCTGTGCGAGGGCTTTCTCTAGTTGCAGCAACCGGGGACCACACTTCATCGCAGTGCGCAGGCCTCCCATTATCGCGGCCTCTCTTGTTGCGGAGCACAGGCTCCAGACACGCAGGCTCAGTAGTTGTGGCTCACGGGCCCAGTTGCTCCGCGGCATGTGGGATCTTCCCAGACCAGGGCTCGAACCCGTGTCCCCTGCACTGGCAGGCAGACTCTCAACCACTGCGCCACCAGGGAAGCCCCTAGATCAGCATTTTAGGCAAACTAATGGCATGTGCTCAGCAGTTTTAAAAAATGGAATAGAGTGCTTGCTTTGGCAGCACATACACTAAAGTTGGAATGATACAGAGATTAGCTTGGCCCCTGCACAGGGATGACACGCAAATTCATGAAGCGTTCCATATTTTTCTAAAATATGACACAAATGAACCTATCTACGAAACACACTCACAAACATAGAGAACAGACTTGTGGTTACCAAGGGGGCAGGGGGCGTGGGAGAGATGGGTGGGAGTTTGGGATTAGCAGATGCAAACTGGTATGTATAGCATGGATAAACAAGGTCCTACTGTATAGCATGGGGAATTATGTTCAATATCCTGTGATAAACCATAATAGAAAAGAATATGAAAAAGAATGTATATATATATATGTGTGTGTGTGTGTGTGTGTGTGTAAATGAATCACTCTGCTGTACATCAGAAATTAACACAACATTGTAAATCAACTATACTTCAATTTAAAAAAATGGAATAGAAAAAATTTGGTAAGTGGGAATTCCCTGGCGGTCCAGTGGTTGGGACTCTGCACTTTCACTGCCATGGCCCGGGTTCAATCCCTGGTCGAGGAACTAAGATCCTGCAAGCTGCACAGCGTGGCCAAAATAAAAAAAATTTTTTTTAATTAAAAAAATTTTTAAGGAAATTTAAAAATGGGTAAGGGGCTTCCCTGGTGGCGCAGTGGTTGAGAATCTGCCTGCCAATGCAGGGGACACGGGTTCGAGCCCTGGTCTGGGAAGATCCCACATGCCGCGGAGCAACTAGGCCCGTGAGCCACAATTACTGAGCCTGCACGTCTGGAGCCTGTGCTCCGCAACAAGAGAGGCCGCGATAATGAGAGGCCCGCGCACCGCGATGAAGAGTGGCCCCCACTTGCCGCAACTAGAGAAAGCCCTCGCACAGAAACGAAGACCCAACACAGCCAAAAATAAATAAATAAATAATTAAAAAAAAAAAAGGGTAGGTACTGTTTGGTGGAACATGGCCCAGTTGTATGTACATATATTTTCTACATAGATTGTACATGCAAAATATTACATATGTAGGTGTGTATCTCTTTAAACAGGCATCCCTCATCATCTAAATCTCATCCATTCTCCTAAAAGCATGAAATAGAAAATTGGGCAGTAAACAGCTATTTCAAGTGAGGAAAATAATGCACTCCTAGCTCCATCCAAAAACCCCAACTGATTTCCCCAAATATCATTTAACACTGTTATTAAACACTTCTGTAACAACCCACTAAGGCTTCTGGCATAATAGAAATCATTGAAAACAATTACTTAATTTATTCAACACTTAATGAACTCATTAGTGGCTATGTTTGTGTGCAATACACAATTTTGCACAGAATCAGATATGAATGATATTTCCCTGCCACACAGCAATGATCAGGAGAAGTAACTAAATAAACCCAAAAAAGGTGCTAAAGCTGTAACATCTACAATTGGTGGTGCCTCCAGGCACCTGGCAGAAGTCTACATAGGGACCTAGGAAGGGGGAGAGAATATCAGTCACGAGTAACATGCTTCAACAATGCACAAGGGCTTCCCTGGTGGCGCAGTGGTTAAGAATCCGCCTGCCAATGCAGGGGACACGGGTTCGAGCCCTGGTCCGGGAAGATCCCACATGGCGCGGAGCAACTAAGCCCGTGCGCCACAACGACTGAGCCTGCGCTCTAGAGCCCGCAAGCCACAACTACTGAGCCTGCAAGCCACAACTACTGAAGCCGATGCGCCTAGAGCCCATGCTCCGCAACAAGAGAAGCCACTGCAGTGAGAAGCCCGCGCACCGCAACGAAGAGTAGCCCCCGCTCGACACAACTAGAGAAAGCCCGCGTGCAGCAACGAAGACCCAACGCAGCTAAAAATAAATAAATAAAATAAATTAATTAAAAATGGATTTCTATTTAAACAAACAAACAAACAAAAAACAATGCACAAGACAGGATCCTGTTAGAAGAGGTGAGTCTTGACTGGTGTCTTCCGCATCCGGGACTCAAATAGAACTGAAAACAGTTGCAGAACAGGTTTTTGATTCAAACAGCAAATTGGGGGTTTAAATAAAAAAAAAAAGAGCGAGTCATTATTGGGACTATTAGGATACTGAGAGTTATCAAGGGGTAACTGCATTCCTATGGAGGTGGTTATAGTCAGAAATGAATTTACCACAGGTGGTACAAAATTTTTAACTGGAAGCTCACATACCTAGGGTACATAATGCACACATCTTAAGTGTACTGGTTAGTTTATTTTTCCAAATGTTTACATCTGTGTAAGCATCAGTCATATCAAGATATAGGACATTTGCTGTGTCATAGAAAGCTCCCTTGTGCCCTCTCCTGATCTATATATAGATCCTCGTAGGTCACCATTGTTCTGATTTCTCTCACCATAGACCAGTTTAGCCTGTTCTAGACCTTCATTTATAAATGGAATTATAAGGCATGTACTATTTCTGGTTCCTTTCACTCAAACTGTTATCTGTGAGATGCATCGTGTTGAGTATATCAATACTTTTTTTGCCCAGCAGGCTTCCATCGAATGATGATTGTACCAGCTAATCCAATTGATTTGTTTCTAAATTTTGGCAATTACAGAGAGCAGCTATAACATTTGTGTACCAGCTTTCATGTGAATAGGAGCTTTCATTTCTCTTGGGTCAATACCCAGGAGCAGGACTCATGAGCCCCATGGTAAGTAGATATTTTAAAATACACTTTGATATTAAAGTGCCCAGTTTTTATAAGCAACTGCCCAGTGATTTTCCAAAGTGACTGGACCATTTTGCATTCCCACCAGCAATGCATGGGCTCTGTCCAGTTCCACGTTCTCATCAGCACTTGGTATTGCTTTTGTTTGTTGCCATGCCAATAAGTGTGTGCAGTGGTATCTCACTGTGGTTTCCAACAGTGTTGTGTGTGTATATGTATTTTTTTATTTTTTGGCTGCGTGTTTTTTGATGAACAGATATTTTATTTCAGTGAAGTCCAATTTATCATTTTGTTGTTGTTGTTTGTTGTTTTCTGTGTGGCTAGCACTTTTAGTCAAATTCTTGAAAACATCTGATTAGATATACTTGACAATTTTATTGCTGAAAAACATCCTCTGGAGTAACAGCAGTGTGTCCTCAGTCTCCCCTCAGGGTTCCCGGGAGTGTTTCTGTTACTGTGAAGGGAACAGAGGTCCTGGGGACAGGGTAGGATTGTACCGTGGAGAGTCACAGAAAACACACACACACACGCACACACACACACACACAGCTAGAGGTACAGCCACCAAAATAACCATCAAAGGAGCCAGCAACCTGTCAGAACATCCTTCTGTTCGAAGAGGGAAGAATTTCCCATGGTGCCCTGTGCCCTGAGACACGAGGCCATGCAGGCTCCCAGGATGGGGTGTGGAGGCCGCTACTTCTCCATCTTGCTGTTTCCTAGCCTTGGGTGGGGACAGGAGTTGAGGACTGGGGAGATTTGGGGACAGACAGTCACACACACACAAGCAAACGCATATACCCCAGCAGCGAGGCCTCCCAGATCTCATGGCTGGGAGGGAAGCTGAGGCCTGTGGCTCCCCGAGCGTGTGGGCAGGACTCTCCAAGAGGCCCTGTGTGTCCGTTCATCCATGCCGCATGATTCCAATGTCCAAAGCATCCCCCGCACTGGGGCAGGGAAGGTCCCTACTGGGATTTACATGACTGATTCCTTCTCACAGGTGTCAGCGGCCCCAGCAGGTCCTGGACAGCGTTTGAGGAGAGGGCTCCCTTCCTCGGTGAGGACCGGCTGCGCGGCCAAGGGCACCTCACTCTTCACCTGGATCAGCTCGGGCACTGAACTGTGGGACTCTGTGCGATCCACGTAACTTTGGAGGAGTCCTGCCCCAAAGGCGTCACCTTCCACGTTGAGGACAGTACAGGACCGGTCCCTGAAGGGGGAACAGTGAGGGGGAAGTGAGTGGGAGGGGAAGCGTCAGGGCCCAACTCTCTCCCCTCTCCCTGCTGGTTACCTTCAAGTCCCCATCATGCCCTCCTTCCCAGAACCCTGTTCTACTCCTGTTAGGAGCTCATCCCTCCATCCTCCCAGGATCCCAAATATCCCTTCCTCTAGAACCTTAAAGATCTCTTCCTCTAGAACCCCAGAAGCCTCCTACCCACCTTCCTTCCCCTAGAATCCCAAGTGTCCCATCAGGCTTTCTCTGCCTTAGAACCCCAAAGATCTCCTCCATCCTCCCTGGATCCCCAAAGATCCTTCTTCCAATCAAATACAAGATTTGTTCCTTCTGGAACCTCAAAAAATCATGCCTCCCTTTCCTTGGGGCCCCAGAAGACCCATCAATGCCTCTTTCTTCTTCTGAAATACTAAGTTCTCCCTCAGGCCCTTCTCCTCCCTAGAATCCTCAGGATCTTTTTCCTTCCTCTTTATATACTTTTTGTGTGGGTGTGTGTGCCATTTAAAAAAATTGAGATACAGTTCACATACCGTAAAATTCACCCTTTAAAAGAATACAATCCAGTGCTTTTTAGTTTATTCAGAGTTGTGCAACAATCACCAATATTTAATTCCGGAATATTTTCATCACTCCAGAAAGAAACCCTCGTACCCATTAAGCAGTTATCCCCCATTTCCTCCCATCCCCCAGGCCTAGGCAACCACTAATCTACTTTCTGTCTATAGATTTGCCTATTCTGAACAGTTCATATAAATGGAATCATATACAATGTGGTCCTTTTTGTCTGGCTTCTTTCACGTAGCATAATATTTTCAAGGGTCATATGTTGTAGTATGTATGTTTGTATCACTGCTTCATTCCATTTTATTGCTGAATAATATTCCATTGTGTGGACATATGACACTTTGTTTATCCATTCATCAATTGATAGGTATTTGGGTTGTTTCCACCTGTTCACTATTATGAATAGTGCTGCTATGGGGATTTCCCTGGTGGTCCAGTGGTTAAGACTCTGCCTTCCAATGCAGGGGACGCAGGTTCGATGCCTGGTCGGGGAACTAAGATCCCACATGCCTCGGGGCAACTAAGCCCATGTGCCGCAACTACTGAGCCTGTGCTCTAGAACCCATGCACCATTAGAGAGCCCGCGTGCCACAACTAAGACCTGACTCAGCCAAATAAGTAAATTAATTAATTTTTTTAAAAAGGTGTTGAATTAAAAAAAAAAAGTGCTGCTGTGAACATTCATGTACAAGTTTTTGTGGACATGTTTTCAATTCTCTTGGGTTTAAACCTAGGAGTGGTATTGCTAAGACACATGGTAACTATTTAACTTTTGAAGCCAGACTGTCTTCTAATCTTTTACGCTCTTAACAGCTTAATCATGATAGCTAACAATTACGTAGCATTTTCTACTTACTGTTCTAAGTAGCTGTTCTAAGAAAGCTGCATGTATTAAGTCATCTAATCCTCCAGGAGAAACTATTCTCTCCATTTTACAGATGGAGAAACTGAGACACAGGGAGATTAAGTACTTGCCCAAGGTCATTATAGCTAGCAACAGTGGCTCTGGGAGCCTGGTCTAAGAGTCTGCTCTATTAACCACTGGGACATGCTACCTTTCTGGGGTTCCTCTTGGAACCCCAAAGATCCCTTTCTTCCCTCTGATTGGAATACTCAAGGTAAGGTCCCCTCCCCTTTCTTCTAGAACCCTTTCCTTCCTCTCTTCTGCTCAGAGGCTCTCAATGACCCTCTTGCTCATCCCCTTTCTCAGGAGTACCCCTGAGCCCCCTGAACCCCCGAACCACACTCACACTAGCCAGTCCACAGCCAAGATCAAGGAGATGTCGTGAACCGGCAGGCTGACCGCCTCGAGGATGATGGCCAGAGTGAGGACACCTCCAGCGGGGATGCCCGCGGCGCCCACACTGGATGCTGTGGCGGTGACCCTGGGGGAGGAGAGGAGAGGTCAGGGAGAGGCCGCTCGGTAATGGGAGAAGCTGTGGGGGTGGGGCTGCTCCTCCCAGCTCGTGTCCATTCTCAAGGGAGGGGTCAGGTGCCTTGAGGGTCCTAGCCGCAGCCCCCCCGCACTCACAGGATAGTGATAATCTTCACGAAGTCCAAGGATCGCTGATTGAGCTGTGCAATAAACACTGCAGCCACACACTGGAAGAGCGCGGCACCGTCCATGTTGACAGTGGCACCGATGGGCAGAATGAAGCGGCTGATGTGCTTGGCCACGCCGTTCTTCTCCTCCACGCACTTCATCATCAGCGGCAGCGTGGCGGAGCTGCGAGGGACCGCAGATCTGAGTTAGCGCGAGCTCACCCGGCCAGCCCGACCGGGCCCCGCCCACCGCCCAAGCCACACCCCCTACCTCCCCTGACCATCCCCCGGACCAGGCCCCGCCCACACAGCACCTCATCTCAGGCGCAAGCTCTGCCCACCAGCCTAGACCTCTGCTTCCCACGACCCCGGGCCTCCACCCACACCCCTTAGCCCTCCCCGGCTCGCCATGCCCTTCTCTTCTCAGAGCCAGAAGGCACTAGGGATCCCACAGAATGGAAGCATTCCAAAATATAGGGAGTCTTGGACCCCTGGGAGATTACCAAGGGCTACTCCTTAAAATACACATAAAAATTCATAACTAAATTCTAGAATGTCTGAGCGCACACTGACTCACACCCCTTCCCCATCTCTACCAATAACAGACCTCGACTAAGAATTACTATACTCTTGGGGATGCTGTTATAGGGAGGGTTGGATCCTGAGGGGACAGGGCCAGCAGAGATGGACAAACTACTCAGGAGAGGTGGAAGGAGCTTTTAGAGGTTGGATCCAGGGTAAAGCACTAGAGTCCCCCAAGGCCAGGCCTTGGGGTGGGGAGGGGTTCTCAGGAAGGGAGGAATATATCTCCAAGGCAGTAGTTTCCTAACTGGGGGTGGGGGGGGCTTCCCTGTACCCAGATCCCATGTCCCTAGACAAAATTTCAGGGGTCTTTAGACATCTGATGCCTGCTCCAGGCCCCTTAAGCTTAAAAACCCTGCCCTGGTCTGCCCCAAGGTCACACCTGGAGGAGGTCCCGAAGGCAGTGGCCAGCGGCGTCATGATGCCCCACAGGAACCGGTAGGGGTTCTTGCGGGTGAAGAAGAAGTAGATGAGGGGCAGCACCAGGAGCCCATGGATGGCGTGGCCAAGCAGGCAGCACAGGATGTATTTGCCGAGACTGGCGAAGAGCATCCCCACGTCCTCCATCTCCACGATCTTGCCGGCCACCAGGAACAAGATGCCCACAGGGGCATACCTAATTACCCAGGAGACAGATTGCCACCTCTGACCATGTGCCCACCCAGGGCCAGGCATTGTGCTGGGCACATGGCCTGACCACATTTCTCAGCCTCCCTCAAAGTCAGGAAGCGCCCACAGCAATGTGGGCTGATGTTCGGGCACCTCCCCTGCCATCCTCCATTCTCTCCTCTTGAACATAGTGCCACTGGGAGATAAAAGAAGTTTGGGTGGTTCCATCGACCACTTGGAGTACAGTCACCCACCAGATTTGGACTTAACACATGACCAGGAAAGAAACACCCACCATGCATATCATTTATATTTTCTGGGTTTGTTTGTTACAGCAGCTAATATGACATAAACCAATACACTCTCTCACCATGAAAAATAAAAACCGTGGCTCATGTCTTAATGACAACTCCCAGGTATGAAGCATTTATGATGTGCCGAGCCCTTGAACGGGATTGAATCTTCACCACAACCCCACAAGGGAGCTCCTATTTTGAGTCTCTTGCCGCTATCATTGAATTAAAATCAAATAGGTCTGTAAAACGGGGGCCATAATGCTACCAACCTCATAGGAATCTTGGGAGGATGAAATGAGATGCCAGTTGAAATTAGCTGAAAGCTTTCTGTACACAATAAGTGAAGTCTATAGACTTCCACTGGGATTTATTATCACCCTCTCCTGGAGGGAAGATCCCAGGGGTTGCATATGTCTCCCAGCCAGGAGGGCTCCCAACATCACTTCCTTGATTGCCTGATCGCTATGGCTACTTGTCTCCAAACCCCTTCTCCTCTTTAGTTACAGAAGAAAAGCACCATTTCCCAGCCACCTGTGCACCTAGGTTTGGCCAAATGCCCAAGTTCTAGCCAGTGAGATGTGCCCAGAAATTATACAAGTACTTGACAAATATTAGCTAAGCTTGTTTACTGTAGGCACGCTATAGGTCAGGCACTGTCCCAAGAACTTTACACGTATTAACTCACTCGTGCCTGGTACTATCAACGCCGTTTTCCAGATGGGGAAACTGAGGCACGGCGGGATAAGTAACTTGTCGTAGGGCACACAGCTGGGAAGTAGTAGCGCCGGGATAGGAACTCAGGCTGCCCAGCTGCACAGCCTGCTCTTACCCACACACCAAGTGTTTCTATTAGTTCCACACAGCAGCTTCTTAGATGTCAGCTACCCTGGAATCAGGGTTGGGGTGGGGGGAGATTTGGTAAAAATGCAGCAGCCCTAACCCACCTCCTGATTTCTGACCTTCTGACCCAGGATGGGTCCTGAGAATCAGTGTGATACCATGTGGAGATGAGACAGGGGAGGTGGCAAGGGTGAAGCCGAAGGCCTCTGCACGTGTTTTTTTCCTTCATTATCTGAGGCCATTTAACAAAAGCTCATACATAATGGTGATAATCGTAGCTGACATTAACTGAATGCTCAGTAGGTGCTAGATGTTTAAAACACTTTCTAAGTGCTTTACTTACACCTCAGTCACTCATTTCATCTTCATTATAACCCTATAAAGCAGGCACTATTTTCCATTATTGATCCAAAGGCAAACATTTGATGACACTGAAATCTCGGAAACTGAGATGCGTTAGCCAGGCTGCGGCCACAGCTCGGTGGTCTTTTTATCACCTTCCAATAGGATCAAGAAGGTTCCAGGATCAGTCTTAGCTCTCACGGCATACAGCACTGTCCTCACCTTATAGACGAGGAAACTGAGGCACAGAGAGAGTAAGTCACTTGCCTGAAGTCACATAGCCAGGGAATAGTCGATGCTGGATTTGAATCTAGGCCGTCTGGTTCGAAGGAGCAGACAGAGGATTGCCCCACCCCGCCGCACCAGCCCCCTCTCCCACCACTTACCACATGATCCAGGAGACCAGCACCATGGTGGCATCGTTGAAGGAGTTGAAGAAGCGGATGAGCAGCTCTCCCTCAGGCCCCAGCTTCCGCAGGGCCACGCCAAAGACGATGGCAAACACCACCAGGCCCAGGATGTTCATACCCTCCACCTCACCCCCCACGGGCACCTTTGGGCAAGAACACATGGGGATGGGCGGGGCCATTCAGTCAACCTGCCCAGTGACTGAGGGCCTGTCCTGCGCACTGCTGGGACCCAGCAGAGACAAGACCATTCCCCAGGCCCCATCCTCCCAAGGCTCACAGTCCGGGTCCAGGGACCATCCAGAGTGGACAGGGCTGGGACGGGGGAACCCAGGGGAGTATGGGAACCAAGGAAGGTTGTGCTGCCAAGCTTGGAGGAGGGGAATCAGGGAGGGCTTCCTGGAGGAAGGGGCTAAGACCTGGAGCGAACAAGGTAAAGGGAGGGGAGGGGTATTGTTACCTCTTCTAGAGAGAGGTAACAATATGCAACAACCTTGAAATGACTCTAACTTAGGCATTCAAAGAACAGAAAGGAATTCACTGTGGCTGGAGCAGAATGGGCCAGGCAGAGTCACAGGATGAGGCTGGGTGGGCGGATGGGCAGGGGCAGGACCTCACAGGGGCCCCGGGGACTATGGCGAGGAGCCTAGGCTTTCTTCGGAGGGCACTAGGGAATATGACAGGGCTTTAGGCAGGAGAGAGGCTGGGTCAGGTTTGCGCTTTGGAAAGAATACTCCAGCTGCCAGGCTGAAGGTGGGCGGGAGGGGGTGGGAAGGGAGGGGAAAAGAGGAGCCTGGACCTGAGTGTGGCTGTGGGGAGGGAGAAGAGAGGGCAAAATGGAGATTCCAGAAAGGCAGAAAAGACAGAAATTGGGGAGGGGCTTCGGAGAGTTTAAAACAGATTGCGCCCAAATGTTAGAAGACCCAGGCGACTTCCCTGGTGGTGCAGTGGTTCAGAATCGCCTGCCAGTGCAGGGGACACGGGTTCGAGCCCTGGTCCGGGAAGATTCCACGTGCTGCAGAGCAACTAAGCCCGTGCGCCACAACTACTGAGCCTGTGCTCTAGAGCCCGCGAGCCACAACTTCTGATCCCGCGTGCCACAACTACTGAAGTCCGCGCACCTAGAGCCCGTGCTCCGCAAGAAGAGAAGCCACCGCAATGAGAAGCCCGCGCACCGCAACAAAGAGTAGCCCCCGCTCGCCACAACTAGAGAGCACAGCAACAAAGACCCAACACAGCCAAAAATAAAAATAATAAATAAAAAAGAAGACCCAGAGGGCAGACGAGACCAGGGTAAGAACAAAATGGAAAAACCAAGGTGCAGGACCCCCCACCGCCTTCCCAGCTCTTACCTTCACCTGGGTTCCGTTGAACAATCTCTCCTTATAGGAGGTAGCGTACTGCAGGTGGGGTTGGAAAGAGTCAGCATCAATTGTCATCGAGGCTCCCCCACCCCGTCCTGGCACTGACAATACTCAAAGCCCGCCCTAAGCTTCCCTTAAACATGATCTCATTCCATCCCACCAGCAACCCTGCTGCAGTAGGACTATTCATACCCCCATTTTCCAGAGGTGGAAACTGAGGCTCAGAGAGGTAAAGGCACTTGCTCAGGGTCACACAGCTAGAATTAGAACCCAGAGGGGGCTCAGAACCCATATTCTCATGAGGGGCGTGGATGGGTTTCATTCAGAAATCACCCAGGAGCCCTGCAATATGGCCTGTAAATATGTGGGCACATGTGTTTTTCCAGGCACCACCCAAAATCAGGCACCAAGGGGCTGGATCTGGCTGTCTCCCTCCCTGCCCACCCCCCAACCCTGAGGAACACCCCAGAGCACTCACTGAGCGGAAGGCTGCGGACACCAGGTTGGAGGGGAAGATATTTCTGCAGAGATAAACATGGGGGGGGGAGTATTAGATACCACAGGAGGAGGTCAGGGGGGCTGGGTTGGCCTCTTGGGGTGAGGGGAACCTTGGAGGCCCCATCTGTACCCAAATGTGGTCCTCACCCATGCCTCAGCCAGGTTCAGCCAGGCAGAGATGGACCTGGGCCTGCACATCTTTCCAGGGTGTGCAGAGTCTCAGCTGGAATCCTGGGGCCCAGGAGGCTGGTGTCCTAGCCCCGAGGGAATGTGGATTGAGGGTGAGGAATGCCAGCTTCCCAAGGCAGGCTGGGACAGGGTTACGGGGCCTGGCTCCACCCCACACTCAGCACCCTCAATACTCTGGCCATCTTGCATCAGCCACTTCCTCCTGGAGGCCTGGGAGGGCTGAGGAAAGGGCTGGCCCTGGGGGCTGGCTGGTGGGTTGCAGGCTGTGGGGAAGATCTGGGTGTGTTAGGGAAGAGGTGGTGAGAAAGTGACAAGGATTGACTGTGTTGTTGTGAATGCGCCTTTGTGTTTATGCAGTCACTCTTGTGTGAGGGTGTCTGGGTGTGACTAAGTGTGCAGCAGCGTGCATTAAACGCCACTGAGCATGTGAGGGAGTCGGACAGTGGCCCCGTGTGCCTCAGGGCAAGACAAAAATAACAGCCAAGGTGACTACGGGCGCTGTACTAAGTGCTTTATATAAATCAACTCATTTAATTCTCCTGACAGCCCTCAGGGCCGTGCACTATTATCCCCATTTCACAGAAAAGGAAGCTGAGGCACTGACAGGTGAAGAAACTTGCCGTTAGGAAGTGGCAAAACTGGGATTTGAAACCGGCCAGCTGGTGCCACAGTCCGAACCGCTCGGCAACCTCGGATCCTCCCTCTCACCAAAGACGTGGGTGCACAGCTGCTGGTGGTGGTTGGTAGTTTATCAGGTGTTGGTATCCGGTTGGGGGGCGCAGGTTAGTGTTCAGATATGTGTGACCCTGTTGGTGTGTGGCCCTGTAGGCATGTATGTGAGTGTGTATGTGCTCTTGAGCTGTGTTTAGGCAGTGTTCCACATGTTGGTGTGGTCAGTGGCATCAGTGAGCGTCTGCGTGCCCGTGTTCAGTTGTGTCAGTGGCTTATAAAGTTGGGTGGCTCTGAGATGCTCCAGCTAAGTCCCCGAGTGGCTGGCCAAATGAGTTACATGGATTTGGGCACAACGGGGAAGCTTGCACACATAAACAAACTTCAAGTGGGTGTGCCCGTCTGCAGGTCGGCCCGTACCCACCCAGGCCAGCCAGGGCTGGGTCAGGACACAGCTAATCTCCCCCAGCCAGGAGGTGCCCACCCGCTCTAACTTCTGGACACCAAGCCTCCCCCCAATATCGGCCTGCACTGATGCCCCAAGAGACTGAGGGGAACCGTGTTCCGTGACTCATCATTTCCTTCCCCCACTTCCAGGAAGTCCCCAACCAACCTGGAGACACTGAATCAGCAGGCCTCAAAGGCAAGGCCATGTGGATCCAGCAGTCTGCCCTCCTTAAAAGGGGGGAGAGAGCCATTCTTGAGGGGAGGGGTGCAGAGGCCCAAAGGAAAAGAATCTGCCCCTTTTCTGGGCAGCCTAGTGCAAGGGGAGGGCAGCCGGGTACCAGACAGAGTAGGAAATGGGATGGAAAGTTTGTGGAGGTGGCAGGACTTACCTACCAGGAACATATAAAGGGGAAGTCAGGGTCCTGCCCAGCTGAACTGGGTGGGGAAAAGAGGCTGAAAAAAGGACCTGGCTTTGTCTGGGGGACACGTGGTGTGGGGAACCACGTGGGAAGAGGGCCTGGTGGGGGGTCATTCTGATCTCTTCAGGTCCTGCAGGGGCCCCTTACCCAGGGCTCCAAGAACTTTTATCCAGACACTGGACTTAAACCTTTACCCAGAAGCCCCATCCTGGGGCCCCTGGCCACCCAAAGATCCTCTTCCAAGTTCCCCTCGGGATCCTCCCCCCCTCACAGCAGAGACTCTCAACCCCACCAAGCATCACTTCTCCCTCTATAAGATTTCCACGCCCCTATCACCCTCCTGTGGGGTCCCGCTTATGTACGCAGGCCCCCATATTTAGAAATCTCCTCCAGGAGTCTGTTCTCACCCTCTGTACCCTGACCCTAAAGGGGCCAGAGCGCCCCCCAACTATCCCATCCCGTCTTCCTTGAGGCCCTGGGGATGTCCCGGACACGGAGGACCCAAAACCCCCCTTCCGTCCACGTGGCGACTCCCACCAACCCTAACACGCGTCCCCTCCCCACGAGGCTGAAGCACCCACCCCCTTCCCCCAACCCCTCCACCGGGAGGGCGGGGTCTGACCTCACAAGATCCAGGAACGAATCGAGCACCTCCTTGCTGGGGGCCTCTTCCACGGAGCCCATGGCCCCGACCGAGGCGTTGATGGCGGCGAAGGCGGCGCCCGGCTGCAGTGCGAGCGCCAAGCCCACGCCGAGCGCCGACGCTAGCACTGTAGTAACCAGGAAAAAGAGCAGCGCCCAGGCGCCCAGGCGGCCGAGCGCGCTCGGGTCCAGGCTGGCCGCGCCGCCGATCAGGCTGCACACCACCAGCGGCAAGATAATCATCTTTAGCAGGCGCAGCAGCAGCTCGCCCGGGAAGGCAAAGGCCTCCAGGCGCGCTGGGCCCAGCGCTAGCGCGCCGCCGGCCCCCGAGACCCCCAGCCCCAGAGCCACGCCCGCCACCACTGCCACCACTGTCAGCAGCACCAGCAGGTTGGCGCGAAGGCAGCGGCGCACCCGGTCCCCGGAGCCGCAACAGCCGCCTTTCGCCGAGCCTGGGTCCTCTAGGGGGACCAACGCCGAGACACCGTTGGCGGTGGGCTCCGCCGCCGCGTACCCCTTGGGGTCTCCCTTAGGCGGATCGGCCACCATGATGAACGCCCCGGGGTTCCTCAGCGCCTGGAAGCTGGGAGCGCTCGGGGCTCCTTCCCAGGACGCTCTCGTTCCTTAAAACTTTGTTGAGTTAACAGAGCCTGGAGGCTGGAACTTTGGAGGGTTCCTTGGAGTTGTGAGTTCACAGCGCTTAAGTTCCTTCTCTTAGAAGCTGGAGTGTTTGAGATTCCCTAGGCTGGGCGCTGGGGCTCCTCTGCTCTTCGTTTGTGCCCGGCGCTGAAAGCTGGGAGGTGGGAGCACCTGGGTTTCTTTACCCTGGGGGTTAGGAAGACGGGAGTTTCTCAAGCTGGGACCTAGGGTCCTTGGCTCCGGAAGGCTGAAGGCGCCCAGGCGGCAGAGGTCTTCAAGAGGCTAGGTCCTGGTGGCGCAGATCCGGGAGGCGGGGACCTGGGGTGCCTGGGTCCTGGAAACGGAGAGCTGGGGAGCCTGAGTCTGGGGGCCGGAAGACGGAGCTCCGGGAAGAGGGGGGGCCAGGCTCTTGGGTCCAGGCGGGAAGATCCGGGCCCCTGGGTGCCGAAGGCGGCGGCCCGGGATCCCGGGAAGAATCAGCTGTTGGCCGAGACCGGACCTCCCGGGCGCGCCGCGTGGCTCTGAGACTGCTTGGCGGAAGCTGCCCGGATTAAGAACCCGGGGCGAGGCTTGAGAGAACGGGGACAAACCCACCGGTGCCGATTGGCTCGGTCGGCTTCAGGGCCCTCCAGGGCGGGGCTTTGGCTGGAGTAGGGCCAAGTCACCCCGATAGAAGGCAGAAAAACAATGGTTACATTCAGGGGCGGGGTCCGGGTGGGGTGGGGGTGGAGGGTCCGAAGGGGGCGGGGCGTTGGGAGGAGGCTTTTCCCTGCCGGAGGATAGGGTATTGGGTTGGGGGCCTATAAGCCACAAAAGTGCCTGGCGCGAGGGTCTCTAGAAAGTGCCAGGTGATCCGCGGGTCTGCAAGTCAATTTAGCCTGAAACTCCTCTTCCGCCCTAAATTCCGGTCTTTTGTCCCTTCTCGTCAATTCCTCGAATGTAAAATACAGATCCCTCACGTGATTGGTGTAAGAGTTAAATGAGATGGAGTGATTTATTTAATAATGTTAATAATTTTCAAAATAAAAGTTCTCAGTTCAGAGCCCCACACGTATCAATTAATGGCAGTTATTATATTGGATTGTAATCCACTTCCCCCTAGGTACACAATTTGCAATTCATCCATTAAAAATTATAATTCAGTTTAATGACTGTGCTAATGCTTTTGCTTTCACCAGATATTTCCCCCTTTTTTAATTATTAAAAATTAAAAATTAATTAAAAATTTCAAACCTACAAAAAAGTTTAAAGGATTTTAGAGTGAACATCCATAGACCCACCACCTAGTGTCTACAATTATTTCACGGTACTTCTATATAAAATTTCTATCCATTTATCTATCTCTCTAGCCATCCACCCATTTACCTCCTTTTGATGCATGTCAAAGTTGCAGATACCAACGCACTTCCCTCTAAACACTTCAGTATGTATGCATTTATTAATCAGAGTTCAATATTTCTACGTGGTCCTCTTAGTTCCCTGACCAGGGACTGAACCCGCGCCCTGGGCAGTGAAAGCACGGACTCCTAACCACTGGACCGCCAGGGAATTCCCTGTCTGCAGTCCTCTTTTTCACAAAATGCACAAACCGTAAGTGACATCTGCTGATTTTTGACAAATGCATATGCCTGATTCCACTGGAATCTCCATAACTGCTTGGTGAGGTTGGGCCCACTATTCTACCCATTCTCCAGATGGGCAAAAGTGGGGCTTATGGCAAGAGGAAGTCACTCACCTTGAGGCCACACCTGGGGAGGCTGGGAGTTGCAAGCCTGCCTCTCAAGGCCCTAACCTTAAAGGGAATCAGCTGTGATTGGCTACTCCTCCTGGCAATGTTGAAATCCTAATTCCTTCCCCACCTGGCCCGTTCTCTGCTAACATATCAGGTGTTCACACTTGCTCAAAGAAGATCGATAGTGATCATCTCAGAGGCTTCCTTCTGAAGCAGCTGTGGGGCCTTAGGCAAGTCACCGCCTCTAGGAGCCTGTTTCCACATCTGTAAGATGGGAAGAATAATAGTAGCTCAGATCTCCTTGGGTGCTGAAGAGCAAATGAGATCCCATGTTCAAAGCATTTAGACAGGGTATAGGTTAGCCCTTAATAAAGTTAACTACTACTACTACTGTTGTTGTTATTGTCATTATTATTGAAGAACATGGTTTGGGCCCCAACCAGCTCCAGACACTGCTGGGCATTGGTCACTTGGTCACTGCCAGCCCTAGCCCTAGACCTGCTTGGGAAGGAGCTTTGAGAGCTTGTGATGACATCCTGCAGGATCTGAGGGGCCAGGCCGAGCTGAGAATTTGCCCAGGATCTGATGGACCTACCACCCAGGCACAAGTGGCCTTGCAGACCTCCTTCCTGTGTCTCCCGGCCACTCTCCCCTCCCAAATTCTCCCAGCTTCCATGCCACCTACTTCAGAAAGCCCCCATTCCCCATTCCACCCTCCAAGTCTGAAGTCATATTCATTCAACAAACTCACGTTAAACTCCCACGTGCTCGGCTCTGCGCTAGACACCGAGAACATGGGCACTAAAGCCACACAGACATTGGTTCGAATCCTTGCGCCACTTACCAGCTAAGCATCAGGTTCTTCATTTGTCCTAGAGTCAGTGTGAGCGTAAGTTTGATGGTGCACACGGTGACCCTCAATCAAAACACGAGCGGACAATTCCTGAGCACTCTATTCACTCCACAAATATTCCTCGGGCCCTTACTAAGGGCCAACTGCTGTTTAAGGTTCTGGGGATTCCACAGTGAGAAAAAAATTAAAAATAAAAACCCAGGAACTATAGTCACTATCTTTTTTTTTTTTTTTTGGCCATGCCGCCGTGGCTTGCAGGATCTTAGTTCCCCGACCAGGGGTTGAACCCGGGCCCTGGCAGTGAAAGCGCCAAGTCCTAACCACTGGACCACCAGGGAATCCCCTCAATATCTTATAATAACCTATAATGGAAAAGAATATGAAAAAGAATGTTTGTGTATATATATATATGTGTGTGTGTGTATATATATATATCTGAATCACTTTGTTGTACGCCGGAAACTAACACGACATTGTTAAGTCAACTATACTTCAATACCAAAAATTTTTTAATAAAATAAAAAAAATAAAAACTCAGACAAAACTCCTTGCCAGCAGTCTAGTGAAGAGAGACAAGGAAATGAACTCGGGCTGTCAGGTGGAATAAGAGCTGGAGAAAAGGAAACTGCTGCACAGCAGAGAGACAGGGAGCAGTTAGGGTGGACCACTCTGAGGAGGTGACATTTGCGATGAGACCAGAATGACAAGAAGGAGCCCACCGGGACAATCTGGGAAGAACTTTCTAGTGAAAGGGAAGATCAGGTGCAAAGCTCTAAAGCAGCAGGAGAGGCTTCCGACCCTGTCTGAAGTAATGTCAAAAGTTATCATATCTTCACTAATCTTTGCGATCAATCCTGTTTTAGTGACTTGGAAGCAGACGGGATAATGAGGTTTGTTGTGGCCTAACCCCAACCTGGGCAGGGATTTGAACTCAGGTGTCTCTGCGTCCTCAACACTTACCTGACACCCCAGCTGCCCTGCAATTGGCTCCTCCCCAAGCAGGGACATTTCCTTCAAGGGACCATCGTTTATTCTGATCAGTGTTGGGCCCTATGTTAGGAGGTGCAGGTACCCAGCAATGATCAAGACAGTCCTGGCCCTATCCTCCAGGGAAGCACAGTCCAGAGGGGGTGACAGACCCATCCTCAGACAGTGACAACACAGAGTGAGGGGGCTGGGATGAAGGAGCCCAGAAGGGATGCTTGACCAGGACTGGGAGGGCTTCCTGGAAGAAGCGGTATCCCAGTTGGGATAGGGAGGGTTTGGACCAAGCCCAGGGAAAGAGTATTATTCCAGGTAAAGGGACAAGTACATGCACAGTCTCAGAGTTGAGAAGGGCCTGGAATGTTTGAAAGCACAGATCTAATCTAGTAACCCCAGTGACTTCCCTGGGGATAAAGTCCAAACTCTTTAGCCAGGCATCTGTCTATTCAGTATTGCATTCCTTCAATCATTCAACAGACCACGTCTAGTGAACAGAATGCTGAGAGGCATCAAATAGAATGAGACAGATGGGGAACTGGGTGGAGGGCAGGTTTCAGTACCAAATCAGGTGGTCAGGAGATATTGCTAAGGGACTTCCCTGGTGGTGCAGTGGTTAAGAGTCCACCTGCCAATGTAAGGGACATGGGTTCAAGCCCTGGTCCGGGAGGGTCCCACATGCGGTGGAGCAACTGAGCCCGTGCGCCACAGCTACTGGGCCTGCGCTCTAGAGCCTGCGAGCCACAACTGCTGAAGTCTGCGCACCTAGAGCCCATGCTCAGCAATGGGAGAGGCTATTGCAATGGGAAGCCAGTGCACCGCAGCAAAGAGTGGCCCCAGCTCGCCGCAACTGGAGAAAGCCTGAGTGCAACAACGAAGACCCAATGCAGCCAAAAATTAATTAATTAATTAATTAAGAAATATTGCTAAGGAGGTAAAGGCAAGGTGCGGAGTGGGGCGGCGGGGGGAATATAGGACAGGGCACCCTATCACCTGTGGGAAAAAACAATAAACAACATTAAAAAAATAATATATATATATATATATATATATATATATATAACAACCTCTGTTTCAAATGCATTGATTATCTCTGCAAGAATTCACAGAAACTGGGCTTCCCTGGTGGCGCAGTGGTTAAGAAGCCACCTGCCAATGCAGGGGACACGGGTTCGAGCCCTGGTCCGGGAAGATCCCACATGCCGCGGAGCAACTAAGCCCGTGCGCCACAACTACTGAGCTTGCGCTCTAGAGCCTGTGAGCCACAAATACCAAGCCTGAGTGCCACAACTACTCAAGCCTGCGCGCCTAGAGCCCGTGCTCCGCAACAAGAGAAGCCACCGCAATGAGAAGCCCGCGCACCACAGTGAATAGTAGCCCCCTATTCCCACAACTACAGAAAGCCTGTGCGCAGCAACGAAGACCCATTGCAGCCAAAAATAAATAAATAAATATTAAAAAAAAAAAAAAAAAGAATTCACAGAAACTGCTCAGAATGGGAGCTTTCAGGAAGGAAATCTGTGGTTTTTCTGTTCAGCACTGGCACCCCGAAACTGTCTCCTTGTCTCATGGCTTAGCAGCTGAATGACCTCAGGCAAGTCACTCAATCCTCCAGCCTCAGTTTGCTTGACCGTGAAATAGGGATAAAGGGTAGCATCTGCCTCCGGGGTCATGGAGGGTGAACCAAGTTCATGTGTATAAAACGCTTTGGTTGGTGCCTGGCAAATCACAGCCTCATGGTATTTTAAGCTGTGATCAGATCAACATTATACCTAAGGGTGAAAGTAAAAAAGGCCTCTTCCTCGAGTTCCCACAGACTCACAGGCTGGTGCTCCTCCCCAGGAATGTTCAGGCCCCAGGGACCACTGAGCAAAGGAGCCTGAGAGGCCCCAGTTGGGACCCGGCAGCAGGTGGCCAGGCGGGGGGCCAGCAAGCTCCTGGCACCCCTCCTGGTAATCAGGGCCCCCAGGGATGCGGAAGTGGCCATGTTGCCAGTTGGGCGACATGGGTGTGGGCCAGGCTTAGTTTAGTCACTGCCCACCTACAGGGGTGCCAGACAGGGAGGAGAGGGAGGGAGAAGCCTCCAGGACTCAGGGGACCCTAGAATCCCAGAACCTTCGGGAAGTGCGGGGTGGGTCCGGGCCAAGAGGGCAAGGTTTGAGGGTTTGGTTCAGGATTGGCCATGCATGTCCCACCCCCTGCCCTCCTCAGGCTTGGAGAGAGAACTAGACCAACTGGTCTCAGCCAGCTTTCTTCCCAATCAGCCAAACCTCCTACCCAGATTCAGATTTCATCATCAGAAAAAAAAAAAGACTCCAGGAAGGAGGTAAGAGGGTCCAGGAGGAGGCTGGGCTGAGCGGTGGGAATCTGAACCCCACAGAGCAAGAAGGCCCTTCCTGGCCTCAGTTTGCTGCCTGTGAAAAGGGTATTGTTGTGCATGGTGTCCTCCCTGAGAGGACCGAGTGTCTGACAGCAGGAGGGATTGAGTAAACTCCAGGGCTTCAGCCTTCTCCATCAGACCTGTAAATAGGCCTCTCCTCTCAAATTTGCATTCATGCATTCACCAAACCTTTTCTGAGTACCTATTGTGTGCCCAGCCCTGTGCTGAGTGGTACTGGGGACCCAGCAGTGGCCGAGACGAGCCTTGCTCCCACCTTCCCAGGTTCATCGGTCAGCAGGACAGACAGACAGTGATGATGCAGAGTGAGTAGGGCTAGAATGGAGGAGCTCCGAGGGGAAATGCAGCTTGGGAAGTGGGGTCAGGGAAGGTTCCCTGGAGGAGGGCGCATCTGAGCTGAATTTGGAAGGATGTCAGAGCCAGCCAGTGAAGGGAGGAGGAAAAGGGAAGGTATGGGCAGAGGACACAGCAACTGCAAAGACCTGCAGATGAGAAATTTATGAAACGAAGAATAGTTCCATTTGGTCACAGTGGAAATTGGGGAAAACTGCTGTGAGATGAAGTTGGAACCGTGAGCTAGATCGGGTAGACAGCAATAAAAAGACTGAAGTTAAAATCATTCATTTAGGGACTTCCCTGTAGGTCCAGCGGTTAAGACTCCACGCTCCCAATGCAGGGGGCCCGGGTTTGATCCCTGGTCAGGGAATTAAGATCCCATATACCCGCAACTAAGCCCGCGCGCCGCAGCTAGAGGAGCCCGCGTGGCGCAACGAAGACCCGGCACGGCCTAAATAAATAAATAAATAATAAATAGAAATTTAAAAAATCATTCATTTAACACATCTTACCTAAGCGCCCGGCTCTGTGCTGCGTCCTGCCGGGGTCTCTGCGGTGGCCAAGGTGGGTTCTGCACTATCCTCATGGAGTTTATCACCTATGTCACTGTTTCTTAAATTTCCCAAGTCTCACAGCTCCCATTGTCTGTTAAAATGCAGATTCCTGGGCTCCAAGGCTACCTTCCAAAGGGAGGCAAGTACAATCCCACCAGGTGCCCAGAAGGAGAGGAGGAGGGGAGTATCAGTGAACAGCCCTGAAGACATCGCACCTGCTGATTCTAGAATTCTGCTCCTTTGATTGGAGTCCGAGCGTTCTTAGCACAACCTGGACATCTATATTTTCCAACCTCAGGTGTCAACCGATTAGTAGGGCATGAAATAAAGTAGTGAGTCCTAAGCAGTTAATTTTTAAAAATGTCAGATAGAGCATATTGTACAAGTAATTATTGTATCGTGACATTTTAATTTACGCGTGTGTGTGCACACCTGTTCATATACATACTGTGTTGCAAGCAAAATATACCTTCTATTGTGTATCAACTGTCTCAAATTCAAAACAGTTTGAAAAACAGTGGTCTGTGGACCCCTGCGTGATCTGCCCCCTCCTTAAATTTTTAGTCCTCTTTTTCTCATATGCCTTTCTCCTCACTTAACCAAGATCTTCACATTTCCACTCAGGAATCCCCTGAGTTTTCAAGACCCTGAGGCTGGCTCAGGTGTCCCTCTAGGCTCCTCCAGCCCCTTGGATGCCCCCATCCCAGCCCTGCCCACTCTGGGTGGTCACTATCTGGGGATGGGTCTGTGCCCTCCTTTGGGCCAGGGATGGGAACCGTCACAACCACCGCTGAGTCCCCCCAGCATTGCCCTGCATGGGGCTAGGCACACAGTAGGGACTCTGGGAATGTGGGTTGAGTTTTTTAGAAACAGGAAGGAAAGGAGGAAGTGGAACCCTTGGGTCCATCAGGGCCAAGAATCATGGGAACTTCATGCATGCTGGCCTGGCTGGGAAGCTGCAGCCTGGGGGGACTGGAGACTGGCCCAGACCTTCCCTTCCTACATTTCTAATTATTTATTTAAAAGTTGGCTTGTCTGGGCTGCTCTGCCCCGCCTCCCCCAGTTGCAGGCTGTCCAGCCCCTGTGGCTTGTGGTACAACGTGTAACTCGGGTTTCTTGAGGCCCAGCGTGGGTGTGTCTGGCGCTGCCCTCCACACCTCCCCCCAGATCCAGCCAAGGCCATAAGAGCTGTTTTCCAAGGCAGTTGCCCCTGTCACCACTCCAGGTCCTGCCGTGGGACCCCAGAGGTGTCCAGGGGCTTGGGTGACCTGGAGAGAAAGACATCTAATGCTTCCAGGGAGACAGGATAGGATAATGGGCAAGGGCATGGGGGTAGGGCCAGAGAGGTGAGCCCTCCCACTTCTTAGCTGACCTTGGACAAAGGATTCCACCTCTGAGCCTCAGGTCCTCATGTCTGAAACAGGATGAAGGTAGTTTCTACCCCAGAGGTGGCAGGGGAATGAAACGAAACCACATGACAAAAGCCCTTAGCATGGGTCTGGACAATGTAATAAGAGCCGGTATATTGGGGAGGCTTTTATTCCTATGATCATTAGCGTTTCCCTTTAGAGAGCCCTGGTCAGAGGCGAGCCAGGCCCCGTACAAGGGGGAGGCCGAGGGGACGCAGGCCTGCCCTGGGGGTGTGAAGGACGAGGCTGGGCAGGAGCCAGTTCTGAGGGCAGATAGTCACACAGCGTGTTCCTGGGACTGTGTGGGCACCGGCTCTGAGGGCGGCTGGGCTGAAGGACTAGGACGTTGTGAGTCTGCAGACAATTCCCACCTCTGACTGCCTGGGGCTCGAGACCTGGAGAGTGCGGCCTGGGCCCATGAAATCTGAGGACATGTTAGAAACCTGTGGGTCCAGGGAATTCCCTGGCGGTCCAGTGGTTAGGACTCAGCGCTTCCACTGCCGTGGCCCAGGGTTCAATCCCTGGTTGGGGAACTGAGATCCCCCGCAAGCTTGGCGGCGTGGCCAAAACAAACAAACAAAAAAACAGAGAAAAAAGAAAAGGGGTCCAATCCCCTCTTGGTACAGACAAGGAAACTGAGTTCCAAAGACCCACAGCAAATTATTGCAAGAACCAGGGGAGGAGCCGTGAGCCATGCCAGCTAAGGCCCCTGGGGGGGGTCGGGTATCAGGCCTGGAAGAGAGAAGGGCCCGAACCATCCAGGATAACAAAGCCTCAAGGTCTCACAGCCTGAGAAGGACATCAGGCTACATTCCATCCAACTTTCTTTTTTCAAAGTACCCATGAAGGGCTTCCCTGGTGGTGCAGTGGTTAAGAATCCGCCTGCCAATGCAGGGGACACGGGTTTGAGCCCTGGTCCGGGAAGATCCCACATGCCACGGAGCAGCTAAGCCTGTGTGCCACAGCCTGCGAGCCTGTGCTCTAGATACTGCGGGCCACAACAACTGAGTGTGCATGCCACAACTACTGAAGCCTGTATGCCTAGAGCCCGTGCTCCACAACAAGAGAAGCTACTTCAATGAGAAGCCCGTGCACTGCAATGAAGAGTAGCCCCGCTCGCCACAACTAGAGAAAGCCCACGCGCAGCAACAAAGACCCAACACAGCCAAAAATTAATTTATTTATTTATTAATTAAAAAAACAAAATTAAAGTACCAATGTAAAAGAATTTTTGAGTTGAAATTCACACAAAAATTAACGATATTAAAGTGTATGACTCAGTAGCATTTAGTACATTCACAACATTGTGCAATCATCACTTCCGCGTAGTTCCAAATCATTCTCATCATTTTCCCAAAGGAAACCCCACACCCATTCAGCAGTCACTCCCTATCCCTTCCCCACAGATCCTGGCAGCCATTAATCTGCTTTCTGTCTCTATGGATTTGCCTATTCTGGACATTCATACAAATGGAATCATACAATATGGGACTGTGATAGTCTGAGTGTTTGTGTCCTCCGCCCCAATTCGTATGTTGGAACCTACACTGCAGCACTATTTACAATAGCCAAGACATGGAAGCAACCTAAATGTCCATCAACAGATGAATGGATAAAGAAGAATGAGATATTACTCAGCCATAAAAAAAATGAACTAATACTACTTGCAGCAACATGGATGGACTTAGAGATTATCATTCTAAGTGAAGTGAGCCAGACAGAGAAAGACAAATATCATATGATATCGTTTATATGTGGAATCTTAAAAAAAAAATGATATAAGTGAACTTATATACAAAAAAGAAATGAACCCACAGACATAGAAAACAAACTTATGGTTACCAAAGGGGAAAGGGGTAGGGGTAAATTAGGAGTTTGGGATTAACATATACACACCACTATATACAAAATAGATAACCAACAAGGACCTACTGTATAGCACAGGGAACTATACTCAATATTTTGTAATAACCTATAAGGGAAAAGAATCTGAAAAAAAAAATAGATATATAGGTACGTAAAAAAAAAAAAAGCAAAAAAACCTAACTCCCCAGGGTGATGGTATTAGGAAGTGGGGCCTTTGGGAGGTGGTTAGGTCATGAGGGTGGAGCCCTCAAGATTGGGATTAGTGCCCTTATAAAAGGGGCTCCCAAGACATCCCTCGCCCCTTCTGCCCATGTGAGGATACAATGAGAAGTCTACAACCCAGAAGAGCGCCCTCACCCAACCATTTACCCTGATCTTGGAGTTCCAGCTTCCAGAACTGTGAGAACTACATTTGTGTTATTCATAAGCCACCCCATCTGTGGTATTTTGTTATAGTAGCAGCCTGAACAAGCTAAGGCAGTCACCTTTTGCATCTGGCTTATTTCACTGGGCAATCCACCCAATATTTTGATTTAACAATAATAACTAACATTTATTGAACACTTAACTATATCCCAGGTACTACCCCAAGGGCTGTGCATGTATTAACCTACCTGAGCCTCTCAATAAGCAGGCGTGTGGGGTTCTTTTATTGTCCTCATTTTATAGTTCAATAAACAGCGGTACAGAGAACTCACACAGCTGGTAAGTGGTAGAGTCAGGCTTTTCTCTCTCCTTTTTATTTTTATTATTTTTTTAGCACCGTCAGCCTGTTTTTTTTGCTTGTTTGTTTTGGCCGAGCCGCATAGCATGTGGGATCTTAGTTCCCCGACCAGGGATTGAATCCGTGCCCCTGCAGTGGAAGCGCGGAGTCTTAACCACTGGACCACCAGGGAAGTCCCAGCCTCATTATTTTTGTACTGTGGTAAAATATACATAACATGTTGCTGACACTTTTAAACATTTTGAAGCATACAATTCAGTGGCCTTGAGCACATTCATAGTGTTGTGCAAACATCACCACTATCTAGTTCTGAAACTTTGTCATCACCCCAGGATTTGAACCCAGGTTTTTTCTACCTCCAGAGCCCAAGCAGCTATTCCTACCCTGCCTCTCAGTTGAAGAATTTAGCATGGGGGCGAGAACTTATCTTCCCCTTGGAGTTCAGCCTGCAGGATGCTATGTGGCTATCGGGTTGTCCACTATGCCCAGCCAGGATCTAGGTTTACTAGCACCAGTTCTGGACTGTTTTCTCTGCCTGGAACCTTCCCTTCCACCTCCCAGCTCTTTGCCTCCTGTGACCATGAGGGGGATATCTAAAGGCAGGAGCTGCCAAAGGGTCCCAATGTGGAAGAGAACAGAACTGACAGGCCAAGACTGGCTTCATGGGATCGTCCGAGCTCCTGAAACCAGCTATGCCTGAAGCCAGCCAACTCGACGATTTTTTCACTCAGATGAGCCAATCAATTCCTGATTTTGACAGTTACACTGGGGTTTTCAGCCTCTTGAAACAAAAAGGGACATAACTGGGACTTCTCTGGCAGTCCAGTGGTTAGGACTTCGAGCTTCCACTGCACGGGGCATGGGTTCAACCTCTGGGCGGGGAAGTAAGATTACACATGCCATGCGGCGCCGGCCAAAAAAAAAAAACAGGGACAGAACCAGTGGAGTGGGAGCTAGCCTGGTGATTAAGGTGCTGGGCAATAAGTTCCCAGAGAAGGGACAGGCATGAACAAACAAGAGTGGGTGGGGACATGGCCCATTTCAGGGGACAGACAGCAGATTATCAAGGTGGCTGCAATGTGGAATTTACGAGGGGTCACAGTGGGGTCATGGTGCAACCTTCCACTTGCAAAAAGAAAGGGACAAGCCCTGACGATGAGGGGCCTAGGCCTTGGGAGAACCTGCAGGCTTCGTCCTAGGAGTAGCAGGAGTCATCAGAGGGTTTAAGCAGCAGAGTGATACAATCAAATTTGCATCCTTATTAGAAGCCTCTGCACTCTCACCCATTTGCTGGTGGCTGTGGAAATTGGTACAGCATCCATGGAAAGGCATTAGGCAACAGGCATTCACGTTAGATGGTCCCATGCCCTCTGACACAGCAGTTCTTCTTCAAGGGATTGATTCTACAATTACAGTCGCACACGTGGGAAATCAGCGCTGTTTGTGTTTGCAAGAGACTGGATGCCAGCCAAGCACCCATCAGGAAGGGACCAGCAAAATACGTTATGACCCATCCATGCATTGGAATACTATGCAGCTTTACAAAAGAGTAAGCCAGATCTATATGCATTTCAGTGGTGTGCTCGTAAATGTTTAACCGTCGGCTCTTTGGGGGAGAAAACAGTCCTGATTTGTAGCGTTTGCCAACGTCTGTGGTGTAAAATACTCCCATCACGGCTGATTTTAAGCTACCAATGTGACTTCACTGAACGCAGAGTTGGAAGATATCCTCAATACCTCACCATGATGTGGGATTTTCATAATCTCTAGAACACAGAGAGCATTAAAATGTAGTAGAATAATTAGGAAGTGATTAATTGACTACTTCTCATCGTTTTGTGTAATACAATGTATTCAGTTGTAAGTTTGTATAATTTAAGTTTTAGTAAAAGCTATGTTTAACAACAGGCTTGCAAAATTCCCGGAAGTTTAGCAATCAGCCCTCACAAACTGTTACAAGCCAGCCCCCGCACACCACTGAGACCGCTCCAAGATGAGACAGCACAGCCAATTTATGGACAAGGATCTACAGGACTGTATCTCACCCCCACACACAAACTCTCCGCCTTACTTACTCCTCTCCAGCCTGGATCTGGAACACTTCAGGCTCACACCCACCTCAGGGCCTTTGCACTTGCTGTTCCACTCTTCCCCTCACATAACCACATGACTCGCTTCCTTACCTCCTCCAAGCCTTTGCTCAAATGTCACCTTTATCAAGGCTTTCTCTGAGCATCCTGTAAAAAAATAGAAACCCTCCTGCCTCCTCAACACTCCAGCTTCTTTGACTGCTCTATGTTTTATCAGCAGCACTGACTGTGCCATCTGACCTACTATGTAATGTTAAAATGTACTTGTCATTTTATTTATCGACTGTCTGTCTCCTCCACTAGAATGTCAGCTCCATGAAGGCAGGGAGTTTTGACTGTTTTCTTCTCTGCTGTATCCCCAGTGCCTAGAAGAGTGCCTGGCATATAGTAGGTGCTCAATAAATATTTGTTGACTAAACAAGTATACACTTAAGGAAAAAAATAAAGCACAGACTATTTACAATAGCTAAGACAGGGAAGCAACCTAAGTGTCCATCAACAGATGAATGGATGAAGAAGATGTGGTATATATACGCAATGGAGTACTACTCAGCCATAAACAAGAAAGAAACAATGCCATTTGCAGCAACGTGGATGGACCTAGAGATTATCATACTTAGTGAAGTAAGTCAGACAGAGAAAGACAAATATCACATGATATCATTTATATGTGGAATCTAAAAAAAAAAATGATACAAATGGGGAATTCCCTCGTGGTCCAGTGGTTAGGACTCAGCACTTTCACTGCTGGCGCCTGGGTTCGATGCCTGGTTGTGGAACTACGATCCCACAAGCCACATGGTGCGGCCAAAAAAAAAAAAAAAGATACAAATGAACTTATTTACAAAACAGAAACAGACTCACACATGGAAAGCAAATTTATGGTTTCCAAAGGGGAATGGGGGTGGGGTGAGGGACAAATCAGGAGTTTGGGATTAACAGATACATACTACTGTATATAATATAGATAAACAACAAGGACCTACTGTATAGCATAGGGAACTCTATTCAATATCTTGTATAATCTATAATGGAAAAGAATCTGAAAAGATATATATATATATATATATACACACACATATATGTATATATATATATATCTGAATCACTTTGTTGTGCACCACAAACTAACACAACACTGTAAATCAACTATACTTCAATTTAAAAAATAAATAAGTAAAATAAAATAAATAAGGTGCCGAATCATGTAAATAACCTGAATAATATTCCCCTATCTGTATTTACAAATGATAGACTATCTCTGGGAGAAAATCCAAGAAACTGGTGGCCCCAGTGCCTCCCAGGAAGGGCCCCAGGGGGGAAGGGAGAAGAGAAAGCTTTCACTGTATCCTCTCGTGCACCTTTAAAAATCTGTGCCATGTGCCTTTAATTACCTATTAATATTTTTTTCAAGTGTTCTATTAAAAGCACCGCCTCAGGCTGCCGCGGGGAGCTGGGCCCTGGAAGAGGGCGAGCCTGGGCCAGGAGGCCAGGGCAGTGACCCGGGAGCGGGGACCGGATGGGGTTGCCAATACTACACGGCCTGTTCCAGAAGGTCCAGCTGTGGAATGTTCTACACGAAGCCCTTAGAAGGCTCTGAGAGGGGAGGCCTGTCCCTCAGGCCTGGCTTTTGCCAGCCAGACAGGCGGGTCTCCCAAAAAGGCACCTTGGCTTCCCCCTCCACCGCTACATAAAAAGATCCCAATAACATGCCACCTTCTGCAACTGGCCAGTGGATAAAAGCTCCTCTCTTTTCCTCTCCCTCCTCCTTCCGGCTCATCTCCCGACCCCCTCCCCTCCCCTCCCCTCCCCTCGCCCTCCCCTCCCCTCGCCCTCCCTCCTTCTCTCCTCCCCTCCTCTCCCTTCCCCTCGCCCTCCCTCCTCTCTCCACCTCCTCCTCCATCCTCTGTCTCCCCTCCCTCCGCCGGCTCCTCCCTCCAGCCACGCACCACCTCCCCCAGCGCCTCTGAAACACCAGCGCTCTCCCTGGTCCACACCTTTGCCCGTGCTGTTGCCTCTGCCGGGAACTCCTTTCCTCTACCTCTTCACCGGCCCCTGCTTTAACCCAGAGATCTTAGCTTCCTTCCTTCAGGTCACAAAGATTTACCAGGCATCGACAGTAGGTCGGGCGCCCTGCCAGGGGGGAGGGAGCAGGCGCTGAGGAGAGGTCACATCCTAGCTGGGAAGGGCAGGGAGGAGAGTAGTCAGCAGAAACTAGAAACAAGGGAATTCTTAAAAAACAGCTAAATGCTGCAAGAATGAGTTGTCTGCAGTCTGAAAGATAAGGAGCCTGCCTGCTGAGGAACTGGGGAGAATCAGGAGGAGGGAACAGCAAGTGCAATGGCTGTTGAGGATGGGAATGAGCTTGGAGAGTTCAGGAATCAAAAAGGCCAGTGTGGGGCTTCCCTGGTGGCACAGTGGTTGAGAATCTGCCTGCCAATGCAGGGGACACGGGTTCGAGCCCTGGTCTGGGAAGATCCCACATGCCGGTGGAGCAACTGGGCCCGTGAGCCACAACTACTGAGCCTGCGCGGCTGGAGCCTGTGCTCCGCAACAAGAGAGGCTGCGATAGTGAGAGGCCCGTGCACTGCAATGAAGAGTGGCCCCCGCTCGCCGCAACTAGAGAAAGCCCTCGCACAGAACCGAAGACCCAACACAGCCACAAATAAAATAAATAAATAATTTAAAAAAAAAAAAAAAAAGGCCAGTGTGGCTAGATGCGAGGGAGTGAGGGAAAGTGTCATCAGATGCAGCTGAAAAGGTAGGTTTCCATGAGGGATGTCAGAGACTCTGTGAGGAGCTTGGCGTCTCCTCCTCCAGGAAGCCCTCCTTGACTGCGTCAGGCACACCCACCCTAACTCTGTTCACTCTAAATTGTAGCTGTCTGGTCACAGGCCTGTCTGCCCCACTGCCCTGTGAGGGCAGAGCCAGTCACCACTGTGTCCCCAGCACTGCACAGCACATGCCTGGGTACACAGCAGGTGCTCAGAAAATGCCCTGGTCATCCCCAGGAAGGCTTGCCTTCTCTACCTCCTTGCCTCCCCTCTGCCTATGCCTCTTCCTGACCCAGCCCAGCCTCTTTCATCCCATCCTCAAAGGCTCATCTGGGGAGGATTCCCAGCTCCAGCCACCTCTGATGGGCTGCAGACCCAAGATGAAGGCTCTGAAGTGGTCAGATCAAACACCTCTAGAGCTGGCTTTGGGCTGGGCCAGCGTCGGGGAGGCTCCAAGGAGACTCAGCTTCCCAGATTTGAGTGTTCCAGGATGGAGAATGGAAGGGGGGCTGGACAGCATGTGGAACCAGCCAAGGGGCCCAGTTGTTTCCCCATCATTATAATCACGTCACTTCCAGTTTCTGACTCATTTCGTGCCAGGTGCTGGGCTAATTTTTAAAAATAATGTCATTTATTAATTTAAATGGATAAGATCCGGTCAGGGTGCAAAATTCAGAAGCCTCAAAAAGCCTGTGGGAGAAAGTATCTCTATTTCACAATTTTAAAAGGCTGGAAAAAAGCACTCCTCACGTTGAGTGGGGGCAGCTCAATTTTTTTTTTTTTTTTTGGCGTCGAATCAAATTTTTAAACAATGTGGATCTGCTGTCCACCCAGTTCCCCTTCCTGGAGGCAACTTTCATTACCAGTTTCACCCAAAATGTTTATTCAAAAAATATTTATTGAACACCTACTATGTGCCAGGCACTATTCTATGGGCTGAAGATATAATGGTGAACAAAAGAGGCTAAAGTCCCAGTGCTCATGGAGCTGATATTCTAAATGGAAGAGACAGATGCCAGACACACAGATAAGGAGACTATGGAGTGTGTCAAAAGGTGAGACATTCTGTGGAGAAAAATAAAGAACAGGTGGGAGGTAGGGACTGGGAAATCAATTTTTTTTGTTTTCTTTTATAGAAAGGTCAGAGAAGATCAAATCACAGTTTGATGGGGATGATCTAGATTCCTAGTTCGAGAGGAGAAGCAGAGGAAAGAGGGGAGAATGGCTGGAGTGTGGTCCTTGAATTGGCAAGAGGGGAAGGGTCCCTGGGCTCCAGAGTAGTTCATCATTAGTAGGGAATGTCTGTTTTCCAGAGATGGCCATGACAATCTCTCCTGTCCCACATGCTCTTACAGGGTGACCTCAACATTCCTCCTATTGTGTGGGATTATGTTTTCTCCCTTTGAACCTGGGCAGAAATTTGTGACTGCCTTGACCTATAAAGTATGGTGGAGGTGAGGCTTCCAAGGCTACATCATCAAATGCCAGGCACTTCCCACTTGCTGTTAGGGCACTCATTCTTGGAACCCATCTGCCATGCTGTGAGGAAGCTCAGCTAGCCCATGCAGAGAGACCACATGGAGAGGTCCCATGAAGATGCTCTAGCTGACAGCTCAGCCGAGGTCCCAGCCAGCAACTGCCAGCACCATCTGCCCAGACATGAGTGAAGACTCCTCCAGCTGATTCTAGCTCCCAACCATCAAGTCACCCCCAGTCTGCAAGTCTTGCCAGCTGAGGCTCCAGACATCAGGGAGCAAAGACAAGCTGTCCTTGCTGTGCCTTGTTCAAATTCCTGACCTATAGAATGCATGACTACAATACAAGGATTGTTTTACACCACTAAATTCTGGGGCTGTTTGTTATGCAGCAGCAGGTAACTGGTACCCCAAGTAATAGAAGAAAAGGTGGGTAGATGAGTAGAGGAGCTGGGGAAGTTTCCTTCTGATGGGTTCTCCTTTCTCAGTGAAGTAGGAAGCAAAGTCCCCACTGAAAGTGGGCAGGAAGGGAGAAGGTGCAGGAGTTTGAGGAGAGAGGAGAAGTTATTAAAGAGTCTAGGAAACAACCCGTGTCCATCAAAGAATAAAGGGATAAACAAAACGCACTATATCCACACAATGGAATATTATTCAGCTGCTCTTTTTGTGCCACCATTTTGCTGGCATGAATGACCAGGACGATGTTCTCAAGAGCATTAACAATGCCAAAACGAGAGTCACATGCCAAGTTCTTGTTAGGCTATGCTCCAAAGTCATTTTCCAGTTTCTAAGTGTGATGATGAAGCATGGTTACATTGGTAAACTTGAAATCACTGATGATCACAGAGCTGGGCAAATTGTTGCAAACCTCACAAGACCATCCCATTAGTTCGGTTTCATTATACTGACGACCACAGCTGACATCATGGACCAAGAGGAAGCAAGACAAAAACACACAGGAGGGAGGGCTTCCCTGGTGGTGCAGTGGTTAAGAATCCGCCTGACAATGCAGGGGACACGGGTTCGAGCCCTGGTCCGGGAAGATCCCACATGCCGCGGAGCAACTAAACCCATGAGCCACAACTACCGAGCCTGCGCTCTAGAGCCTGTGAGCCACAACTACTGAGCCTGTGTGCCACGGCTACTGAAGTCCGCACGCCTAGAGCCCATGCTCTGCAACAAAAGAAGCCACCACAATGAAGCCTGTGCACCGCAGTGAAGAGTAGCCCCCGCTCGCCGCAACTAGAGAAAGCCCGTGCACAGCAATGAAGACCCAACACAGCCAAAAATAAAAATAAAATCAATTAATTAAAATTTAAAAAAAGAAAACACACACAGGAGGGAAAGTCCTGAGATTCTTTTTCTAGAGATGTAATACATACAAACATACAGATACAATACCTCAATGGAAAAAAAATGAAGTGAAATTCTGACACATGCTACAACATAGATGAACCTTGAAAATCTTACGCTAAGTGAAATAAGCCAGACACAAAAGGACAAATATTGTATGATTCCACTTACACAGTGTACCTAGAATAGGCACAGTCACAGAGATGGAAAGTAGAATAAAGTTTACAGGCGCTGGGAGGAGGAGGGAGTGGGGAGTTATTGTTTAATGGGTACAGAGTGTCTGTTGGGATGATGAAAAAGTTCTGGAAATGGATAGTGGTGATGGTAGCATTACATTGTGAACATGCTTAATGACACCAAATTATACATTTTTAAATGGTTAAAATGGTAATTTAAAAAAAAATGAAGTATAGTTGATTTACAATATTGTGTTAGTTTCAGGTGTACAGCAAAGTGACTTAGATATACATATAGATTTTTTAAAAATTCTTTTCCATTATAGGCTATTACAAGATATTGAATATAATCCCCTGTGCTACTCAGTAAATACTTGTTTATTTTTTATATAGTAGTGTGTGTCTGTTAATTCAATACTCCTAATTTATCTCTCCCCCTTCTTACCCCTTTGGTAACCATAATTTTGTTTTCTATGCCTGTGAGTCCGTTTCTGTTTTATAAATAAATTCATTTGTATCATATTTTAGACTCCACATGTAAGTGATATCACATAATATTTGTCTTTCTCTGTCTGACTTACTTTACTTAGTATGATAATCTTAGGTCCATCCATGTTGCTGCAATGGCATTATTTCATTCTTTTTTATGGCTGAGTGGTATTCCATTGTATATATATACCACATCTTCTTTATCCATTCATCTGTTGATGGACACTTAGGTTGCTTCCATGTCTTGGCTATTGTAAATAGTGCTATGAACATTGGGGTGCATGTATCTTTTCAAATTAGAGTTTTCGTTTTTTTCCAGATATATGCCCAAGAGTGGGATTGCTGGATCATATGGTAACTCTATTTTTAGAACCTCCATATTGTTTTCCATAGTGGCTGCACCAGTTTACATTCCCACCAATAGTATAGGAGGGCTCCCTTTTCTCCACACCCTCTCCAGCATAAAATGGTAAATTTTATGTGTTTTTCAACACATTTTTATTTTCTAAGGGTACAGGAAGAGCAAATGGTCTAGGGCCCTAAGAGCAAATTGCCAGACAACAAGAGCGCCCCCTGGAGGTTCCTGATCCTGAAATAAAAGTGAGACCTGCCAACGTGGTTATCCAGCTGGGAGCAGGTGCAGCCCATCATAGGCAGAGAGTTGGGGGTCTTCTCCTTGAGACTGATGAGTAAGAGGGACCAAGGGAGTTGAGGGCAGTGCAAGGAAAGAATTGCAATGATCAGCCACAGGCTCTACGCTGGTGAGGGCAGAGTAGTCACCGGGGGCCGGGGCCGGCGGGTAGGGTGGAGACAGTGGAAAAGGATCAGATTAATGGAATGGAGGTCCTGGGGTGGTTGAAGGAGTCTTGGAGTTGGGTCACCAGATGGATGAGCTGGAAAGGTCCAAATGGTGGGGCTGTTGTGGGATGCTTGAAGTTGAGATTGTGGAGGGAGTGAGTGTGGTTGTTGGTTGTGACAAGGTGTCTTCTCTGATCCCAGGAGGGAGGGAGGGGCTGAGGGAGGGCAGAAGGCAAGATCTTTAGGGGAGAAGAGGTCAAGGCACGGAGGAGCCAGCGCGCTGAAACAGTCATCTCTGTGCATTTTGAAATGCCCAAGAGTTAGGACAGGAAAGAGTAACAGAAGCTGGAGGATCAAGGGCCAGACAGCTGGGGGTCCACCACTGGTTGTAACCAGCCAGCACAGCAGGTAGTAGAATGTGACTTGTGAGCTTCAAAATGGAAGGTTTAGCTCTTCCCTGAACTGCTCTTTTTATCCGATATCACTCTACTTCCACCCAAAGGGCATCTGGCTGGAACAGACCTCACCATCCTGAGGATGTGGGGTGGTCACGGTCATGGCAACAATATCTCCATCCCTTTGCACCAGGGGGTGGGACCTGGCACCCACCTCCATGGAAACAGCCAGGCTCACATCCTGGAGAGAGAGTGTCATTATCTGGAAGATCTTTACTGGCCTGGGATTCCTTCTTTGACCAGCCTTACTCCCTCCTCTAGGAAGCCCTCCAGGATTCTTCCAACTCTCCCCCCAATCCTAGCTCCTCTCCACCCAACCTGGTTTCTACCTTGGATTCCTGATTTTGGAAGAGGAGGAGGAAGCCATGAGGGTGAAGTGGGAGTAGGGGTGTCAGAGAGTTCATGGGAAAGAGAGATCATCATCATTAACACTCAACAAGTATTAATTAAGGACCCACTAGTGGGAACTGCATTAGCACCAGGGACATAGCGGTGAATAAAACAAAATCCCAGTCTTCTTGGAGCAGACATTCTATTAGTAAGAAAGAGACAGATAATAAGTAGACTAGCAAAATATATAGAGCAGCACCATCAAATAGAAATAGAATGGAAGCCACATGGGTAATTTTTACTTGTCTTGTAGCCACATTAAAAAAAATAAAAAGAGAGAACTATATTTAATATCCTGTGCTAAACCATAATGGAAAAGAATATGGAAAAGAATATATATGTGTGTGTGTGTGTGTATATATATATATACATATACATGTATGTATAATTGAATCACTTTGCTCTACAGCAGAAATTAACACGACATTGTAAATCAACTATACTTCAATTTTAAAAAAAGAAACAGGAAAATTTCATTTTTTTTCTTTTATTTTTTTGACTGCGCTGCACGGCACGTGGGATCTTAGTTCCCTGACCAGGGATCGAACCCACGCCCCTGGCAGTGGAAGCAAGGAGTCTCAACCACTGGACCACCAGGGAAGTCCCAGGAGAATTTCATTTTAATAATATATTTTATTTCACCCAATGAAGGTAAGCAGGATAACGACCCCCAAATGTGTCCACACCCTAATTCCGTGGACCTATGAATGTGTTACCTGCAGAGGGCCTGCAGATGTGACTAAGTTAAGATGCTTGAGATGGGGAGATTATTCTGGATCATCTGGGCGGGCCCCATGTAATCAAAGGTCCTTATAAGGGAAGGAGGAAGGCAGCAGAGTCAGAGGGAGAGGGAGATGTGATAAGGGAAGCAGAGGGTGGAGTGAGGCAAGGGGGTAGAGAGCCAAGGAATGTGGGCAGCTTCTAGAAGCTGGAAAAGGGAGGGGAACAAATCCTCCCTAGAGTCTCCAGAGGAAACGCGGCTTTACCCACACCTTGATTTTAGCCTTGTAAGACTCATTTTGGACCTCTAGAACTATATGATAAAAAATGTGTCTTCCATAGAGTACAGACCTACCTGTGGTTGCTAAGGAGGAGGGGGATGGGGGGAGGGATGGATTGGGAGTTTGGGATTAGCAGATGCAAACTCATATATAGGATGGATAAACAACAAGGTCCTACTGTAGAGCACAGGGAACTCTACTCGATATCCTGTGATAAACCATAATGGAAAAGAATATGATAAAGAATATATATGCATGTATAACTGAGTCACTTTGCTGCACAGCAGAAATTAACACAACATTGTAAATCAACTATACTTCAATAAAAAAAATTTTTTTTAGAATTGTGTCTTCGGGTTGCTTCCCTGGCGGTCCAGTGGTTAGGACTCCGCGCTTCCACTGCAGGGGGCGTGGGTTCGATGCCTGGTCGGGGAACTAAGATCCCACATGCCGCATGGTGTGGCCAAAAAATTAAAAAAAAAAAAAAAGTGTCTTCTACTGAGCCACTGAGTTTGTGGTAATTTGTTACAGCAGCGATAAGAAATGAATATACCCATACATCCATATTATTATTTCAACGTGTAATCAATATAAAAATGATGGAGTTATTTTGCATTCTTTTTTTTCATACTATTACGTCTTCAAACCCCAGTATGTATTTTGTACTTATCGCAGATTTAAGTTTGGATTTGCCACACTTCAATTATTTAATAGCCGCACATGGCTGGTGGCTGCCGTATCTGACAGCACAACTCTGGAATGTGAGATGGTGATAAACAGGGGGGAGAAGGTTAGGAAGTGCTGGTGGTAGGTAGGAAGGGGAAGAGTTTGAAGCTTTAAAAAAAGCATTTAGGGAAGATGGCATTTAAGCAGAAGTTAAAAGAAAAGATAGACATATTTGCCCACATTAAAAAGAAAAACATGGGACTTCCCTGGTGGTCCAGTAGCTAAGGCTCCATGTTCCCAATGCAGGGGGCCCTGGTTCGATGCCTGGTCAAGGAACTAGATCCCACTTTCATGCCGCAACTAAAGATCCCACGTGCCTCAACTAAGACCAGCACAGCCAAATAAATAAATAAATATTTTTTAAAAAAGAAAGAGAAAAACACGTGTGTGGCAAAAAACCAAACCAAAAACCCTAAACAAAGCCTACAGGCAAATGAGAAATGGGGAGAAAATACTGGCAAAGCAGATGACACACAAAAGTTTTACATGAATAATGAGCTTTTGTAAATCAATTAAGACAAACACCCCAAAGGAGACGTGGACTAAGGATTTGAATAGATAATTTTCTAAGCAGAAAAATGAACCAGCTAATACATATATGAAAACTTAGCCTCTCTGCAGGAGGCAAGGTGAAGCATATTCAGATAACGTGGAGGTTTCCTTTTACACCTGCCAAATGGCACACATGTGGAAAAGGGCAGGCTCATATATCACTGATGGCAATGAGAATTGTTACAGCCTTTTTTTGAAAGGGAAGCTTGGCAGCATCTATCAGAAATGCATTTCACCCTTGATTCAACAGCCTCACTGCTGGGAAAGCATCTCATAGAAATCAAACCTCCGGAATGAGGTAAGGGCTTATATGCAAGGGTGCTCACTGCAGGACTAGAGGAGCAAAAAGCTGGGAATTGAAGACGAAAACCCATCTTTGGGTTGAATAAATGACGGTCCACTCACTCTGTGAACTCTTATGCAACCATTCCAAAGAATCTATTCTGACGAGCTTGGTTCAGTGGTCCACAGCCTCAGTCGCATATTAACATCACCTCGGGCAGGATGTTCAAAAATCATGATCTTCAGGCCAAACCCTAAAACAGCCAAATCAGAGTCCCTGGGGGCCAGGGCATCAGTATTTTGTAAAAGCTCCTCCCAAGTGATAGCCAGAGTGGAAACTACTGACTTAGAGGGATTTCCTGTGGCATAAAGTAGGAAAAGGAAGCTGCAGAGATGTGAGTACAGAAAAAAAAAGTCCCCTGTGTATTGGTTTATCAAGCTATGTGCCAGGCACTCCTCTAAGGGTTGAATCCTCATAACAGCTATATGATGTGGGACTGTTATTATCCCCATTTTACAGATGGGAAAACTGAGTCTCAGAATGGTTCAGGCACTTGCCCAAAGCCATGGGCTATTAAGTGGAGAAGTTGGATTTGAACTGAGGTCATTTGGCTCCTAAAACTGTTCTGGGCTCTTAATTGCTAAACTTTATATACATATATATGTATTCAAATATATATTCACATATATTCACATTTTTATATATGTAATATTCCTAGATATGTAATATTCTTATGTGTATATTTCTATAACTCTAATCTTCCTATATACATAATACTCCTACATATGTTTCTATATGTAGTATTTATATGTAATACTCACATATATTTTTACATATAATAATAAATATATAATATTTGTGTATATTACTATAACATAGTTTTCCTGTATATAATATTCCTACGTATATTCTTAGAGGTGTAAGATGCCTATGTATTCTTATATAAAGTAATGGTATATAAAATATTCTTAAATATAATATTTATATTTGTTTATATATGATATTCCCATATACCATTTATAAATATAATATATTCATTTATATTCCTTCATATGTCTCTCTATATAATGTTCCTATATAAATATTTCCATATATATTTCTATATATAGTATATTTCTATGTATATTCATATATATCAATACATAGTATTCTTATATAGAATAATCCCATATATATAGTATGCTTTTGTATTCCTATATACTATACTTCTACTTAAGTAATATTTATATATATTATGTATATAATCCCTCCCAAGGCTCCCCACCCTGGGCCTGCTCCCCTCTTTGGACTAGAAAGCTTCCAGGCCTTCCCCTCTTACTGTCTCATTCTTTTATAGGGTGTCCTACAAATTCAGCTCAATTCTGACACTAACTACCTGGAGATAATCTCAGATCCCACAGGTTAAGGGCTCAGTCCCACAGGACCATCCCCAATCCCAAATCCAGGTGGTCACCAGTGCTTCGGACCAACTCGCTATAAATCAACCCCTTCCTCTGTTGGATCATTTGTTAAAACGACTCAAAAAGCTCAGGGAAACACTTACTTGCGTTCTTATTATAAAGAATATTATAAAGAATACAGATGAGCAGCCAGGTGAAGAGATGCACAGGGCGAGGTCCGGAAGGGTCCCAAGCATAGGAACTTCTGTCCCCATAGAACTGGAATATGCCACCTCCAGGCATGTGGATGTATTCACCAACCCAGAAGCTCATCAGATCTTGTCATTCCAGAGTTTTTATAGAAGAGAGGATTGATTTGAGATGAAGAAAATAGAATGTCTCAGAGGAGCTTTACGGTAAGATGTCACTACGTCCCTGAGGTGAATAAACTGCTACAGTTAGTAAATGTTTGTGACAGAAAGGCCACAGATCGCCGTACACTGGGTTACGCATTTTTTACTGTTCAACAAAATTTTGTTTTCACAAGCAAAAATCCATGCTGAGACTTTCAGAATCTAAACTCAAGATGCCATTCATCACATGGTTCTTGTAAAAAGAACACTGCGAAATAAAGGGAATATGGCAACTATTTTTCTGCTCAGGAAAGAGAAATCCCCCGACGTGAAGTTAACAATTATAATAAAATTAACCTTCAAGTACAGTCTTTGGTCATGATGCGAACAAAGTAAAATCTTTCAGAAGATACATCTGCAGATACATAAAGATAGAATAGTTAAAATTGAACCAAATAAATGAAATCACAGAGAACTTCATTACTGTTTTAAACTCCATATTATGCCCCACTGATATTGAAACTACTCATTTCTCCTAGACAGTGAAAGTGAAGATAGATTCACAGTGTGAGCCAGGAGATGGCTGTTGCCTTTCTTTTTTCCAAATCCTCAATATAAAACTTTAAATTATATTATTTGTGATTAAAAAGGAAAAAAATAAATGAACTGATGGAAAATTCACTTAAATTAAAATGGAAAGTAAACTGGTGGGGGGGGGCAGTTTTTATAAAGCTTTCATCTCCAGTCCCCTCTCCCCCCACTTCCCGGAGGTGGGTGAGTGAGGCTGAAAGTTCCAAGCCCCTGATCACTTGGTTTTTCTGGTGACCAGCTCCATCCTGAGGCTATGAGGTGACTCCATGCTAAGTCACCTCATTAGCATAAACTTAGGGATGATAAAAGGGGCTCCTTATGGATAATAAAAGACACTTCTATCACTCAGGAAATTCCAAGGGTTTTAGGAGCTCTGTGCCAGAACCAGGGACAAAGATCAAATACATGTCTTATCATAGCACAATATCCTCCCCTCAAGTCAAGTAGCTGAATCCCCCTCTCTTTGAGTGAGAGCTGAGTTTAGTAACTCAACTTGCAATGAATAGAATATAGCAAAACCAAAGGTATGTCACTTCCTGGATTGGGTTATAAAAAGATTGCAGTTTCCATATTGGGTCCTCTGTCTCTCATCACCTGCCCTGGAGGAATCCAGCTGCCGTGTGTTAAGAGAAAAACTGAGGCATATAAAAATTTTTAACAGTTGAATCGAGCAAAAATCAATCCCAATCAGGCAATACCAAACTAGAAGTGGTTAGGAGCACTCCACCGATAGGAACTGGGGAAAGACTTTTGTAGAGAAGACCCGGAAACAAAGCAAGGAAATTATTTGATTGGCTGTAGCTTAAGCATTTGCCTTATTTGGGAAAGGCTCATTGGCTGTGACTGGTTGCCCTTGGATTTTGATTCTTACTTCGGACAAAAAATGTTGCCTGCCACTTTAGTAAACAAAGAATGTTGGGACTTCCTTAGTGGTGCAGTGGTTAAGAATCCACCTGCCAATGCAGGGGACACTGGTTCGAGCCCTGGTCTGGGAAGATCCCACTTGCCGCGGAGCAACTAAGCCCGTGCGCCACAACTACTGAGCCTGCGCTCTGGCGCCCACGAGCCACAGCTACTGGAGCCCGTGCACCTAGAGCCCGTACTCCACAACAAGAGAAGCCACCGCAATGAGAAGCCCGCGCACCGCAACGAAGAGTAGCCCCCACTCGCCACAACTAGAGAAAGCCCGGGCGCAGCAACGAAGACCCAACACAGCCATAAATAAATTAAAAAATAAATAAATAAATTTTTAAAAAAAACAAACAAAGAATGTTGCCTGCCATTCCAGTAAACATTGAATATTGCCCATCATCAATGCGTCAGCCACAGCAGCCACCCCCATGGTGAGCCCTGAGGGGAATTCAGGATGGAGAAAAACAAGATACTGGCCCTAGATGGTTAAGATGCATGTCTAAGGAATAATTTCAATGAGACCAGACTCTTGCATCTTCCCATACTTAGAAAAGCACTAAAATCATTAACTTGAAATGTCTGGTTTTTTGTGATTAGCAGTAATCTTTTGATGCTTGACTACATGTTGGTCTTTTTTTTTCAGCAAAAATTCCTATATATGCTGGTTCCTCCCTTACCTCTTTGGAGAAGTTCCTCAGAGCTCTCTGAGAGGCTGTCTCCTGGGCTACAGTCTTCAGTAAGGCCCCCGAATAAAACATAACTCGCAACTTTTATGTTGTGTTTTTCTTCAGTCGACATTACCTTGAGGCATTTATGGACTTATATTTGGGTTTGCTTATGTAGGCTGCTAACGTATTTGCGCTACCCCAGTCTAATGGCTTCCTTGTTTAATTAATTTAACACGTCATAAGGACTCTCAGGAGAGGCCCACAGGTCCAGACACAGCCAATGAGGAACTGAGGTTTCCTGCCATTAGTCACCTGAGTGACCTTGAGAGCCAATCTCCAGCCCCACTTGAGTCTTCGAATGATGGTGGTCCCAGCAAACAACATGACTACAGTCTCTTAAGGGACCCTAAGCCGCAACTGCCCAGCTCAGTTGCTCCTGGATTCCTTACACACATAAACTGTGTGAGATAATAAACATTTGTTGCTTCAAGTTGCTAAATATAGGGGTAATTTGTTATGCAGCAACAGATAACTAATACATACCTCGATAAAAGTTTATTCCAGGAATTCCCTGGTGGTCCAGTGGTTAGGACTCTGCACTTTCACTGCTGTGGGCCTGGGTTCAATCCCTGGTTGGGGAACTAAGATCCAGCAAGCTGCAATGCACAGCCAAAAAAAAAAAAAAGCTTCCATGGCTCCCCAGTACCCTTGAGTCAAAGCTCAAACCGCCTACCATGGCCTATGACTCCACCTCTCCCCTCATTCACCACTTTAGCCCCCTTCTCCCCATGCCTTTTGCACTTTCTAAAGTACAACATCAAAGGCCAGACTCAAAGTCAGATAGCCTGCAAGTGATTCCTAGGTCAGCTGCTTACCAGTGCTATGACCTTGGTGGGATCACTTACCCTTCCCTGTGCCTCTGTTGTTTCATCTATAAATTTGGCCCTCCTCATAGGGTGATGGTGAGGAATGAATGCGCTAGCTCGTGCAAAGTGCTTAGAACAAAGTCTGGAAACTAGTAGGTGCTTTTTAAGTCTTTGCTATTATTATTCTCATAATACTGCAGCCACAAAGAAATACAGTCATTTCCTCCAGATTATGCCACATGCCTTTTTCTTCCTGGTCTTTGCACATTTGCACCCCTCTCCTGGAACTCCTTCCTTACCCTTCTTCCCTTTGTCTTGTGTTTACTCATCCTTGATAGCGCAGCTCAAATGCCCCCTCCTCCAGGAAGCTCTCTCTGATTTCTCCTTCCAATCTGGATGCAATACCCACTCTGGGATCCCTCAGTGGATCCTGGGCTCCCCTCTTCCAGTCCTGCCCGGTTTGTGATGGGTCTGTTTCCACCACTGGACTATGAGCCCCATGAAGGCAGGACTGGGAATATCTTGGCCACCTCTGGGTCCCCAGCAGTGCCCAGCACAGGGTGGGCACACAGGAAGTACTCAGGGAGTGTTTGTTGAAAAGATAGATAAATCGCCAAAATCAGGGTATGTGTGTATGTGTGTGGTGTAGTGATTACAAAAGCTGTTTTCAGTACTCCAGGCTAGCATGCTTTTTTTTTTTTTCAGCGGTGCTGCGCTGCATGTGGGATCTTAGTTCCCCAACCAGGGATCAACCCTCAACCCCTGCAGTGGAAGTGCAGAGTCTTAACCACTGGACCACCAGGGAAGTCCCATAGCATGCTATTTTTAATCACCAAAATACTGGTATTTTGTGCTTCAGTATTTCTTGGTAATCAGACATTTGCATCATTGGCCTTGAGCTGCACCCAGACAGTTGCAGACTACCTCATAATTTAGAGGAACCGGGCTCACTCATTCAGAAAGTTTTCTGACCCCATGCCTCGCTGCTAAAAGCCTTACAAGTATCTTACTGGTGAAGGGTCACTTTTCCTGGCTCACCAGAGAAGCCAAGCATTGCTTCCTTTTTTTTTTTTTTTTTTTAATTGGGGTATAGTTTCAGTTATCTATTTTATACATATTAATGTATATATGTCAATCTCAATCTCCCAATTCATCCCACCCCCACCCCCCGTCGTTTTTTTTAATTGAGCTTTTTCTTCTGAGATAATTGTAAATTCACATGCACTTTGAAGCAATAATACAAAGAGATCTTGTGTGCCTTTTACCCTGTTTCCCCCTGATGGGAACGTCTTATAAAAACTACAGTTGATTCTCCTTATTGGAGGCAGTGGTGTTCTATAAAGTTACAGCAAACGCTGAATTCGCGAATACTGAACCACCGCTCCTAGGGGAATACGGAGTTAGGTTCCCGCGAAATTCTGGTGACAACATTTCCTGAACCCGTCAATATATAGCTTTGTTTTGTGTGTCTTTCTGTTTAAAGATACTTTCTGTAATGTACTTTGTTGATTCGCTCACACTGAACTCAGGCGAACAACACTACACTCGCTCCTGAAGGAAGCTTATATAACATATAAAAATCTTATGCATTTTCTCCGCCAGGCACACCGCAGCCTGCTTGCTCTTCGGAACACTGAGCAGCACTTCAGCACGAGGGCTTGGGAGCCATTTTAAACGGCAAAATCACTAACAAAAAGCACAAAAATGTGAAAAACGTGGCAACAAATAGACCGTGAAAGGGACGTTTGTTTACAGTGTGGGAGCTGAACTGAGCGGGCAGAGCCTCGCCTCGGTCGACCTCAGCTGGGAATGCGTGTGTCGGGCGACTCAATAATTTCTTTGGCCGCTCTGCGCATGTCTGGAAATGACCTCGAAATTGCCGCCAGTATTGATTTTAGGATTTCTCTGTATTTGCTTTCACAAATAGGAAATCCGCAAACAATGAGGACTGGCTGTTCAGTACCACATCCGGGATGTTGACACTGAAGCGGTCAAGAGACAGACGTTTCCATCCCAAGGATCCTGCCTGGTGCCCTTTTACAGCCAAGCCCACTTTCTCTAGTCCCACCCCCCTCCTTAACCCCTGGGGACCGCTAATCTCTTCTCCTTTTCCAGAATTTGGTCATGTTAAGAATGTTATGGGCTTCCCTGGTGGCACAGTGGTTGAGAGTCTGCCTGCCAATGCAGGGGACACGGGTTCGAGCCCTGATCTGGGAAGATCCCACATGCCACAACTAAGAGTTCGCATGCCACAACTGAGGATCCCGCATGCCGCAACTAACACCCAGCACAGCCAAATAAATAAATAAATAAATATTTAAAAAAAAAAAAAAAAAAAAGAATGTTATATAAATGGACTCACATAGCATATATCTTTGGGGGAATCCTTTTAAAAGTGTCCAATTCAATGGTTTTTAACATACTCACAGAGTTGTGCAATCATCACCAGAATCCATTTTAGAACATTTTCTTTATCTCCAAAAGAAACCTGACACCCCTTAGCCATCACTTCCCTCTCTCTCCATCCTTCCCAGCCCTTGGCAACCACCAATCTATTTTCTGTCTCTATGGATTTGCCTGTACTGGAGATTTCGTATAAATGGAATCATAGGGAATTCCCTGGAGGTCCAGTGGTTAGGACTCTGCGCTTTCACTGCCGAGGGCACGGGTTCAATCCCTGGGCGCAGGAAATAAGATCCTGCAAACCGCAAGGTGCAGCCAAAAAAAAAAGGAATCATAGGCTATGTGCTAGGTGGTCTTTGTGTGTCTGGCAAGGTTCGTCCATGTTGTAGCATGGATCAGAACTTCATTCCTTTTCAAGGCTGAATAATACTGCATTGTATGGGTCCACCACATTCTGTTTATCCATTCATCAGTTGATGGATGGGGCTTGACTCTTAAGGTCTGAAACAAAGTGGAGAAGATGGAGCTCAAACACCATCTTTTTTTTTTTTTCAAACTGAAATATTTGTGTTACTAATAGCATTTTGGCATTTTTCAAAATATGTACCAAAATACTGGTTTAGTCATCTTCACTGATCGTGCCACAGGAAATTGTGCTCTGGTGTTTGTTTTAGATGACTGCTGGGAGTTTTATAGCTCAAGGATTTGAAATCTCAAAGACAAATATTTGCTCTCACTAAGTGCAGGTTCTGTTCTAAATGCTTGGTGCATATTCGTTCATTTAACCCCTCGCAATAGCCCTGTGTAGTAGGGACTGCTATTATTGCCCCCATTTGACAGATGAGAAAACTGAGGCTCGCTCCCGAGGCTGTGCAGCCAGCCAGTGAGTGGGGAAGCTGGCTTTGAACCCAGGCCATCTGGCTTTGGTGACTTCACTGTTGGTCACAACTCTAATCAATTCCACAAAGTCAACCAGCATCGTGGAGATCACGACATCACTTCCGGAGGCTGACCAATCTGTCATTTCATGATTCTCGTGTTTGAAGAGTCAGCACTTCTAAGCCTGCCTGGACACCAAGGAATGTGCACACGGATGATATGACTCCTGGGATTTGCTTCAAAAATAAATGCAGGGGTGGGCACTGGATGGGGTAGAGAGGGCCCAGGGTGAGCCAATGAGTTGATAACGAAAAACAAACAAACAAAAACACTCAAGACGACAACACATGACAAGAGGATGCTCAATCTTTCGAAGGCTTTGGCACGGAGACTCTCCAGCCAGTAAAGGCGAGAGGATAGCCCTGGCTGCAGACAGACCTCCTTCAATCCCGGAACTTCCTGGCTGTGTGGCTCCAGCTAAGTGACTTCACATCTCTGATCCTCGGGCCCCTCACCTGCCAAGTGGGGGAGACAATCCTGACCTCCTTCGAGAGCCTGCATGTCCAGGGCTGACCTGCCATAAGAACTCAACAAGTGGGAAGGTCTTGGGTGGGCGACTTCACCCTCAGCCTCCTCATCAGCAAAATGGGATAGTCATAGTACCTACCTTTTAGGGCTATTTGTTCATTCATTTACTTACTATTTATTGAGTATCTATTAAGCGTGATTATTGAATATCCTTTTCAGCATGAAAGAGAGCAGTGAACAAGACAGCTATCCTTGCCCTGTGGAGCTGACACTCTAGTGATGACACTGTCTTTCTATCTATCGATCACATCTAGTGGTAATAAGTGTAGTGGGAAGAAATCAAGAAATAAAATAGGTTCTGAGATAAATGGTGATACGATGTATGAAGACAAGGATAACTATTTTCTTTGGTGAGGTCAGGAAGGCCCAACTGAGGAGGTGACGTTTGAGCAGAGACCTGAAGGAGGTGAGCAAATGAGCCACACAAAAATCTGGGGGAAGGGGGTCCCAGGCAGAGGAACAGCAAGTGCAAAGGCCCTGAGGCAGGACTGTGCCCGGTAAGGTCAAAGCAGAGCAATGAGGCCAGTGTGCCTGGAATAGAGTGAGCGAAGGGGAGGTGGAGAGAGGAGGTTAAAGAGGGGACAGGGACCTCATGGGTCGTGCTGACTGAGGCGGAAGCCACAGGAGGAATTTGAGGAGGGAAGTGACATCATTCACTTCCCGTAGAAGGATTCTGCTAGCAGGCAGGGGATTTTCTGTTGCAGGCAAGGGCAGAAGCAGCAAGGAAGCGACTGCCATAGTCCAGGTGGGAGATGCTGGCAGCTGGACCAGGGTGGTAGTTTGGGAGTCAGACTTTGGATACATGTTGAAGGCCAAGCCAACGGGATTTCCTGCTGGCTGGGACGTGGGGTGTGAGAAGCAGAGAAGACGCATGGATCCCTTCAAAGTTTCCAGCCTAAGCACCTGGAAGGACGGTGGTTTCCATGCCACTGAAGGAAATAGGGTACTCAAAGCACTCAGCCCCCAGACACACATGAGAAAGTGCCCGACCTGTACTATGTCAGTTAAAGAGGATGTTGTCATAAACGCTGGAGAGGGTGTGGAGAAAAGGGAACCCTCCTGCACTGTTGGTGGGAATGTAAATTGATAAGAGCCACTACAGAGGACAGTATGGAGGTTCCTTAAAAAACTAAAAATAGAACTACCATACGACCCAGCAATCCCATTACAGGGCATATACCCTGAGAAAACCATAATTCAAAAAGAGTCATGCACCACAATGTTCATTGCAGCACTATTTACAATAGCCAGGACATGGAAGCAACCTAAGTGTCCATCGACAGAAGAATGGACAAAGAAGATGTGGCGCATATATACAATGGAATATTACACAGCCATAAAAAGGAACGAAATTGAATTATTTGTAATGAGGTGGATGGACCTAGAGTCTGTCACACAGAGTGAAGTAAGTCAGCAAGAGAAAAACAAATACCATATGCTAACACATATATATGGAATCTAAAAAAACAGTACTGATGAACCTAGTGGCAGGGCAGGAATAAAGACACAGATGTAGAAAACAGACTTGAGGACACGTCGGGGGCAGGAGGGGAAGCTGGGACAAAATGAGAGAGTAGCACTGACATATATACACTACCAAATGTAAAATGGATGGCTAGTGGGAAGCTGGTGCATAGCACAGGGAGATCAGCTCATTGCTTTGTGACGACCTAGAGGGGTGCGATAGGGAGGGCGGGAGGGAGGCTCAAGAAGAAGGGGTTATGGGGATATATGTATACATATAGCTGATTCACTTTGTTGTACAGCAGAAACTAACCAACATTGTAAAACCATTATACTCCAATAAAGATATCAAAAAATAAATAAATAAAGAGGATGTTGTCAGACAAGGGCAGGATTGCATCACAGGGGAGGAAAGGCAGGGCTGGCCCAGCCTCGACAAGACTCAGGCAGGTGTCAGGCACGGAGCCAGTCTTTCACCTAACATTTTCCCTCTGGGCTGGGCCGCCCTCCCCCTTCCCCAGGCCAGAAAGAAATAATCTCTCCCATCTCCACCTTGAATTCACTCTCAGCTGGGTTACTGAGGCTCCCACACCCTTCTGCCAGGCCCTCCTTCACCAGGTCACTGATAACTACTACTGCTGGGCCACATCTCAGCTATTTTGAGTGTGTGGCTTGAGGTAGAGATCCAATCTCCCACCCCATGTGCATAACCTGCCCCCTTTCCCCATCTTCCAGGACTTCTGAAGCTGTTTTCCCCTCCCTCTTTTGCACATTTTCCCATTCTGCTCTTTGTCTTTTTCTTATTGATTTGTAGGAGTTCTTTATATATTGTGGATATGAATCCCTCTGTCAGTTACATGTGTTGTAAATATCCTCTCACAACTTGTGGCTCATCTTTTCATTTTGTTTTTGGGATCTTTTGATGCCCAGAGGTTTTACTTTTAATGCAGTCTTTTATTTTATGGTTAGTACTTTTTGTATCCTAAGAAATCTTTCTCTACCACACACACTGCTAAAGAAATAACGAAGTTCTTTACCTACTCCTTTGGAATCATCTCCAAGGTGAAGAAATTGTGTGATCAATATGCCATCATCTGCATTAAAAGAGTGGGGGACGGTGTGTGTGTGAGAGTGTGTGTGTTCATATTGCTTCTCTAGGCATAATGTATATCTGGAAGGATAACAAAAAATTGGTTATACCAGTTGACTCCAAGGAAGGGAACAAGGTGGTTGGGGGATAAGGATTAAGGGGCACATTTTTTTCACTGTACCCATTTTTGTAGTATCGAATTTGGAATATAGGAATGCATTCTTTCAAAACTGAATTTATTATTATTATTATTATTATTGGCCGCGCTGTGTGTGGGATCTAGTTCCCTGACCAGGGATCGACCCTGGGCCCCCTGCATTGGGAGCAGGGGAGTCTTAACCACTGGACCGCCAGGGGAGTCCCATAATTACAATTATTTTTAATGCAGCAGTCCTTCTTAACCTCAAGGTCATAAAACTATTCTCTCATGTTTTCTTCTAAGCATTTTGTCTTACAACCTACCGGGGATGACTTTTGTGTATGATGTGAGGTAGAGATCGGATCTCCCGCCCCACACGGATAACCCACACCCTGCCCCCATGACCTGAAAGGCAACCTCTGTTTTGTATCAGATCTCCTTGGATGCGTGGGTCTGTTTCTGGGCCCTCTGGTTTTTTTTTGTTAATCTGCTTGTCTAATATTATGCAAATACCATGGTCTTTTAGTTGCTCAGGCTGAATAATAATGATCTGGAAGACTGCTTAGGCAAGCCCTCTCATATTCTTCCTCAAGATTATCTTGCTTTGGGCTTCCCTCGTGGCGCAGTGGTTAAGAATCTGCCTGCCAATGCAGGGGACACGGGTTCAAGCCGTGGTCCGGGAAGATCCCACATGCCGCGGAGCAACTAAGCCTGGGCTCCACAACTACTGAGCCAGCGTGCCACAACTACTGAAGCCCGAGTGCCTAGAGCCCGTGCTCCGCAACAAGAGAAGGCACTGCAGTGAGAAGCCCATGAAGCACAACGTAGAGTAGCAACGAAGACCCAACGCAGCCAAAAATAATAAATAAATAAATTTATTAAAAAAAAGAAAAAGATTATCTTGCCTCTCCTTGTCCCTTTGTTATCCAACATGAATTCGTTTCCTAAGTCTGCTTGAAGAAAGTCCCACAGACTGGGAACCTAAACAATAGAAACTTACTGGCTCATGGTTCTGGAGGCTAGAAGCCCAAGATCAAGGTGTAGCAGGGTGGGTTCCTTCTGAGGGCTGGAAGGGAGAATCTGTTCCAGACCTTTCTTCTTGGTTTGTAGAGGGCCATCTTCTCCCTGTGTCTCTTCACTTCGTCTTTCCTCTGAGCCTGTCTCTGTGCCCAAATCTCCCTTTCTTTTATTATTTATTTATTTATTTAGGCCTCGCATTCGCCTTGCAGGATCTTAGTTCCCCGAACTCCGGCCATGGCAATGAAAGCACCAGCTCCTAACCACTGGACCACCAGGGAATTCCCTAAATCTCCCCTTCTTAAAGGACATCAGTCCTATTGGATTAGGGCCCACTCTAATGGCCTCATTTTAACTTGATCACCTCTGTAAAGACGCAATGTCCAGGACTTCCCTGGCAGTCCAGTGGTTAAGACTCCGAGCTTCCACTGCAAGGGGGCACAGCTTCCATCCCTGGTTGGGGAAATAAGATCCTACATGCCGTGTGGTACGGCCAAAAAAAAAAACATAACAAAAAAACAGACCCAATCTCCAAATGAGGTTATATTCTGAGGTGATGGAGGGGTGGACTCTTGTTTGGAGGGGGGACTCAATTCAAACCATAACACAACATAAACTTGATAATCAGTTTCTTAAGAATGGAAAGTTTGTTTTTAGAGGGGGGAGGGTGGCTACTGAGAGGAATTACATTAACTATAAGATAAATCTCACTCCATCTCTGAAATGCTTTCCTACTTTCTTTCTTACCTTCTGGGGGGATCCCTCTCCAATATCTGTCCCCTTAAAGAAAACAGAAACAACCTGCCTCCAGCATTCCAGTCTCATCCTACTGCGTGTCTTTGGGCAGATGGTCTTTCCTCTCGGAACCAGAGTTTCCTTATCTGCACAGAGAAGCTCATCCTGGCGATGGCAACGATAATGCCAATAGCTATTATACTTGGCAGCGCCGTTCTGAAGATTAAGTGGGATGATGCCTTTAAAAACCTTAGAACAGGGCTTCCCTGGTGGCGCAGTGGTTAAGAATCCGCCTGCCAATGCAGGGGTCATGGGTTCGAGCCCTGGTCCGGGAAGATCCCACATGCTGCGGGGCAACTAAGCCCGTGCACCACAACTACTGAGCCCGTGTGCTACAACTACTGAGCCCGCGTGCTACAACTACTGAAGCCTGGGCGCCTAGAGCCCGTGCTCTGCAACAAGAGAAGCCACCGCAATGAGAAGCCCGTGCACCACAACGAAGCGTAGCCCCCGCTCGCCGCAACTAGAGAAAGCCCACGTGCAGCAACGAAGACCCAACACAGCCAAAAATAAAGTAAGTAAAATAAATAGATTTTTTAAAAAAACAAAAAAAAACTTAGAACCTGCCGGGCCTGGAGCAGGCCGCCCAGTAACATTTCAGCAACTTCCTCGTTTGGTGCTTTTCTCAAGTTCCTCTGTGTCTCCCAATTAAACACTGGACTTCCTTGAAAGCCCAGAGCTAAGTCTGGCTTCTGCTTTAGTCCACTTGCACCAGGAACTGCAAACACATGGCTCAGTCTAACCACTGGACGTGTTTTCTTTAAAAAAAATTTTAAAAACTCTAGGTTGGGGCTTTCCTGGTGGCGCAGTGGTTGAGAGTCTGCCTGCCAATGCAGGGGACACGGGTTTGAGCCGTGGTCCGGGAAGATCCCACATGTCGCGGAGCAACTAAGCCTGGGCTCTACAACTACTGAGCTAGTGTGCCACAACTACTGAAGCCCGTGTGCCTAGAGCCCATGCTCCGCAACAAGAGAAGGCACTGCAGTGAGAAGCCCATGCAGCACAACGTAGAGTAGCAACGAAGACCTAACGCAGCCAAAAATAATAAATAAATAAAATAAATAAATTTATAAAAAAAAAAAAAAGATTATCTTGCCTCTCCTTGTCCCTTTGTTTTCCAACATGAATTCGTTTCCTAAGTCTGCTTGAAGAAAGTCCCACAGACTGGGAACCTAAACAACAGAAACTTACTGGCTCATGGTTCTGGAGGCTAGAAGCCCAAGATCAAGGTGTAGCAGGGTGGGTTCCTTCTGAGGGCTGGAAGGGAGAATCTGTTCCAGACCTTTCTTCTTGGTTTGTAGAGGGCCATCTTCTCCCTGTGTCTCTTCACTTCGTCTTTCCTCTGAGCCTGTCTCTGTGCCCACATCTCCCTTTCTTTTATTATTTATTTATTTATTTAGGCCTCACATTTGCCTTGCAGGATCTTAGTTCCCCAAACTCGGGCCATGGCAATGAAAGCACCGGCTCCTAACCACTGGACCACCAGGGAATTCCCTAAATCTCCCCTTCTTAAAGGACATCAGTCCTATTGGATTAGGGCCCACTCTAATGGCCTCATTTTAACTTGATCACCTCTGTAAAGACGCAATGTCCAGGACTTCCCTGGCAGTCCAGTGGTTAAGACTCCGAGCTTCCACTGCAAGGGGGCACAGCTTCCATCCCTGGTTGGGGAAATAAGATCCTACATGCCGTGTGGTACGGCCAAAAAAAAAAACATAACAAAAAAACAGACCCAATCTCCAAATGAGGTTATATTCTGAGGTGATGGAGGGGTGGACTCTTGTTTGGAGGGGGGACTCAATTCAAACCATAACACAACATAAACTTGATAATCAGTTTCTTAAGAATGGAAAGTTTGTTTTTAGAGGGGGGAGGGTGGCTACTGAGAGGAATTACATTAACTATAAGATAAATCTCACTCCATCTCTGAAATGCTTTCCTACTTTCTTTCTTACCTTCTGGGGGGATCCCTCTCCAATATCTGTCCCCTTAAAGAAAACAGAAACAACCTGCCTCCAGCATTCCAGTCTCATCCTACTGCGTGTCTTTGGGCAGATGGTCTTTCCTCTCGGAACCAGAGTTTCCTTATCTGCACAGAGAAGCTCATCCTGGCGATGGCAACGATAATGCCAATAGCTATTATACTTGGCAGCGCCGTTCTGAAGATTAAGTGGGATGATGCCTTTAAAAACCTTAGAACAGGGCTTCCCTGGTGGCGCAGTGGTTAAGAATCCGCCTGCCAATGCAGGGGTCATGGGTTCGAGCCCTGGTCCGGGAAGATCCCACATGCTGCGGGGCAACTAAGCCCGTGCACCACAACTACTGAGCCCGTGTGCTACAACTACTGAGCCCGCGTGCTACAACTACTGAAGCCTGGGCGCCTAGAGCCCGTGCTCTGCAACAAGAGAAGCCACCGCAATGAGAAGCCCGTGCACCACAACGAAGCGTAGCCCCCGCTCGCCGCAACTAGAGAAAGCCTGCGTGCAGCAACGAAGACCCAACACAGCCAAAAATAAAGTAAGTAAAATAAATAGACTTTTAAAAAAACAAAAAAAAACTTAGAACTTGTGGGGCCTGGAGCAGGCCGCCCAGTAACATTTCAGCAACTTCCTCGTTTGGTGCTTTTCTCAAGTTCCTCTGTGTCTCCCAATTAAACACTGGACTTCCTTGAAAGCCCAGAGCTAAGTCTGGCTTCTGCTTTAGTCCACTTGCACCAGGGACTTTAAACACATGGCTCAGTCTAACCACTGGACGTGTTTTCTTTAAAAAAAATTAAAAAAACTCTAGGTTGGGGCTTCCCTGGTGGTGCAGTGGTTGAGAATCTGCCTGCCAATGCAGGGGACACGGGTTCGAGCCCTGGTCTGGGAAGATCCCACATGGACCCGTGAGCCACAACTACTGAGCCTGCGTGTCTGGAGCCTGTGGTCCGCAACAAGAGAGGTCGTGACAGTGAGAGGCCCGCGCACCGCGATGAAGAGCGGCCCCCGCTCGTCGCAACTAGAAAAAGCCCTCGCACAGAAACGAAGACCCAACACAGCCAAAAATAAATAAATAAATAAATAAATTTATTAAAAAAATAAAATAAAATAAAAAACTCTAGGTTGTTGTAAATCAACCATACTTCAATTAAAAATTTTTAGTTAAAAAAATAATAATTAAAAAACCCTCTAGATTGTCAATGTCTTTTTTTTTTTTTTTTGGCCGTGCGGCATGCGGGATCCCCGACCAAGGACTGAACCTGTGCCCACTTCATTGGGAGCACAGAGTCTTAACCACTGGATCACCAGGGAAGTCCCACCAATGTCTCTTGAAAAATCAGATCCAGCCATACTGGGCCCACCTCTCCACATGGCAACAAGGAGCTGAAGTGGAGTGGAAGCGGAGGTTGGGCTCCACCCCACAAGTTCCACCACCCTATTCAGTCTCAGGGGGACCGGCCTTGGTGGCAGCCGCCCCTCTCCCTCTCAGCCAATGGCCTTGCTTCCCATGTCAACGTGGAGATAGACTCCATCAGAGAAAGAACTGTCGTGAATTCCAACACCACCTCCACCTGCTTCGGTGCCCGCCCACCCTGCCTTCCCAACTGATCCTAGGAATGAGCCCATGTCCCCTCGTTGCCTGGATCCCCCCTTTCTTCCTCCCCAACCCCTGACTCTTTCCTGCATTTTCAAGTCCCCCTTGCCAGTTGCACCATTCCCAGCTGCATGAAACACGCTGCAATATTGTCTATTTCAAAAATAAAAAAAGCACAATCCCCATCTCCTTGACCCCGCATGATGCCCTTCCAGCCACTGCGCTATTTCCGTCTTTTATAGCAAAACTTCCTCCACGGGTTTGATCGGGGTTTGCGCCCCATTCCTCCCCGCCCCACCCCCCCACCCCCCACCCCCGCCTCTCCGGAAGCCACTCCTGTGGGTTTCATCCTCCTCACTCCACCGGCCCCTCTGACCCGCACCTTACCAAATCCAGTGGCTTGTTCTCAGCACTTCTCCTATTTGACTGCTCAGCTTTTTTGTTTGTTTTGTTTTGTTTTTTGAAATATACATACCGTAAAGTTCACCTTTTAAAAAAAATTTTTATTAACGTATAGTTCATCTACAATGCTGTGTTTAATTTCTGCTGTGCAGCAAAGTGACTCAGCTACACACATATATATATACTTTTTCATATTCTCCTCCACCGTGGTTTATCACAGGGTATATATTTTTTAATATTTATTTGGTTGCACCGGATCTTAGTTGCGGCACATGGACTCCTTAGTTGTGGCATGGGAACTCTTAGTGGTGGCATGCGAACTCTTAGTTGTGGCATGCATGTGGGATCTAGTTCCCTGACGCAATATCGAACCTCAGGCCCTCTGCATCGGGAGCATGGAGTCTTAACCACTGCGCCACCAGAGAAATCCCTATCACAGGATATTGAATATAGTTCCCTGAGCTACACAGCAGGACCCTGTTGCCCCTCCATCTCATTGTAATAGTTTGCATCCGCTAACCCCAAACTCCCAGTCCTTCCCTCCCCCACCCCCTCCCCCTTGGCAACCACAAGTCTGTTCTCTATGTCTGTGAGTCAGCTTTTGCTTTGTAGATATGTTCATTTGCGTCATATTTTAGATTCCACATATAAGTGATATCATATGATACTTGTCTTTCCCTGTCTGACTTACTTCGCTTAGTATGATAATCTCTAGGTCCATCCATGTTGCTGCAAATGGCATTACTTCATTCTTTGTAATGGCTGAGGAGTATTCCATTGTATATATATACCACATAAAATTCACCATTTTTTTTAAAGAGGGGATCGAAGCCGGGCCCCCGCAGTGAAAGTGCTGAGTCCTAACCATTGGACCACCAGGGAATTCCCCAAATTCACTTTTTTTTTTTAAATTTTATTGATTGATTGATTGATTTTTGGCTGCATTGGGTCTTCATTGCTGTGCACTGGCTTTCTCTAGTTGCAGCGAGCGGAGGCTACACTTCGTTGCAGTGCATGGGCTTCTTATTGCTGTGGCTTCTCTTGTTGCGGAGCATGGGCTCTAGGCGCATGGGCTTCAGTAGTTGCAGCACATGGGCTCAGTAGTTGTGGCTCACGGGCTTAGCTGCTCTGTGGCGTGTGGGATCTTCCTGAACCAGGGATCGAACCCATGACCCCTGCATTGGCAGGCAGATTCTTAACCACTGCGCCGCCAGGGAAGTCCCCCAAATTCACCTTTCTAAAGTGAGCGATTCAGTCGTTTTTCATATAGTAACTAGATTGTGCAACCATCATCACTATCCAGCTCCAAAACATTTTCATCACTCGAAAAAGGAAACCCTGTGTGTGTTAAACAGTGACTCCCCATTCCTCCCCCATCAACCCAGCCCCTGACAACCACTAATGTACTTTCTGTATCTAGGGAGCTGCCTATTCTAGATATTTTCTATACTACATGGAATCATACATTCTGTGGCCTCTTGTGTCTGGCTTCTTTCACATGACATAATGTTTTTAAGGTTCATCTATGTCGTAGAACACATCAGAACTTCATTCCTTCCTTTTTTCTTTCTTTCTTTTTTTTTTTTTTTTCTGATGTGCTGGCGTGTGGGATCTTAGTTCCTGGACCAGGAATTGAACCAGTGCCCCCTGCAGTGGAAGCGCAGAGTCCTAACTACTGGACTGCCAGGTAATTCCCAGAACTTCATTCCTTTCAATGGCTGGATAATACTCTCTTGTATGGCTATACCAGGTTTTGTTTATCCATTCATCAGTTGATCAACATTTGGGCTTCAGAAGCATTTTTGTCAGATGATGGGGGTATAACGTGCATATACTAAAATTCACCCTTTTTAGTGGACACTTCCATTAGCTTTGACAGGGCAGAAGGTCAGATAACCACCCTCACAATGGAGATATGAAAGAATTCCATCACCCCTCAAAAGTTCCCTCGTGCTCCGCTTTGACTGAGCCCCCAGCTCACTCCCAGCCCCTGGAAACACCTGATCTGTCCTCAGTCACTTGGCTTTTTTTTTTTTTTTTTGGTCTCGCCACACATCTTACAGTATCTTAGTTCCCTGACTGGGGATTGAACCCAGGCCCTTGGCAGTGAAAGTGCAGAGTCCTAACCACTGGACCGCCAGGGAATTCCCAGTCACTTCGCTTTTATAACAATGTCGTATGATGGAATTATACAGCATGTAGCTTTCCAGGTTTGGCTTTTCTCCCTCAGCATAAAGATTTGAGATTTGAGATTCATCCACGCTGTTGAGTGTATCAGCTGCTTTCCTTACCCATGCTGAAAAATAGTCCATTGCCTGGATGGACCGCAGTTTGTTTATCCATTTACTTGTTGAAGGACATTTGGATTGCTTCCGATTTGGGGTGCTTATGAATAAAGCCACTGTAAACAGAAACACGCTGGGGTTTGGGGTTTTGTTTTTCTGTTTGCAACTGCAAGGTAAATTTTAGTTATTTATTTTATTCATTTATTCATTCATTATTGTGATTAAGCATTATTAAACTATACTTCACATACCATTCAATAAGCCCATTTAAAGCATACAATTCAAAAATACAGGGACTTCCCCGTGGCGCAGTGGATGAGAATCCACCTGCCAATGCAGGGGACATGGGTTTGAGCCCTGGTCCCGGAAGATCCCACATGCCGCGGAGCAACTAAGCTTTGTGCGCCACAACTACTGAGCCTGCGCTCTAGAGCCCGCGAGCCACAACTACTGAAGCCCGCGGGCCTAGAGCCTGTGCTCCACAACAAGAGAAGCCACCGCAATGAGAAGCCCGCACACCACAACTAAGAGTAGCCCCCGCTCGCCACAACTAGAGAAAGCCCGCGCGCAGCAACGAAGACCCAACACAGCCAAAAAAATAAATAAAATTAAATCTTTTTAAAAAACCCCGAGAAAAACAAAAACAAAAATAGAACAAAAGACAAAAAAAAAAGTGTACAATTCAATGATTTTTCATATGTTCATGGAGTTGTGCAACCATCACCACAACCAATTTTAGAACATTTTCATCACCTTGAAAAGAAGCCCTGTACCCTCCGGCTATCAACCTCCAAAGCCCATTCTCCGCAACCCTTCCCAATCATTAATTTACTTTCTGTCAACAGGGATTTGCCTCTTCTGGAAATTTCATATAAATAGAATCATACAAAACGTGGTCTTTTATGACTGGCTTCTGTCAGTCAGCATACGTTTTCAGAGTTCATCCATGTTCTAGCACATATCAATGCTTCTTTCTTTTTATGGCTGAAGAAGAATTGATTGTGTGGACATAGAATATCTTATTTATCCTTTCATCAGTTGATGGGCCTCTGCGTTGTCTCCACCTTTTGGCTACTGTGAATAATGCTGCTATGAGCATTCACGGACAAGTTTTTGCGTGCACATAGGTCTTCATTTAACTTAGGTTCGTGTGGAAATTTTGCACATCAGTTTTTATTTCTCTTGGGTAAACAAATAGGAGAGGGATTGCTGAGTCATAAAGTAAGTGTAATGTTTAACTTTATAAGAACCTGCCAGACCATTCCAGAGAACCTGCCCCATTTTGTGTTCCCACCAGCAATGTACGAGAGTTCCGGTTGCCCTGGGTGCTTGCCTGCACTCGGTATTTTTTTTTTTTCCTGGCCATACCAGGAGGCATGTGGGATCTTAGTTCCCCAACCAGGGATGGAACCCATGCCCCTTGCATTGGAAGCGTGGAGTCTTAAACACTGGACGGCCAGGGAAATCCCACGCATTCGGTATTTTTAAATGAGCCATTCTCATAGAGCTGCGGTGATCTCAACAGTATTTAACGCGTGAATATACTCTCCTCCTGAGCACGCTTTTTCCTCTGGATTCCAGGATGCTGCACTAGATGGTTTTCCTTCTCATTGGCTGTTCCTTCTCTGTTTCGTTTTCTGATTTCTTCTCTTTTCCCTGATCTCATTCTGCAGATCTGTTCTGTCTTCACACCTGTTCCCTTGGTGATCTCAGCTGATCTCATGGCAGTAAATAACATCTGGTGCTTTCAAATGTCTATCTTCGCCCTGGATCTCTCTCCCGAACCCCAGACCCACACAATCACTCCCTCCGCAGCACCTCCCCTTGGAGGCCCAAGAGCTCAAACTTGACATATTCCCCCCACTGTCTTCTTGCTTCTGGAAAAGGTGATTCCGGTCTTCCAGATGCTCGGGTTGTAAAATTGTGAGTGATCCCTGACTTCTCTCCCGCCCTACATCAAATCGTCAGCAAATCCTACTGATTCCACCTTTAAAATGTTTCCAGAATCCGATCACTTCTCTCTACTCCCATCGCCTTGCCCCCACCTTGTCCCAAGCCAGCATCACCTCTTGCCTGGATCATTGCGGTCACCTCCTCACTGGCTCCCGGCTCCCACCCTTGACTTCCTGTGGCAGATGTGGCAGACTGTCGCCCCTCTTTGGCTCAAAACATTCCCGTGCCCCACATATTGTATGATTCCATTTCTATGAAATGTCCAGAATGGGCAAATCCACAGAGACAGAGAGTAGACTGTGGATTAGTAGATTACCTAGGGCTGGGGAAAGGGGATGGAGGGATTGAGGGATGATTGATAGCTAAGGGTACTGGGTTTTTTGGGGGGTGATGAAATGTTCTGAAGTGGATTGTGATGACAGTAAAACAACTCTGAATATTCTTTAAAAAAAAAAAAAATCTACTGAATTGGGGAATTCCCTGGTGGTCCAATGGTTAGGACTCGGCGCTTTCACTGCCGAGGGCCCAGGTTCGATCCCTGGTTGGGGAACTAAGATCCTGCAAGCTGCGTGGCAAAAAAAAGAAAGACAGAAAGAAAAACCAACTGAATTGTACATTTTAAATGGGTGAATTACATACCATACAATGTATGGTATGTGAGTTATATCTCAATAAGGTCGTTACCACCCTATCCCAAACCCTCCAAAAAAAAGTCCTTCCGGATGGCTCTCATCTCACACAGAATAAACCCAATGTCCTCACCACAGCAGGTCTGACCTTGTGTGTTCTGTCTTCCACGTCTAATCCTTCTATTTTATGAACACGTCGCCTCCACTGTCCCTTTTGCTCACTCTGTTCCGGCTATACTGGCCTCCTTGCATGTTCTGCCCCAGGGCCTTTGCACTTGCTGTTTCCTCTGCCTACAATACTCTTCCCCTGAAATTTCCCATGGCTCCTTCCCTCACCTCCTTCAGTCTCAGCTCAAATGTCACCTCCTCCAGCCAGGCCCTCCTGACCATCCATCTAGAATAGCAGTGCCATCTGCCAGGCTTCCTTCTGTCCTCATTGTTTGATTTGCCTCCATAGCACTCCTCACTTTCTGACATACCAGACATGGACTTGCTTCTTTATGCATTGCCCCATCACCCTCAGGGGACTGAGCTCTCTGAGGGCAGGGGATTTGTTCTGCTCACTGCTGTATCCCCTGGTACTAAAACAGTGACTGGCACATAGTAGGTGCCCGAGAAACATTTGTTGAATACACAAATAAGCAAACGCTCTCTGCATCCTTCCTTCTGTGAGCCTCAGGTCTGTGTGTCCGAAGGCCTCCTGGTCCTTTCCTGGGTGACCCCCAAGAGCTCACACTCACTCTAGTGGGTCGATGGTAGCCCCCAAAACATGTCTACATCCTGGAGCCTATGAGTGTGACTTTACTTGGAAAAAAATTACATCTTTGCAGATGTAATTAAGTTAAAGACCTTGAGATGAGATCGTCCTCGATTATCTGGGTGGGCCCTAAATCCAATGACAAGTGTCCCTATAAGAAATAGAAAAGTAGAAGATGCAGACATAGAGGGAAGACCAGGCAGAGATTGGAGAGATGCAGCCACAAGCCAAGGAATGTCAGGGGCCATGAGAAGCTGGAAGAGATAAGGAAGCATCTTCCCCCAGAGCCTTCAGAGGGAACAAGGCCCTGCTGACACCTGGATTTCAAATTTCTGGCCTCTAGAACTGAGATGGAATCAATTCCTCTTGTTCTAACCCACGTAGTTTGTAGTCATTTGTTACAGCAGCCTTAGGAAGTTAAAACACTCTCCATGTTCTAATAACCTTGGCATATTCCTCCAACCTGCTCTTTCCCCATCTCAGGAAGGACCTTACCTCCCACCCCATCACCCAGCCGAAGATCCAGGCCTCAGCCTGGGTGCCCCCCCACCCCGACACCCTCACCCCTCCAGGGTGGTCAGTCTCAAAGTCCTGTTAGTTTAAGCCACTAAGTTTGTGATAACTTGTTACAGCAGCAACAAGAAACGACTACACTGTTGGAGTGATTGTATCTAGAAGGGAATTCACCTCCCCAAGCCTCAGTGTCCCACATGTAAAATGACAATGATTATAGTCAGTGCTCACCGTTCACATCTATGAACATCTTTTCTCTCACAGGGCTTTGCACACAGCAGGCACTTAATGTCTGTGCAGTGAATGCGTGCTTACTGATGCGAGGTACTGCCCTAAACTGTCCCGGGGTTAACTCAGTTACTCCTCAAGAACACACCATGAGATTAAAAACCATAGTCGACTCACTTTCCAGATGAAGAAACAGAGGCAAGAGAGGTTAAGTGACTTACCCCAAGGTTGCACAGTGTGTATGTAGCTGAGCTGGGACACAACCTACCCCTGCAGTTGGGAGACTGACGCGAAGCTGTGTCACATTAATGGAAGCGGACGGGACGTGCCTAGTATTCTCAGCTCTGCCAAGGATGCCAGTCATGGCTGCAGCCAGCGGCCATCACTCTGCTCTCAGTGGGCATGGCGGGAGGGGGCACAGCCCCTCCAGAGGGCACTAGAAACACATGGGGGGAGCTCCCTGGTGGTCTAGTGGTTAGGACTCGGCGCTTTCACTGCCATGGTGCTGGGTTCAGTTCCTGGTCGGGGAACTAACATCCCAGAAGCCACACGGTGCAGGCAGAAAGAAAAGAAAAGAAAAAAAAGAAATATGCAGGAGTGTTTTCTGCTGTCACAAGTGCTGAGGGCCACTCGGTGCTGGCACTTGGCAGATGGAGGTGGACAGTCTTACACAGTGAAGAATCTTCCTACCCCAAGCGCCAGCAGTGCCACTGCTGAGAACCACTGAACACTGGGCCCAGCGCCTGCACCTCCGGCCTAGTGGTTAAGAACAAGGATTCTGGAGCCGCCTGCCTGGGCTCAAAACCAACTGGTTCATCTGCAGACTCTCCACGTGACCTTGAACGAGCCTTGTAACCTTCTCTGAGCTCGGTGATCTCCTCTGGAAAATGGGGCTACTAACAGTCCCTTCCTCATCATCTTGCGAGGATTAAGTAAGGTACTACGAGTCAAGGCTTAGAACGGCGCCTGAGAGGCATTGGTGTCGGCCCTGAGCATCGTTATTTTAGTAGCAAGTGCTCAGTGTCGAGATCCGTCACCGCTTCCAGCCCCAGCAGCCCTCTGTGGGCAGAAACGGGTGGGAAAGCATCTGCACTCCCCCTCCGCCACCCTCAGCACGAGCAGTTTGTTGGGGCTTTTTTTTTTTTTGACTGCCCTGCACGGCTTGTGGGATCATAGTTCCCCGACCAGGGATTGAACCCAGGCCCCCTGCCGCAAAAGCTCAGAGTCCTAACCACTGGACCACCAGGGAATTCTCACGAGGAGTGTTTGTTGACTGACTGCCTGATGCACTGATGGCAGGGCGTCTGGAGTTGCCCCTGGTTCCCAGGGAAGATAGGCAAGGGCTCGAAAGACACGAGGCCAGGCGGGGACCACAGGTTTACTGGGGGCTCCACGCACGCACTCACGGCATCACACGACAACGGCATGGTTACTCGGTACACGCGAGTGGCCTCCGCCCACAGCTGGGGCCCAGAGGCCGTGGGGGCGGCCCCCTCCCTTGTGGCCCAGACCCGGCTGGGTGCCTTCCTCCAGGGCAGCTGAGGGAGGGGGCCGCTGGGGTAGGTCCCAGGCCTGGAAAGGGGAAGGAAGCAGGCTTGACCGGGGGCGGGACCGGGGGCGGGAGGGGCCGGCCAGCCCTCACTCCAGCGACTGCAGCATCAGCAGCTGTTTGAGCACCTTCGTCTGGCTGGTCTCTCGGATTTCGCCGGCCAGGAACATCTCGTCCACGACCGTGTAAACCTGAGTGAAGGGAGGGTGAGGGGAGACCCTGGTGTGAGAGGTGGGGAGACCCCCAGGATGCTGGTCTAAACCTTGGGAGCTGGGGGCTCTGATGCTCAAGTGCCAGGAAACAGACCCTCGCAGAGGCACCGGGGCGGCTGCGGGGGTCCGGCCCACCCCCCTTCCCCCTCCTCCGGCTCCCTCCTCCTCATCTCCTCCTCATCTTCACCAGGAGCCCACCTTGTAGAAGTTGAACACCAGGTCCAGTTCACAGACGTTGTGGAAATATTCGTTTAAGACCTGGGAGAGGAAGACAGAGGTGGTGAGAGATGGGCAGGGAGAGAGACACACACACACAGAGACAGGAACAGAGGGCATCAGAATGAGACGGCAAAAAAAAAAAAAAAGGCAGAGAGAAGCTGAGGAAAGGGGAGAGACAGAGACCAGAGGAAACATCGAGGTGGGCCGAGAAAGACAGTGGCCCTCCACCCCTGGCCTCTGAGGGGAGGGCAAGGAGGGCCCGTGCATCCCAACAGAGGGGACGAGGGACGGCGCCCGCCCGCCTGTGCACCTCCACAAAGTTGTGGATGGCCTCCAGGTAGGCGAGGTTGTTGTCGTTGACGTCCACACAGATGCAGAAGTAGAGGCCGGCGTAGCGTCGGTAAATGATCTTGAAGTTCCGGAACTGCGGGGCAAAGAGGCAGGTAGTCAGTGACAGGGCGTGCCCAGGACCCAACGTGCTGGGCAGGGTGGAGCCAACATATTCAGTCCTGTGTTCCACGTGTGGTCCCTGAGGCTCTGCTCTGTGTCTGGCCTTGTGCTGGGGACACAGTGGTCCTGGCCCTCCCTGCCTAGGGCTCACTGTCCAGTGGAGACAGATTCATCCTCAGTCATCCCGAGTGGGCAGGGCTAGACTGTGGGAGCCCCGAGGGGGCAGGCAGCTGACCCAGGATGGGGGTCCGGGAGGGCTTCCTGGAGGAGGGGGCATCTGGACTGAGATCTGGAGGATGAGTAGAAGTGAACGGGCAGGAGTGCTTTAGGCAGAGGGAACAGGCTATGCAAAAGCCCAGAGCCCAGAGAGAGAGGCAGGGGTGTTCCACGGTGTCCATTCCCCCCTTTCTGTGGCTCCCTGTTGCCTCTGGAGAGAGTCAAACTCCTCAGCCTGGAACTAATCTACTCAATCATTCCACAAACACTGCCTGAGTACTTATTGTGTGGCAGGCTTTGTGCTGGGCAGTGCACACTCACCACCTGTAACCAAGACAATCTCAGCCTTGCCCTTAACTGAACCATTATATAAATACAAATATTACTACCTTATCACATACACACAATCCACGAATAAATATGCATGAACCAGGGACACAGACTCTAATTTTATACGCATGTGTAAGTAGATAAAGCGATAGACACATAGAGATATGCATACTGGCTTGCAAAGCTCCATGTCTTTGGCCAGAATCTGAAAAATCCAGCCTGGCGTCTGTGCGTGTGTCACCACCTGGTGGCGACTGCAAAAGCCAACACAAGTCTCTGATTTTCTTTTCTTATTTTTATAAATTTATTTTTATTTATATACATTTTTTTCACTGTGTTGGGTCTTCGTTGCTGCGCGCAGGCTTTCTCTAGTTGCGGCGAGTGGGGGCTATTCTTTGTTGCAGTGCGTGGGCTTCTCATTACGCTTGGCTTCTCTTGCTGCGGAGCATGGGCTCTAGGCGCATGGGCTTCAGTAGTTGCAGCAAATGGGCTCAGTAGTTGCAGCTCGAGGGCTCTAGAGCACAGGCTCAGTAGTTGTGGCTCACGGGCTTAGTTGCTCCATGGCATGTGGGATCTTCCTGGACGAGGGCTCAAACCCATGTCCCCTGCATTGGCAGGCAGATTTCTAACCACTGCACCACCAGGGAAGTCCTCAAGTCCCTGATTTTTATTTATTTTTTTCCTAGTGTATCCTTTTGTTAATTCCTATACTTTGAGCATGTTTTCTAACTTTTTTTTTTTTTTTTTTGGCCATGCTGCTCAGCTTGTGGGATCTTAGTTCCCTGACCAGGGACTGAACCTGCACCCTTGGCAGTAAAAGTGAAGAGTCCTAACCACTGGACCGCCAGGGGATTCCCAGTATGTTTTCTAATATTATTACAGTAGTTCCTGCACATAATCCATGGATTAGTAAGAATATATCAAGAATAAACCTATCTAAGGAGGTAAAAGACCTGTAGTCAGAAAACTATAAGACATTGATGAAAGAAATCAAACATGACACAAACAGATGGAGAGATATACCATGTTCTTGGATTAGAAGAATCAATACTGTGAAAATGACTGTACTACCCAAAGCAATCTACAGATTCAATGCAATCCCTATCAAATTACCAATGGCATTTTTCACAGAACTAGAACAAAAAAATCTTAACATTTGTATGGAGACACAAAAGACACCGAATAGCCAAAGCAATCTTAAGAAAAAAAAACAGAGCTGGAGGAATCAGACTCCCTGACGTCAGACTATACTACAAAGCTACAATAATAAAGACAGTATGGTACTGGCACTAAAACAAAAATATATATCAATGGAACAGCGTAGAAAGCCCAGAGATAAACCCATGCATCTATGGTCAACTAATCTATGACAAAGGAGGCAAGGATATACAGTGGAGAAAAGACAGCCTCTTCAATAAGTGGTGCTGGGAAAACTGGACAGTTACATGTAAAAGAATGAAATTAGAACACTCCCTAACACCATAAACAAAAATAAACTCAAACTGAATTAAAGACCTAAATGTAAGACCAGACACTACAAAACTCTTAGAGGAAATCATAGGAAGAACACTCTTTGACATAAATCACAGCAAGATCTTTTTTGACCCACCTCCTAGAGAATGGAAATGAAAAGAAAAATAAACAAATGGACCTAATGAAACTTAAAAGCTTTTGCATAGCAAAGGAAACCATAAACAAGATGAAAAGACAACCCTCAGAGTGGGAGAAAATATTTGCAGATGAATCAACGGACAAAGGATTAATCTCCAAAATATAGAAACAGCTCATGCAGCTCAATATCAAAAAAAAAAGTAACCCAAACCAAAAATGGGCAGAAGATCTAAGTAGACATTTCTCCAAAGAAGACTTACAGATGGCCAAGAGGCACATGAAAAGATGCTCAACATCACTAATTATCACAGAAATGCAAATCAAAACTACAATGAGGTATCACCTCACACCAGTCAGAATGCCAGCATCAAAAAATCTACAAACAATAAATGCTGGAGAGGGTGTGGAGAAAAGGGAACCCTCTTGCACTGTTCATGGGAATGTAAATTGATACAGCCACTATGGAGAACAGTATGATGTTCCCTAAAAAACTAAAACTAGAATTACCACATGACCCAGCAGTCCCACTACTGGGCATATACCCAGAGAAAACCATAATTCAAAAAGACACATGCGGGGGACTTCCCTGGTGGCGCAGGGGTTAAGAATCTGCCTGCCGGGGCTTCCCTGGTGGCGCAGTGGTTGAGAATCTGCCTGCTAATGCAGGGGACACGGGTTCGAGCCCTGGTCTGGGAAGATCCCACATGCCGGGGAGCAACTAGGCCCGTGAGCCACAGCTACTGAGCCTGCGCGTCTGGAGCCTGTGCTCCGCAGCAAGAGAGGCCGCGATAGTGACAGGCCCATGCACCGCGATGAAGAGTGGCCCCCGCTCGCTGCAACTAGAGAAAGCCCTAGCACAGAAACGAAGACCCAACACAGCCAAAAAAATAAATTAATTAAGTTTAAAAAATAATAAAATAAAATATTAAAAAAAAAAAAAAAAGAATCTGCCTGCCAATGCAGGAGACATGGGTTTGAGCCCTGGTCCAGGAAGATCCCACATGCTGCAGAGCAACTAAGCCCGTGTGCCACAACTACTGAGCCTGAGTGCCACAACTACTAAAGCCCGCGTGCCTAGAACCCATGCTCCACAACAAGAGAAGCCACGTCAATGAGAAGCCCGTGCATCACAACAAAGAGTAGCCCCCGCTCGCCACAACTAGAGAAAGCCCACGTGCAGCAACAAAGACCCAATGCAGCCAAAAAAAAAAAAAGACACGTGCACCTCAATGTTCATTGCAGCACTATATACAATAGCCAGGTCATGGAAGCAACCTAAATGCCCATCAACAGACGAATGGATAAAGATGTGGTACACATATACAAAGGAATATTACTCAGCCACAAAAAGGAACGAAATTGAGTCATTTGTAGAGACGTGGATGGACCTAGAGACTGTCGTACAGAGTGAAGTAAGTCAGAAAGAGAAAAACAAATATTGTACATTAACGCATATATGTGGAATCTAGAAAAATGGTACAGAGGAACCAGTTTGCAAGGCAGAAATAGAGACATAGACGTAGAGAACAAACATATGGACACCAAGTGGGGGGGACGGGGGGGTGGTGGGATGAACTGGGAGATTGGGATTGACATATACACACTAATGCGTATAAAATAGATAAAAATGAGAACCTGCTGTATAGCACGGGAACTACACTTTGCTGAACAGTAGAAACTAAAACAACTATACCCCAATTTAAAAAATAGTAATAAAAAAAATTAAAGAAAAAAGAATATATCAGGGTGCTAACTCTACTTTTTAAAAAAACTGATACAGATACATGATCACATGTTTGAAGGCCCCTGCTCTGGAGTGGAAGGTTCAAGACAGGAAGCCAAGAGGGCAGGAAAACTTGATCTGGAGAAGTTACCAGCTGACTGTCATAGCTGGTGTGGCCTTGGCAGGATCTGACCCTGAGCAGCACTCTTCTCTACTTGAAATTCACCCTTTCCTGCTGTCATCCTCCTGGTTCCTTCCTGTCACCACTGTGTCACCAGCACTGCCCTGCACAGGGCTACGCGCTGGAGTGGGCCTGGACTGGGAGGAACCTAAGATGGTCAGGCCCCCTTGTGACAGTTTCACCTGACCAGCCAGCCTCTCTGGCTTCTCCTGTCTATTCGGGCCTCCCTGTCCCTCTCTGGGTCCCTCAGTTGCTGCCGTTTCTAGCACTCAGTGTGGGACCCACCCTGCGCCGGCAGCAGGATGCCCCGGGAGGGCGGGCATCCCTTGACCTCCCCGCTCCTCTCCCTTCATCCCCTCCTGGACATCTCGGCTGGGATGAGAACAGACACCTCAGTGCTGATCTTCACCTCAACCTGCTCTTTCCTGAGTCGGCCCCATCCGAGAAAGTGACAGCGCCCCCTACTGGTGGCTCCATTTTCTTTCACACACCTCATCCAATCTTTGGTCCTTCAGTTGGCTCTACCTTCAAAACGCTTCTCAGCACCCCTACCGCTTCCATGCCAGTGCCAGTCACCAGCATCTCTCACCTGGACCTCAGAGGTCACCTCCTGAGTGGTCCCCCTGCTTCTGCTCTTGCCCCCTAGAGAGGGATCCCTAAAGCCTAAGTCAACCCATGTCCCTCCTCAGCTCAAAACCCTTCCGTGGCTCCCGTCTCACTCAGAGCAAGAGCCCAAGTCCTCACCACGGCCCACAACACCCTGCGCCTTCTGCAGTGATCTCATCTGCTCCCACCGTCCTCCCTGGCTTACTCCACCTCAGATACACTGGCCTTCTTGCTATTCTAGGAATGCCCCCGTACATTCCTGCTGCCTCAGGGCCTTTGCACTTGCTGTTCCCTGGGCTTGGAATGTTCCTTTCTCAGATATCATCTCCTTCCACTCCTCAGTTCCTTCAGTTCTGGGCTCAAATGGCCCCTCTTCAATGAAGACCTCCTGACCAAACCATTTAAACCTGTGTTCCAACCCCTGCTGTACACACCCCAGCAATTCCATCCCCCACAGCTGCTTCTTTTTTCTCCCTGACACCTATCACCACCTGATACACTATATCTTTACTAACAGTCTCCCACCCACTAGAATGTCAGCTGTCAGCTCTCCAAGGACAGGGACTGGGTCTGTTTCGTTCCCTGCTGTATCACCAGTGCCTAGAACAGTGCCCGGTACACAGCAGTCCCCCGATTAATATTTGTTGAATTCTACAGGACAATCAGCCTGGTCTCTTGAACACGCTAATCCCGTGGGAATTAAAGCTGGAGGCATCTCAGTAAAGAGACCAAAGAGACATGGAAACCAAAAGCAATGCCAAGATCCTTGACTGGCTTTGGACAATCAGTTTTGATGATTTGGGGGAAATTTAAGTATTGATTGGGTATTAGAGTAATAATAGTAAGGAAGTATGACTCATTTTATCAGGCCTGATGATACTTTGGTCATGGAAGGAAGTGTCTTTATTTTCTGAGATGTATCCTGAAATATTTAGGGATGAAACATCATGGTCTCTGTAACTTATATTTTTTTTTGGCTGCACTGCACGGTTTATGGGATCTTAGTTCCCCAACCAGGGATTGAACCCGGGCCCTTGGCAGTGAGAGTGAGAAATCCTAACCACTGGATCGCCAGGGAATTCCCCCGTGATCTCTGTAACTTAATGGAAAACACTACAGCAAGGGATGGTTCATTATACCATTCCCTACTCTTGTGTGTTTGAGCATCTTTATAGTAAGTTTTTAAAAGGCACCAGAAAAAAAAAAGTTGTTCGGCCGGAAAAAAGAGAATAAAGGTAGAACAAAAATGCAGGACTTCCCTGGTGGTGCAGTGGTTAAGAATCCGCCTGCCAATGCAGGGGACACGGGTTCGAGCCCTGGTCCGGGAAGACCCCACATGCTGTGGAGCAACTAAGCCCGTGTGCCACAGCTACTGAGCCTGCGCTCTAGAGCCTGCGAGCCACAACTACTGAAGCCCACGCGCCTAGAGCCCGTGCTCCGCAACAAGAGAAGCCACCGCAATGAGAAGCCCGCGCACCGCAAGGAAGAGTAGCCCCCGCTCGCCGCAACTAGAGAAAGCCCGCGCAGCAACGAAGACCCAACGCAGCCAAAATTAGATAAATAAATAAATAAATTTATAAAAATAAAAACAAAAGCAAACTCTTAACACTATGAAATCTGGGTAGTTTGCAATCAACTTCTCTCTTGTTGTACTAACCTGTACGCCGGAAAATTTTCACACTAAAAAGTACCCCCCAAAGGAAGGAAGACAGCAAGCATGTTGAATAAATGAATGTGGGAAGGAAGGAGGGCGTGAGGGGTTATTGCCATTAGAGGTTGGGCAGGAGGCTGGGAAGGAGGGGTCAAAAAGAAGCAAGGGAGTGGGGGGGGGGGCATTTTGGCCTGGGGCGGTGGGGGGGGGAGGGGGAGTTTCCCGTCACCTCCACAAAGTTGGTGTGTTTGGCATCTCGGACAGTGACCACGGCGTGCACCTCCTCGATCAGCTTCTGCTTCTCATCGTCATCAAACTGCATGTACCACTTGGCCAGGCGGGTCTTGCCTGCCCGGTTCTGGATGAGGATGAAGCGGATCTGGGGGCAGCAGGAGGAGGAGGGAGGGAGAGGGGTGGGGAGGGCGGGCCAGGGTTGGGCGGCCCTGCCCAACAGCCCCACCCATCCCCACAGGGGAGACAGGGCCCACGTGTCCCTGCGGCCTGTCTTCCAAGGGTCTCAGCCACGCCCCAGAGCCCAGCCAGGTTGGTCTGGCCACACACTCCTGTCCCAGGTCCCTCCAACACCCCTGTGATTTCTCTGGCCAACTCTGCAGTCATTTCTAGGGTACTAAGTCCCAGGCTCCACCAACTCTCGTCTCCCTGACCTTGGACAAAAGATCCGCCCCCCTAAGCCTCAGTTCCCCCCCCCCACCCCCCACCGCAGCAAAACAAGTTTCCATAGAAGACCCACTTTGTCAGGGTGTTCTGAAGGTTAAATAAGTTTATAAATTTAGTCTAGTAGCTGGCGCTAGTAGGTTCACTCGGTGTCGGCTACGATCATCATCAGTGATGGCTAGGAAATGTGTTTTTATGATTCTGAAAAGCCAGCTCAACTCTCATAGGGCTACTATGAACATTGAACAAGTTGATCCCGGAAGTGCTATGTATAGTGCCTACTACATACTGAGTGCTCAATAAAATTAGCTATTATGACTGAGGCATTTGACCAAGTGGCTAAGAACACAGACTACAGAGCCCGAATGAATCCTGGCACTGCTGGCTGTGTGTCTGCAGGCAAGTTACTTAACCTCTCGGGACCTCAGTTTCTCCGTCTGTATAATGGATATAACGAGAGTATCTCCCTCAGGAGACTGTTGCATGAGTTATTAAATATAAGAGGTATAATACAGTGACTAGTACATACTAAGTGTTATACAAATATTAGTTCTTAGTAATATTATAATTCATTGGCATTTGACTTTGAGAAAACCATGGCCCAAGTTCACGCAGCTAGGAAGCCTGCCTTTGGGCTCAGTTCTGTTTGAGAGGCGCATGCTTATGCCCATTTTACAGATGAAGAAACTGAGGCTCAGAGAAAGGAAGTCTCACAGCCAGAAAGCAGAGCTGGGAGTCCAAAGGCTTTGCTCTGAACCCCCTTACCCTCACTTGTGGGAGCCTCCACCCACTGGCGAGAGTCCGCTCTCTTTCCTAAGCCTCACTCTCCACACACTCCATCCCTCCTCCCCCAACCAATCAGGCTGCACAGAAACAGGATATTACACTCTCCTTCCAAGAACCCCTTCTGCTGAGCCAGGGAAAACCACTTCCTAGCAGGGCAGGGGTCCTGGCAGGCAGGGAAAGGGCGTGGGGTGGGAGTTGGGGGGACCCACGCCACGCAGCCACAGCCTGGGGGCAGAGCCAGAGATAGATGGGGTATCTAGGGAGGAGAGACACAGAAGCCAGTCTACACAGCTGAGGGAGAGCTCTGCCTCTTACTCCTAAATTCCCTCACACACCTCTTCCTGTTTCTCCTCCCAGTTAGAATCTCTCCACCTCAGGGAATCCACAATGAGAAGTCCCTTCCCTCCTGTATCCTCGCCCCTCTGATGTCCCCTCTTGATGCTCCCCAACCTTCTCTGTCTCCAAGCCCCCTACCCAAAAGGGAGTTGCTCCCTTTTGACTCCCGCTTTCTCCATTTCAGTGCCCTCTGTCAGGTCGCCCCATCCCGATCCCCGGGGAGGGGTGACAAATCCAATGCCCAGTCCTTGCTCCCAAAGCCCCATCCCCACCTCTCCCACTTCCATGCCTACTCCTTATTCTCCAAGACCCCTCCTCTTGCAAAGACCTACTCCATTGCTCCCCACTCATTTCTAGCATTCATTCCCTACGTCAAGTCTTCTCCCTTTTATTGCACACTTTCCCTGACATTAAAGCCCCATTCCCTACAGCTGTCTACTTCCCGTTTCCAGGGTCCAGTCTCTTCCCCTTGAGATACCTCTCTCATCAGCAGTATCCGGCCCAGTTCCAGCACCCCCCTCCGCCTGCAATGTCAGCTTCCTGCCTCTAGAGACCCCCTCTCTCCTATCACAATGTCTTCCATTCTTCAACTCTCCTGCCACGCTCCCAGAGAGTCCTCCTCTTAGGATGTCCCCTCCCCACCTCCAATTCCTTCTGCCCATCTGAGATCCTCCCCGATCTCTTGCCTCCCTGTTTCAAAACCCTCCAGCCATCTCCAGTGTCTCCCTCCCGCACAGCTCTCTCCCCTTGCCACCTGGTCTCCAAAGCTCCCTGGCCTCGAGAACCCTGGTACACTCCAGCGCCCAGAACCACCTCCCAGTTCCCCCCTTCCCCGGCCTTTGATCGGCCCCAATCCCGAGAGCCCGCGCCCGGCCCAGACCATCGCACCGCAGCAGGGGCGGCTTGTCAGTATCCCAACGAGTCTCCAGTACCTGCACGTGGACCCACCCTTCCCCCGTCCCCAGCGTGGGCGCGCCCCCGTTACCATGGCGACCCCCGTCCGGACCCCAGCGGCCCTGGTCCCGCGGCTTCTGGGCGGCTCCGGCTCTGGCAGCTGTTGGGGGACCGAGGGCTAGAGCGGACTTCCGGGAGACGAACTCGCCCGCCCTCTCGCGCACAGCCCGCTGGGAATTGTAGTCCGAAAAAAAAAAATGAGTTCGCTCGTCTGGGAGGCAAGCCTGGGAAAAGAGCCGGTCTCGCTTCCCAGCATGCTGCGCGACTGTCCTTTTCCTACCGCACAGTTCGGACTCCAAATACATGCTGGGAGCCGAGGGCGAATTGTAGTCCTCGGAGGACTACGATTCCCGACATGCTTGACGGCCAGCGAGGCGAGTGCTGCGTCCTGGGAAATGTATTTCCTCCAGCCTCCCTCCACCTCCCCGCCAAGGCGGAAAGGACAAGCTGGGAATAGTTGTTTTAAATAAGAAACTGCGTTGGGGGAGCTAGAAATGTAACTGTCTTTCCGTGTTCACCCAGTACTTTGTTTAAAATGTGTTGAGTGTTTTCTGTGGGAGACGGACAGTGGTTTAAGAGCATGAATTTGGAAGTCAGCACTGTGTGCAAATCCTGCCGTCGCATTTCCTAGCACTTTGGGCCAGCAATTTCACCTCTTAACTCAATTTCTTCATCTGTAAAAGAGGGGTGATCAAGGGGTCACCTCAGTGGGGTTGTTGTAAAGCTTCGGTAAGTTTCCAAAGTACTTAGCACAGTGCTCAACACATGGTAAGTGCTCAATAAATATTAAAATCATGAATGTTCACTGTTAACATACATCAGGTAATAGGGGTCTTCTTACTTCCTATCCAGAGGCAGACCTGCCTTCTTTCAGTTACCCAAACAGGCCAAGGGCTTTCCCACCTCAGTGCCTTTCCTTTGCGCTGTTCCCTGGAAATCCTTCCCCCATTTATTTGCTGGCTGACCTCTTTTCTTCCTCTAGCTTAAACAGCACCTCCACAGTACTGTATAGAGGACCCAACATACAAAAGTCCCCCTCTCCGACCCCTCAAATTCTCTAGGTCAGCAGTTAGTTTGATTTTTTTAAGCCTTTTTACGACTGTTAATGATTTATTTGGGGTGTGTGGGTCTGTTGTCTGGATCTCCCCTTAGGTCCCTGTTGAGAGCAGGGACCCTGTCTGTTAACTGTATCTACATCACCTAGAACACGGTGGCACATAGTAAGCACTCAGTAAAGGTATTGATACTGAGGGGAGACGCCCTAATAAAAACAAACCATATCCTAGAACAATGTAAATTAAAAGTGTAGTATTGGCAGAAGAACCAACACATAGCTATTGAATAATTGCAGGGGCAACAAGAGGTCAGAGATCAATCCGTCTCTTGCACTGCTTTATCTCCAACAGGGTTGGGACCAGGATAAGGTAAGCAATGTGCCCAGGGTGAAAAAGGCACTCACTCGGGACTTCCCTGGCGGTCCAGTGGTTAAGACTCCATGCTTCCAATGCAGGGGGTGTGGGTTCGATCCCCGGTCAGGGAACTAAGATCCCATATGCCGCGGGGCGCAGCCAAAAAAAAAAAAAAAAGTTGAAAAGGTGCTGACCCAGCCCTTGCAAGAGCCTGAAAGTGAGCACCTGGCTTGCCTCCCCTTGGTCCCAGCCCTGATCTCCAGTGCCCAGCTCAGTGCCTGGCACAAGTCTGGTGTTTGTTTGATAAACATCTGCTGAATGAATGAATTAATAGGTATCCAGAAAACAGACATGTGTAATGCTAAGTAAAAGAAGTCTTACACGAATGAGTAGTTACTATGTGATTTGTTTGAATGACCATGAAGACTAAAATTGGTAAAACTAATCTATGATGTAAAAACAGGAACAGTGATTGTCTCTGTGGGCAGGGGGCTAGGAGGTGAGGATTATGTTAGATTTGGCATAGTAATATTCTATACTTTGAAAGAGGTTTTAGTTACATGGATGTAGATATACATCAAAAATCAACAAATGAGGGCTTCCCTGGTGGCACAGTGGTTGAGAATCTGCCTGCCAATGCAGGAGACACGGGTTCGAGCCCTGGTCTGGGAAGATTCCACATGCCACGGAGCAACTGGGCCCGTGAGCCACAATTACTGAGCCTGCGCGTCTGGAGCCTGTGCTCCGCAACAGGAGAGGCCGCGATGGTGAGAGGCCCGCGCACCGCGATGAAGAGTGGTCCCCACTTGCCACAACTAGAGAAAGCCCTCGCACAGAAATGAAGACCCAACACAGTCATGAATAAAGAAAGAAAGAAAGAAAGAAAGAACGTGAATTTCTTTAAAAAAAAAAAAAAAAAACAACAAATGATACACAAGATTTGTGCATTTCACCTTACATAAAATTTACCTGAACAAAAATAGTCAGTAAATATTGAGCTCTATTTGATGATATGCATATTGGTTTGTTTTTTGTTTTTTTGTCTTTTTTTTTGTTTGTTTGCTTTTGGCCACACCATGCAGCATGTGGGATCTTAGTTTCCCGACCAGGGCTCAAACCCGAGCCCCCTGCAGTGGAAGCGCGGATTCTTAACCACTGGACCACCAGGGGAGTCCCTAAAATTAACTTTAAAATATATCAGAAAAGTAAGTTAGATTAGTGGATTGATTAAAGGATAGAGAGGTGAAAAGAAAAGAAACAAAATTATAGAATCTAGATGCTGAGTATATGGGCATTCACTGTGTAAAACTTTCAAACTTTATGTTTGGAAATTGCCATAATAAAAGAAAACAGACACTGTCCCCACGCCGACGTCATTCATGGTCTAGCAGGGGAAATAGACTTAAATGACATATGCAAATAAATAACAAATTACTGAGCAAATAACAATAAATATTTCTTATCTCACACAGCTTCTGTGGATCGGGAATTTGGGAGCAGCTTATCTGGGTGATTCTGGTTTGGTGTCTCTCATGAGGTTGCAGTCAAGATGTCAGCTGGGAGACTTCCCTGGTGGTGCAGTGGTTAAGACTCCACGCTCCCAATGCAGGAGGCCCGGGTTCGACCCCTGGTCAGAGAACTAGATCCCAAATGCATGCCGCAACTAAGAGTTCACATGCCACAACTAAGGAGCCCACCTCCCACAACTAAGACCCTGCGCAACCAAATAAATAAATATTAAAAAAAAAAAAAAGATGTCAGCTGAGAATGCAGTCATTTGAAGGCTCAGTCGACTGGCCCTGAAGGATCTCCCTCCCAGGGGCTCACTCATGGGGTTGGCTGATTAATGCTGGCTGTTGGCAAAAGGCCTCAGTTCCTCGCAGGTGGCCCTCTCCACAAGGACACATGAGCTGTTTTCCCCCAGAGTGAATGATCCAAGAAAGGGCAAGGCCAGAAGCTGCAATATGTTTTATGACCTGGCCTCAAAGTCACACCCTGTTATTTCCACATTATCTTATTGGTACCCGGAACTGCCCTATCCAAGGTAAGAGGGGACCTGAATACCAGGTGAGAATAAGCGGGGTCCGTCTTGGAGGCCTGGCTACCACAATTGCTTAAAGCAGAGGCACCTAGCCTAGCTGAGGAGTTAGGGACAGAGTTAGGCAGAGTGTGCAAGCAGGGAACAGACCTTGTCTCTGCTCTCAAGAATCTCATGGCCTGCTCTCAAGAATCTCATCTATGGAATATAGATATAGACAGAAAGGACTAGTCCCAGCACTTCCTCTTTACTACAGAACATGGAAAGGCCCTTTCCTTTGAGGTGTCATTTCAACATGCTTGCCATAGGGAAAAATTGGAAAGAGGCAAAATATTCATTGATAGGGGAAAAGTCAGCTAGTTCATATGCAGTCACATAACAAAATATGTGCATTCAGGCAAATATATAGAGAAGTCTGGAAGAAAACACATTTCTGGAAAGGTGAGGGGATGGGGTTGGGTTGTCCAAGGAGACTGCATCTTATCTGGTGTATTTTAAAATTTTGTAAGCACAAGAAATTCATGTATTATTGGTGATTAAGAATAATTAAAAGAATATATAACACAATTGAAAGTGGGCAAAAGATTTGAACAGCATTTCACAAAAGATGCTATTCAAATGGCTCATGTATATATGAAACGATGCTCAACCTCATTAATCAATGGGATAAGACAAATTAAGACCACAGCTGGATACCACTACACAGACATTAGAATGGCCAAAATTAAAAAGATGGACAATATCAAGTGTTTGGGGAAACGTGGAGTAGCTGAAATTCTTCTGCATGTCTCTGGGGATGTAAATAGGTGCATCCACTTTGGGAAACTGGTTGAAGTACACATGCACACCCTGTGACCAGCAATTTCACTCTCACGTACATACCTAGCAGGAATGAGTACAAATATTTACCAAAAGACATGTTCTAGACTGTTCATAGCAGCGCTATTCATAATAACCAAAAAGTGGAAACTACCCAAATGCTCACCAACAGTAGAATGTATAAATACATCGTGGATTCTTTTTTTTTTTTTTTTTTTAATTTTTTATTTATTTATGGCTGTGTTGGGTCTTCGTTTCTGTGCGAGGGCTTTCTCTAGTTGTGGCAAGTGGGGAGCACTCTTCATCGCGGTGCGCAGGCCTCTCACTATCGCAGCCTCTCTTGTTGCGGAGCACAGGCTCCAGACGCGCAGGCTCAGTAATTGTGGCTCACGGGCCTAGTTGCTCCGCGGCATGTGGGATCTTCCCAGACCAGGGCTCGAACCCGTGTCCCCTGCATTGGCAGGCAGATTCTCAACCACTGCGCCACCAGGGAAGCCCACATCGTGGATTCTTCACACAGTAGAATACTACACAGCACTGAGAATGAACGATCTCCATTTACACAAAGTAACGTGGATAAATCCAACAAACTATGTTGATCAAAAGAGACCACTTAATTCCGTTTATGTAAAGTATTAAAACAGGCAAAACTAAAACTAAAATAAGCATAGAAATCAGGATAGGGGGTCTCCTTGTAGGGGGGAGAGGAGTGACTGGAAGGGGACGGGGTGGGGGGGCTTCTCAGAGATTGGTCACATTCTGTTTTTTTATCTGGGTGCTGGTTACAAGGGCGTGTTCTCTTGGAATGTTCATCGAGCTGTACACTTGTGATTTGTGTACTTCTCGGTGTGCATGTTTTATTTTATTTTTTTAAATTATTTTTTTAAATGGGATCTCTCTCTCTCTCTCTCTCTCTCTCTCTCTCTCTTTTTGGCCGTGCCACGCAGCCTGAGGGAACATAGTTCCCCCGTCAGGGATCAAACCCGTGCCCCCCGCAGTGGAAGCGCGGAGTCCGAACCCCTGGACCACCAGGGAATTCCCTCCATTTTTAAAGTTTATAAAAATTGGGAGGCTCATCATCCATCCTTCCATCAGACATTTAGCGTGTGCCTCTATGTGTCAAACACTGGCCAGGCGCTGGGATTTTGCACTGAGCCTAGGCATCCCCGCCTCCCGTTCCTTCCTCGTGATTGGCTGCTCTTCCGGCCAATGGCGGAAGAGTTCACCTCTCTTTGACATAACACCCGCAGCATCAGCTAGCTGCAGCTTCCTCAGTTCGGTTTGTAGGCGGCGCTGTGAGCTCACCGACTCCTTGGTCAAGCTGAGACCTGGTCCCCACCCTCTGATTCTTTCTGACTCTGAGGAGAGTAGAGAGAATATGCCCCAGCACCTCCACCCTCTTTGCAGAACTCTTTCGTGGATTTTTCTGCCTGTGCATCTCCCCGATGCGGATCCAGATCCCCAGGTCCCGCCTCACACCTACTCCAGCTCCACGGTTGGTGTGACCTCCAGTCCCAGCTATTCGGGCCTCTAGGTCCATGCTTGGGAAATCTTGACAGTGGCCTAGGCCGGCAGTCGGCACCTCTCTCTGTCAGCTAATTGTTTACTCGCTTGTCTATTTATCCTGGAGTGGAGGTTAGCCGGGTGCGCGGAGGCGGCTGCCCCCAGGGAAGCCTGCTTCCTGTGGTTGGCTTGCTCAACCAACACCCGACCTCTTGTGCCCTGGAAAGAAATGCAGAGCTGGGAAGGCGCTCCGTGATGGTTCCCCTCGTTCATCCAGGGAAACACTGCCTGAGCCCCTGCCTTGTGCCTGGACCTGTGCTAGGAACATCAACGTTGATTGGGACATCCCCACCCTGTCCTCCTGGGGCTCACAGGCCAGTGGGATAGAAAGACCTATCAGTACAGGGGAACAACCCAGGGGTGGTCAGGGCTTGGCTGGAGGACCCGAAGGTGCTGTGGAAGCCTAGAGGGAGACTGGCAGGGCCTCCCGGAAGAGGGGACATCTGAGCTAGTATCTGAAAGAGGGAAAGGAGTTAGTCATTAAACAAGGACTGTGTCTTGGCTACCATGCCTGCAGTGCCAGCCATCATCCCCTTTGTTTAGAATTAGATTCATTCATTTATTCATTAGCAGGTATTTATTGTGGGCCATTTTCCAGACTGAGGAACTAGCCAGAATTGCTGCCTTCAAAGGGCTCACACATAAAATGGTGATACCAGGGACTTCCCTGGTGGCGCAGTGGTTAAGAATCCGCCTGCCAATGCAAGGGACACGGGTTCGAGCCCTGGTCCGGGAAGATCCCCTATGCCGTGGAGCAACTAAGCCCGTGCGCCACAACTACTGAGCCTGCGAGCCACAACTACTGAGCCCGCGTGCCACAACTAGTGAAGCCTGCGCGCCTAGAGCCTGTGCTCCACAACAAGAGAAGCCACCGCAATGAGAAGGCCGTGCACCGCAATGAAGAGTAGCCCCGGCTCTCCGCAACTAGAGAAAGCCCGCGTGCAGCAACAAAGACCCAACGCAGCCAAAAAAAAAAAAAAAAAGAATAAAAATGGATACCAATACAGAACTTCAACCCCTGATGGAGTGCTGTGAAGAAGTACTAGGTGTGCAGCTATCTGACCCCAGTTGTCTGGGTTTGAATCTCACATCTGCCACTCACTAGCTGTGTAACCTCTCTGTGCCTTAGTTTAGCAGAATAACAACTCTAACCTACTTGTAAGGTGTTCTGAAGGTTAAGTGAGTTAATATGTTTAAAGTACTTTAGAATGTTGCCTAGCATAAAGTGCCCATTTTTATCAAAATATGAGGGTTAGGCCAAATCTGCAAGGCCGCCCTGAGGAAGTGACTTCGAGTGAGACTTGAATGATAAGACAGGGTCGATGGGCTCCAAAAGAAGGGGAGAGGGGCATCTGGATCCAGAGTGAGCCCAGGCTTCTCTCTTCTCTAGGTGCTGCCAGTTCAAAAATTTCCCAAGATTGGAAGGACCTAGAACACGGCACTGGAGTTATAAACACGTATTAATTTGAGGTAGGGGAATCCGATGTCCCTTCTCCCGTTTTTCTGGTGTTCTCAAGTGATAGATCTCAAAATCACTTACAAACCAGGGCTTGCAGTGGCACTTAAAGAAAATCTGGCCCACGCATTGGATTTGTTTAGCCCACAGTGCTAAAAACAAACTTTAAAAAAAGTCATGAACAGGGACTTCTCTGGCGGTCCAGTGGTTAAGACTCCCGCTTCCACTGCAGGGGGCACGGGTTGGATCCCTGCTGGGGGAACTAGGATCCCGCATGCCACGTGGGGCGCCCCCCCAAAAACAAGTCATGAGCATCTAAAAATCAAATTTCATGCATTAAAAGTGTTAAATTAAAAAAAAAAAAAAGGGAGTCAATGGAAACGACCGTCATCAGTAATCAGAAAACCTTTATTTGATGGGATGCTTTAAAACTTGAGCACACTTCAATTTTATTTTATTTTATTTTTTTATAGATTTCTTTAATTTATTTATTTACGTATTTTTTGGCTGCATTGAGTCTTCGTTGCTGTGCGCGGGCTTTCTCTAGTTGCTGCGAGCGGGGGGGGGGGGGGCTACTCTTTGTTGCAGTGCGAGGGCTTCTCATTGCGGTGGCTTCTCTTGTTACGGAGCACAGGCTCTAGGCGCGCAGGCTTCAGTAGTTGTGGCACACAAGCTCAGTACTTGTGGTGCACGGGCTTAGTTACTCCGCGGCATGTGGGATCTTCTCGGACCAGGGCTCGAACCCGTGTCCCCTGTATTGGCAGGAGGATTCTTAACCACAGAGCCACCAGGGAAGCCCCACACTTCAATTTTTTAAAAAAGCATTGAGATATGACCTCAAAAACAAAACAAAACTTGAGCGCATGTAATTTTATTTATCAACGTTTGTAGAGCAAGGCATGATTTTCAGCGCTTTACAAATAGAACTCATTTAATTCTCCCTGCAAACCTTACTAAAGAGCTAAGATTATCATTCCATTTTTTAGATGAGGAGACTGAGTAAAGAAATGAAAAATGCAATCAGAAGCATAGCTTTTCTTCATGCATTCCTTAAATATTGACTGGGCTCCCAGAACGCTCATCTTCCAAGACCCGTACTTCCGGAGGGGTCCCAGAGGAACCCCTCTTCAGTTCAGAGGAATTCAGGGGTTACAGCGGTGCCCCTTCCCATCACTACTCTTTCCCCTCCGGGCTCCCGAACTGACATTTGATTTGCAGTCATTTACACAATGCCGACTTGGAGGCCAGGGCTGCATGCGGGACCAGGCCCTCGCGCCTCTTACGGGATCAGGCGATCACAGAACCCAAAGCAAGTTGTAATAAGGCACTCGTTACCTGCAGATTTTCTTCTCTGCCCGGAAAAAGAGCACGCGCTCCTCAGCCCCGCCCCTTCTTCCGGATCGACGAAGTGCTAGGCTCCTATTGGGCTAAGGCGGGCCACGCCTCTCCGTGTTCCCCAATCAACTCCTCCACTGGGTGCGCTCCCTCCTCCTCAGCCCCGCCCCACCGCCCCAAGTTACGTCGCTCCCTCTCTCCTCCTCCGTTTTCCCCGGGGCTGCGCTCGCGCGGCAAACCCACCGCCCCTTGCCTCTCATTGGCTGGTCAGGTCCCGCGCGAGCGGGATCGCGCCCTTCGCTCCCGCCCCCAAAGCTGGGCCATGCCTCTCCCCTCCCGTTTTCTCCAAGAGCCAGGGCGAGAAGGGTTTCGGCTGCTTCTGGCGCGCGCAAGGGTGCGCGCGCCTCTCGAGGACCACTCCCTCCGCCTCGCGCGAGTAGCCGCGGCGGCTGGCAACCCCTCCCGCGCACGCGCACTTGGCCACCCCATTCCTCTGCCCGGTCGCGGGTCGCCTCGCGCTCTGTCTCGAGCTGCAGCCACCGCACTAGCGGCATTTCTTGGGGGCGCAGGCGCACTGCGCCCTCCGCACCCGTTCCCTGGACGCGGCCGATGCGGTGGCAGTGAGTCCGTCGGGCGCGCACGCGCTCTCGGTTCTGCCGTGCCACGCGCCGGTTATCCCCTCGCGGCGCGCCCTCAGGGGCCGTTATCCCCCTGCAACGGTCCCCGCGCCACGCACGCGCAGCAGCGAGGGGGAGCGCGCGCGGGAGCGGCGACCGCAGGAAGGAGGCGCCGCCGCCGCCATTGCGAAGGAGGGAGGGAAGGAGCGAGCAAGGCTGGTCCGCCCTCCCCCTGGTTCCCGCCCCTCCCCCCTTCCCCTCCCCGCCCCCCGCCCCGAGGGAGAGCCGCGGAGCGGCGGGAGGAGGAGGTGGAGGAGGCGGAGGAGGGAGCCCGCGAGGGAGGGTCTGCCCGGCCCCCCGCCGCCGGAGCTGCCGCCGCCGCCTCAGCTGCCGCTGAACGAGGAGCAGCAGAACATGGCGCCGGGGCCGCCGTCGCCGCTGCCGGGATCCCGGAGGCCAGGGCCGCGCTGAGGGCGCCCAGCTGGTGAGTGCGCGAGCTCGCTGGCCCCGGCAGCGAGGCCGGGCGCCGCCCCGCTGCGGGGTCCAGGGGGAGGCGGGGACGGCGGGGCCCGGAGCCCGCGAACAATGGAGGAGCCGGAGGGGGAGGGGAGGGAGCGGCCCCCCAGCCCCCCGGGCCCCGCCGGCCCCGCCGATTCGCGCTGCGGCCCGGCCCGCCGGGGCCCGTCTGCCCTTCGGACTTGCCCCTGCCCGCCCAGCCCTGCTGTCGCCGCGTCTGCCCCCACCCTCCAACCCACTGGGATCTCGGTGTCTGCCTCGGCCTCCCCCCCCAACTCTGCTCCCAATTCTGCGCCTCCCCCTTCCCTCTTCCGCCCCTCAGTGATGCCCTTCGCCCCTCCTAGATTCTGCAGTGCTCATGGGATCCACCTCCTCAGTGACCCTTCCGCATCCCTTAATTCTGGATCCGTACTTTGAGATTCGTGATCCTTCTGCCTTCTTCGATTCCGCTCTCCCCACCCTGGATCTGTTCCCTTCTTTGACCCATCTTCTGTTACCCTCCGCTGTTTCACCGCCAGGAGCTGTCCCTCTAGGACCTGTGGTTCCACCTCCTTGGTGATTCATCCAAGACCCTGTTCGTCTTGGCACTGCTGCTCCCAGGTCTTCTCCTTGGCCTTAATTCCACGTCCCTCTTGGGCCCTACTGCCCGCTGACAAAACCTGCTCCACCGCCCCCCCCCCCATACCCCTGGACTCTCTGACCCTCGTCTGCCTCAGTTCAGTTCCCTGCCCCCTCTCGGACTCCGATGCACCATGCTTGCCTCCTCCCCTGCTCAGACCTTGCTCCCGTTTGCCGTTCAGATCCTTTCCTCTCTTCTAGACCTTTCTGCCTCCCCACTCTGCTCTTCATCCAATCTCAGATCTTGCTGTGCCCTCCAGCCTGCTTGCTTTCTGACTTTGCCTTCCATGAGGCAGCCTCCTCCCCCTTCTCTGACCCTGCAGCTCTCTCGTTTCTGCCTTTCACTTCTCTGACCTTTCTCCCGAGCTCAGCCTCTCCGCAGCCTCAAGCCCTGCAGTCCCCAGTTCCGCCCTAGTGTTCTCCTTGCCGTTTCCTCTCTTCCCCACCTCCTTATTGGCCCTCTTTTGAGCGATTCCATTCATTTGCTCCGGCTTCCTTTGACCTGTCTCCCCTTCAGTACTTCTCTGTGTAAGACCTGCTTCCAGCCTGTTTCTCCAAGTCCTGTCCTCTTCATTTTGGCCCTTCTTAGATTTGTCCTTTACCTCACTGAACCGTCAATAACTTGTTTCTGACGCATCACCCCCTTCCCTTCCCATTCTGCACCTCAGACTTGCCCCAAATCCTTTTTGCACCTGCTCTTTCATTTGTTCACTTCTGCCCCATCCTCTCTATTTAGTGCTTTCCTCACAGCTCTGCCCCTTTTGGAGCTGTCCACTTGTCCACCTATTTTTTGGACCCATTTTAACTTTCTTACTGCTGTCCCCTCTCGGTGTGGTCCTCTTTAACTCTGGTCATCTTGTGACTGCCTCGCACCTCTGTTGCCTCTCAATTCTAAGTTTTCCACCTGATCTTCTATCCCCCCACCATTTTGATTCAGCTCTCAACCTCCACTCTCTCCTTGCTCGTATTTGTCTTTCCCTTTTTGCCCTACCTCTTACCCCCTTACTGAGTCTCCTTCCCCCTGCTCTGCCCAGTATAGAGATGTTTTCCCAACCATTCCTACTTGTTACTCCCCCCACCCCAGCTTCCTCTTGGAGCTATCTCGGTTCTGGGCTAGAGTCTCCCTCCCTTTTGTGATCCCTCTCCCAGATCTGTTCTTCTTTGCCTTGTTTTCTCCCTCATCTTTTTTTTCCCCTTGTATCTTGCTAGGCTTCTTCTCTTCCCATTTAGTTCCTATCAGATTTGCTTCTCCCAGCTTCCCCGCTTGACCTGCCCATTCCCACTGGGTGCTTCCCTTCTTCAGGCATGCCTTTCTCTGGTCTCCATCCCTCAGCTTTGGAGGGGAAGGGGCTGGGTTGGGCCTAGGCTTCTGCAGGCTCAGGTTTAGACTGCAGATTCTCTCAGCGCTCTGACCCTGAGGGGTTTATCTCGAGGGATCCTGTGAGATCTGAGGAAATAGGTGGGGGTTGGTTGATTGGTTACTGCTCTCGAGTCTGGGAGTGTCTCCCCCATCTCCCCCATTTCTGCCAAGGTTAGTGGTGGTGGGAGTATATCTCCTTTCCACTGCCCCGCTTTCTTTCCCGCTGCCATTTTGCTCCCCAGCCCCTTCGGGTCCCTGGGCTTTGCAGTTTTGTGTCCTTCGGAAAAGGAGAGTGCAGCTGCTCACAGGTCTGTCTTCTCTTTCTCACTTTCCCTCCCTCCTTCTCTGAGCTATTGTAAAGAGACAGTTGTACCCTCTCCCCCTTTCACTTCCAAGCCAGCACCCTTTGGGAGAATTTAGGACTATGCTTTTTTGGTTTTCGTCCAGCTGACAAGTCATATATTTGTTTTACCTTCGGCTGGGGAAATGCCAGTTCTCGAGTTCTCCCCAGTCCCACCGGGGGTTGTGGTCGCACTTGGTGTTTACTGCTGTGGGTCTGCAGAAGCTGCCAGTCTTGCCTTCCCTAATGGCCTCTGGTTTGCTTTGTGACCTTCGGGAGGGGTGGTGGAAAGTGGGCTTATTTCTTTTTCACCTCTGCCCCAGGAAGGATTCAGCTTCCTGGTCTTCAAAATGGTGAGGGCCTGGGTTTGGAAAGCTCTTTGCAGTTGTTTGTTGAAACAGAGTGCCAAGTGTCACTTAGATTTCTGCCCTCTGGTATTGCAGGCGCTCCCAGCCACAGGAGCCGAGTGTTTATAGGTAGATCCATGTTTGGGAAAGGGAGGGGGCTCATCGGTGTACCAGGAGTATGTGGGTGGGCCCTGACACTCCCCCAGCCTTTTGACTGCCCTGATTTGGTAGAGTGAGAAATGGGTGCCAGGAACTGGCTGATATGATTGGGTTTTTGGTTTATTACCTGCGAAATGTACCTTTGCTGCCTTTTCCTTGAGCTTCAGTGATCTTATGTTGGGGGTAGGGTTTAGGAAATTCATTCAGAGGAAGAGGTGGTTTTTACAGAAAACCAGACAAGCGTTTTCCTTCCTTACCTTGGGAGAAGGAAGCTTTTGCATGTTCTAGGTTTATTTATTTTATTTCTTAAGTAAATCAAAAGCCTGATTTTCTTCCCCCCCTGTGGCCTAGGGCAATTGCATATTAAAGCAGCCATCGAGCTGTGAAGGAGCGTTTACTGGAAGGACTTTATTTCTTAACTGAGCTATAATCAAACTTTGTTTACTTCAGAACTTATTTAGAATAGTTCTGTGTGAATGCATGTGACATAAAAAACATTCACTGTCATCTACAGAATTGAACCATTGACTCATCAAATGTTAGGGCATTTGTATGTGAGACGGTGAGGGGGGCTGGATAGCAGATCCATATGGCTCCTTTAGTTTCTAAGTTCTTAGGACTTTAAGTTTTGTGACAAGCAGAGTCTGGTAATTTTAATTATCTGTGGCATTTGTCTTCACCATTATTGACTTTAAGAATTTTGGTTCATTTCTGTTAGTTTCTGTTCATTTCTGAGTTTTGGCCTTGTGAACCATGATTAATTCTCTGAATTTGTTTGCGTTTATGTTCCTCATGTTGGTATAAATAGTTGTTTTGTTTTTTATTCTTAATGTGGAAGTGGCAGCTAATTAAGAATAAAAACAACTGTGTATGCAGTCCTGCTTAAATTCGTGTTCCAGGGTTTTAACATCACTGGCAGCATAGAAAGTTTCTGCGTGCCCAAAGCTTACGTTTACATAATAGGAAGAGAGGAGACAGAAGAACAAAGAGCTGATTTTTCTTCCTAAACTGGTAACTGATGTTCCAGAGCTTGTCAGATTTCTCTGATGGTAGCAGAGGCTCCAACCCCTGTATCAACATTTGCTTTCATGAAGGAATTGGGTGCTACAGAAATCTGAGGTGGTAGCCTTGGCCTTCTGGAACATTTAATGTGCCAGTTGGGGGTGGGGTGTGGAGTGGGGGATGGCGGTAGACGACTGTTTTCGACCTCGTAATATGTCTTCAAGGGCTCTTGCCCTGCCTAGAAAATCTTTGTATTACTGGCCTGATTAAAGTTCCTGTCTTTTTTTATACTAGCCTTTCTTTTTGGCTATGTCCCCCCTCCCTTACCCTCTGCCCCTTTTTTTCTTGCTATGATGAAGGCCAAAGATTTAGGACTATAAAAAGATCAGAAAATAGTCATTCCTCTTGATACTGGACACATGCAAGTTGTCCTTGTGCAGATCCATGGGCCTGATGGTGACTCTTGACAAAGGACAGTCTGGGAAGAGTGAGGGTTGCATAGGTGATTGTAAACTACAGCCTCATAGGTGTTTGGTCAGTCGTATGTGATGAGGAAACACATCAGGTCAATACAGTTGGAGACTGAAAAGATGAGACTAGTTGTCTGTTTCCCTCTAGTCTTGTCTGCTTTCCCCTCTTCCGTGTGCTGTGGTGTTTCTGAGAGGTGTTAGGTCTCTTGTAGGGCCTTCCTGTGATCTGCTTTGACTCTTGTCATTCACCAACTGGCAGTCTAAACAGTGTGTTAACATACTCAGTCACTGTGACATTTTATTTATCATCTAGTTCAGTCGTTTAAAATTTCTTTTCCACACTATATGAAATAGGTAAACTTGGAGATTCTCTGCTTGAAGAGGGAAGGCGACCAGCAGAATACCCTTGGGTTTGGAACAACAGTTTGAAGCTCAGTGCCTCGTCTAGCCTCCTCATTTACAGTTGGGGAAATGGAAAGCTTGCAAGGGGCATGCTGACAGGCTTCCTGTCATAGTTGAAAAAGTAATGGGCATACGGGTAGGAGACCTTCTGGTCTAGGCCTTAACCTAATTAGAGGGACACTTGGACAGAACGCTTTACCTCTCTGGGCTTCACATTCGTAGCCTGAAGTCTTGTGTGCCATTCAGCTCTGATTGTAGATTCTCGCCCTGGATCACATACCACGTCAGAGCTGGGGCTGGGACTGGACTCCTGGTGCTACTCTTAACCACCGCCCCCCGCCCCGCCCCATCAGATCCAGTAACCCAGAACAGGCCAGGCAGTGGGGGGGCTCTTTCCCCAGGGGATGCAGTAAAATGAATTGGATTACCTTTGTTGTATGCTTTTTCAAATATAAAATGAACACTTGCCTCTTTTTCAGGCAGTCACATGAAGATTAGTTTATAATTTGGGGAGAAAGGGGCATCCAGATTGTATTAACTACATAACTAAAACCATATACCTCTTAAAAACAGTATGGAATTTTTCAAGCTGAGTCATTGTTGACCCAGGCTCTCAAATAGCAGTGGTCTGAATAGCACTTGAATGCTGGTATTAAGAAATGCAAACAAATCATTCATGTTCATCTTCCTGAAAGTTTATTTCAATTTAATTTTTGATACTATGCTTTATCAGGCTTCATCTATGAAGAATTCTTGAAAATAATACTTGGCATCTGTCAGTCTAATCTTCATTTATTTGCTTCGCTGATGTTAAGAGACACCATTAAGTTGATATATTAGCAGAGAACCAGCCATGAAGCATCCTCACAGGAAAGTAATATTTATTTTAGTCAAAAGTAGTCAGACTTGCCTATCTCCTTCATCCTTTTTGAAATGAACATTTTCATTTTATGAAATTTGTGGCAGTTGTGATGTTGCATTATGCATCTATAGGTATTTCATACTTAAAAAAAAATTTATTTATTTATTTTTGCCGTGCTGGATGACATGCGGAATCTTAGTTCCCTGACCAGGAATTGAACCTGCGCCCCTGCAGTGGAAGGGCAGAGTCTTAATCACTGGACTGCCAGGGAAGCCCTCATACTTTTTTTTTTTTTTTTTTTAATTATTGGTTGCACCAGATCTTAGTTGCGGCTTGTCAGCTCCTTAGTTGCGGCATGTGGGCTCCTTAGTTGTGGCTTGCGAACTTCTAGTTGCGGCATGCATGTGGGATATAGTTCCCTGACCAGCGATTGAACCTGGGCCCCCTGCATTGCGAGCGCGGAGTCTTAACCACTGCACCACCAGGGAAGTTCCTACCCTCATACTTCTTTTGCTCTCCTAGTGTCTGCCTTCTTATTTGGAAAATGTTCTCTTGCTAGTCACTATTGTAATATTTGCATTTGGTAATCAAACTTGAACAATCGAGAGGCAGCTTCCTATGGCATAAACAAGGTTGAATTGATAAAGAAGAAACCTGGGTTCTAGCCCTGGCTCTGCTGCTTACTAGCTGAGTGACTTTGGCCAAATCATTTTCACTTCTCTGGGCTACAGTTTCTTCATTAGAAAAATGAAGGGATTATACCAGTTGGTTCCCATTATTTCCCATCATACCTAGCAAAATATCTTGTACATAGTAGGCCCCCACTACATACATGCTGATTGAAGCCAAGGTGGTGCCAAAGACTTTTTTCTTTTTTGGGGTGGGAGGGGGGGAGTTGGGGAGATGTGTACACTGACCATAATGGCTATTTTTAGGCTTGAAACCCTTAGATGGCATGCCCTCTTGGTTAGCATTTAATCCGTATACATACATACACACATATATCCTAAGTGTCTTGACCAGGGCTACACAGCTAATAGATGCTAGGGCTATGTTATAAATCCATGTCTGTCTGATTCTAAAATTTGTGTTTATTTTATTAGACTGCCTTGCCTGTCTGGGATGTAAGAATAAGCTATATTTCTAATCTCTTGAGGAATTCATAGTCAGTTATAAACAATTAATTATATATATAATATGGGGTAGGGTGAGGGAAGTGAATGTTCAATAGACTATTACTAATTTCTAGCTGCTTTGGAGGCAGTCCCATATTAATCTTAAAGATTTTCATATTCAGAGACTGAACACACATTAGGTTCCATATCACAGTATTTTAAAAGGAATCCACAGCCACAAGTACCAGCTTGTCTTTCTAGTCAGCATATTGAAGAAGTTGAGCATTTTATTTCTGACCTGGATTCACACCCAGGTATAACAGAAGTGTAAGTAAATTTGTCTAACAGAAATAAGATGGAAATGTTTGGTCATGTAATGGCCTTAAATCTATATTTCGGGACTTCCCTGGTGGCACAGTGGTTAAGAATCTGCCTGCCAATGCAGGGGACATGGGTTCGATCCCAGGTCCAGGAAGATCCCACATGCAGGGGAGCAGCAAAGCCCGTGTGCCGCAACTGCTGAGCCTGCGCTCTAGAGCCCGCGAGCCACAACTACTGAAGCCCGTGCTCTGCAGCAAGAGAAGCCACCACAATGAGAAGCCCACGCACCGCATCAAAGAGTAGCCCCCCTCGAAGCAACTAGAGAAAGCCCGCGCACAGCAACGAAGACCCAGCGCAGCCAAGAAAAAAAAAATCTATATTTTCTTTGGCAAATAGAAAAGTATCTGAATAGCTCCTAATTGATTTTTTTCTGAGAAAACTCTCTAGACAACTACAAATGTATAGATAAAAATATACTTTGCCCCTTGACTTGTTTGTGTGGAGCTCCCTATAATACTTTTTTTTTTTTAATTACAATTCAGAAAGTTATTAAATAATGTTGGGGTGAGAGAGTGTTTTCCAGCTACAGCTAATAGCCTCCTGAACTGTAAAAAAAATATTGTTGCATTGTACTTCTTCCCATCTCCATTTAAAAGAAAGGTCAAAACCGAGGCTTCATCTATTGCAGCCTGCACTGCTTAGGAATAAGACAAGGAAAATGATTACTGTTAATTGCCACGGGCAATTAAAGAGGATTCTTTGTTCAGTAACAAATTGATTGTGTACAAATGAAAGTCAGCACTGCATTAATACAAGATTATTAGATTTTTGAAAGCATCTTCAGCTAGAGTGGCTTTCACTTCAAGGGAATTGTGTCACTGGGAGTAGTGTACCTAAATGCTTGGTGATTAAAAGTGTCACTAGGTCTTGGACTTCCTTGGTGGCGCAGTGGTTAAGAGTGTGCCTGCCAATGCGGGGGATGCAGGTTCGAGCCCTGGTCCGGTAGGATCCCATATGCCGCGGAGCAACTAAGCCCACGTGCCACAAATACTGAGCCTGCGCTCTAGAGCCCACGAGCCACAAATACTGAGCCCGTGTGCCACAACTTCTGAAGCCCATGTGCCTAGAGCCCGTCCTCCGCAACAAGAGAAACCACCACAATGAGAAGCCCGTGCACCATAGCGAAGGGTAGCCCCCGCTCTCCGCAACTAGAGAAAGCCCGCACGCAGCAACGAAGACCCAACGCAGCCAAAAATAAATAAATTTATTGGGAAAAAAAAAGTATCACTAGGTCTTTATATTTCAGAAATGCTTATTAAGTTTTTAGGTGGAAGGCTGGTAGATGCTGCTTTTGTAATATCATTTTTTTTAAAGAATTTCACTTTTATTTATTTATTTTTGGCTGTGCTGGGTCTTCATTTCTGTGCGAGGGCTTTCTCTAGTTGCGGCAAGCGGGGGCCACTCTTCATCGCGGTGCGTGGGCCTCTCACTATCGCGGCCTCTGTTGTTGCGGAGCACAGGCTCCAGACCCGCAGGCTCAGTAGTTGTGTAGCTCGGGCTTAGTTGCTCCGCGGCATGTGGGATCTCCCCAGACCAGGGCTCGAACCCGTGTCCCCTGCATTGGCAGGCAGATTCTCAACCACTGCGCCACCAGGGAAGCCCTGTAATATCATTTTTAACGGACTGATATCATTGAATATTTTAATGCTGCTGACCTATAGGAAATTTCTTCCACTGATTGGTCAGTCAGTTGAGGAATGCACATAAAACCTTTGATGAATGAGGAAAAAGGACCCTGACTGCTGCGGGAGTGGGTTGTGGCATATGCCTAGTATTAGTCAACAGCCATGAAGGCTTAAAAATGGTCAGTTGAGCTAAAGTAGTTGTGATTTGATGTTACATGTGTGTATGCAAGGAATACATATTTTCTTATGTACAGATTCTCTTAACATTTTTTCTTTTTGTTTACTTTTTTTAAAAAATTAAGTGGCAACTTACATGTAGAAAAGTACATAAATCTTAAGTGTACATTTCTGAATTTTCTACATCTTGTACAGACCCCTTTTTCATATGATGGGGCATAATTTCCTTTCCACACAATTCTTCAAAAGTTGGAAACTGAGAGTCTGTCTGTAAGGCACTTCAGTCATGACTTTAATATACAAATGTGAATGTGTAGGATCATATTTATAACTTTTCCAAGTTTGTTCAAGGTCATATACCTGATAATGAATGGGATAATAGTGATCTCATACAAATTACAAGTGTCAAAAGCATCTTGTAATAACAGATCTTTCCTATTTGTGTTGTAATTCCAGAGTTTTTGGGTCTCTGTTTACTTGGAATTAAAAGGAAATAGGTATGGTCACTGCTGTGACATCATGATGGGACTGTCAGGCACGCAAACTGGTGTGAACTTTCTGGAAGGCAGTTTGGCAATGTTTTAAAAGACACAATCCTTGATCTAGTTATAGGTATCTATATGGACCCAAAACTAGAGATGACCACCAAGGTTTTATACAAAGATGTTAATTATAGTGATGTGTATTGGAAAGAAGAGAAGCAATCTAAATGTTTTAACTTTAAGGGAATGGTCACTTTATGGAAAAGTCTGGAGTCATGTAAAAGGGATGTTTTTGGAGAATTCTTGACATGGGAAAGTGCACACAAAATAAAATTAAGTATGAGAAAAAAGCAGGATATAGAACTATAAACAGTGTGGTTCCAGTTATTTTAAAATATATATGGGAAAAAGTGGAAGAAATATGCCAAAGTGCTGTTAGTATTTATCTCTATGTTGTAGAATTTTGAGTGATTAAATTTTTTTTCTGAGTTTTCCCATTTTCCATAATGATTTTACTGTTTTTGATTCAGAGGAAAAAAAGGTTAAACAAATTTTTTTTTTTTTGGCAGAGCAGTTGTATTATATTTGGTTTTTCTTGAAAACATATGAAGGAAAAATTGAGCTGAAAAGCAAGAAATTAGTAATAGTGAGGTCTGTTGGACTCCAGTACCTTTTTTTTTTTTTTTTTTTTTTAGAAGGTTTATTCAGGAAGAAACACACTCCACAGACAGAGTGTGGGCCATCTCAGAAGGCGAGAGGCCGACTCTAGTACCTTTGAAGGTAAGGCAGTTACCCTTTTTTAGCACAATAATTGAATTAATTATAGCAGTATTACCAGTTAATAACAACAGTATGCTTATTGAGTACCAGGAGACTCCTGAGTGTTCCCTCATATTCTTCTCACCGGTACGTGGTATTTCATTTTCTAGTGAGGGAGCTGAGGCTTCCTGAGGGAACTTACCCAAGGCCACAGGGCTGATAGGTCCTGGAGGCAGTCTGGTTCAGAGCCTTTGCTTGGAGCCCCTGCTTTCTGCCACTTTCTCTGGTGTGCTGTACACTTTACAGAACTGATTTTACCCCAGAGATGAGGAAGATAAAAGTCTACTTCATGGCTGATAGCTGTAGCTATACCAAGGTGTCCCCCACCCCAACCATGCTTGTTTTAAAGGAGCCATTAGTACATTACTTTTTCCTTTTCTTGGTCAGAATCAGGAATGGACATGGAACTAGTTATATCTTCCCTTTTAAGGGCCAAAAAATTCTTTAAATCGGATTTAAATAATTTTATTTATTTAATATAGTTGATTAATTTTACTTAAATATTTAAATAACTTAAATAATTAAGGACTATTAAGCAGAAGAGGGAACAAACTGGTTCTCTGAGCTCCAAAGGATAGAGGTATCGGGAGACAAGTTTTATTTTTCCCTTTTCCTCCCTGTTCAATCAATGTTTGGGTGTCTACACTGCTTAGAGTACCAGTTGTACAAAACATGCCTCCTCCTCTCTGAGAGTTTATATGCCATTTATAAAACAAAAACAATTCTTCCCTTACAGGTGACACAAGGAACACCCTGTTTCTGTACCAGAAAGTAAAAAATTTAGAAGGCCAGTGGCCTGATTTTTTTTTTTTTCCCCGATCTTATCTTAAAGAATTAAGTGCGACTGAACATTTCAACACAAGAATGTGTTGACTAGGAAGACAGATATCATCTTATTATGAGAAAGAAAGTGGTCCAAGTTCATGTTTTATCTTGAATACGGAATAATTTGGAAATTAACAGTTTTACCTTCTTTGTTTTTATTGTTGTTACTAACAGGACATTTGCACACACATATACCTGTTCATTTATTGGTCATTCTTTCTTTCACTAGGGAGAACATCGAAGACCTGATGTTCATTTGCAGTGTGAGGGGTTTACATTTAGACATGAGGAAGAAATTGCAAAGTAGCTTGGAAGCTCCACAGGGTTTTTTTGTTTTGTTTCCCCGTTTATTCTGTGAACCCATCACATTTGTCCTAGAACACGTCAATAGAAGCACAGTATTTGTTGAATTAAATATATGATTTTTTGAGAGAAACCAGGAAAAATAAAGTCTCTGGAATCCTTTAGTCCTTAGGTTCTTGGGTTTCTTCAAGTGATGTAAAAAGCCTTTCTGCCGTTTTCATTTTGCTTCTTACCAACTTTGTGACCTTGGACAAGTCATTTATCTTGAGTTCTTGTCTATAAAATGGGCCTAAATACCTATTCTGCCTGCTACAAAGGCTTTTTGTGTCCGGTTTTTTTTTGGAGAACTAAATGCCAACAGTGGATGTGGAATTCTGTAACATTGGACAGTCTTTCAGTTTTCTGGGAGGATGAAAAAGCACAGTTTGATTAATTAAACTGTTTAAGTAGGCCAGCATGTTAGAGGAAGCCTGATGAAGTTTTGAATCAGTAGAACAGCATGTGCTATAGATCTGTAATCTTGTAACTCACCCCAGGTAGCAGCCAATTTTAGGGTCTTAGCAGGGTCTCACACATCTAAATGTTGTAGGTCATAGGCCGAGTAGCAGTTGTTGAGGTCTGTTTAGTATTCACAGCGTTAGCACTGAGGCCTCAGTTACTCCTCCCATCGTGATGCATGGCCTCGGGTCGAGCCCCAGTCCCACCTCTTGCCAGCTCTGCACCCTCAGACAACACACTTAAACTTTGGTGCCTTCAGGCACCTCATCTATAAAAAGGGGAATATAATAGTGTCTACTCATAGGGTCACTGTGCAAATTAAAACAGATAGTGTATTTAAGAAGCTTAAGATCATGCCTGCGTCACGGTAAATGCTCTGTAATGTCATTATTGGTGCAGTAGTTCCAGACTTGGCTTTTACAGACCAGTTGACAATATGGTGGTGGGAAAAAAAATATATTAATTTACCAATTTTTAGTTTCGCCAGGGAGGACATTAAATAAAAAGAAAGAAAGGGAAACTACTCACCGTTATTTCGTTGAAGAAAAAGGACCCACTATTAGAATAGAAGACAGCCATTTTCTCTTTTTTGGCCGCGAGGCTTTCGGGATCTTAGTTCCCCAACCAGCGACCCCTGCAGTGGAAGCGCAGAGTCTTAACCACTGGACGGCCAGGAAATTCCCAAAAGATAGCCATTTTCAAGGAAGTTGGCAGCTTTACGTGGACATATGTAGGTGTATGTTTCTGATTCTCAATTTTTACATAGACTGGGGAAAACTGCCACAGGCCAACACGAGTAGTATGTGCACAGCTATTAAATAGACAGATACCTGTCTCAGTTCCTGCATTTATTGTAACCTTAAGCTCTTCTCTGAGCCTTAGTTTTCTCATGTGTAAAGTAAAGATACTAATAGCTGTCTCACAGGGTTGTTTTGAGAAACCGGGGTAATGTATGAAAAACGTTTGGCATATAGTAAGTGTTCAGTTGATAGAGCTTGTTATTCTCAAATGATTAGTTGAGTATTAAGCCAGTTAAGCAAAATCCCCTGTGCTTTGTGCCACTGGGAATTCTGAGAAGTATGGTATTGTGCTTGATTGCAGAAGTTTCCTACAAAGGTGTCCTCTTCATTCTTTCCTCTCTCGTTTATTCTCAACAAGTCACTGGAGGCACTAAACAAAAACCTGACTGTTGCTCCCCTGCTTTAAAACCTTTGGTGCTTTTCTATGGTCTGTAAGATTAAGTCCAGATCACTAGTGTGTTCTATGGAATCCTTTATACACTTTGGCCCATCGTGCCTTCCCAGTCTCCAGAACACGCTCTGTTCTTTTTCTGCCTCTGTGTGTTTTTTAAATTAATTAATTAATTAATTAATTTATTTTTGGCTGTGTTGGGTCTTCGTTGCTGTGTGGGCTTTCTCTAGTTGCAGGGAGTGGGAGCTACTCTTCGTTGCGGTGCGCAGGCTTCTCATTGCGGTGGCTTCTCTTGTTGCTGAGCACAGGCTCTAGGTGCGCGGGCTCAGTAGTTTTGGCTCACGGGCTCTAGAGCGCAGGCTCAGTTGTGGCGCCGGGGCTTAGTTGCTCTGCTGCATGTGGGATCTTCCTGGACCAGGGCTCGAACCCACGTCCCCTGCATTCGCAGGTGGATTTTTAACCACTGCACCACCAGAGAAGCTCTGCCTCTGTGTTTTTGATGAAGCTGGTTCCTCTTGAGAGTTCCCTTACCTATCCTCTGATTGGTGAATTTCCTGCTCATTCTTCAGCATCCTCTCAAGTGTCCACTATTGAGACCTTTCTTCCTGGGGTTTTTCCTCAGCTCTGTTCCATTAGCACTTTGCTGGTGATGTTATACATATCACTTTTTTGTGTGTGTAGTGATATGTTTGTATGGTTCTGAATCAGCAGTCACAAAACACCCATACTGTTCCCTTATCCCTGTCCCCCAGCCACCCACTTGTCCCCTGTGGAGACGTCAGTGTTCTACCAGAGATATTTTTTTCCTTCCAGAGATACTTTATGCAAACAAGCAAATAGAAGTATGTATGCATTCCACCCCACCCCCTTTACATGAATAGTAGCATACTATGATTACTGTTCTGCATCTTCCTTTTTTCTACTTAATATTTTGGGAGATGTTCAGTGTTAGCACAAAGGAAGCTTCCTTGTTCTTTTTTTACAGCCTCGTGGTATTCCACTACACAGATAACACTGTAATTAGCCAGTCTCCTATTGATGGATATTGGATTTGTTTCCAGTTCTTTGCTTTTGCAATCAGTGCCGTAGGGGAAATGTGAATATATGTCAATTTGCATGTGTGAGATTATACCTGGAGGAGAAATTCCTAGAAGTAGAATAGTTATCTTCTACTACTTCTTTTCTTCTTTCTTTTTTTTTGGCTGCCATGGCTTGTGGGATCTTAGTTCCCTGACAAAGGATTGAACCCTGGCCACTGCAGTGAAAGCGCCGAGTACTAACCCCTGGACCACCAGGGAATTACCATCTTTTGCTTCTTAAAGCTAGGAATTTGTTCTTTTTTGTTTTTCACTTTTCCTCATAAAGTGCCTAACTTGTCACTGGTGCCTAATTAATGCCTGAATGAAGGATAGACTAGTCCAGCTGGTAAGCCAAGATGGATTTTTGAAAAAAACTGGACTTTGATATCCTAAGTCCTGATATCAAGGGTCCGCAGCTAAATCCTAAAGCTTGCCGAAGTTCTGGCAGCTGTCCCCCCATGGCTTTGGGTGTTATAATAGCGCATAGGACGTGGTTGGAAGATGTCTGTGTAGCTCACTCAGCTTGGGACAGATGTGACTTTTCAAAACCCCCCTCCCAATATGACAGTCAATACAATATCCCTCTCCCCTGTGAGCTAACCTCTAGGGAAATCCTTTTACTCTCTCACCAAGTGAAACTAGGTCCTCAGAAACTTCTGCAGTAATAATAGCCAATACTTCTTTAGTCCTTTCTATGTGCTAGGCACTGTTTTATGCACTTTACATGTATTAACTCAAGGAATCCACGTTAACAGACCTCAGAAATAGGTACTGGTACTATTTCTGTGCCCATTTTACAGATGAGGGAACTGAGGGCAGCATGTGTTTAGGTAATGTAGGTAGATTCAGAGAAAAGAGAGTAAGAAAAAAACACCTGCCCCTTAGAAAGTACCAAATTGTTATACAGTTTTACCAGGCTGGTTTTGTGTGTGTGCTCTCTTTTCTCTCTCTGTCTCTGCAGTTTCACCTTAATTATTGACCTTGATTATTGGGAAATGTTTCTCCCACTGAAGGGTATTTGGATGAACATGGTACATTTTTTCGTTTGTCCCCTTGATCCCTAGTTCAGCTTACCTGTTAAAGATTTCCAGAATGATCTAGCAGTTAATTCCAGTTCCATTTTCTGCCCCTCCTTTTTAGTGAGGTCCTAATTGGACTTTATAATCTAGTTTTTTCATCTAATCTTATCTTAGCAAAATACAGTCAAAGCCTGTTACCCAATTCTTTCTGTTATGCCTCCTTGAAAAATTTGCTTTTGATTTTTGGGGAATAGCCCTGGGAATTTTGGTATTGCATGATGTTCAAGGGAAAAGCCAGTGGCATGTGTTGTGTGTCATCAGCCAGCCTGGAATGCTCACTTTAATAACCATGTCAGATGCATGTCTTCCCGGAAACCTTGCCCAGATCCTTTCTCTATTTCCAAGCTCTGAATCAGCATCAGAGCTTCTTTTAGATCAGCCCTGTCTAATCACCTCTGTCCTTTACAACGGCCATCAGCCGCGTGTTTCTACTTGAAATGGAGCTAGTGTGACTGAGAAACAGAATTTTAAATTTTATTTAATTTTGATTAAACTTTAAATGGGCAAAGCATTAGGGAGTGCAGATGTAGACTGTATCCTCCACAAGGGAGAGATTCTTTTTTTCCTCCCTCTCCTAACTCTGACATAGGACCATGCTTCTTATGTATTTGATGAATGTTTGATAAATAGCCCGCAGATAAATAGCTGAAATATGTAAAGAAAGTTAAAATATTCCTTAAATTCTACTTCCTAGGAATAGCCATTTTTAAGAATTGTGTTTTAGTTGTAGAAAAAATTGCCAGTTTTCATTGGCATTTCAGTGATTTCTGCAAAGGATTCATCCTTGATTCTACAAATTGAAATTCACCAGGGTTGTTGTAGGTTTGGGAATTTTCAGAGATGGAGGCTTAGAATAAATATAATAGAAAGGGTCATAAATTTAATAGAAGTATGACTAATGTTGGTCAGGTAGCTTTATGAAGATTGTTGTGACAAAGTGGAATTCTGTCCAAATGATTAGAGTCCTTAGTGAAAATCTAAGAGGATGAATCATCATTCTTTCCACTTCCATATCCCAGATGATTTTGCTGGCATTTTGTTTTGAGGATGAGTCGGGTGTTCCGGTGTTTTTGGCTTGATTCCTTCTTGGGATGATTGGGGTATTTGAAGAGAGAGAGATTAAAGGATTTATTACTTGCTAGCAAGACTAAAGAAGCAGAAGCGGATCTGCTGTCATTTCTTTTCTCTTCCATAGTGGAAGCAGTACCAAAGGCCAAGTTCTTTTTGTAAAGGGGAGGCTAGGGGCGTGTGTATGTGCGTGCTCACGTGTATACGCTTTTCCCATGTAAAGATGTCACTGATTTAGTTTTTATTAAATTTCCTTGAATCCCTAATGGTTTTCCCTACTCCAAATCATTTGTTTTTGGGAACTTCCATTCTGTTCTGAAATGATGTAGTATTTACATTCTAAGTGGGCTGGTGATGTTGGGGCCTAGCGAGGCATGGATAGAGTGATGAAAAATGATAAAACTGTGGTGCTCAGGAGTAAAGGAAGGAATTTTTTAAAGTCTTTGAATTAAGTGGAATGTGGCATTGGATCCTGGAACAGAAAAGAGAATTAATGGAAAAACTGAAATCCAAATACAGTCTGCAGTTTAGTTTTTTGTACCGGAGATAATTTCTTTGTTTTGACACGTGTAAGTCTAAAATTATTCTAAAATAAGTTTAAAAAAAAAAAAAAAGAAAAAGCCAGGAAGAGCAAGAGCATTTAAGGGCTGTGAGTTCACTAAGTGGGATGGGGTTTACATAAATTTAGATTATATAAGGGCCCTCTGGGAGCTCTGCCTCTCTCTCTGTCCACTTCCCTCATTAAACTCAGTGTTCCAGCCACGTTGGATGACTGGTAGCTCTTCCAGAGATCCTTGCTTCTGACTCTTTTCATATACTGTTTTCTTTTTTATGGTATATTTTCCTGCCACCCCTTACCCCCAACCAAACCAAACTGAAACCAAAACAAAACCAAAAACAACCCCCACAAACAGACAAACCAAAAAAACAAAAACACAAAATTTAACTAATTCTTTAGGTCTGCCTTAGATTTTATTTCCCTCAGAAAGCCTCCCCTGACCTGCAGTGGTGAGCCCCTTGCCTGAGTTTATCCCTAACGTGGTACTTTTATTACTCTGTGTTCTGATTGTCTGCTTTCTTCTCTCTTTATCCAATTACGTCTTAACACCTTGAAGACAGGGGCTGTGCTTTTCACCATTTTATCTCTAAGCATATAACCAGGGATCTAGGCATCATTGATGTTCAGGAAATGTTTCTTGAATAAATATCTTTACAACCAGAAGCAAGACTCCTACTCACACCCCCTCACCCTCTCAGACCCCACTGGCAGTTTCCCTCATTCCTTTAAGGAATGGTGGCTGTAGTTTGCTGTATAGTGGCATATATACCATAGATGGCCAAATCCCTGCCATAGAGACAGAAATCAGGACTATAGAGATGAGAAACCACATTTTTAACAAACTTAGTCTTGTATTTCAAGCTCCCAGGGGTCCAATTCAGGAAAATATTTTGTTTTAAAATCTGCTAGTTATGTACCAGACTATCTTTTCCTGTACTACATTAATTTATATCTCACTTTACAATAAGAGATAACGTGTAGGTTGTTTTAAATCTGTTCTTTAAGTAAACCATTATCTAGATAATTAATATTGTCAGATATGACACCTGCTTTTGAATTTCTTACATTCTGTTTGGGGGAGAATGAACATGCTTACCCCCCAGTTTTTTACTGTGGCATAATAACATGAATCAGGTAGTGAGAGGAGCAGGGACCCTTTGTTGTGGTGGGCAGTGAGACATTGCCAGTGCTAAAGCTATTACCTCTGTCTTCAATTTCCCGAATGTGGGTATGACCTCTAACGAACAAAAAGGTTGATGAATTTGGGTTGCATCTAGTTAGACGGGGCTTAGAGATGCGGATTCTAAGGAAAAGTTACGAACTCAAGGGTCTATGGACCCTTAAGGGATTGAGATGGGGGAATGTCCATGATGCTGTCGAGTATGTCCTGAATTTTGGTTCTGTTTATTTTCTGTGAAGAGAGGATCTGTAGCTTTCTTTTAATTCTCAAAGGGATCCATGACCCAAAAAAGATTAGAACCACTGGTTTAGAGTAACACTGACACCCATGGCCTCATTTTGTCTCCCTTTTATTTCACCGTTTTAGATTGGGCACTGCATTTCGTTTTTCCCTGATATATATATATATATATATATATATAATTTGTTTATTTATTTATTTATTTATTTTTAAACAAGCATGTCAGTTGATTCTTTTTTTTTTTTTTTAATTTTTTTTTTGGCTGTGTTGGGTCTTTGTTGCTGTGCGCGGGCTTTCTTTAGTTGTGGCGAGCGGGGGCTACTCTTCGTTGTGGTGTGTGGGCTTCTCATTGTGGTGGCTTCTCTTGTTGTGGAGCACGGGCTCTAGGCACACGGGCTCAGTAGTTGTGGCTCCAGGGCTCTAGAGCACAGGCTCAGTAGCTGTGGCTCACGGGCTTAGTTCCTCCGCGGCATGTGGGATCTTCCCAGACCAGGGCTCGAACCCGTGTCCCCTGCATTGGCAGGTGGATTCTTAAGCTCTGCGCCACCGGGGAAGTCCCTTTCCCTGATATTTATTTGGAGGTGTCTACTGTTGAACATCTAAGGGAGGGAGGAGTGTGTAAGTTTTCTTTTTGGAAGCTTGGTTTATGGCTCTTAAGCCTTCATGTATTCTCTCATTGTTTAGTAAAAATGTCTTTGTATTTGAAATATGATTACTACTTTCCTACGTCTAAGTAGCTGAGCAGTGGTCATATAAAGATGAAAATGACTAGGTTCTGGCCTTAAATAGGCTTTCAGTGATATACAACGTAAGTGCTCAGAAATGGTAGCTAATAGTCTCATGGGAACAACTGTCATGTAGTGTCATGGCTATAGTCTTGGAAGATGTACGGGGTAGAATAGGAACATGAGGGGAAAATTATCCAGACTTTATTTTATTGAAATTTCACCGTTGGGGTTTCCCTGGTGACGCAGTGGTTACGAATCTGCCTGCCAATGCAGGGGACACGGGTTCGATCCCTGGTCCGGGAAGATCCCACATGCCGCGGAGCAACTAAGCCCGTGCGCCACAACTACTGAGCCTGCGCTCTAGAGCCCGCCACCCACAACTACTGAAGCCTGTGCACTTAGAGCCTGTGCTCTGCAACAGGAGAGGCCACCGCAATGAGAAACCCGCACACGACAACGATGAGTAGCCCCCGCTCGCCACAACTAGAGAAAACCCACGCGCAGCAACGAAGATCCAAGGCAGCCATAAATAAATAAATAAATAATAAAAAAAAGAAATTTCACTGTTGATTTATCTCATTACGTCATTGATATCTTGCAAACCTTTGCGTGCAAGGTTTGCAAGCACCTCATAGATGAGGTGCTTAGGGTCATTGACAAGCTGGAGAGGCCCAGTTGGAAATACAACAGTGACTGAGGTCCAAGCTGTGACACACGCATTCACGTGGAACTCTTTTAAGGACTGTTGACACCATTTCCCCCCTTCTGTGGACAAGGTTCTCTTTGCCCATAGTCACTCAGCACGTATTTATTGGCCACCTGTACGTAGGGTGTGTAATACTGAACTGGAACCTTGGACTGGACTGTTTACTTACTAGGAGATGGCAGTATCTTTTGATCGCTCCCCATAATCAATATAGTGACAAGGTCCTTTTTGCTGGGAGGCAGTATAGATGGCCTTTGGAAGTCAAAATGCCAGAGTTCTAAACCCAGCTCTGCCATTTGCCAGCTGAATAGGCTTGAGTCAGGTCAGTTGATCCCTCTGAGCTTCGGTTTCCTCTGAAATATAACTATTATATAGGACTTTAGTATTATATACTGCATATCAGCTGCTTTGCGGAGGGCCTGTCACGACGTAGTCAAGCCCAATAAGTAGAAGCTGTTTTGTTGCTAGCTGATGGAGATTATAAAACTTGGAGAAATTCTCTTATTTTATTTATTCACTAAGGATAATTACTACGTCACTCAGAAGAGAGATTCTACATATGTGAATGGGGGGAATTGGGTACTCCTGGTTAGTATTAGAAACTGCAGTTATGTCTTTTTTTTTTGGTTAGTCCTGTTTGTTCCATAATTTTTACTAGGGAAAGGTTCTTAATCGGGGTTCCTGAATTTTTTTGTGTAAGTGCATTTTTCTGAGAGAGAGGGTCCATATTTTCATCAGATTGTCAAAGGGATCCTTAACTGCCAAATGATTAAGAATGGTTAATTGACCTATTAGGTCAGTATAGAGTCACAATTGGTACCCTTGATCTGAAATTATCCATTACAGTAATATATTACTGAGAGAACGTTTCCAAATAAAAAGAACGTAATGAGGATATAGAGTGAATACTCAAAAGCTTTTGTGTGCTACCCTTATCTATTTATTTATTCTTTAAGCTGGGAGGAAGTGGGACAAGTAGGAAAGGAAGAGAGGTATCAGAGGGAGTAAGAATCTACCTGAAGAATTAAATGCCAGCTTCTTGCCCACATATTCCACAGACTGATTCTAGGTCATCACTCAGCCTCCTCTTCCCTCTACTATGACTTCCAATGAGGCTGAATCACTTGTTTTCTTCCAGACATGTTTTAAGGTTTTATCACCTCATGTTGGTCCCTCTACCTAGACTCTCCTTTCTCCCATAATTTGCAGGTCCAGTTCTCTGTGCTTCAGAGCTCCTTCCTGATGCTGCCTTTCTTAATTGTCATCAGCTTATAAATCCCTTGAAAGCACTCACTCTCATTCATCTTTTGTCCTCCAGAGGCACAGTCCTTTGTATAGAGTTAGGCACTAAAGTGAAGAATGATGCATAAGACGGAACCGAATATCTGCTAAAGGGAGGAAAAAGATACAGGTTAAAATTACTGAAAACAGAAAAAATGATCAGATGCCAGTGTGAGTTCTGAATTCTGGGAGGGAGTTTGGGAACCCCTTTTATAGCTTCAGTGACAGCCTGGGTAGGGAGAAGAACCCACCCTGAATTAGGAAGCAGGAGTGTGGGGAATAGGTAGCCAGCATTATGGCCTTGGCCAGGTCATATCACTTCTGGACTGGGGTTATCTTCTCTGGAAAGTGGGTTGGACTTTTTGAATATGTAATAGTGATGGTGTTGATGAGCATCTGCTGTGTACTAGGTGCTATGAGAATATGATACGGAACAACCAGACAAGGCCCCCTGCTTCTGTTCCAGTAGAATGTATTGGGTGGGTTGTCCCTTCACCAGCTTTAAAATTCTGTGATCTGGAGGATGGGGCACCAGTCTCTGCTTGGGATTGTTGTGAGGATTAAATGAGAAAGTGCTTTGAAGATTATAAAGTGCTCTTCTCTTATTTATCAATATTTTGAGTATCCTCCACCCCCCGTCTTTGACCTATAACTTAAACAGATTAAAAATGTTTAAAATGTGTATGAAGGTCACTGCCAGCATTTTTACATTAGCCAGTCCCCAGTGAGGTTTCATGCCATACTGTAAGCACATTAGCATAGGAAGATTGGATAGAAGCTTTTTGCACCAGTAGGAGTATGAACTAATGATCCCAGGGTTTAGGTAGAGTCAGGCACTTAATTCTTTCCATTATAAGTGAATCCCTTAACAGGATTGGAATATAGATCTGTAATACAATCTTCCCCAACTAAAAATGTATTTGAGGAGAGTACATTTACTTACGAATGTTTCTGAATTTTTTCTACATTCGGTTTGTTTCAGCCTTTTAATTGAGTTCTGTTTTTTTCCCCCCTGAAGATTTCAGGCTGTCTCTTAAATTCTTTATTTTATTTATTTATTTTTGGCTGTGTTGGGTCTTTGTTGCTGTGCGTGGGCTTCTAATTGTGGTGGCTTCTCTTGTTGCAGAGTGCAAGCTCTAGGCGTGCGGGCTTCAGTAGTTGTGGCGCGCGGGCTTAGTTGCTCCGCGGCATGTGGGATCTTCCTGGACCAGGGCTCGAACCCGTGTCCCCTGCCTGCATTGGCAGGTGGATTCTTAACCACTGTGCCACCGGGGGAGCCTTGTCTCTTAAATTCTTAAATGTAATTTCATTCTGGTGAAGGCTGCATGTTGGGGAAAATCAAATTTCTCTACTGATATGGGGCTTTTTGACCATAAATTCAGGAGACAGTTTTTCTTCAAGTGCTTGCATTTTGTGATTAGGATGAAAATTTTAAAGCACAACTCCCTTGTCTTTAAAATTGTCCCAGAACCCTCAAAACAGAGAGCAAATGATGCAATTAGGGTGCAATCCATTGCCTGTGAGTTTCAAGGGAAATCATTTTCTACACAATTCGGAAGCTCATGGATAAAGTCAAGATTCCTTTTATATCTGGTGAATTTTGTCAAAAATGACCTGATAAGGTGAGATTCTTACCTTGAGGTTAGAGTTTTTGAGTGTTAAGCAATGCTGTGAAATTTCTAAGATAGCTCTGATTTATGAATAAAATGTCACTTCTGATTCATTCTTTGAGATGTTTTTATTCTTTTTTCCTTGGAACTTTAAATGGAATTGACTTTGTTCACCCTATTCTGGTGTTTTTCACTTTTGGTGAAAGGAAAGACTTCCATCCTTTCCTGCTGTCTCCTGTGTTACGTCTTACTCTGCTGTTTGTGAGTTCTTGGGATTGAGATAAAAGATGAATTTTTACCTACCCACTGATTTTTAGTATAGATATCTTAATTCCTTTAAATTTGAGACTGACTTTCTTTCCATAGAATTTAATTTTATGATTGTCCTTATTGGGGGCCAAACCCCTCAGGATTCATATGAACACAGCTGTCTGATCATTAAGGAAGATGCTTCTTCCAGAGCCTTGAAAGAGTATTTCTATAATAGTGGAGTCACATAATTACTTTTTTTTTTGGTGACTTTTCAGGTGTACTTTCTGTGTGAGTAGAAATCAGTTTTTGCAATGGGTTGAGAAAAAAAAAAAAAGAGGTTAAATTCAAGGGCAGAAACTTATAGCATCTTCTCCCTTACATTGTTTGAGAACTGAAGAAAGGTGCAAGTTAGTGTTTTCTCACAATTTAATGCTCAGATGACTGAAGTCATATTAATTCTTAATTGCAAATTACTGAAGTTTAAAGACAACCATTTTCCATCAAGTCTCATTTTGGAAATGGTCTTTGTGGTTAAAACCACGAGAGACATTCTGTTTCTTCTGAGTCTTGGGTGACATCAGTGTGCCCATTGAGGAGACAGCATATTGAATCCTGACCTACTTTCCCTTCCCAAGTGGGTTTAAGAAGCCGTAAGACAAGGTATGTAATAGTACTTTGAGCAACATCAGGCGCACACACATTTTTATGGGGAGTGTATTATTAAAGTTTTGCCTCGAGGTAGATGAAAGCCTGTTCCTCTTATAGTGGAGAGCTCTGCTGAAATAGCAAATGGATTATAGCGATAGTAGCTTCTGTTATCTCCAGAAAGCTCAAGCTGCACAGCTGTTTTTGTCCATTCAGTCTTTGCAACACTGCAGTGTTGGGGTTAAGCCATGTACGTAGGTTTCAGAAGCAGGCAGCTAGGACCACACGAAGCTGGGTGATCTAGAATGAGTCACTTGACCTCTCTGAGGCTGTTTTCTCATCTGTAAAATGGGGATTATAATAGTACCTGACTTGGGTTATTGTGAAAAATGAAATGAAATCACATATGTATATTGTTTATTTGGTGCCTGGCTCATGAATATTTGCTATTATTACTTGTATAAAAGAGAGATGACTAAATGGGAAAACAACTAGTGTAGGCGTGTGTGTGTATTTAAAGCCAATTCTAGTGCATTTTCTGTTCCATCATTTACCCCACATACTGTGCAGTGGGAAGACTTCATGTTGGCATGGGACTCCTGCTCTGTCCTTTTATTTCTCATCTGGCCCCAAGAAGGCCTTCAGTAAATGTTAAATAAGTGATGCACCTGAAGCCCCTCATTGTGAAGTGCTGGCTTAATTATCAGAGAAAGATGTGATTTCCTGTGGTAATTGCTAGATACATTTTTGTATATTCCAGTTTGTTGAGAGTTGATTATCTATGAAGCATTCAGTAAATCCCATTTTATCAGACCTTTTCATTTTCCAGTCTCTGAAAGGAATTTATTGTGCCTAACACTTGGAAAATGTTTATATTGGGTTGTACGGCATGGTTTCCTGTGGTAAGGTTGTTAGAAGTAATAATGGACTAGCTAAAAATGTTAAAGCATTTATCTATTAGGTTTGTTGGCAGATGAAGTATGAAAATGACAACAGCTGATGGCCCAGTTTCATCATTCAGCCTGGAAATCAGTGAGAATCAAGCTTCTTTGTGCTCTGGTTGGAGGTTATATCTTCCCTAAGGTTTCCATTTCATGAAACATTTTTTTGTTAATGGAAAACTGGGTCAGCAGATGATGTGATGAAGGGCCATAGGTGTGGTTTTAATAATTGTTAACCTCCGGAGTTACTGGGTTTTTATTTAGCCTTTTAAAAAATTTACACTCTCTAGCACTTCTTACCCTTATCTACGTTTAAGATAATACCTGAAATTGAATTTAAGATAAGACTTAGAGATGTCTAAATGACCTCTGAACAGGTTGGAAACACAGACTTTCAGGAGCTGGAGGTTTGCATCTGTACTAGATTGATTCAGTTCTTCATCCTTCTCAGAAAGGTAAACTGTGTTCTGGGCAGTTTTTTGTAATGGGGTTTTCAGGCTAGATGTTTAACAAAAAAATAGAGACCCTCATCAGAAGTAGAGGTTCGAGGATGGCTTCGGCAAAGAGGACGCAAAAGTCCCTGCCTCATGTGCCAATTGAACTCCTCCGCCTTCCTTCCCTAGTGGCTGCATTTCAGGACTTGAAAGAGCTTTGGAATCCTTTGTTGAGTGTTCTGGATGAGATTTGTATTCAAGTTGCTTTTTAGAACTAGGCTATTTGCTTGGCCTTCACTCCCAATCTCTGTGAATCCCACAGCTGTATAACAGACATCAGTCAGACACCAGACACCTAAGAAGTACCTCTTGTGTGTGAGGTTCTGGGGAAACATAGAAGGAAACACATAGAAGGATTCTCTCTATTCCCTAGAAACTCAGTGAGTCAAAGAGAGAAGCGATACTGACTTCCTTTAAAAAAAAATGTACACCTAAATAAATATACAGCTAAACTAGCATTTTAATCTTTAGAACTCAAAAATGACATTGCAATATATCTAGGGAGACATTTTCTAGGATTTCATTTTATGAAATTAAAAAAAAATTGGTGGTCTTCATTCTTTCGCCATTTTATGTTTTATTTTTCATTTAATTGATATTACTGTTTTTATTTCTTCATTATCTGCTGTTGGATCAGTTATTGTCCAATCAGGAAAGTGGGAACCACTCTAGATACTTCAAGCAGAGAGGGATTTGTTACAGAGGTGGTAGAAGGGCTGGAGGAGCAAAAGGAGGAAAGGAGGTGTGTGGGGGGCAGCACAAGGGAGAAGGGGGTTCTTAGCCAAAGATTAGAAAGCTGCCTTTGGGCTGGAGCCCAGGAGTCTGCACTCACAGATGAGCTTGGAGCCATATTGCCACAGTTCAGCAGGAACCCAGAAACCAGTGCTCCGCTGATGCTGCTAGAACCTGTGGTGTGTGTGCAGTAGCCTGCAGTCCTCCACAGTTGCTCGTTGCTGCTGCAGACATAACCAGAAGCAGGAAAAGTGTTGTATCCCTCTTCCTGCCATCCAGTCTCTAGCCTTTGGCAGATTCTTAACTGGAAGCCAGCTAGCAAAGGAGTCTGGGAAATGTAGTTTGCAGGCTTTCAGTTCTGGTGATACAGAGAAGAGTATAGAAAGTGTAGGTATGGCCAAATGAATGCTAACATTACTTGGGAATGATGAATTTGTCATAGTGGACCTGAGCGGAGAAGGCATTATTTTAAACTGATAACATTCAGATAGGTGGAAAAGTGTAATGGCATTCCAGCTAAGGGGTATAGCCTGGGTAGAGGTGTGAAAGCAGGAATGTACAAGGCAGGTTCAGGGAACAGTTTATCTGGAGCTTGGAATTCTTATTGAAGGATAGTTGGAAATAAGGTTGGAAAGGTAGGTTGGAGTCAAATTGGGGTGGAGGTGTTGCGACAAAACTGTTCTAAAAGTAACACAGCAATGATTTGGCCTGGGAGAGACCAGTGAGGAAATGCACATGATAGTCCAAGTTTTGGAATAAAAAGGACACAACTAAGGCCACGGTAGTGGAGTTGGAGAGGAAAATGCAATCCGAGATAAGCTTTTAACTGGTATATATCAGTGGGTTGGGGCAGGCCGTTGGAAGAAATAATGAATTCTCATTTTCTGTTAGTTTTTCCACATAAATTGAATGTGTTAATTACTATGATCTTTGAAGGTCTCTGTTCTCTACTTTTTATGCTTTTACCTCTCTCTGGGATGGTACCTTAATGAGTAAGTCTCATCATAATATTGTGTGGATCTCTCTCAAAGTGGCACTAAATTAACTCTGATCATAAACTTTATTAGTAAATCTGAAACCTGTGTAACCTCTGCAGGGGCCTTGATAACTTGAGGTGACACTTTTATTACTTCGGGACACCTTTTTGGCTTTTTCTTTAGATACAAATTCACGTATCCCGTTCAGCAAGTAATTATTGAGCCAGGTATTATGTGCGGTACTGAGGTTGAATGGGGAGTGGAATAGATATGACACTAGGTCCCCATCTTCTTGGAGTCAACAATTTAACAAGAAACACATTAAAGGAAAAATAGTACTCGGCCTTAACAGTCTTTGTAGTTGCTGTTTACCTGGAACGCTCTCCTCTCAGCCTCCCACATTATTAACTCCCTCACTTTTCTGTTTTGTAATTGTCTGTTACCCTTTGTTAGAATGTGAACTCCAGGAGGGCAAGGATCTTTGTCTCTTTTGTTCATTGCCATATCCCCAGTGCCTAGTGTAGTGCCTGGCACAATAGTAGGTAATTTACAAAGGCTCAGTATTTGTTTGTTGAATGGTTGAATGAGAATATGTGAATAGGGGCGCCCAGGGAACTGGATAAAGGCCACAGTGGTTTTAGAGTCCAGTGAGAAAGAAGTAGAGTGGTGGAGACGAGGTCACATAGGGATGTATAAGAATTTGGGGTTTTATTAGAAGGGCAGAGGGAAGCTCTGAGGGGTTGTAAGCAGGAGATCAGCAAGAACAGATCTGTACTTTAAAAAGATAATTTGCTACTCTACAGAGTATGGATTGCAGAGAGCAAGAGTAGGGTGGGAAGGAACACTTGACACTGTAGGGATCTAGCTTCCCTGGAAGCAGATATGTTTTCTTTCTCAGCTGTTGAATTTGAGTGTTCCAAGGGTAGGGGTTGATTGTTATCAGTCTGATTATAATTGCATTCACTTAGGTTATCATTAGCCCCAAGAGGCCTACCTGTCTCCTTGAAGAACATCATTGTCCAGGGATCCTGCTGACGGATGAAAGCTGTCAAGACAGCTTGGCTGTGAGATGCCATTTAACTAGTTTGTGTCTGTGTGTGCCTCCCCTCCCCTCTGTGAGATTTAATGACCTAGTTAGAAAGTCCAGGCCTCTTGGCTACTCTCCAAGCGTTCTACCACTAAAATGTTGATATTACCTTTCTCAGAATTCTTCTGAATCATTTGCAGGCACTGTAAGTGGTTTTTTAAACTTCGATTTTGCCACTTTAAAGACTGCTCGTACTAGTACTTTTCCCTGTAGAAATTTGAGTTGCTTTGGTTACTTGAAGAAGGCCTTTTCACTTGCCTCTGCTGGTTTTTTTTAATATATATATATATATATATATATATATGAATTTATTTATTTTATTTATTTTATTTTTGGCTGCGTTGCTGTGAGCGGGCTTTCTCTAGTTGCGGCGAGCGGGGGCTACTCTTCGTTGCGGTGCACGGGCTTCTCATTGCGGTGGCTTCTCTTGTTGCAGAGCACAGGTTCTAGGCGCATGGGCTTCAGTAGTGGTGGCCCGCGGGTTCTAGAGCGCAGGCTCAGTAGTTGTGGCGCAAGAGCTTACTTAGCTGCTCCGCGGCATGTGGGATCTTCCCGGACCAGGGCTCGAACCCGTGTCCCCTGCATTGGTAGGTGGATTCTTAACCACTGCCCCAACAGGGAAGGCCTGACTTTGCTTTTTTTTTTTTTTATGGCTGTGTTGGGTCTTCGTTTCTGTGCGAGGGCTTTCTCTAGTTGTGGCAAGTGGGGACCACTCTTCATCGCGGTGCGCGGGCCTCTCATCGTCGCGGCCTCTCCCGCTGCGGAGCACAGGCTCCAGACTCGCAGGCTCAGTAATTGTGGCTCATGGGCCCAGTTGCTCCGCGGCATGTGGGATCCTCCCAGACCAGGGCTCGAACCCTCGTCCCCTGCCTTGGCAGGCAGACTCTCAACCACTGCGCCACCAGGGAAGCCCCTGACTTTGCTTTTTGAAACGGAGTTGAGTAGCCTGTGATAGGTAGGAATGTTTCTGCCTCCTGACGTGGTAGTTGGCAAAGTAGTAGAGGCAGCCCTTAATAAAGGTCAGTTTGGAAGAATATTATTTAGGTACTTAGCATTCTTGGCATTCTTGTGGAATGATACAGGTTTATGGCCTTTTTATTAAGTTCTTAAAATCGAATGGTCTTTAATTAGAAGCAAGCACATAAAACTTTGTGACTCCAGACAACACTGGTTTTACTGTATTAGATTGTAGAGTGTGGTTTGCGCCTGTAGGAATATGGGTTTTGGAGGAGGAATCAAGAAGGGGTGTGAAAAGGCCGTATCGAACACATTCTAGCCCTGTCCAGGCCATTGGCTTACTGCAGCCTTAACTGTGTGGAATGTGGACATACAGCTTTCAAGCTCAATTGCCTTTTGATTGCTCCTGACTAGGCTTTTAGTTCTCATGATTCAACTGGTTGAGTTGAGCTTTTGTTAGATAGTCAATATGGAAAATGGAGTTCAGTAGCTTAAGTTTTTTTAACTCATGTAATTATAAGACTTGACAAGCCATGATTGCATAGATTTTAATCATCATCTTTGAAATGGTCTGCTCTAATGTTTTAAATAAGACAGTGGAGGAATATATACATTCAAGGACTGACAAGTTATTACAACCACCCCCGCCCGCCCCCCCCCCCCCAAAAAAAAAAAAAACAGTGAGAGAAATCCCACCATACTGTATGTATTGTGTAAGATTCTTCACTGGGCAAAAAGGCTCAGGAGCCTGCGCGTCTGGAGCCTGTGCTCCGCAACAAGAGAGGCCGCGATAGTGAGAGGCCCGCGCACCGCGATGAAGAGTGGCCTCCGCTCGCCACAACTAGAGAAAGCCCTCGCACAGAAACGAAGACCCAACACACCTAAAAATCAATCAATTAATAAATAAATTTATTTAAAAAAAAAAAAAAAAAAAAAGGCTCAGGAAAGTGTATATCACCTCTTCATCCAAGTGTAACTCGGGATGTCCTTAATGAGGAAGACCTGAAGGGCCGGTGTTTGACAGAGCATTTTGGTATAGACACGTTATATAAGTTTACAGGCTGACACCTGTGCTGTTTAGGGGAGTTGATAGCCAGAGGGATCATCCTGTTATGGACAACAAAATTAAGCCCCTGACAGGCTCTCTTAAACACAGTGGGTTTTCTGAGCAGAAAGTTGAAATAGCAGTTGGATTGCAGGAGCAAGTGAGTGGTCTGAGGAGTTGGGAAGATACGTGCAGAAAGTGAAGGAGCTTGGCTGAGTCACCTCTGTTCGTTACCAAATCCTCTCTTCCTTCTGCAGACTATAGTAGTCACATTAGCCATGTTATAAAAGTTTTCATTTAAGCATAGCTGATGCTGTAGGTAGTTAAAGTCAGTCTGCTGACAAGGTTTTAAAATGGTGGTATATTTTTCTATTCCGTTCTTTCTAGTGTGAGTTAGAAGTCAGTAGCTATTTCTTGTACACTGATTTTAAGACTTTTCCAAAGAAAGTAGCTGTGATATGTTCCCAGGGCCATGTGTAACCTGGGGAGTGGGAGGTGAGGTCAATGAGGGAAACAGTCAGTGGGTTTATGTTGGGATGAAACAGTGTGAGCATTCTGTGCACAGGTAACTGAGAAAGGTATGTTGTCACCTAATGTAAGTATATTTTTGATAATTTGAACTCAGGGACATTGTTTTCTGAATAGCAGCCAAATACATGAGGTCAAGGTGATTTCCTCTTGTAGGTAGGACAGCTGTCATGGAAGAGTAGGTTGAACCTGTTTTCCTTCTTAAGTATGAGGGCTGAAGTAGTGGTAAGAGATGACTCATTCGTTTTCATGAAAATTACTGGCCAAGGACTTTCAAGGAATGGTGGTTGATAAGGAGGAACTAGTTACTATTCTGGTCTGTTATCTAAGGGAAAATCATTTTATAGAAAATGCCATTTATTAAATTCCTTATATGACTACAAGTGTTTTCTTAGTTATTTTTGGACTCCTCAACAGGACATGTTACTTTTATAGTTTGAAATTTATCTTGAAGTAATGGGTAGTAGATAGGTGCTATATGGAACATATAGCAGAAGCTCATGAAAGTATACATATGATGAGGGACAGAGGTTGTTTTTGTCCCCTTCCTGATCATTTTGATTCTCGGATTTCATTAACCTTATCGTCTCTGCCACCCACCCATGGCAGAGAGTGGTGTGTAGAAACAGCCCTGGGGTGGGGTGGAGTGGGGAGAGGCGGGAGAGACCCTAGCACAGGTCTGATGGCAGCTTCTGTGACTTCCCTTTTCCTCTTCAGCGTCCTCATCTGTTACCTGAGGGAGCTGGCTGACAGCTCTCCACAGCTCTGCATTCAAGGGGCTTTCATTTGGAGAGACAACAGATTGGTTCATCTAGAAGTCTTTTTAGTTGTTAATCCCAAGAAGAATCTTAGGAATTTTTTTTGGCCAGTTTTCTTCAGATTTTGCTTCTTATTTATCTGCCCTTTCCCCTTGGCCGACTCCCTTGACAGTGAGACACAGGGTCATCGGTTTAAGTATGGGAAGGAAATTATGGCCTTGAGCACAGTCAGAAAGAATCTGGCTCTCAGGCACTTCCTGTGAGCCACCACTAAATTACAAAGACTGAGCCCTGACAAGGCTTTTCAAAGGGACATCTTACACCACCACTGTGTCAGCGTTTCCATCGTAAGCAGTTGTTTTTCATGGTGCTTATTATGACCAGGTTTGAAGTGGCCTTTACACGGAAAGCATTTACCCAGTAGGGTGAGGGTAAAATAGCAGAGAGAGATATGGAGGGAGGGGGAGAGTACAAAGATTGCTTTCAGAATTCCCTCTTTCAGCCCAGACTGACCATGCCATTCTGCTCAGAATCCTGGGGGCTTCTCAGAGGATGAAGTCTAGACTCTCCTTATTGTGACAGGGCCCACCACAAAACAGGTTTGCCCCCGACCTCTCCCACCATACATACCTTATGCTCGCTGTTCCAGTTCTCTGACCAGGACAGCATGTTAGAGCAGCAGGACAGGCCTGGGGGCGGGTGGGGAGGTGTCAGACCTGGGCCTGTCAGACGGGGCACCATCCCTTACTAGCCAAGTTGTTTCCTTTCTCTCTGTCTCGGTAGTCACTAATCTGCATAAGTTTCCTGAATGAGAAGAGAAGGGAGCCTTTGGGGGACAGACAGGAGACTCTTTTTGACTCTTGTCTCTTGGCAAAATCTTGTGAATTAAACCACCAAATGTCTGCCTATTAAATTGGTTTTTGAACCGTGAAGTTTTTTGAGCTTTTTAAAAAACTATAGAAGTTGAAAAATTTTTTTTCTTTATATGTGGAATCCCAACATATAAAATAGATCAAATTGAGTTGCTCTGTTTTAAGGCTGGAAGGTCTGGTGTTCCACCTGTTCAGCCTTCTCCATAGCCCTGAAGATCTGCCAGTTACATCCGGGGCCCTCCAGGGCACGCTCCTCAACTGTTCTTCTTGTTGGTGCGTGAGGATTAGAGTCACCTGTTTAACAGGACCCCAGGCAGAGGCCTAGTATACAAGGGGGAGAATGTGTCCCCGTGGTTGAGAGAGGGGCGTGTTCACATCCCAGCTCTACTTCGTAGCTATGTGAACCTGTGTTTCTTCATTTCTCTGAATTGTATCCTTTTTTAAAAACTGTAGAGAAAAGTGTATAAAGCATGTACAGTTTGAACAATTATGAAGTGAATACCCTACCCGTGTAACCAACCCAGGTCAAGAAGTACAACAGAAGCTCTGCTCATATCCTTTTTCTATCATACCTTCTTTCCTAGCCTCAAAGTAGGAACCTGAAATATGCTTTTCAGATAGTGAGGTGAAAAATATTTGAGTAAGAAATATTTTTCATAGTACCTTTTTGTTAATAGTGCCTACATGTAACATCTTCTCATTCAGAAAATCCATTTTGTGTTAAATGTATTAATTCATAAATCCATCACCTCTAGAAGATAGGGATAAACACCTCAATTTAGCAGATTTTCAGATATGATGAATTGAGCCTAAGGCATGATTTTGTGCTAATTCCAGGCTCCTTCCCATGTTCTGTCTTGTAACTGTTCATTTTCCATTTCTCTCAGACCTCTGCTTTTAACTTTATTTGAAGCAAGGGAAGTATATAAGTAAGTGTGGAGGCTAGAAAATGGAAAGGAGAAATATAAGTATTGGTTTGCTAGTGTGAGTCCTAAATAAGTTCTTTAATCTGTGAATTCAAATTGTTCCCTACTAAAATTTGCTGGATTTAGAGGTTGTTCTGTTATGTTTCTCTGTGACCATTGTTCTTATCTTCATTACAGGTGAATTAGATAAAATAAAACCAACTGTTCTTATTAAAAAAGTTTATACATGTGGCATAATTTTTATTACTAGCAGTAGTCTGCTTTAGGACTGGCAATTTATAGAATAATGCAAATGAGTAGTGAGGAATAATTAGAGATAATGGGCTGAAATCCTCATGTCATCTTAGACTGCCACCAGGGGAACAGAATAGTAAGGCTTACTGTTGGACTTGAAAACAAGCCGACCTATTTTTCCCAATTGACAGAAATGCCTGTTTCCTCCTCTGCAAGACACATTTGGCTGTACCTCCACTCTTGTATATTCAGATAAATTTTTTTGGAGAATGTTCTTGAAAAAAACTTTTTTTTTTCTACTGAACTTTAAAAATAAACTGAATAGATCAGAAGTGCTCAGAAGCAACTGCTGAGATAATTTTATAGGTTTTCTTTACCATTTCAAAAATCAATGACCCGAATACCAGGAAATTCAGAGGTAAGATGTGGCTGTGTTTTTTTGTTTTGTTTTGTTTTTAAGCATCTTTATTGGAGTATAATTGCTTTACAATGGTGTGTTAGTTTCTGCTTTATAACAAAGTGAATCAGCTATACATATATGTGGCTGTGTTTTTGTATCTTGGTTTGGTAAGAATCTTAGCTCACTGTATTAATGGTAGATAGGCTGTGATACCAAGGTGGATTCGAGTAATTTCAGTTTCCACTTGGCCTTGGTGTTGCATTTCCTTTGGCGTGGAATATTTTTGCAGGTTATCAGAAATTGTATGTTGTTGTTATCGTTCTTAATATAGGTAACCCAGAGAAATTGTGCTGCATCAGTGAGAAAGATTTCTCAGCCTTCACTTTTGTCTTTGTTTATAGTTGCTTTGATCAGATAGCCTGATCAGAACTCCAGAGTTACCTCAGAGAAAGCTGCTGAGGATAAAGTTTAAGGAAGTGCTTTTGCTGAAAGCAGCTCCCTTCATTCATCAGGGGAATTTGATTTCATCCTGTGAATAACTTGGCTTAGAAATTTTGTTTCTTTGGGACTGGCTTGTAGAGTTCTGCATGAGAACTGTGTCATGGTGAAAAATGGGCTATTTACTTTATTCTTTGTGGGCCGGCTACGATGGTAAGATAACGTAGCTGTGTTTTTCTACGCTGGAATTTGAGGTACCTTTACCACGGTTTGGGGGGAAAATAAATCAAGAGGCGCATTGGGACTTCCCCGGTGGTCCAGTGGTAAAGAGTCCGCCTTACAGTGCAGGGGACACGGGTTGATACCTGGTCAGGGAACTAAGATCCCACATGCCGCGGGGCAACTAAGCCCGCGCGCCACAACTACTGAGCTCTTGCGCCTCAGCTAGAGCCCACGTGCCGCAAACTACAGAGCCCACATGCCCTGGAGCCTGCTCACCACAACTAGAGAAGAGAAAACCCACACGCCGCAACTAGAGAGAAGCCCGCGCACTACAACGAAGAGCCTGCGCGCCTCAACAAAAGATCCCGCGTGCCGCAGTGAAGACCCCGCATGCTGCAACTAAGACCCAATGCAGCCAAAAATAAATAAGTAAATAATAAATCTTAAAAAAAAAAAAGAAAGAGGAGCATTAAGAGACATTTGTAAAAATTATATACGTAATGTCAGAGAATCTTTCATAGCTGTCCTTTAAAAAATTAACTTTGGGCCAAATTATTTTCAAAACAGACATCTGAGTTATCAGTCCTTGAAAACTGTTTTTGATCCCTTTGTGTTTTCTTCACTGGGCCCTCTGGAGCGTGCTGTCCATTGCGTAGCGCATAGTAAGAGCTGAGTGCACATACATACCCATTGTCCAAGAATAGCCCATCTGTTGTATGAGATTACATGTTTCAAGACCAGATGGTTAAACACTTAAGTCAGTCTTTCCAAAGATCCAGATGACCCATTTCAGAGATTTCCTGTACCCAGAGCCCTGGGGATGTAGTAAGATTCTGTGGCTTTGAGGAAATCCTCCCTCCTACGCTAAACAGGAGTAGGTGTATGTAGCCTGTGCTAGTGGGAGCAACCACTAGTACTATTCTGGGCAAATATTTGCTGTTTGCTTCCTTTGTAAAATCCGTGGCTTTCTGCCCCTTCCCTACCATGTTATTTGAATTTGCATTGGACTGAACGGTAGAAATATAATTGCCATATTCAAATGGTGTTTTCTTTCACGTAAGATGATCATCTCCTTAGACGGTGTTAATTTGTTAGGTGAGGAGTTGAGGTAGCAGTGTTACCAACAATAAATAACACTGGTGGGATAAAAGATTATTTTCACGTTAGATTCTCACAGGTAAAAATACAGTCTGTTCATAGTCTGAGCCCTGCTGACCTTCTTGTCTTCTACCTTCCATGCACGAAAACTCTGTGCCAGTCAGTATGTCCCAAAACATATCTGCTGCTGTTCCATTTTGGTCACCGTCATTCATACCCTTTTATGTCTTTAGAATACCTGGGCCATCTCTCCAAGCCCTGCCAGTCTTTTATGTACCAATTCAGATTTTACTTCTGCTCTGACACCATTCCCAGTCTATCCCACCATTCCCAGTCTATCCCAGATCTGAATGATCTCCTCTTCCTTTCTCTGGATCCCAGGAAATGGTCTATGCCATTTATTGTCTGTGATCTAGTTATTTTTTAAGTTAAAATATTGTATTTTTAGTAAATTATTAGATTCTCACCAGCAAGGACAGGGTCCTGTTTCTTCTTTGTTTCATCACGTTGTCTTAGGTATAAATATGTATTTGATTTGGTTGATGGACAGTTCAGTTCTTAATTTTAAGGATTAGAGACTAGAGTGATACAAAAATGGTTAACGTCTCTGAAATATTATGAAGGAAGGAGAGAATTTAGCTACTCTGTAACTGGGGCCATCAAATGGCTTACCTTTCTCTTTTATTCAGTGTTAGGGGCTATGTTGTGCTTGTTAAGTTTGATGTAGTCATTTCAGATGTAGTCATTTCAAAAGATACTTCTCGCGGTAAAGAAATGAGCAGAACAAGGGCATTTCTTCACGTTTCAATAGAAATCACACGGAGGAAGTGAAGACTCCCTCTTTATTTTGGTGTCAGATTTATAAAGATGAAAATTCCTATTTATAGCTAAATACTCTGATACATCATTTGTGCACATCACTAACCTGAAGGTTCTGTAAATTTATTTGGATTTCACAGATGAATTAATTGGATAAACGAGGACCTTGGATTCCACTTCCAACTTTAATTTCTTTTTGTAAAGGAAAACAAAAACTTTAGGAAATTTTACTTTAACATTTAATAATGTGAAAATAGAAACATTGGGTTTTTAAAGACTATTTTGTTTAAGTAGACCAGAGAGTCGTATTCTCTTCTTACTGGAGCTTTTATATCGCATCCTTTCTGGCCTGTTTGGAAAGTAAATTCCTCTGAAAAATTCTTAAGGAATCTTTCTTACAGGGAAAATGCTTCCTGGTTAGATCCTTTCCTTTTGTTCTTCCCCTCCCCTCTGTAGAGCAATGAGTCTTATCATGTATCTACTTAATGCAGACATTTTAACCAGCTGTTGATGGTAATTCATAGTTTGAAAATCCATTCAGAAATTTAATGTGTTCAGAAGTATGAGGTATTAAGGACATTTAGAAAATGCTCTGCTTTCTGTTAAATTAAAATGCATATTTCCATTCCTTTCTCCTATTGGAATTAAGAAAAATTATGGTAACAAGGATTTTGCTTCCTTTGCTAGTAGCTCACTATGAAATTATTTCCTTATATTATCATATAATATATAATTATTATACAGTGTTATATTATTATTAGTTTGGTGGTGTTCTGTATATGATTGAAACAAAATGCATTTTCAGAATTTGTTGGCTAGTCTCATAGGCAGAGACAGTAGTTTTGGTTATGAATAGTGGTGGTAGGTAGATAGATCTGTGTCTTAACAGGGCATTCTAGGTTATAGAGCCCAGAAACATTTCCTCTTGGGGGTGGGGGTAGGGGGTGTGAGGTTGCGGATGGAAGGGTGAAACACACACTGAGCTGCTGATGGTATGAACTTGAGCAGTCATAGTAATGCTGGATCACAGTGGCATTTCTGTGTCCTATGAAATGTGTACTATCTTGGGAATGTTACCACTTCTTGTCCTGGGTGTTTTGTAGAGGTGTTAAAAAAGAAGACACCCCTCCTCCTACCTTCCAGGTGAGGCGCTCTTTGTGGAGCTACTGTCTTGGTTAAACAAGTCAAATAACTCCGGAATCTTGGTGACAGGTTCTAAAAAAGCTCTCAGATGTTTGCATTATGGTTTTGTTTTTTTGTTTGTTGGTTTTTTTGATGTGGACCATTTTCAAAGTGAAAATTGAAATTGAAAATTGAAAATTATTGAACTTGTTAACAGTATTGCCTCTGTCCTATGTCTTGGTTTCCTGGCCGCAAGGCATGTGGGATCCCAGCTCCCCGACCAGGGATCGAACCTGCACCCCCTGCGTGGGAAGACGAAGTCTCAAGCACTAGACTGCCAGGGAAGTCCCTGCATTATGTTCAGCCTATATTTGTGACAAAGAATTGAAAATACTCCTGGAGTATTTTCCTTCCTAAAGAAGTGGACTTATGGCTTCAAATGTGAAGCTAAATGTTAGGTTCTGCGTTTTAATTTTTCTAATACAAGTAGCTCAGTAAAGCTTAAAGATAAAAGGAGTTACTGTTTTTTTTTTTTAATTAATTAATTTCTAATTTTTTTGGCTGCATTGGGTCTTCGCTGCTGTGCGCAGGCTTTCTCTGGTTGCGGCGACCGGGGGCCGCTCGTCGTTGCGGTACACGGGCTTCTCACTGCCGTGGCCTCCCCCATTGCGGAGCATGGGCTCCAGGAGCATGGGCTTCAGTAGTTGTGACACGAGGTCTCAGTAGTTGTGGCACGTGAGCTCTAGAGCGCAGGCTCAGCAGCTGTGGTGCACGGGCTTAGTTGCTCCGCGGCATGTGGGATCCTCCCAGGCCAGGGCTCGAGCCCGTGTCCCCTGCATTGGCAGGCGGACTCCCAACCACTGTGCCACCAGGGAAGCCCGGAGTTACTGTTTTAAAGAATACTTTTTTCCTCCTCTACTGTAATTCTTCAGTTTTAAAAGGATTAGTATTGGCAAATTATTAGAATGGGTGTTCAGATTTTGCTGTTTGAGTAGCTTAGTTGCCCACTAAGAACACCAGTTCCCATCAGATTTACACTCTAAAGACATTGCGAAGTCTTGGACATGCCCTGTCTTCTACTTCCTCTTTCTTTGTGGCCTTCAGATCATTAAATTTAGTGACTCAGCTAATTTTTTTTACCCACCTCTTAGAAAAGTCCAACGTGTTTGTGACCAAGCACTTAAGGTTATTTCCTTTAAACCAAGTGTTTGAGACGGTTTTAGATTTATAACAGTCTTTGTTTACCATGTAATTCAGTCCAATTGAGGAACTAGTAAAACTGCATTATCCAGACATCAAAGACAGACATGTAAGAAGAGTATACTTATACCAGGGAAACTGTTAGGTTTCTAACAAGTGGAAAGTTACCAGGTGTCCAAAAATTAACCACTCCCATGCCACCTAATTCTCATTTCTTGTAGCTTTTTTAGTTCAGCCAGCAGCATTCTGGGTTTTAAATATCAGTTGCTACATTCTTGAGAGTTGAGAGTGTTTTCTTTTCTTTAGCATCCTTCAGATAACTGAGACTTTGACTTGAATGGACTAAATAGAATATCCTGCCATAAAAAAAATTGTAAGTAACAAGGTGTTGAATGGACTATACATTTTAGTTTAGATCAAAATTAAACCAATATCTTTATTTCTTGAGGTTTAAGAGCAGGTTGTGGTTTTGTTTTCCTGAGATTTCTGTGAAGAGGTAGATTATTTGGCCCACTTTACAGAGAGTAAGTGGGATGATTTGCCAGCTGCATGCAGCAGTTGCTTGAAGTAGGACCTGTGTCGCCAAGTTGCATTTCAAGATTGGTCAAGTGGGTGGCCTTGACTCCTGCCAGACCCTGGGATGAGGAATGATAGAGAAGGGCTCTGTTAGGTGAGCACTCTTGACTTCCTTAAACCTTCGTCAGCATTCCTACCTGAGGCTCTGTTAAAGCCTCATTAAAACAAAATTGTAGGGACTTCCCTGGTGGTGCAGAGGTTAAGAATCCGCCTGCCAATGCAGGGGACACGGGTTCGAGCCCTGGTCCGGGAAGATCCCACATGCTGTGGAGCAACTAAACCCGTGCGCCACAACTACTGAGTCTGCGCTCTAGAGCCCGCGAGCCACAACTACTGAAGCCCGCGTGCCACAACTACTGAAGCCCGCGTGCCTAGAGCCTGTGCTCTGCAACAAGAGAAGCCATTGCAATGAGAAGCCCCCGCTCGCCGCAACTAAAGGAAGCCCGCGCACAGCAACGAAGACCCAACACAACCAAAAATAAATAATAAAAAAATTAATAAATTAAAAAAAAATTGTATATGTGTACTACAGAATAATGTGCAAAAAGCACTTTGATTTCATATAAATCTTTCCTTTTCAGGTATTTCAGAGGTTGTATGTAAACATGCTTTAGATGTTCATAAGCGTCTTATAATTTTACTTATGTATGCAATCACCTAGGGAAGTGGGGGATGGGGAAGGTTGGGTTTTTTTCTCTTTCCCATAGCTATCCTGCTTGCTCCTCCTGAAGCCTGGAGCTTGGCTTCTATAGGAGCATGCCACTAGGTTATCTGGAGGTGATTACTTACAGGCATTGAGATTTCTCTTTTGAGAAATGGTCAGACAATTTTTACATACCATCTAGCCACATTTTGTCTCCATAGAGGGTTTGGCTTTCTGGGTTATCAAAGGAAGACACGGATTTTTGGGAAATGTCTTTGACCTTTCAGGGTTATCATCATAGGGGACAATTGTGCTCTCCCATTTGTTGTCCCCTTGTATCAGTCAGAATAATGTATGGTGGTCTGACTTCCTGTGGCACTTCTTGTGAGATAGGCTCACAAAAAAATATTAAGGTTGTGGAAATGCTGGGTTCCTACCAAGCATAAATGAGATTCAAAAGAAAATTGCTGTTTATTTTAAATTCTTCTCTTTGGAGTGTCTCAGGAGACTGTTCATTTGGCTACAAGTTCAGCAATTGCACAGTTATATTTACATGTGTAAGTAGCCTGTAATGCAGCATAAACTGTAGCAACCAGAAGAACATTTACGTAGAGGCAGCCAAAGACTACATATTTTACTTATTTCAGCTGGGAAGCTGCTAAAGGCTTTGTAAGACATCATCATAACATTTTGTGACTTCAGCTATAGGTCCTTTTAGGTGCCACTTCACAGGCACAGTCTGTGACTCCCCATAGCCTTTGGGGAAGAATCGAAGCTCTTTGAAAGTGGCTTAATCTGGTCCCTGCTTACTTGCCAATGCATCTCACCCATCTCCTCCCCATACACACTTAAGTTCAGCTGGTTCTCCCACGGGCAGTGCCCTTTTCTGGAGAGAGAGGAGTCTGCGCAGTTCGGCCCCTCTACTTTAGGTCTCACCTGAGATGGAACTTCCTCCAGCAAGGCTTTCCTAAATCTGAAAGGCTGGGATTGGGGACCCTTTAATAAGCTCTAATAGTCATTCATTTATTCATTCCTTCAGTAAATATTTGTGTCAAACATGTTCTCGTAGCTTGAGGACACAGAAGTGAAGAAGGCAGGGGTGGGCCTTACCCTCACAGAGCTTACGTTCTTGTCAGGGAAGCCACCCCATATTCATACCCTTTAAAAAACAAACAAAAAAAACCTTTTATTTGGAAATAATTACAAACTTAGAGAAGTTGCAAAAATTAAAATAGCACAAAGGAATATCCTGTACATTTTACCCAGATTCACCTGTTGTTAACATTTTACCTTGTTTGCGTTCTTAGTCTCTCTCAATATATAGGTGTGATTTTTTTTTTTGGACCAGCCACATACATTATGGTCTTTTTCCTCTAAATACTTCAGTGTGTATTTCCTAAGAGTAGGGCTTTTCTCTCACATGATAGTTGTAAACTTCATAAATTTACACTGATAGAATACTTTTATCTAATTCCATTCATAGTCCAATGTTATTAATTGATCTAATGATGTTCTGAATAGCCTTCCTCCTCCTGCCCCTCCACGCCCGCCCCATACAGAATTCAGTCTAGGATCAGATAATTGCATTTAGTTAGGATGTCTCTGTAGCCTCCTTTAATCTGAAATATTTATTTACAAAGCCGTTCTGTCTATTATGACACTGATTTTTTTTTTTTTAAGTACAGAAATGCCCCCCCACCCCGCACCCCCGGCCGTAATAGAATCTTGCTCATTTTGTGTTTGTCTTATGTTTCCTTGTGATTAGGTTGAGGTAGTGCATTCTAGGCCATCATACTGCATAGTGATGTTGTATCCTCCTGGGGTATCACATCTGGAGGCCCATGATGTCCTTCTGGCTCTTTGGTGGTAATAATTTTCATTACCCAAAGTGTTGCCCAACATCTCCACTGTGTAATTAGTGTGTGTTTGTTTTTCTTCTTCCATTTGCAATAAGTAGTCTATCAGGAGACCTCATTTCTGCACAAAATCCTGCTCCTAATCAAAATTTCCCCCCCTAGATTAGCATCAAGTGATGATTCTTGTCTGATCCAGTATTATGAACTCAAGTTCCTACTTCTGCAGTGGATTGTAATTCGTTACTGTACTTAATTATTTTGATGTTCAGAGTGTCCCAGATTTGACCAGTGGGTGCCCCTTCAAACTGGCTCCCGTGTCCTTGTGAGGTACCCTATCATTTTTTCAAGCACTTCCTTCCTTTCTTGTACAATGAGATGTTCCAGGCCCATATTGTACCAACCCTGCCCTAGCCCTGGAATCAGCCACTTTTCCAAGGAGCTTGCAAGCCCTTGTTTTAGCCCTTAGCACACTGCTTGCTTATGTGTCTTCCTCCATTAGATGACATTGTACCTCTGAGGGTACAATGGATGTCAGTCTTTTTTTTTTTTTTTTTTTTCTTTCAATAATTGTAAACTGCCTTGCTTTGTAGATTGCCTTTAGTGCAAATGCTTTGGTTATTTCACCACTTCTTACATTCTTTGCTGTTGGCAGATTCTCTTTTTTATTTATTTTTTTATTTTTGGCTGCATTGGGTCTTCGTTGCTGTGTGCAGGCTTTCTGTAGTTGCGGCGAGCAGGGGCTACTCTTCGTTGTGGTGCGCGGCCTTCTCATTGCGGTGGCTTCTCTTGTTGCGGAGCATGGGCTCTAGGCATGTGGGCTTCAGTAGTTGCAGCACGTGGGCTTAGTAGTTGCGGCACGTGGGCTTAGTAGTTGCGGCACATGGGCTTAGTTGCTCCGTGGCATGTGGGATCTTCCCGGACCAGGGCTTGAACCTGTGTCCCCTGCATTGGCAAGCGGATTCTAAACCACTGCGCCACCAGGGAAGTCCAGATGTCAGTCTTATTTGCTCTTATATCTTTACCCAGCTTAAGGCCTCGTACATTTGATGTTTACTGTAATTATTTGTTGAACAATAAAATTGATTTTTCCTACTGTTTGGTGATTAAAATTGGTTTCAAAATTATGATGCTGATTGGTTTTCTTGTTTCCTCCCCCACCTAGGAAGAAATGTTGGCTATTTGGCGATGAGAAGTGGCAAAAACTAACCTCGTACTGGTATACAAGCACGATGAGATCTGACACTTTTGCTTCGTGGGCAGCCGGCCCCCACTGATAATGTGGGGAAGCCATTGGGTCCACTGGAAAACACTAATCTGATCTTGGAAGTAGCTGATTGTGGCAGGATGTGTCGACGATGATGATGGCAAGAAAGCAAGATGTCCGCATTCCCACCTACAACATCAGTGTGGTGGGATTGTCTGGGACGGAGAAGGAGAAGGGCCAGTGCGGCATTGGGAAGTCTTGTCTGTGCAACCGCTTTGTGCGCCCGAGTGCTGACGAATTTCACTTGGACCATACCTCTGTCCTCAGCACCAGTGACTTTGGTGGGCGAGTGGTCAACAATGACCACTTTCTCTACTGGGGGGAAGTTAGCCGTTCCCTGGAGGACTGTGTGGAATGTAAGATGCACGTTGTGGAGCAGACTGAATTCATTGACGATCAGACTTTTCAGCCTCACCGGAGCACGGCCCTGCAGCCCTATATCAAGAGAGCTGCTGCAACCAAGCTCGCATCAGCTGAAAAACTCATGTACTTTTGCACTGACCAGCTGGGGCTGGAGCAGGACTTTGAGCAGAAACAAATGCCAGATGGAAAGCTGCTAATTGATGGTTTTCTTCTTGGTATTGATGTTAGCAGGGGCATGAATAGGAACTTTGATGACCAGCTCAAGTTTGTCTCTAATCTCTACAATCAGCTTGCAAAGACAAAAAAGCCCATAGTGGTGGTCCTGACTAAGTGCGATGAGGGTGTTGAGCGGTACATTAGAGATGCACATACTTTTGCCTTAAGCAAAAAGAACCTCCAGGTTGTGGAGACCTCAGCAAGATCCAATGTAAATGTGGACTTAGCTTTCAGCACCTTAGTGCAACTCATTGATAAAAGTCGGGGAAAGACGAAAATCATTCCTTATTTTGAAGCTCTCAAGCAGCAGAGTCAGCAGATAGCTACAGCAAAAGACAAGTATGAGTGGCTGGTGAGTCGCATTGTGAAAAACCACAATGAGAATTGGTTGAGTGTCAGCCGAAAGATGCAGGCCTCTCCTGAGTACCAGGACTATGTCTACCTGGAAGGGACTCAGAAAGCCAAGAAGCTGTTTCTCCAGCACATCCATCGCCTCAAGCATGAGCATATTGAGCGCAGGAGGAAGCTGTACCTGGCAGCCCTCCCACTAGCTTTTGAAGCTCTTATACCCAATCTAGATGAAATAGACCACCTAAGCTGCATAAAAGCCAAAAAGCTCTTGGAGACCAAGCCAGAATTCTTAAAGTGGTTTGTTGTGCTTGAAGAGACACCGTGGGATGCCACCAGCCACATTGACAACATCGAGAACGAGCGGATTCCCTTTGACTTAATGGATACCGTCCCTGCAGAGCAGCTGTACGAGGCCCACTTAGAGAAGCTGCGGAACGAGAGGAAAAGAGCTGAGATGAGAAGGGCATTCAAAGAAAACCTGGAGACCTCTCCTTTCATAACTCCTGGAAAGCCTTGGGAAGAGGCCCGCAGTTTTATTATGAATGAAGATTTCTATCAGTGGCTAGAAGAATCTGTATACATGGATATTTATGGCAAACACCAAAAGCAAATTATAGACAAAGCAAAGGAAGAGTTTCAGGAGCTGCTTTTGGAATATTCGGAATTGTTTTATGAGCTGGAGCTGGATGCTAAGCCCAGCAAGGAGAAGATGGGTGTCATTCAGGATGTTCTGGGGGAGGAACAGCGATTTAAGGCATTACAGAAGCTCCAAGCAGAGCGTGATGCCCTTATTCTGAAGCACATTCATTTTGTGTACCACCCAACAAAGGAAACATGCCCTAGCTGCCCTGCCTGTGTGGATGCGAAGATCGAGCACTTGATTAGTTCTCGGTTTATCCGACCATCTGACCGGAATCAGAAAAATTCACTTTCTGACCCCAACATTGATAGAATCAACTTGGTGATCTTGGGCAAGGACGGCCTTGCACGAGAGTTGGCCAATGAGATTCGAGCTCTTTGTACAAATGATGATAAGTATGTAATAGATGGTAAAATGTATGAGCTCTCCCTGAGGCCAATAGAAGGGAATGTCAGGCTTCCTGTGAACTCTTTCCAAACACCAACGTTTCAGCCCCATGGTTGTCTCTGCCTTTACAATTCAAAGGAGTCTCTATCCTATGTGGTGGAGAGTATAGAGAAGAGCAGAGAGTCCACACTTGGCAGGCGAGATAATCATTTAGTGCATCTCCCCCTGACCTTAATTTTGGTTAACAAAAGAGGAGACACCAGTGGAGAGACCTTGCATAGCTTAATACAGCAAGGTCAGCAGATTGCTAGCAAACTTCAGTGTGTCTTTCTCGACCCTGCTTCCGCTGGCATTGGTTACGGACGCAACATTAACGAAAAGCAAATCAGTCAAGTTTTGAAAGGACTCCTGGACTCCAAGCGTAACTTAAACCTGGTCAGTTCTACTGCTAGCATCAAAGATCTGGCTGATGTTGACCTGCGAATTGTCATGTGTCTGATGTGTGGAGATCCGTTTAGTGCAGATGACATACTCTTTCCCGTCCTTCAGTCCCAAACCTGTAAGTCTTCCCATTGCGGAAGCAGCAACTCTGTTTTACTTGAACTACCAATCGGACTACACAAGAAGCGCATTGAACTCTCTCTTCTTTCATACCATTCCTCATTTAGCATCAGAAAAAGCCGATTGGTCCATGGGTACATTGTTTTTTATTCAGCCAAACGTAAGGCCTCCTTGGCTATGTTGCGTGCCTTTCTTTGTGAAGTGCAGGATATTATCCCCATCCAGCTGGTTGCACTCACTGACGGCGCTGTAGATGTCCTGGATAATGACGTAAGTCGGGAGCAGCTGACCGAGGGGGAGGAGATCGCTCAAGAAATTGATGGAAAGTTCACAAGTATCCCCTGTAGCCAACCCCAGCATAAACTTGAGCTCTTCCACCCATTCTTTAAAGATGTGGTGGACAAAAAGAACATAATCGAGGCTACTCATATGTACGACAATGCTGCCGAGGCCTGCAGCACCACAGAAGAGGTGTTTAACTCCCCCCGGGCAGGCTCTCCGCTCTGCAACTCAAACCTGCAGGATTCGGAAGAAGATATCGAGCCCCCTTCTTATAGCCTGTTTCGAGAAGACACATCACTGCCCTCTCTGTCCAAAGACCATTCTAAGCTCTCTATGGAACTGGAGGGAAATGATGGGCTGTCTTTCATCATGAGCAATTTTGAGAGTAAACTGAACAACAAAGTACCTCCGCCAGTCAAACCAAAGCCTCCTGTCCATTTTGAAATTACAAAGGGGGATCTGTCTTATTTAGACCAAGGCCATAGAGATGGACAGAGGAAGTCTGTGTCTTCTAGCACCTGGCTACCTCCAGATGGGTTCGATCCTTCTGATTATGCCGAACCCATGGATGCTGTGGTCAAGCCAAGGAATGAAGAAGAAAACATATACTCAGTGCCCCACGACAGCACCCAAGGCAAAATCATCACCATTCGGAATATCAACAAAGCCCAGTCCAACGGCAGTGGGAATGGTTCCGACAGCGAAATGGACACTAGTTCTCTAGAGCGAGGACGCAAGGTATCCATCGTGAGCAAGCCAGTGCTGTACAGGACGAGATGCAGCCGGCTGGGGAGGTTTGCTAGTTACCGAACCAGCTTCACCGTGGGGAGCGATGATGAGCTTGGGCCCATCCGAAAGAAAGAGGAGGATCAGGCATCCCAGGGTTATAAAGGGGACAGTGCCGTCATTCCGTATGAGACAGATGAAGACCCAAGGAGGAGGAATATTCTTCGCAGTCTAAGAAGGAACACTAAGGTAAGACACGAGTTTAGGAATGAGTTATAGGAGTGGCTTGCACAGCACAGTGTCTTGGTAAGAGTTCATTGATGATGATGAAGATTTTCAAGGACAGCTTACTCTGGTAAAAAAACTGCCCTGTGGGTGTGTGGGTGTGTGTCTTTACTCTTTGACTTAGCATTAAAAAATAAGCAGTGTCTCAGATAGCTACTACTGGTAGCTCTCAAGTGGTAAGGACTTTGGATAGACAGCCCGAGTTGTCTTTGTCCAAAACAATAGTTAGGTAATTACCAAAATGAGCAGATCATGTAGAACTTGTCAGTGTCCTGACAAACAGCCAAGCCAGTGACAATGTACTTGGCCTTTCTTCACTTAAACAGCAGAACCCAGAATCACAGCCCTCAGTCTTTGACTGAGAAACAAACATTTCATCCATACATCTCTTAAATGCTCCTTTTCCCCCTTGCTGATCTGTAAAGGTTGCTACACTTTAGATTAGGAAAAATTAGATGGTTATTTTATTTGCACACATAAATCAGTGAAGGGTCTTCAAGTACCTAAATGAAAAATAATCTTGTCTCTGTGAGTTATAAACCTGTCCCGTGTTTGTAAAATTGGAGTGCCCTCCAGCTCCTTGAGTGAGTTGCTGCTGCTATCAGTGAGAGCTTCAGATTTGATTTAGGGACCACAAGTGGGGCAGGAAGGGGAAAAGAAAGAAAAAGTAAACCATGTGTGTTAGGAATATCAGGCCTGCTGTCAGATGTAGAGGAAACAGCCCCACATGTAGGAGCAAATGAAGTCTCTATCTTGCGTGGAATTGCACTGTGCAGGGCAGTGTGCCCTGTCCTCTTGGGCTTAGGCTTTGAGATAGAAAAGGTATTTCTCAACTTTATTTTTTCCCCATTTAGAGTAGGGGAAATACCTTTTGTTTTTCAGAGAAAGACATCTTGGTGAGACACCACAACAAGAACTCTGTCAACAGACTGTTACATGCGGGCCCGCCCCCAGCATTGTGTATACAGGATGGTTTCTCTGCATTGAAAGCTTTTGCTCCTCTCCCTACCATGAAATGGCAGAGAACAAAGTCACTTGTCTGAAAGCGTTTTAGGGAACTTTGGAAGAAAGAGTCCCCAAAACTTATGTTATTACAAGACATACCAAATCAGAAGGATCTTGAGTCCAGGCTGTTTTGAGAGCTGACAATTCTGTTGTAAAATACTATCTGGAGGCCAGTTCTGCAGCTCATATTGGTTAAGAGGGTCCTTGGAGATGGAGGAACATGGTGCCATGGCCCTCACAGGGAAAACCTATTCACTTTGTGTTCCCTGATAGCATACAGCATGCTTCTCAATCACCACTGGCCAGAGCTTCCAGAATTTTCTTACCTATAGAATTTCAGAAAGGGCAGGGCAGTATCATTGTGTGTTCTGTTCCCCTCCCATTCTGAGCTGTATATCAATAAATATCATAGGAATTCTTCTGTTTGCTCTCCCTATGGTTTGCTTTTACATTTCTGTACCTTTATCTGCCTGCAGTATTTTGTTCTCCAAGTTAGTAGCGGGCAGACCAGTGGAAAGCAGTTCTTATTAGGAAGCCAGAAAGTAGCCTGACCAGCCTGCCAGTATTTCCCCAGAGCTCTCCTGTTTGATGATACTGGAATCCAAACATTTTGAACATTTTGGCCTTCTTCTCTTCCTCCTCCACTCCCGGTGAAGACTGTTGCCAGCACAGCGTATCTAAACGCTGACAGTCTTCGAAGTGTGGAGGTGTCTGCACACCTGGGAATTAGGAAGGTGGCATAATATCACACTGTGAATCATAACGGGTTTTCTGACTTCAAGCTACGTTTTTAATACTGTTGAAAATAAAGCTTTTAAAACACATTCCCAAACAAGCTGTGCTTTAAAGAGCAGGCTCAGCAGAGAACGGCTGGTCACAGTGAGCCTCTGAGACGGCCCCCTCCACGCTGGTAGTGAGTGCCTCCTAACCTAGAGCTGCCTCATGCTGGATTGCTGGGTCAGCGTGCAAGAAGTGATCCACTTCCCGTCTATCTGGGTTATGTGGGCCACACCTCTCCTAGTCAAATAAAAATGATACCTCTGGCTCAAGAGCAATAGCGTGCCAGAAGTCATTTAGGAGTATCCTTTGGAAAGAGTGAGTAAAAGGTGAAATTGTCTTTTCCTGCCTTGGAAAATGGTGCCTTAAAATGAGCATAGCTGCTTTGTCATCCTAGTGCAGAGATAAGCAGAGTTTTCATTCTGTTCCTGGTTGGAGCAAACCTCCTATTGAAATTTGCTGCCGTTAAGAAATCAGACTGACACTTGTTTACTGGAAAAGCAAGGTACCATGGGGGCAGAGAATGCCAAGCCAGCCCCTACATGGGGAATTTGGCCTTTGATTTTTATTGGCATGACAAAGCAGTACAGTATTTATTTGAAGTGAGGGGAGAGCCATTTGGTAATGGAAAACACACTTAGTTCCTCCTGCATGCCACACACCACTGGGGAAATGGCACAGACCCTTCTTGCCCAGACCTTAGCACCCAGTTGAGGCAGCAAGACCTACACAGCTTCTGAAAATAGGTGGTCTGCCTAAGAGGGTGAGGGGAGGGGGTCTGTGTGGGGCAGAGCAGATATCCTGTGCTGGGGGTGGTTAAGGTAGTGCAGTGTGTGGTGATCAGGAGCTCTGGGAATCAGGGGGCCTAAGTCAAAACCCAATTCCTCCTCTTCCTTGCTGGGCCTTCGAGCACTTGATTCACGTCTCCACGTCCCTTCTGCAAAAGGGACGAACTTAGTAGTAGCACCTTTCTCATACGGTGTGAGAGAGGGAATGAGATTGTGCCTGTAAAACACTGAGCATACTACATGCTGGATAAGCATTAGTTATTATTATTTAACTTGAACTTGAAGAATGAGTAGAATTGAAGAAGTGGTGTGAGGTGGGGAAAGGCTTGAAGGTGAAAATATGCATGTTGTATTCAAGGAGAGGAGAAAACTGGTCTGGTCTAGCTGAGAGCTTGAGGGACCAACATTGTCCCTCCCTTTTGTATAAGTTTTAAACCCTGTGTGTTACTTAGCTGCTTTCTCCTCCCTTACCCTAGCAACAGCCCTAACAACAACCAAAAAAGCTATGCTCTGGGTACCTGTGTGATGTGGAGAAAGAGAAATTGCTCAGTGCCCTTGGCTAATATGCTAGATTAGCTCCTTACTGTAAAATTGGAGTTGGAGTGAGGGAATGGCTTTCATTTCTACTAATGAAAGTGCAAACTGTAAAGCTGACTCTCATTCCGGGGCCTTTTCCCAGCTGAACCATTGAGCAACCCACCCTCATAGTGGGAGCCTTCCGCACTCAGCTGAATGAAATTGAAAATCTACGCTTGCACTTCAGTGGGGTCCATGAATAGATGCTTTGTCCGTAAAGAGTTGTCGTTGCACATGGTCTCTGTCTCCCAGTGCCATGCGTTTGCAAAGATGAGATCAGGACCAGCAGGGTCTTATTTTAAAGCCAAAAAACAGGCTGGGGTGCCTTGCTCCACACAATGTGCTGTTTGGGCAAGCTCAAATTGCTGAATTCGTTGTGCTTGACCACAGATTTAGAGAAGACATTACTGGCTATTTTACCCTTCTATCTGATGTGCTCTTATTTTGTGTTTTTTTTTTTTTTTTTTTTAAAAAGACAAAACAGAATGATAAAGAAAATCTTTCACTCACTCTAGCTACCACATGACAAGACAACCTATTGAAAAGCAAACCAATTCAATCACGCATTGTTTGGTCTATAAGGCACCAAGTAACCAGTTTGACAGTTTGTGTCCCCCCCACCCCAGTGAATTGGCTTATTTCACTGGATTCAGTGAATTGGCTGGTTGTTGTGGCTTTGTGTGGACACAGCTCTCATTTTGTGAGGCCTAGAACGGAGTTAAAGTTTCTAGTGTGAATAAAAACCAGCTGGGGAATTGGACTGCTCGCTCCACAGGGAGGGATGTTGCATTTTGACAAGCTGAATGGTATGAAATATGAGCTCTTTGTAACCTGCCCGGGAAAGACTCTCAGTGTGTGCTTCAGAAAAGGCTAGCCCTGCCCCATGAGCACTGAGTCCAGATAAATACCTTGGTCTTAAAAGTGGGGTAGGGGCGCTGACTGGACCTTGGATTTTCTGATTCCCGAAAGAATTTTATCTTTTAAAAGAAGTACTCTTGCTCCGAAGCACATGTTCATTCATTCTTTTAGGAAGGAAACATTCAGCTCCACGCACGGGCATTTCCTGAGCACTTGTATGCCTGGTGTTGTGCTAAGTATCATATGTGTGGTAGTTGCGTTCATCTAGTTTACCATAACAGAGAATGATAGATTTTATACATGTATTTACGTGCATTTTGAATGTTGCCGGAGTGGAGGTACAGGGTGCTAAGGAATTGTATAGCAAGGAGTTTTACCCTCACCTAGGATATCCGGGAAAGCTCCCGGAGGAAATGATATGTAAAGCTGAGACTTAAAGGGTGAAGCAGACAAAGTCAGTGAAGATGGAGGCTTCCTGGGTCGAGCTTTTGAGAAAACAGTGTGGAACTTGGAGCTGAAAAAAATGTGGCATGTGCTAAGACTTGAAAGAGACCTAGAGTGGCTACTGTAGAGGGTGAGGGAGAACTGGGCAGAATAACAGAGGGCTACGGATCCCATGTGAAAGATTTTGTACTTTCCTGCATTTATTGAATACCTGCTGTATGCCAGGTACAGTACCAGATATTTTCACATCACTTTTTCATCTATTTCGCTTAACAATCTTAAGGAAGTGATTTTTTAAAGTCCTGGTTTTAGAGATGAGGAAACTGAGTCTCAGTGCTCCCAAATTAGTGTAGTTACTGAGTGGAGGAGTTGAGATTTTGGAACCCCAGTCTTCTGACTTCTGTCTGCTTCCAGTGGGTTTTTAGAGTCCCGTCTCCAAGAAAGATGGTAATATTCAATAGCCAGGCACACAGTTGGAGTACTCAATCAATCCAGTCAATTTGTTCACTTTAGACAAAGGACTTTGGTTATTATCTAAAAACATCTATTTCCCCACACTGCCCTCTAAGAACAGCGTGGTGCTGTTTGTTTCTAGCTTCAGTGTCTACTTGAGTAGAGGACAAAAAAGGCATGGAGACACTGAAATAGCAACTGGAACTTTGAGAAATTGTTTTGAACTGGTGTCACTCGGTTCTCAGTTTATTTTAAGCCCAAAGAACTGCTGTAGTTTGTTTTTGGTGACAAAAATAGGCTATCTTTAACTATCTGCTTTAGCTTAGAGCACACCTGTTCTTTAAAAAAAAAAAAAAAAAAAAAAATTACAATAGGCAACCCAAATCTATTTTTCAAAGAACAGAGAATTGCTCCGATCTTCACTGGGCCAACTTGTTCTCCTCTACCACCTAGTGATACTGAAATATCTTTGTAGGAACTCAGATTATTTCAGCTCGAGTCAGGGATCACCTCTACTTCCATAGAGAAAGGCCTTCTGAATACTTTTTATACAGTATTTGAGAGGAGGCTAACAGGTAAACACTGACCCCCAACAGCTCTGGAAAGTCCAGATTCAGTGGGTGTCGAACCAGGCAGGAATGTTTATAAACATTTCCTGGAACTAGTGGACCCTCCTCCCTGCTTAGCCCCCTACTGCATTGGCCATTCAGCCTGAGAAGGCAACAGGGATTGACCCAGATTCATGCCTTTATAGGGCAAAAAGCTATGGTCTCAATTTATTTGGTGCCTATGAGGGGATGACATGCCTTTCTTTTCCCACCATGCAAGAGGGAGGGTGAGGGATGCTAGGAGACTTTGTGCTACTTCCTGGTTCATCCCTAAATAAAGATGCTCCAAGTTGGAGAGTGACCGGGTCATAGTACTAACTGCCAGCTTGAAGGAGACAAGGCTGAGCATTTGTGCTTTCATAATAGATTTTGCCAGTCAGAACAGATCCATCCCCAGGTTTTCTCTTGAACTTGGGCTTAGATTTTTTCAGAGCCAGAAGGGGGAGCACCAGTCAGCCAAGAATGCATTTGGGGCATGAGCGAGTAACTTAATTGAAAAGGTCCTTTTGAAGCTGTGTTGGAAATACGAGAGAATCATCACCAATCAGAAAGCTGTAATGTTGAATACAGAATGCAAGAAAACATTTTGGGGGAAAGCTAGAGTAATGTAGTCTGGTTTTTCTAAGATTCCTACCAGTTACAGTTGGTTCAGGGTGTGCCACTCTACAACTTGGCAACCCATGTGTGTGACCCTCTAGGGCTTTGCTGCTATCAGTTTCACTCTCAAGAGGGAGAATTGCCCCGTTCAGAGGACACTGTCCCTGTTCCAGACTACGTCCTGTATGTGGCATTCCTCCTTAAAAACAGAAACGCAGACTGGAGTCTGTTTTTTATTTGCTTTATTAGGTATGTTACCAAGCATTTGAAAGGCTGTGCTAGATGGTACAACTCCAATGACCACGTTTTCTGACCCTAAAATCTGGATAAGTAATTTGACATGGATAAGGGTATTTATGGAGACGGGGAGAGAATATTTGAAGTTGGCAGTTTAGGATCACTGAATAGCTGTACCTGCTGTTTCCATAGAAGATAGAATATTCTTTATCCAGAAAGAGTGGCTGACCTCTCCATTGAGGCTGTGGGAGACTTTTTTTTCTTTGTGACTCAGTTGGTTTTTATCTGATATCTAGATCACCTTTGCTTGCTGTAGACATATATCTTTTCTAATACCCATTAGATTGTAAGTTCATTGAGGGCGAGAGATGACTTCAGTATTAGCTCTGCTGCTAGTCTGTTAGGTGACCTTGGGTATAATTCATTAAAAAGGAAAAATGCCTAGATTCCTGCACACTGGAAACTTAGCCCATTAGGAAAATGGTCATATGTGTATGTAGATGACTCTCCCTTGTTCAGTGCTCGCAGAGTGATACAGGGAATTCATGACGTCATCTGTTTTTTAAATCGGAGTCTGTGATGTACTACTCTCAGTATGAACATGACGTTCTGAACCTCACCTCACATCCTAGTAAGAGCAACACAATGTTAGAAGACGAAAAAAATACTCTGGTACCCACAGAGATAGTCATCATCTCAGCTAAACTTGAAAAAATATAAAGAAACATTGGCCTTGTGCATTATTGGAAACTGTTTTTGTTCAAGAAATTTATTGAGTGTCAATTGCACATCAGGCTCTGGAACCCAGTCATTTTACAGGCTGATAGAAGGGGTCCTTCTCTTGGCTGTTACTTATTCTTTGGCTGGCATTCTAATCATTTTCTTGCCCCGTGGACTTGGAGGAGCTGTGGAGTGGGCGTACTGTCCCATAAGCAGGAGTTTCCCCTTTATGCTCTTTTCTTGTTTCAGAAAGGCAGAGAGGCCAGAGGCAAATTCCAATCACCATTTCTCCCCAGTGCAACACTGGCATAAGCTATTGGTTTATTTCTTTGTTTCCTTTGCCACCTGGTTAATATCAAGACTAAGAATCAGGCATGTTTTTAAGGAAACTGCGAAGGAAAGAACAATGGACTATGTTATTTATTCAAAAAATATCTATCCAAAGGACAAGGTGAAGATGATTTGAGCTGACCCAGTCCTTTGTTTATGTCAGCGGTGTGTTTCATCATGGAGATAGTTCATGTAGGGGAAGGAACATGGGGCTTTGACATTCATACATCACTGGCCTCTGAATCCTGGCTCTCTCAGTGCTGGGTGTGAATCTGTGTGAGCCTTTGTTTTCTCATCTGTAAAATGGGGTTAGTAACCCTTACCTCGAAGGGTGGTTGTGAGGTTTCAGATAACTGTGCAGAGCACCTAGCACAGTGTGTCTAGCACGTGGCCACTCGTGATTAATCACTATTATTTTCCATTTTGGACCCAGTCAGACTCTAAACTTAGATGTGCAGATGTGTAGTTTGTTCTCAGGGCTTGGTTTCCTCTGGCTAGATGCTTTTTTCAGTTCAGCCTGCTAATGAGTGAGCCCAAAAGAAGATAGATGTTGGGACGGTGTTGTTTTCTTCTCTCCAGGGACCTGCCGTTGAGAGTGCTCCACTGACTCCCTAATGAGTGACACATATCTGACCTGGGACTGAGACATCTGGCAGGCCACTCAGAAGAATGGCATTTCCATCTTGATGTGTGCCCAGTAACCCTTCAGATGCCTGAGGTGTTGCTTGCTTTGTCAACAATCTGGTCCAATTCTTGGCATGCACCACAAAGTCTGATTTCCTTCCTAGGAAGGTTTAGAATTAGTTGTGCAAGAATCCCTGCCTGATTTTGTGACACCCTAGAGAGCCTTCAGTTATTTCAAGGAGGTATTTTGACATTCTGTAAAGCAGAGTTTGTTTAAATCTTAGGGAGAATGAGAATGAATACCCATGTCATTCAACAACGGGAGTTGATGCCGTTGCCAAAGCTTACTCTCTGTTTTGTAAGTTGAAGTGCTGAACTAGGTTAGATCTTATTAGACTCTTTGAGGTGAGAGGGATAAGAGCAGCTCTCTGGGACTTCCCTGGTGGCGCAGTGGTTAAGAATCCGCCTGCCAATGCAGGGGACACGGGTTCGAGCCCTGGTCCGGGAAGATCCCACATGCTGCGGAGTAACTAAGCCTGTGCTCCACAACTACTGAAGCCCCTCGCGCGCCTAGAGCCCGTGCTCCGCAGCAAGAGAAGCCACCACAGTGAGAAGCCCGCGTACCCCAACGAAGAGCAGCCCCTGCTCGCCGCAACTAGAGAAAGCCCTTGTGCAGCGACGAAGACCCAACGCAGCCAAAAATAAATAAATAATTTTTTTTTTAAGTTACCTTTAAAAAAAAAAAGAGCAGCTCTCTAATTTAGCCTTCCATCTGACAGCAGAATCTCCTTGACAATGAGTATGGCGGGTAGGTTGCAGCCTCTGCTTCGAATACTTACAGAGCAGTCCTTTCCTTTTTAAACAGCTGGGGGTTTTTTGTTTTTTAAATTTCTCTGGCCAAAATTGCCTCTTTGTCTTCCTCTTATCTCTCCCAACATGACTATACAAAATCATCTGCTCTCTTTTCATGAGATAGTCCTGTAGCTATTTGAAATAGCTGTCATCATGCCCCATTCTTCCCTTGCCCAGCTTAAAGATCCCTGGTATTTTATGTGGTCTTTATTACCTTTAGAAGTTCTTCAGATTGTCAGTGTACCCCCTTAATCATTTATTTAATCATCCATTTATTTATTCTGCATATCCCAGGAACTTTCAGAGGAAGGTAATGAACCATAGTGGTTAAGAACGCGGGTTTTGTAGTCAGAACTGACTTGGGCAAGTAACTGAATTTTTCTGGGATTCAGCTTCTTCATCTGTAAAATGGAGTTTTAACACCCATATCTACAGATCTGTTGTGAATCTGGAATGAAATAATACATATAAAGAACTTAAGCAAGGATCCGGTGCTTAGTAAGTATTCAGTTGATGGAGGCTGAATTTTCTAGCTCACTTAGACTGTTAGAACACACCTCATCATCTTGCTCTAGTATTGAGAGGGTGGAGGAAGCATGAGATTAAAATTTATTGTCTGTTTACTAGAACTGTGGTCAGAAGGCATTATAGTGATTGCAAGTAGCTTCCTGGTAGCTCTCTTAAAGTTCCATTTTTTTTTTATTCCATAACAGCAGTTTATTTGTAAGCTTCAAGGTTTTATTGAAGAACAATGCTATTGTTATGTTAGTTTTGCCGGGCAAATGCTGCCTGGTTGGGGTTGGCCAAAAGAATGTCGCTTAAATCCGGATGGTCTTCCTTGTGTGTTCAGATTCTTCAGCTGACAGTTTAAATGGTATGGCATTTTTAAGGGAGAGCCTCACTTGATACATTGTTACGGGTTGCTACAGTGTGTAACAATGGAAAACACTCAGCCCTTCTCACATTGTTGGGCAACTACTGCGCTCTAGGCACTGAGCCACTTTCAGTACATCGTATCATTTCACCCTCAGGACCACCTCGTGAGGAGGGTGCTGTCCCCAAGGTGCTAAATTACTTGACCAAAGTCACAGAACTTCTCAGTCAGGATTCAAACCCAGGTCTGTTAGATTTGAAAGCTTAAATTCTTTATGTTGTATTTCTTGTAAGTAGAAGATGCTAGGGAGAGTCTAGATTGGTTAAATTATTTCACGTCAAGATAAATCATTAATTTGCTTTTCCATACTTCTTTGGTAAAAAGTGTGAAATCAGAGCCTGTTTGCCTCAGGCAGTCTGCACAGGGGAGAGGGAAGCAGCCACTCCCTGCAGCCTGAGAGGCTGTGTCACTGGTTTTCCCAGGAGCAGGCATATCGCAGTGACAGGCTTTGTGGAGGGCATGTTCTTCTCTGGGACCCTCGGATCCATTCACACTGCATTACAGTCCTCCGCACCAGATCAGTTAGCGGGCTTTGTGAGGACTGGGTCATCTTTGCCTTTGGGTTGTCATTTCAGATAGTGTCAACCAGCAGTCCAGACATGGCCTCGCTCCTTCTTTCATGTACAGTTTATTCTCAGCTGGTTTTTTTTTTTTTTTTTTTTTTTGCCACTTGTTTGCACAGGAAGTCCTCAGCGAATTTCAGACTAAACAGGAAGTGATTTGTTCTCATATAAAGGGGGTACCAAAAGGAATGAGGATGAGCAGGATAAGGAAAGGGAATGGTTGACCCTGACCTCGAAGCTAGTTAGCTGTCCTCTTTAGTGGATTTTATGCAGAGATCCCTAAATACTTTTAAGTTCTAAGTGGGGCATATTTTTAAATAAACCTGCCCTTCTAAATTAGTCTCATTAACTTGCAAATGAAACTGAATTGCTGGAGACACACCTGGGTCCATTTACCTTGATTCTGTTCGGTTATCCTCCTCTTTAGTAGATATTTTAACAAAAGCCCAACATTTTAGGTGTATTTCTGTAGCTTTAGGAAATTTACCATCGGTTTAGAGCATTTTTTCCTCCTCATGTGATCTTCAAAATAAAAGGATTGAATAATTTTGGAGCAAAATATCTCAATAATGTTTATGAGCGTGGGCTTTGGAGACAGACCCTCCTGGGTTTGAATCCCAGCACTGTCACTTGTTAGTTGTGTCATGTGAGACATTTTTCCTTGGTAAAATGGAATGCCATAAGGTTTAATAGAAATAACATCTGGGGCTGGCTTGGTACGTAGCAGCTCGCAAGTAGTTGTTGCTGCTGCTACTCCTACTACATGAGGAAGGTGACTGCTAGGAAGGAAAAGACAAAGAATTATCTTATTTGTCATGTCTGATTAGTTGGTTTTACCCTTTCTTAATGCAGAAGCCATTGGGAATTAACCCCAGGCTGATGTATCAAAGGGAATTCTTCTCTTGGGCTTTCAGCAGAATGCATGCTCTCTTTTCTCGAAGGAGGAAATTATTAGTTTTCAATTCCACTTTTTTAATCTTTTAAAAAGATTTTAGCCATCCTTGAGTGTATAATATCTATTATCTGTATGGAATGTTTGGAAATTTTCCTGTTTACTCCATTGTACCCCTGATAAAGGATGTTGGACAGTCATCTCATTGCTATTAAATAAACATGGCCTGCTTCTTATAAACACCTTTGTTCTGATAATGCAGTTTCACACCCAAGGTGTGACTATGTGGCAACTTGCCGGCATCTTGTGTGATACTTGGAAGAATGAGATGAGTAGGTGGGTCTCTTTATCCTGCTTGGAATCTTTGTAACAGTTTCCACACCACTGAGAGTTCGCCTCTGGAAGCCTTACTGACGTTTGAGTTGTATGTTGAGAATCACTTTGTTTTTGTGCTTTCTTTTCTCTTTCCTGGACAGAAACCAAAGCCCAAACCCCGGCCATCCATCACAAAGGCGACCTGGGAGAGTAACTATTTTGGGGTGCCCTTAACAACCGTGGTGACTCCAGAGAAACCGATTCCTGTATTTATCGAGCGATGTATTGAGTACATTGAAGCCACAGGTAAGTGTTACCTCAGAGCCGATTACAGCTTTCACTGTTTACAGGACGCTTTCTAGAGGCTAAGCCATCTGGAGGTTCTGGAATTATTTCTTGTTTCCGTGAGATGCTTTCTGGGAAGGAGCTGAGTAATCCCGACAGCTGTCAGACTTGTGGATCCTCCATCTTCATGTAGTTTTGAGGCTGTCGTGCAAGATGTGTTAGGCCTTTCAGTGTGTGGGAGCAGTCCTGTTGTCAGGACTGCAGTTGTGGCTGGTTCGCATACCTTTTCTGTGCTCCCGCAGCTCCCTGTCATAGCGTGCAGCCTGTTTGTCCCCTACAGGTCTCTCAGCAGGGAAAGGGTTTTATTTATCAGTGACTTCAGCGCTGTACTGGACCCAAATGGTAACACATTTTGGTTTAACAAAAGGAATGTGTAGATGGCCATCGATCAGGTGCCTGAAATTCATATATTGATAGAATTTTTTTCCTGCAGTAAGAAACCAGCTAAGATGCTTAGATATCATCTAGTCAAGCAGCTGCATTTCGGTTCCATTGGCAACTTGGTGTTATCACAAAGGCCAACTGTCTTAAAATTTTCTGTATTGCTCTTGAAATGTTAAAATTTTACCTGTGTTAAAAACATTTATTTTGTTCATTTAGAGGTCCCATAATGTGTCTCCTTGGCATTTCTTTTTCTTTTCTTTTTTTTTTTTTTTCCTTTTTGGCCATGCCGCATGGCTTGTGTGATCTTAGTTCCCTGACCAGGGATTGAACCCAGGCCCCGGCAGTGGAAGCTCAGAGTCCTAACCACTGGACTGCCAGGGAATTCCCATCCTTGGCATTTCTTTTGTAACCCCCGGAGCTTCCAGTTTCATGTCATTGTTTCCCTTGATTTTCTCCTGGATACTTTCAAAGCTGATGAGCTTTGAGGAGGTGGTATAGTGGGCACATGGTTATGTGGACCCTTGAGCATTAAGAGGTGAGCTCAAGGATATAGGCTGCTACTAATTTGAAACCAAGGTAGGGATTATAACCTCCCCATTGTTCTTTCTAATTCCAGTATTACCTGCAATGATATTAAGTATTGTGTGGTGTGGACAGCCTACCAAACTCTGCTAATAATTTCAGCAGCATCATGTTAAGCTGAGTGGTGGTGTTCATATTTACTCAGGATGTGCCAAATCAGGGGAAATGGGTTTCAAATTGAAGCTCTCTAAAGACTCTGTAGTTATTTCCAGGGTTTTCTCAGTAGCACACCAGGAGTGAATCACAGTAAGCGCTTGGCATAATCATAGCAGATCTGTAGTTTGTTTAGACCATCTGTACCCAAAGCCTTTTGTCAGTGTCCATCTTCTTGACATTGGTTTTATATCAGTTTCTTCCTGGCACCTCTGCCTTGGGCAAGGAGGAAATCTACAGGAAGCAAGTTTGAGTGATTCAAGCCTCTCCTTGTTGACCTAGCACTTCAGAGAGATAGTTTATATCATTTGAGGGGTCCCTAACTTTATTTTGAAGTGATTTCAGATTTATAGGAAAGTTACCAAAATTTTAAGTTGTAAGAAATTGAAAGTTATAATTCCCAGGTTCCTTAAATGTTAACATTTTACCACATTCCCTGTATCGTGTGTGTGTGTATCTTTTTTTCTGAAATGTTTGGAAGTTGCAGATATGATGCACCTTTACTTCTAAATACTTCAGTGGGTATTTACTAAAAACATTCCCTTTATGTAAGCACCATGCAGTTATCAAAATTAAGACATTGACATTGACCCAATACTAACCTATCTAATCTGTAGACGTTTTCATTTCATCATTGGTCACATTAACATCCTTTAATAGCAAAAGACAAAATTTTTTTTGGTCCAGGAGCTAATCTCAGACCACATTAAATGGTACATTTAATTATCAAGTCTCTTTAGTCTCCTTTAATTAGAACAGTTCAGTTTATCTGTTTTTCATGGTCTTGATAATTTTAAAAAATACAGGTCAGTTATTTTGTAGGGGGTTCCTCAACTTGGATTTTTTTTTTTTATGTTTCTTCATGATTAGGTTCATGTTTGCACTTGTGGCAGTAACAGCAGGGAAGCGAGGCTGTGTCCTTCTCGGTGCATCATACCAATTGACATGCGTTGTCAGTTTGTCCCATCACTGGAGATTTTCTCTTTGATCCCTTGATTAAGGTAGTGGTGTCTGCCAAGCTTCTCCACTGTAAAGCTACTCTTCCCCCATTGTATGAATAAGTATTTTGTAGGGAAATGCTTTCAGACTGTGTAAGTATCTGTTTTCTCCTAATATTTTCACCCACTAGTTTTAGCATCCATTGATGATTCTTCCCTGAGACAATGATCACCCTAATTCCTTCTTCATTTATTAGTTAGGATTCTCCTGTCAGGGTGAGCTTCCCTTTTCAGTGGGCACCTTGACTGGCTCACCTGTGGTAGCACCAAATGCCTGAATTTTACCCGCATGCCCTCTCGCTGAGCACATCTGTGGGCTTGATCTACCATACCCACCTTGCTTCTCTGACTCTTAGACTGCGATTAGCTTTTTATTATGTCCACTGCCTGTCTTCTACCTGTGCTTCTACAGGTGTTCTTCTACCTGTGAATCCTTTCAGGTGCGAAGACCTCTTCAACCCTGCCCCCAGTTCACCACCAGCCACTACTGAGCTGCTGCTTCTCTTAAAGCTCTGTTAGATTGAACCACTGCTCACCCTGACACCCAAAAGCTTGGAACTTCAGGGTCCTCTCTGACTCATCTAATCAGTTCCCAAGTGTGTCACTGTCCTTTGTCATCTCTTGGCTCTGTCTCCTCCACTTCATTTCCACTGCCCCACTGTCACCCTCCTTCTCAGTCCATCCTGATTACGTGGCGTTTCCTCTACTATAAACCTCTTCTTGCTTCCTCACTGCCTACCAGATGCCTGCGCACTCTCGACTCCTCCCTCCTACATGCACTACTGCAGTACTGTTATGCTGTGGTTGTCTGCCTGCCTTTTCTCCCTCCCTCCGACCGTCCCTCCCCATTCTTCCTGTTTCATACTACCACAGGCATTAATTTTAAAATTGTTTTACAAGAATACACACCATGGGGCTTCCCTGGTGGCGCAGTGGTTGAGAATCTGCCTGCCAATGCAGGGGACGCGGGTTCGAGCCATGGTCTGGGAAGATCCCACGTGCCGCGGAGCAACTAGGCCCGTGAGCCACAACTACTGAGCCTGCGCGTCTGGAGCCTGTGCTCCGCAACAAGAGAGGCCGCGATAGTGAGAGGCCCGTGCACCGCGATGAAGAGTGGCCCCCGCTCGCCGCAGCTAGAGAAAGCCCTCACACAGAAACGAAAGACCCAACACAGCCAAAAATAAATAAACAAATAAATAAATTAATAAAAACAAGCTCCTGCTTTAGGGCTTTAAAAAAAAAAAGAATACACACCATGTATTAGAAGGATATGGCTAGAGCAGAATTTCTTTGTATTTCTCTGCTTTGCATATACCCTTCGTGTGTTTGAAATGTGTCCCACGTTCCTCCTTGCCTCTGGAACTTGTCCTCATTCTTCAGGACTCTTCCACCCCCAGCAGCACTTTGAATGTAACCTTCCTGGTAGTTCTTCCCGGCACATTTCAATCCTGAGAACAGGATTCTCTGTTCCCCTTGTCTCGGAGAACCTGGCACACAATACACATTAGTTGTTGATGGAATGATTGGTTTTCAACCTGGAATACCTTAATTCCATTGTTTTCTTCTTCTTTCTTTCCTTTTCCTTTTAAATTCTGGTCATATGCTTCCCCTCATTGGCATTAGTTTGTACTTTTATAGAATTTCAGGAAAATAATTAGATGTGGTATCTGTGAGTTTAATGTGTATGTTGGGGGCAGTTGTCTTTTGTGTACTCAGTTTCCTAAAAGAACTTGTTTTCCTCTTCATAAAATTAAAGCATGTTCATTGTAGAAATTTAACAAAAGGCAAAAACTGAAAAAGAATTTAAAGATTCATTATCTTCCACTTAATGAGAACCACTGTTGATATTTTGATGTATTTCCTTATAGTCTTATTTCTCTGCATGTGTATAGGTTTTTAGTTTTACGTAATTCAGAATATGTGGTATTATAGTTCTCAAAAAAATTTTAGCATCACTCAGATGAGGCTAAAGAGCCCTGAGTTTACCAGCTTACCTACTCCCGTTTTCCTGCAGGAAAAAGAACTCAGTAACTAAGAGTTATGTTGGAGGACCATTTTTTGAGAACCATTACCTTTTAAACCAGACATTATTTTGTGACCATGTTCCCCTGTCATTAAATACTCTGTGAAAATATGACTTTTAATTGCCGTACAATGTTCCATTAAATGGCTGTATCACAGATTATTTAACCATTCCCCGTTCTTAGGCCCCTGTAGCATTTTTCTCCTGATGTACTTAAAATAAAACAGATTCACTAGGAGAGGCATTTGGGAAGAGTGATACAGAGCTTCAGGTCTGCAATTAGACCGCATTTAGAATCTTTGTTCTGCCATTTGCTCATCTGTAAACTGAGGGTGATGACAGGACCTGCCTGCTTGGGCTGCCAGGGTTCAGGGGGACTTGCACGTGGGGCGCCGAGTGTGGCGCCTGGCACGCGGAAGTGCTCAGTGCGCGCTGGTCGTCGCGGTCAGCTTCCCCCGTGGTACATTTGGTCTTCCTTCCTGTTGCCGGTCAGACTTTACCGAGTTATGACCTTTTTCTTTTCTCCCTAACTTTTAAATTTGAAAGTGGCCAAATCCATTGAAAGAGTACTACAGGAGTCACCCAGTCTTCACCAGTGGTTAACATTTTGCCACATTTGCTCTTTCTCCCCACAATTTGTATTGTTGTTAAACCATTTGAAAGTGAGCTGCGGACACCTTGTCACTTTACTTCTAAACATCTCAGCATATATCCCTAAGCTTAAGGACTTTCTCCTCTGTAACTACAATAACATCATCACTTTTAAGAATATTAGCATAATTCAAGAGCATTTCATATAGATCTGTGTTTAGATGTACGCAATTGACTTAAAACTGTCTCTTACAGCTGAGTCTTTTGTTCTAGGATCCAGTCAGTATTCACAGTGCATTTAGCTGTTGCCTCCTTAGTCCCTTTCAGTCGAGAACAGTTCTCTCTGCCTTTTTATTTTAGTGATGACCTTTTTTGAAGAGTCTAGACAGTTGTCGTATAGACTGTACCCTTGTGTGGCGTGCTGTCTGTTCCTCTCCAGTGTCCTCAGCCCCCTTGTGACACCACCCGTAGCCACCTCCTCATGTGGCTCCCGTCTGAGCCGAGGGCTGGGGCTGCAGACACGGTGCCCGGGGCAGCAGGACTGCCGCCTCCCTCCCTGGACACAGCACATCTGTGAATTGGGCATCGGGACTCTCTTGAGATTCTGGTGACTGGCTGAATGAATTAGTCAGTCAGGTGTTTTCCCCAGCTCTGGCTGCTTTCTACTGAACTTGTGCTTTTCTTAGGGAAAGCCTGTGCTGCCACCTGACTGCCCCATCCCATCTCTCCCTCTCTTACTCAGGGTAGAATTGCCACATGACCCAGTTTCCATGTGGTAGTCCAGGCAGTCACTTCTAACCAATTAGAGGTGATATTCCAAATAAAACTTGTTCGTCAGGACTGCCCCACGCAGTTCAAAGTCAGAAGTCATTGTGTCCCTGTTTTTGTGTCCCTCTCATGCACCTTGGCACTGTGCTCATCCTGGCAAATAAAATATTGCATCATCACTTTCAAGGGCAGTGCTTGGGAGTTCATAGTCCTGCCAGCCGTGGTTAGGCCTTCCATGCCTCAGGGCCTGTGTTGCTACCCACCTGCCGCTTCACAGCCAGTGTCACAGTAGAAACCGAACCAAAACCTTGCAGTAGAGAGGAAATGGTGTGACCGTTATGAATTGGGACGACTTAAACCATCCCATCACCTTAAAAATATTTTTTCTGGGACTTGCCTGGCAGTCCAGTGGTTAGGACTCTGTGCTTCCAATGCAGGGGGCACCGGTTCAGTCCCTGGTCAGGGAATTAAGATCCCGTGTGCCGCGCAGCGCAGCCAAAAATGTAAAAAAAAAATCTTATTATAAGAGTAATATACTTGTTCACTGTAAAAAAATTTAATCATTATAAACATAGGTAGATGTTATATAGGTATGTAACAAAGTGAAAGTCCCTTATAATCCCAAGTCTCCAGAAGTAATCTGCGTTAATAGTTGGATTATGTTTTCTGCTAATGCCGTCCCCCAAAATGTTTAAAAGCATGAGATCATGTACTACTGTTCCACAGCTTGTTTTAATTTAACACTGTGTATCTTGTGCATCATCTTTTAAAATTTCATCTCCAAGCCAACTGCATTTTAACCTTTGACCTGAGAAGAGGGTGGCAAGAGTTGGGCTCAAAGAGGGTCTCTGGGAGTATGGGAGGAGAAGCTTTGTTTGCAGCCCATTCAGCCTTCCAGGGGTGGCAGGTTCCTGTCCCATGTTTTGTGAGTAAATTGCTGACTCCTCCTAAACACGAGTCACAAAGAAAGGATTGCTGCCTTCTTGTCTCAAAATGTGCTGCTCCTGCTATTACCAGGACTCTGTTGGAGCTCCTCCCCCATATTCTTAGGTTGGCTCATAACATTGTGGGTGGAGATTGGTTCTAGTTTGCACCTGTTTTTTGTTTGTTTTTTTAACATTTTTTTAAAAATTATTTATTTTTGGCTGTGATGCGTCTTCGTTGCTGCGCGCAAGCTTTCTCTAGTTGCAGAGAGCGGGGACTACTCTTCATTGTGGTGCACGGGCTTCTTATTGCAGTGGCTTTTCTTGTTGTGGAGCACAGGCTCTAGGCGCGGTGGGCCCAGTAGTTGTGGCTCGCGGGCGCTAGAGCGCAGGCTCAGTAGTTGTGGCGCACGGGCTTAGTTGCTCCGCTGCATGTGGGATCTTCCCGGACCAGGGCTCGAACCCGTGTCCCCTGCATTGGCAGGCGGATTCTTAACCACTGTGCCACCAGGGAAGTCCCTGCACCTTTTTTTTTTCCTGAGCTTTCTGACCAGTTCATTTATCTTTTTTCCATGTTTTCTAAAATTGGAATGTGTTCAAGAAATGACCAATAGGTAGAACAGCTTTCAGATTGATTTGCAGATGCTTTTAGCCCAGCCCAGGCCCAGGGACAGACTCTGTGCTTTCTGTGCTAATAGGATATTAGATTTTCACTTTCTCAGCTCTGGTTACATGGGAAGGCTGGAAAAGGGCACGTAACTACTGCAGCTGCTCTGGGGTCACCATGGCAGCGGGGTGGGAGGACTGACTGGGGGTCAGATTTGACTTTGTGTTTCTGGTTAGAAAGCTTTTTCTTCCAGTTTTCATCCATGTGGAAAATTGGTCAGGGCAGTAGAGTCACTGCTCCCCTTCGATAGCAGTGTGGCTCCTCAGTGAAGGGGAGCATTGGCCAGGCTAATCTGAGATCTCTGATGTGTGGCAGGAAGTAGGAATATTCAATTCTGGACAGTTTATCTCACTGGAGTTGGGGTGAGGCTTACTTTTAGAGCCTACTCACAATCCTCCTGAGAATAATTTCTCAGGATAAGTACGCTATCTTTACACCTCACTACGGTCACAAAACTAAGGTTTTATACCCCGAGTCTCTGGGCCAATTTTGAGTCAACGCTTCCTTCCCGAAGTTGGGGGGAAGTATCCACGTCCTACAGCATAGAAACTCCCTGAAGGAGCTTCTTCCAAGTGTCACTCCTCCCCATCCCAGGAGGTCTAGTATCCTGGAGGCTGAATGCCTAGTGCCCTGCTCATCTGGGCTCTGCTGCATGTGTTCCCCAGGCCCGCAGCCTCACTTGTCAGCCATTTAACTAAGAATAGCATTCTCTAGGAATGATTTCTTTGAATAATGTGTGAGACCAAACCTCCTTGCTCCCTCTTTCTGTGATTTTTAACCTTTTTCTTTTGGCAGTGAGAGGGGGCAGGGTGACAGTGGCAAAAATCATTTCACATCCAGACATCCTTTTCTTAATTGCTTTGCTTACTGAGAGGTGACCAATCCCCAGCACCTCTAGCAAGTGCCACAGAGGGCTGAGAATAGGAATTGTTCCCAGGGAGAGGTAGTTTCATTTGGACAGAAGGCCCCTCTTTTGCATCTTAAATTACAATGTATTCAGACCATACCATATAAATAATTGGTAGGCCATGGTTTTGTTAGTGCATCTTACTTTCTGTTGGTCCCTGTAGAGTGAAAAACTCCCTGTAGTCAAGGAGACCTGCAGCTGTTTAAAATAATAATGCCAAAGATGGTCTGCCATCACGTTAACTTTCCCCATTTTCTATTCCTGACACATTTATTGAGTGCTTGCTATGATCCCAGCATTGTACTGGGCACTTGGCATGTGTGATCTCATTTCACAAGAGATTGTTTTGTTGCTGTAAGAAGCCAGATGTGGCAAGGTGGCCCTTGGGAGGCAGTCAGGGTACATCACGGTCTTTTATCACTGTAGGGAGGACCTCGGTGTCAATAAAGTGCAGGGTTGGCTTGGCTGGAGAGAAGGTGGCAGCATTTATCTTCTCTTCCCCTGCTCTCTGGGAGGAATCCTACCCCACAGTCTGGTAACAGAAGCAGGACCCTGCCTTTCAAGGCAGTGCCTACCTGGGCACAACATTGCCCCTGAGATTCACATTTATTTTCAAAAGCCCTTTGCTGGAGGGCCTGGAATCGAACCACACTACCCTGCATTGGGGTTTCAGTGCCTGCACTTAGCAGGCTTTGTATTGCAAGAGGGTCTTTTTCTTTTCTTTCTTTCTTTTTTTTTTTTAAGATTTTTTTTTGATGTGAACCATTTTTAAAGTTTTTATTGAATTTGTTACAGTATTGCTTCTGTTTTATGTTTTGGTTTTTTGGCCGCGAGGCACGTGGGATCTTAGCTCCCCAACCAGGGATCAAACCCACACCTCCTGCATTGGAAGGCGAAGTCTTAACCACTGGACTGCCAGGGAAGTCCTGAGAGGGACTTCTTCTGTCTGCCTTCCAGGGGCACTCCTTGATGGGCAGCAGAATCAGGTCAAGCTTGACCTCTCATCTCTGATGTAGTGGCAAAATCCAGATACAGCACCGAGTGGTTGTAGAAAGAAAGAAATGTCCTGATAAGTCGTTAGTAGGTTTAAAAATATTTAGCTTACCATCTTTTGGTGTGGGGGGGGGGGGATGGATGGATGCCAGATTCCATTCATTCAGCAGATATTTATTGGATTAATATATTAATTAATGCTAGGCATTGTGTTGAACTAAAGTTGCCCTCATGATGACCAGGGGTGAGGGAAATAGACATAATTACACGAATGAATAATTAATTCAGGCAAGGAACATTATTGGATTTTAAAAATCACTGGAGAATAAAACGACTGACAGGACCAAGTGACGATATGGAGCAGTTAGAACCCTCACCGCTGCTGTTCAGGTAGATAAACAAACTGGTCCATCCACGCCCTGGAATACTACTCAGGGGCCAAAAGGAATGAATTACTGCTACACACAGCAACATTGTCAGGTCTCAGAATCATTATATGCTGAGAGTGATAGAAGCCAGACACAGAAGACTACAAATTATGATTCCATTTATACATGGCTCTGGAAAATGCAAACTAATCTATAGTGACAGGAGGCAGGTCAGTGGTTATGGTTGCCTAGGAGCTGGGAGTGGCAAGAAAAATTGCTTGCAGAGGGGCATGGGAAAACTTTTGGGGGTGATGGAAATATTCCATATCTTGATTGTGGTGATGATTTTACTCATGTACTCATACTTCAAAATTACCAAACTGTATGCTTTTAATGGATACAGTTTATTGTGTATAAATTATGCTTCAATGGTTGATTTTTTAAAAATCACTGAGGAAAGGTGTTGAGGGAACTTGATATTTGCATGGTCTCAGAATACCACCCAGCACATTAATTACTAATTACAAAGGAGAAATGTACCTTTATAATGGAGAGATATGGGGGTTACCACCTTAACAAAAGGTGATCAGGACTGGCACCCCCAGTAGCTGTTCAGCCTAACATTATGTGCCTTGTTGCCAAAAATATTTAATCTGAATCTTATCATGAGTAGATAATCAGACAAATCCAGAATGGGATACATTTTACAAGACAGCTGGCCTGGACTCAATAAAAAGGTCAGTGTCCTGAAAAAGAAAAAAGTTTGGGGGCCTAGTGCAACTTCTGTGTTTATAACCTGAACCCCTTTCCCATTCAAGTAGCCAGGTGTTAAGTCCATGAGCTTTTGAGTCACCTGTAGTGTCCTGACTTTCCCACGCAGTAGCTGGCCTTAAACTGTCTAAGCCTCATTTTCCTGTTCCTTCAAATTGGGAATAAAAATACTAGCTCTTTCAAAGGGAATTTTTTAGAATTAAATGAACTCCTGTTTGTAATGTTCTTAGCATAATGCCTAATACGTAGTAATCACTCAGTCCATGTTGGCCATTATTTTGGTGGCTCATGTTACTGATTTACTGCGGTTGTGGAAATCCAAATAGGACACTTACCCAGAACAGTAATGGATGACATTAGACAATGTCTGTAGGCAGGTTTTTTTTTTGTTTTTTGTTTTTAACCGGGTGAGGAGGCAACAGAATCAAGCGTTTTATTTTTTTTTAAATTTATTAAAAAAAAAATTATTTATTTTTGGTCACATGGCCTGCAGGATCTTAGTTCCCCGACCAGGGATTGAACCCGCGCCCTCAGCAGTGAAAGCATGGAGTCCTAACCACTGGACCGCCAGGGAATTCCCTGTAAGCAGTTTTTAAAAACTTCTCATTGAAGTATAGTATCCATTAAGAAAAGTGCACTCATCATAAGTACAGCTCAATGAATAGCCACTAACTGAATACACCTGTATAACCAGTACCCAGACCAAGAAACAGAAGATGACCAGCTGCCTGCAAAACTTACTACCCTGGCTTCTGCCCCTGGCTTCTGACAGTTACAGAATAGTTTTGCCTGCTTTTGTACTTTAATAATGGACTCATACCAAATGCATAGTTGTGGTCTAGCTTCTTTCACTCAGCATTATGTCTGTGACGTTCATCTGTAGGTGGATCTGTAAACTCCCTCGTGGTTGTGTGATTCATTCATTCTCATTGCTGTATACTGTTCCATCATGTGACTAGTCCACAATTTATTTATTCATTCTACTCTTCCTGGATATTTGGGCACTTTCCAGTTTGGGGGCTGTTACGAATAGTGCTGCTGTGAACATTCTTGTACATGAATATTGGTGCCTGTATGTGCACTCATCTACTTCAGGTATATACCCAGGAGTGAGGTAGTTTTTAATGATTAATTTTAACATGTTGAACATGTTGGTTTAAAAGATGTCTTGAAGCACATATTAGTTCCTGAAGGGGCAATAAGTCTATGAGGCTGCGAGCTAAAGCAGTAAGAGGATCTCTGCTACCTATTTATGGCTTTGTGTTTCCTGTCTTTTAAGGGGTAAGGGGTCGTTCTGGCAAGGGTGTATGTGGGTACACAGAGCTGTGTCATACATTATTTTAGCAGCTAGATCATTCCCGTTTGCAAAGTGTGCCTGGCTGGAAGAATCTTGAATTCTTCCAATACCTTGTGGTGTAGCCCTTTTCTTTGCTGGGGCTCTCCTCGTGGTTCCGAGTTGAGACTGTGGTTAGCACAGATCTTGATAACCCTATGGTGTTTACTTGATGGGCTGTCATGGGGCATTGCTCCCTGATTCAGTTTTGGCCATTTGTAGCACAGATAAATAGGTGTTCTTATTGATACCTACCAGTGAGACTCTAAAATGAAAGGTTCAGCCCTGTGGGCAGTTTGTGAGGGGAGGAAGGGTGAGGCAGAGTCTGGAAGCGAAGCTCTTCCCCCAGTGTGTCTGAGTGTGAGTGTGGAGCCCTGCAGCCGTGGCTGGAGATCAGCTTGTCTGCTTTGTTCGCAGGTCAGAGGTGACCCACGGCTCCTCTGCGCAAATGGAAGCCCTCTGTAAAAATGCTCTCTGACAGAATACTTAGAGCTGTGACCTTCTTCCTGATGGAGCTCGTTTGCCCGGGGAAATGAGCAGAGTGCTTTCTGCGTGGCAGATTTACATTTCACCACTAATTGAGGGTAGCATCTTTGGGCAGAAGCGCTTGCCATTAGATCAGAGGCCTTTTGGGAGACAGCCTGGCAACAAGCACATCAGGGCAGATTAAGGCAGGGGGTGGAGATGGGGAGAGGACAGAGTGCAACTGTTATTAGTAACTGGGGGACGGTCCACGGAGAAGCCAAGTGAGAACTTTTGCCATGTGCCTGTGGGGACTGTGCACATATGCACATACGTGTTGCATATGTTTTGATGGACTTTTTCCCCCTTTTTTCTTGCTACTGACTAATCTGTACAGGGTGAACCTGGAGCCAAACTGCCTGGATTCAAATCTCTGTTCTGCTGCTTATGAACAAATGTTTAACCTCTCTGTGACTCAGTTTCCTTGACTGTAAGATGAGGATAATGATAGTACTTTGAATCATTGAGGTGATTCAATATGTTAAAAACCTTATAACAGTACCTGGCAGGTTGTAAATGATCAATTAGCATTTGTTGCTGCTGCTTTTAGCACTGACACTAAAGTGCATCTTCCACTCTAGTTGGGCCTCTCAGCTTGCTGGAGCCTCATTTGCCAAGCCCTGCTGTCCGCTAGCCTTGGTTCCCCTCCCCCTGTGCAGAGGCCCCTCACCTTCAAAGTCCAGCCCAGGCTTCTCCCTCCAGGAAGAGTAGCCCATTGACTCCCTCCCCTTTCTGAGTTTCAAAGAGCTTGATAGCCAGGCGGGTCAAGCATAGACTTTGGAACGGGTCATACCCCGTTCAGAATCCCAGCTCTGCTGCTACTCTTCTCAGTTACACCGCTTCACATCTCTGAGCTCCGTGCTTCCTCTGCAAGATGCGGCTAACAATAATACCCACCTTGTTAGGCCTGTGAGGGTTGAAGGAGATCGTGTATAAGATACTTGGCCTGGCACATACTAAACACTCAGGAAAGGGGAGACCTTGTCATTTTGTGATGAAATCTTCAGTATTAACTTCTTGCTTGTCCTCTGATTATTTCATGAGTTGCTTTTGAGTCCCTGTTTAGATGTTCACCCCTTACAGTCAGGAATGTTTGTTACATGTTTTAGATCTTCTTCATGCCTACTCGGCCTGTGATAAATACTTGGGAATCTTTTTTTCTACAGAGCCATCCTCACCTCCATATAACCTCACTCTTTAGATAACTCTGTGCATTTATTTCTCTGCCTGATTCCAGAGTGCCAGAGGACTGGAGTGCGTCGAACTGTGAGGATCCTGTCCTTCTCTCATTCATTCGGTCCATAGATAATTGAGCACCTTCTATACTGTGTGCCATGCACTGTTCAAGATGCCGGTGATGCAGTATTGGAAAAAAGAGATAAAAATCCTTGCCCTCATGCACCGTGCATTGCAGTCTTGTGGGGGAGACAATAACAAACAAAATATAAAGAATCTTAGTGATTAGTGCTTGAGAGGAAAAAAATGAAGCAGGAGAGTGGTATGTGAAATGTCTGGGGTGAGTGTTAAAATTTTAGATACGGAGGGCTGGGGGAGAGTGCCTTTTGATGCGAGCCTGAAGTAAATGAGGGAGGGAGCCATGCAATTCCCCAGGGAAGAATCTTCCAGACAGAACAGCAAGTGTAAAATTCCTGAGACTGGAACATTCCTGGTAAGGACCTTGGCTTTTACTCTGAGTGAGGTCAGAAGCCATTGGAAGGTTTTGAGTGAAGGGACAGTAATTGACCTTTGTTTAATAAAATAACTCTGACCACTGTGTGGAGAGCAGTTCTGACCCTTGAGGACTGAAATGCACTTGATCTAGCTGCCTTTCTGCAGATCTTCCTCCATTCTGCCCTTCCTTTCTCTGCATATGTACCCAGTCCTGCATTATGCTGGCATGGGTTCACCTAGACCCTTAGTTTAAACCTGAAAGGGTAGAGGTGTATAACTCAGCATAGGAGGGCAGCCTGGATTAGAGCCAAAACTGGAAGAATGCAAGAAATGGTAAGCAGATGGGTTGCTCATCTTTCTTCACACTTTGCAGTTTCATGCCTCCATGTCTTTGCTCATCACTGTTCTTACTGACTCATATGTTGTTTCCCCTCCCACCTGACAAATCCCCACTCTTTCTAAACCTTCCCTCTCTAAACATGCCTTTGTCACAGCAGGTTTTCCCTTGTATTAGGGTTAAATGAAGTCATAAGGGTGGGCCCTGTCTAAAAGGATTAGTGTCCTTATAAGAGGAGACATGAGAGAGCTCTCACCAGAAACCAAATTGGCCAGCACCTCGATCTTGGACTGCCCAGTCTATGGTATTTTGTCATGGTAGCCCAAGCAGAAGAATACAGATGGCAAGGTGATTGATGCAGGCATCAAAACTCCTGAGATCCTTAAGGTATGGGCTGATCCTTCCTTCATTTATGCATCCCCATGGGGCCTAGCTCTCCAGAGACCTCAGTCAGGGATCTTTGTGTTCACATGACCAGGACAGAACAATTGGGTCAGTAGGAATGGGAATTGAGGCAACAGAAAGTCAGAAGGACTGAAGCTGGTGGAAGAAGACGTGGAAGAATATCACTTGAGAATCCTGGTCTAAAAAGATAAGCTCACTCTTTTGTGTTGTACCTGGCTCTCAGGTGGTTTATTTGTTTGAAATGTAAGATGACTTGGGTATCAGACAATTGAATCCCCCTTTTTCAAACAGAGATGGTGCAAGGCCTTGTGATTTCACCCCAGTTTGCGTTCTTTCACCCTTGGCTGGAATCCTTTGTCTATTTAAATTTGGTGGCCTCCCAACAGTTTAAAAACAAACTCACACAATTTATCTTTTCGGGGAAGCTGCAGTTTGGTTGAAACAAGACCTTTCTAGCATGTAGCTCCTGATAACTGCAACTACAATCCGTGTTTCTGTTTTGTGATCTATTTTTTGTGTTTCAAAAGCCACAACAGAAAACTCTTTCTTCTTTTGTGGTTGTCAGGAGCCAGCATTTGGGTTGTGGCAACAAGAGAGTGTTTTTGTGGAAACTTAATCCGTAATGAGGTATTCCACTTCCTGGCCTGGGCTCTCTGTGAAGAGCATGTATGCCTTTATAACCCGTGAAGGGAGTGAAGGACCCCAAATCTGGGTAAATTCAGAATTCTTCTGAGCCTTGAAAAATGTAGGTTATGTAGTAGTTGTTGTTGTTGTTGTTTTAATATCACTAAGACCAAATGAAGAAAAACAAGGTGAAAATACCCAATCTGAATTGAATTAAATGTAACAATTATTGATTCTAAGAAGCCCCTTGGTTCTAAACTGCCCCCATCCGTGTGATAACAGCTACTGGGGGAAGGATTGTGGGGCAGTACAGTAAGTGTAGGTATTAACAGTAAGTTAGCCTAGTGTGGAAAACATTATAATGGGCCGAGATGCACATCATCAGAGGGAAGGAATGTGGTAATGGCTGTTTTAACAACAATAGTGATGAGGATAATTAACATTAAGGAGGCCCAGCCCTAAGCTCTTTATAAGCATTATTTCATTTCATCCTCACGGTGAGGAGTTGTCCCTTGCCCACACACAGCTAGCCTTTCAACAGCCTTCTTGGCAGCAATTATGTAAGGCCGACAATATCTTTCTAATCTGAACATCACTATTTCATATTTCCTGTGTTTGGGGTAAGGAAGCTCTATCCTCAGAGTGATCTTTGAAGGGAAGGACTTACACAGCATTTAAATAATATAAGCAAGGGCTTCCCTGGTGGCAGAGTGGTTAAGAATCCACCTGCCAATGCAGGGGGACACAGGTTGGAGCCCTGGTCCGGGGAGATCCCACATGCTGCGGAGCAACTAAGCCCGTGCGCCACAACTACTGAGCCCGTGTGCCACAACTACTGAAACCCACGCGCCTAGAGCCTGTGCTCTGCAACAAGAGAAGCCACCACAATGAGAAGCCCGCTCACCACAATGAAGAGTAGCCCCCGCTCGCCGCAACTAGAGAAAGCCCGCGCGCAGCAACGAAGACCCAACGCAGCCCAAAAAAAAAAGAAAGAAAAGAACAACCCCCTGGAGTCAGTCTGCTTGGATGCCAGGCTTAGTCCTGCCACCTCATTAGCTCTGTGATCTGGAGCAGGTTACTTACCCTATCTAAGCCTTAGTTTCCTCATCTATTAAATGGGGGTGCTGATAAAAACAATATTTTGACATATCCAAATATTCTCTTAGATTTAACCAGCTATTTCTGAGCATTTGAGAAGTACTTATTTATAGCTCTCAACATACTAATCACCAGTGACTTTTAGCAGTTCTTAAAACAGACCTTCTAACACTGCTATTCAGATGGTACCATCCTTCATCTTTTTTTTCCCCAAAAGTCTGATTTAAACTAGCTTCGATGTTTTATTCATCCAAATAGGCTTTCTCAGTTACTTCAGATTTGTGAAGCTGGGCCTATAACCATTTTGGTATGGTGGCAGGTGATAGACGGCAGGCTTCAGAACATGTGACTCTGAGTTCTGGATCTGTTGCTCGCTCGTTCAGGCCACGAGGATGTCGATAGAGCATGTTCAGTAATCCAGAAGACAGTGACTTGAACATGGCCCCCTGCCGTTAGGAGTTAGGAAATGAGAATGGGGGAGGGATACGCTTGTGCTCAAGACTATGAGAACCCAACAGGGGAGCTGGAGTCACCTCGTTGCTCTTATCCGTAATTTCTTCAGTGCACGATGGATGTAATATCTGCCTTACCTATGCTACATGGCGTGTGATATTGAAGATCAAAGAAGAGACACATAGAAGTATTTTTAAATTATGAAACTTTGCAGCTATTCTTGTCTTGAGGTGTGTTGGTCTTATAATTTGAAAGGTAGAAGTAAGGCCTTCAGTTACTCTTGAATAGGTATGTGCTAGGTGCTGTATCTCATCTAATCTTTACAGCAGCCTTGTGAGGTAGACCATCTAATAATGCCATAAAGATTAGAGGTGGGGACTTCCCTGGTGGCACAGTGGTTAAGAATCCACCTGCCAATGCAGGGGACACGGGTTCGAGCCCTGGTCCAGGAAGATCCTACATGCCACAGAGCAGCTAAGTCCGTGAGCCACAACTACTGAGCCCGTGTGCTGCAACGACTGAAACCTGCGCGCCTAGAGCCCGTGCTCTTCTTTCAAGAGAAGCCACCGCAGTGAGCAGCCTGCGCACCACAACGAAGAGTAGCCCCTGCTCCCCGCAACTAGAGAAAGCCCAGGTGGAGCAACAAAGACCCAGTGCAGCCATAAATATATAAATAAATAGATGGATGAATGAATGAATGAGTTAAAAAAAAAAAGATTAGAGGTGATTGGTAGCTGTGCCTTCCCAGGTAGGGAGCAGCGTGATCACAACTTTGGTCTTACATCTTGCATATCTTGCCTGTTAAGAGGTTGTCAATTTAATCATGACCGGAACTACAGCGGCTCCCAGACTTTTTGATTTGGTGGACTAGTGCTGTTACCCTCAGCATTTTGGGGGTGGCAGAGGGTTGCCAGCTTTTTGTTCTGCCGAGCAAGGATATTAAATTTTTTTAAAATATCTTTTATGACTGTTATTTCATAAAAGTGAGAATACTTCATCAACCTCGAAGTAGTAGGAAAGAAGATTTCAAAATATAAGCTAGCCTTCTACTAATTTTTTTTTTATCATGTGTTTGGTGTAAAATGCGGGACAGTATGCAGCGAAAAAGTAAGTCTCCCTCTTAGCCTTCTATCCCAGTTCCCCTAAACTAGCAAACTCCCTTTGTCTGTGTATAAGTTGCAGACATCTAATTGTTTGATTTATTTATAATCTTTGTTTTTTATAGAATTCATTTATTCATTTGTTTGTTTTTACAGTTGAATTTTCTATTGTTTCTTTTGGCTTCTGGGTTTTTGATATACTCACTTAGAAAGGGTTACCCCGCTCCAAGATTATTTGTGAAAGTCTACCATAGCTTTTTTCTAGTGTTTTATGGTTTTATTTTTATCTGAAATTTATTTTGTGGAAGATGCAACATTATTTCAGATGTGACAGCATTATTTATTGCATCTTCTACTGATTTGAAAGCCACTTGTATATATTGCAATATACACTACTGAATTCCAGAATGTATTGGAGTGTCTTTCTGAACCCTCTCATCTCTTTGATCTAGCTAACTAGCTACCCATCCATCCATGTGCCAGAACTACACTGTTTTAATGACTGAGTTTTATAGGTAGCCACTTTGGAATTATCTTGGCTTTTCTTGTTTAATTTTCCGTATGAACTTCAGAGTCTGTTTAACTTTTAAAATAAGCCTTTTGTAACCCTTAAATCATACATTAACTGTTGATATCTTTATGATGTTACATTTTCTTTTTTGTCTCTCAGTAGTGTTTTAAACTTTTCTTCATGTAGCTCTTTGTGGCTTTTTTTTTTTTTTTTTTGGTTGCACGATGAAAGGGACTAATAGGTGTGTGTTTATATAGATGAAGACTTTTGATTTCTGCATATTAACTTTGTATCCAGACTCCTTACTTGAATATTTTATTGCTTGTAATAGTTTTTCAAATGATTCAGTTGGGTTTATTGAAATGTAATATACATATAATAAAACTCACCAATTTTAAGTTTACACCCAATGAGTTTTGTTTTTTAAAAATATTGATTGATTGATTTATGGCTGCGTTGGGTCTTAGTAGCAGCACGCAGGATCTTTCGCTGTGGTGTGCGGGCTTCTCTCTAGTTGTGGCTCACAGTCTCTGTAGTTGCGGCACGTGGGCTCTCTACTTGCAGCAGGCGGGCTTAGTGGGGGATCTTAGTTCCCTGACCGGGGATCAAACCCGTGTCCCCTGCATTAGAAGGCAGATTCTTAACCACTGGACGACTAGGGAAGTCCCACCCAATGAGTTTTGACAAATGTGTATAGTTTTGTAATCATCGCCACAGTCAAGGTACAGAGCTTCTTGGGTTTTTTTAGGTAAATCATGACACCTGTAAATATTTATCATTTAACTTCTTTTCCTCATGTTTATTCCTCTGATTTTTACCCGCCTTTGGACTAATTATATTGGCCAGTAGTACCTCGAGGACAATATTATATAATGCTAGTAATAGTGGATATTCTTACCATGTTCCTTTTTGGCTTTGGGATGAGACAGGAAAAAATTTTTTTTTCATTTTTAAGGACTTACTTATCCATCCATCCTTGTTTACTAAGAGTTTTTTGGTTTATCGAGAGTGGAGTTAAATTATATCAAATATCCTTTGAGCTTTTGTAAAGATGCAGTCATTATAATTTTTCTCTTTTGATCTATTTGGAAATACATTAAATTAATAATTTTCTACTGTTGACCCACTCCAGGAGTCCTAGAATAAATCATACTTGGTGTGATATACTGGGAAATAGATTATTTGGTCTCCATCCTCAGGTTCTGGCACACAGCTCCTAAAACCCTTGGAATCTCTGGACAGGTGAGTGTCTTTTGTAGGCTAATGAGATGACTGGTGACTTAGGGCCCCTAGATAGATTCAGGATGGGGCTGGTCACCAGAAAGACCCAGGCACAACTAGAGGGTTGGAATTTTTAGCCCCACCCCCAAACCTCTGGGGAGAGGCAAGTGTCTAGAGAGTGAGTTCAATCACCAATGGCCAGTAAGTTTAACCAGTCATACCTATGTAATGAAGCCTCCATAAAAACCCCTAAATGATGGAGTTCAAAGAGTTTCCTGGTTGAGGTGCTGGGAGGGTGCTCAGAGAGGGCATAGAAGCTCCACGCCTCTTTCCCTACACCTTGCCCTATGCATCTCTTCCATTTGCCTGTTCCTGAGTTGTATCCTTCATAATAAACTAGTAATATTAAGTAAAATGTGTTCTTGAGTTTGTGAGCTGTTTTGGCAAATTATCAAACCTGAGGAGGGGGTCATGGGAACTCCTGATTTATAGCCTGTCGGTCAGAAGTACAGGAGGCCTGGGACTTGTGACTCGTGCCCAAAGTAGGGGCCAGTCTCGTTGGGACTGAACCCTTAACCTGGAGGTCTGCACTGACTTCAGGTGTAGTTAGTGTCAGAATTGAATTGAATTGTTGGACATCTAGCTGGTGTGCAGAGAGTTGGAGAATTGGTTGTTATGAGAAAAAACCCACACACATTTGGTGTCAGAAGTGTTGTGAGTAAAAACAGGTCCCTTGGTTATAGAATATTATTTTTAAACGTGCTGTTGAGTGCTATTTGCTAATAGTTTTTGCATCAGTGTTCGTAAATGCGGTCATTCTATAGAGATTTTTTTTTCCTCTTGAATGTTCAAAAATGTTAATTGTCTTTATATTCAAATGGCAGTATTGCTGTATATAAAATTGGGTTAGCCTTTCTTTCCTCGAGGACTTTATGGACACAGTTCTGCTATCTTCTAGTGTGGGCTGTGCATGGGAGAAATCTGAGGCCAGCCTGTGTTTTGCCTAAATGCCTTGAAGATTCCCTTCCCTCCCTCCCTCTCTCTTTTTAAAGTTTAATAAGTTTACCAGGACATACCTTGTTAATTGAATTAAGTCAGTTTTTCCTGGAACATAGTGAGCCCTTTTAATCTGTATATTGAAGTCATCCTAGCTTCGGTTCTACATGTCCCTTACAGGGTTTTCAGCAATGTCATTTCTTTTCCATGTGTTTTTGGTTTCTGTAATGGAAAAAGATTTATTTTTCTCTTCTACTTCCCTAGCTCTGCCCTTAAGTGTTTTATCTACTTTTGTTGTCTCTTGTCTTTTCTTAGTGTATCTCTGCTTTACACATTGTTTCATAGAAGAGATTGTGTGGTTCATTTGTTTTTTATTTCATGGGAATATATTTTTATTTACTAATGGCAGCATTTTGGGGGTTTTTTTGGTTTTTAATTTTTTGGCTGTGTTGGGTCTTACTGCACACAGGCTTTCTCTAGTTGCAGCAAGCAGGGGCTACTCTTCATTGCAGGGCACAGGCTTCTCATTGCGGTGGCTTCTCTTGTTGCGGGGCACGGAGGCTTCAGTAGTTGTGGCTTGCAGGCTCAGTAGTTGTGGCTCGCGGGCTCTAGAGTGTAGGCTCAGTAGTTGTGGTGCATGGGCTTAGTTGCTCCGCGGCATGTGGGATCTTCCCAGACCAGGGCTCGAACCCGTGTCCCCTGCATTGGCAGGCGGATTCTTAACCACCGCGCCACCAGGGAAGTCCCTAATGGAAGCATTTTTGGATGAATGTTATTTGCAATTGGTTTTTCTTGTGGGTTTTTTTGAGGGTTTTTTGTTTGTTTGTTTTGTGTTTTTGCTGGTTGTTTTGTGCTGGTTCCTTTTTTTAAAAAATTGTGATAAAATATACATAACGTAAAGTTTACCATCAATCATTTTTTAAATGTACAGTTCAATATGTGCTAGATCCTTTTATAAAATTGTCATTCATCTTTGAATGAGGTGATTCCTTCCAGTCTAGCAGTCTGTAGAAAATTCTTTGGGGAAGGGGCTAGCCTAGCAGGGGTTTTTCTTGAGTATTCTACTAGCCTTTCTTGCCCTCAGACATCTGGAAATGGCAGTTGTAAATGCCCCAGGCATTCTCCCTCTGTCACCCTACCTCCTTGACAGACTGCTTCCTGTAGGTTTGACTTGAGTATATGATTCTTCATGCCGGACTGGGTCTGAGGAAACCTCAGTCGCCAGTCCCTGAGCCAGTTCCCACTGTTGGAAACAATGGATTGCTGGTATTGCCCCCTTGGAATGAAGCATTTACTTTTTAGAAGTGGACTTGCATGCTTTGTCTGACATCTGTAACAACAGGCGTTCTCTCTCATCGCTTTCCCACACCCTTGTTTGACCTTTACAGCATTTGGTGGTTCTTACTCACATATTGGGGTTTGGGGTCACAGATGTCTCTAGTTTTGTCAAAGACGTGATGTTTCTGTTTCTCATTCTCCTGGTTGCTTTTGTGTGGTTCTCTAGTGGAGAAGGGGTAAAGTCTTTGTTCTGCCATTTTAAAACGAAGTACAGTCTTCTGACTTTAATAAATTTAGCTTTCTGAAAAACTCATTTTTTAAACAGTCCTTATTTTTTGCCTACTCATGAGAACTTCCTCACTACCATTGGTTGGGAAATCGCTGCTTTTGTGTCATTTAAGGGTAATCTGATCTTGTTGAGGGAGCAGCTTGAGGGGTTAGTGAGAGGGATGTGTTTAGACCCTTTCCTGTGTTCTCTCCATTAGCCTATTTCTGTCTCCCTCTGATTTTATGAGCATTTCAGTTAGATCTCTGTGCTCGGTTACCCATCTTCTTGTGTGTATATATCACTCTGCTGAGAAACTTGAGAAAGCTATGTCTCCTTTATGATCCGGCAGTGTGTGCGGCAGGAGTAAATGCAGGCCGGTCCCGTCACCAAAACAGGAAGCTCTGTGAGTTTGTAGGTAACAGACCCACACAGACCCTTGTGGCTTCCTTAGGTCTTGTAGTATGGCGAATTTCGTAGGTTTTCATTCTTTAGTCTACATAAAGAAAGATTCTTTTTAGAGAATAGATTTTAATTTTCACCCCAGCCTTAATTATTACTGTCATTTCTTTAGCTAAATTCTTTTCCAGCTGGCCATAGTATATCAGTCAGATGAGGCCAGCTTACAATTTCAATGGCTTCAAAGAGCAAAGATTTTTTTTCCCACTCATTTATGATATTTGTTCTGGCAGCTTTGCTCTGCACTGTCCTCACTCAGGGACCCAGCTGATGGAGCAGCCGCCCTCTTGAACGACGCTAGGTGCGAAGGGAAAGAAATTTCTGGAGGATCTCATTCCAGCAATTAAATGTTTCAGCTTCACCTCACTTCTGCTCACAAGTCACTGGTCAGAACTGGTCGCATGACTTTGCCCAACCACAGTGGGAGCAAAGGAGTTTATTCTTCCTTGTTCCCGGGAAAGGAGAGTGGGACACTGACAGAAGTACTAATTAAGGACAACCATGGCTACCTGTCAGTTGTTTCAGCAGAGTTGGCAAGTGTTCCATTTAGAATTTCTGGTGTTTGAATTTGTACGTTTTTCTTTTAGCGTACCAGTGGATTGGAATGTCTGTGCCCAGCTCTGCATAGAACTTCCTGAGTGATTTTGCAGAGGAAAAAGGTTCTGAGCTTTTCTCTCTTCTGCATGATCTTACTTAATCCCCATAGAGTCTTATGAGGCGGAGACTATTATTTTCCTATATTAATGGTGAGCTGGTATTGAGAAAAATTAAGTCATTTGCCCAAAAGTGGCTTAACTCATAAATAGCAGATTCAGCTCAAATGTTGATCTATCTAATTCCAGAACTCAAGCTCTTAATCTTTATATCTTAAGACCTGAGTGTCCCCAACTTTTAAATGGGAGGCTTATTAGACTATCTTGTCTACAACGGCCTTGCTGACTTAAAAAAATGCCTGCCTTCCTAAAACTAGCATAACAGCCCTGGTTGTCTGTGCTTTGAAATGCTAGCCCTGTTTACAACATTTGGCATTTCCTAGAAGCAAGGAACCAAAGCCCAAATAATTTTACAGTGTAAGTCTTGATATGGGGGAGAAACACGATTCATGGCAACACAAACTATACTTCTCTTGCTTGATTGTAGCATGGACCTTGGCAGCCAGAAGTCATGGTGGCGTGATAGTTTCTGATCAAAATGTCGAGGGCCAGCATTCTTCGTGGGTGGGGATATGTGCAGAGCAGTAAGTCAGGTGCTTTCTTTGGCCTTCTAAGTAAATCTGGCAATTGGGAGACCAGCTTTTAAAATAGGTTAAACTTAAGACTTTTTTTCGCTAGGTCCTAAACCTAAAGGTTTCTACTCCTTTTTAAAGCGTTTGTTGTTCTTGTTGTAAAATAGGTACTCCTTGTTAAAAATAATCAAAGGCAGAATGCTTAGAATTTGGTGCACTCGTGTACTGTTGGTGGGAATATAAATAGACGTAGCCATTAAAAAAGATAATTTGGCAGTATCTGTTAAAAATTTAAACCTCTTACGTTCTTAGTCCCAGCCAGTGGCCCTTCTGGGAATTTATCGTCCTATGGAAGTGTTTGTATATGTCCACACAAAGGTATGTACAGGATGTCTGTTAATAGAATAGTGCATCTGTACAGTGGAGTTCTAGCAGATGTTAAAAAGGTAAGGTTTATCTAGCCAATGTGGGACTGTACGTCCGTGATTTATTGTAAGGTGGGAAGCGCAAGTTGCAAAATTATTTGTGTAGTGTGATCCCATTATAAGGTGGAGTAAACCTGTGCTTATGTCAAGGTATATGCTTACGACTTGATGTGAAAAATGTCTGAAAATGGCAAGGGTTTCAGGAGTGCCTCCCAGGTGGCTCTGGGAGGGGAGGGAGATTTTTGATAGGGGTAGTGTTGGAAAATCGGGCTTTTACTGTTTATACGTAATTGCTATATTGTATGAAAAGAAGTTTAACAATAAATGTATATTACTTAAAAAAAATTAAACTGTGTAGAATTGTTTGAAGTGGAAAAGTAAAGTTGCTTTCTCATTCCTCGTAGATATCTGCTGTTAGGAGTTTGAATGGTTCCCTTGCAGAGATTTATTTTCTGTGCATATACATATACATAATAAGCATCACGTGCACAATGTGTTTATACACAGTTGGAGCAGCACTAAACATACTGTCCTATGACTTATTTATTTCCACCTAAAAAACATGTTGTGTACATTTTCCCATATTGGTAGGTATAAACTACTTATTACTACTACCACCACTACTTCTTTTTCCTCTTCTGCTTCTGCTTCCTCCTCCTCCCTTTCACTGCCTAGTATTTCTTGGTCTGGATATATCATAATTTATTTCCCGTTGAGGGACATTGTTTCTAGTCTTTTATTATAAACAGTACTGCAGTGGATATCTGTCTATAGGCATGTGTATACACACTCAAACACGGGTGTACAAATATATCTGTAGGATAAATACCCCAGAGTGGACTGAAGGGTACGTTTTGTGTTTTGATGGATATTGCCAAAATACTGTTCAGTGTATAAGGGTAGCACATGTTTTTAAAATGGTCATATGTTAGAACTGCAAGATGCCTTAAAAATCATGTAGTTCAGGGACTTCCCTGGTGGCACAGTGGTTAAGAATCCGCCTGCCAACGCAGGGGACATGGGTTCGAGCCCTGGTCCTGGAAGATCCCACATGCCGCAGAGCACCTAAGCCCGTTCGCCACAACTACTGAGCCTGAGCTCTAGGGCCCACGAGCCACAACTACTGAAGCCCGCACGCCTACAGCCCGTGCTCCACAATAAGAGAATCCACCGCAGTGAGAAGCCCGTGCACCGCAACTACAGAGTAGCCCCTGCTCACCGCAACTAGAGAAAGCCTGCGCGCAGCAATGAAGACCCAACGCAGCCAAAAATAAATAAATAAATAAATTTATTTATTTTTAAAAAATCATCTAATTCAACTCTGCGATATGGGTGAATCTCACGAACGTGTGGAACAAAAGAAGCCAGAGACAAAAGAATATATACTGTGTGATTCTGTTTATATAAAGAAGAAAAACAGAAAAACTTACCTGTGCTATTATAAATCAGGACAGTGGTTATCCTTGATGAGGAATAGAGACTAGAAGGGGGCTTCTGGAATGCTGGAAATGTTCTGTATCTTGGTCTGGGTGCTGTTTACATGGTGTGTTCAGTGTGTGAAAATTTATCATTGTACACTTCTCTATAAATTTATAAATGTGTATTATACTTCAATGAGAGTTTTTTGTTTTTTAAAGCATCTAGTCCAACTCTTTGGTTTTATAGATTAAGACCCCGAGAGTTGAAGGCTTTCCTCCCTCTCCTGCCAGATGCAGCTGAGGTTTCCTGAGAGCCTCATGCTGGCTCTGGAGCCCCAATCTGTCTTGCCAGTATTGGACTAGTGATGCTCTTGGCACTCGGAAAGGCTGTGAACGTGTGACGGTGTCTCTCACCTTGAGGCCCTTGAAGAATAACGGTGTGTCTGAGAGCCAGCTGCTGTGTCAAATGGAGTTTCTGGTTTTATAGCACACGCTGCTGTGTTTGGGAATGCCCTAGCACAGGCCTCACACACCCAGTCGATAAGACAAGCTCAGAAGGTTTACAGCTGAGGAAAAGTCCAGTTCTCTGTCATTCCAGCCGGCCTCTCACTCATGATTTCTTTTCCTTGAGCCGCCTTCTCATTGCATCCTAATCTGTACTTTCCACTGCTTATTTCTAATTGTTTTCAGGCCAGTCCCTATTTTAGATAATTGTATCTTTTTCAGTAAAATTGTTTGTTTAAAGTAGAAAAGAAACAGATTTCTGTTTTATCCTTCCTGGCCTGCTTTAGGAGGGTGGTGGAGTGGTGGATTCCAAGGAATTGTTTTGTGTGGTGTGTGACTCCAGGATTTTCAGCGTCCAGGATTCCTTTATTTTGCTGTGGAGATTCTATCTGGAAACTTTCTGTGAGTTAAAGCATAGTTGGGTTGATTGAGCATTTCCTGTGGTCAGAAATTTTCCTTGTGGTCAAAAAATTGATCGGAGATTAAGATGTATTCTGAGCACTTGCCGGCATGCACATACCTATTGACTTTGCTAGTGCTAGTAGCACATCTGTGTGGGATGTCCCGTTTGATCATGAGTTAGAAATAATGGCTAAATTACAAGAGCCAGCCCTCTTAACATAATACAGTCTTATTATCATGGCCGAGTCCATGTCCTGACAATACCAAGAGATTGATTTATGCAAATTTAGGTAAGTATGTAAAGTCCAGAATGGCCACCTCTTAAATCTTAAACATCCCTGACACATGGAGGAAATGTTAAAGGTAGTTACTGATCTATTCTAAAGGGGCATTGGTAAATACAATGCTGGGGGAAGACATTCCAGATATGATATTGAAGAGACACCAAATCGATAAGTCCTTATTTTGAACCAGACGGGGCCTTCTGTAAGTGGGCCCTCTCAGTAGAAAATTCTCATGTTAGACTTCACTCCAAGCCCCTACCCCACCTCACTACTTTCTGCCCTTTTGTTTCCCTTCACCCTCTGCTTCCTTCCTCCACTCTGGCCTCAGCAAATCAATTTGTTATCAGAGATCCAGCTTGAATTATGCCTTCTCACTGATTGGCCATCCTTACTTCTACTGACCTCGCCCTCCCTCTCCTGGACTTCTGTGCCAATATTGTCTGTGTACTCTGCTTAGCAGTCACATGTTCTACCTTATAGCTTATCTTTTATTATCTTTAATTTGATTACACTTTTCACGTCTTTACCTTGTCTCCCTAAATTGTCACCTCCTGAGAGGATATGACAGTGTTGGTGATTTTTATATCCCTAGTGTAGTGTCACCCAGGTAGTATGCTTTCAGTAATGATTTATTGCTGTGGTACCCTGTTGCCCAGATACCACCATGTGTCATATCATCAGAGATGCGATTACTATAAATAGAAAATGCAATTGCTAATTTATTTTGCAAACTTGAGCAGGTGGCATCTTTCTTTGTCTTCCTTTACACCATAGGTCAACCTCCATTGAAAAATTGTGTGATAAAATTATTTTCAATTTCTGACTGACTCAGCTGACCCTCTGGATTTAGGGGGTAGTATTTGCTTGTCAGGGCAGTTTCACTTCAGCGGAAGAGTTGATGTGGTTTGTTGGAGCTTAGTGGAAGAAGATTTTACCTGGCCTTTTTTTTTTTTTTTTTTTTTTTTTGTGGACCATTTTTCGTTTTTTTTTTTTTTAAAGTCTTTATTGAATTTGTTACAGTATTGTTTCTGTTCGATGTTTGGTTTTTTGGCCGCGAGGCATGTGGGATCTTAGCTCCCTGACCAGGGATGGAACCTGCACCCCCTGCATTGGAAGGCGAAGTCTTAACCACTGGACCACCAGGGAAGTCCCTACCTGGCCTTTAAGATCAATATGTGAATTCTTTGAAAAGGTAGAATAGGCATAAGCCAACATGAACCCAGGGTGAGACTATAAAAGTCTCAAAAACTTGCAGAAATGCATAGTCCTGATAAGTCTTTGGTAGCCTGTCCAAATATGAAGCATGGATCTAAATTTTTATTCAGTTATCATAGTACTACCTTTTGTATCATCCTCTGTGTCTTGTGACAATTACTTTATCAACCATTAGATCCTAAAAATTGGGTCTTTTCTAAGATGTTTGTTTTACAGATTTCACACTCGTTTTTATACCAAAATCATGGTTCGTGAATTCTTATTTTATAATGTGTTCTAATAACTGGTAGAATTAATCATTTTCAACTCTTTACCAGAATATTCTATAGCCTCACACTATCCTAAACGAGTAATTAAAAACCTGTTATATGCCAGCTCCCCTTAGGTGCTGGAGGTTCAAAGATGAATAAGACAGTTCATATTTCCCTAGCAGGGCTCTCAGTCTAGTGAAGATTATAGTCAAGACCAAGTTAGTAAAGGAAGTAGTTGGCAGCAAAGCTTCCATTTTTCTACAGCCCCATTGCCTAGCTTATACGCCCAGCAGCCACCGAGGTCTACAGGGTAACCTTCCAGACTGCCTCTGTGTGATATTTTTTATGGGATCTTTTAAAGATAGTTTTGCTGTTTTTTTTTTTTTACAAAGTATCTTAATGTGACTTTTTGAATTATTTTCTTTAGTGCATTTAACCATTCCATTGAGATGTTTAAAAAAATATTTACTTATTTATTTTTTTGGTTGTGCCGGGTCTTAGTTGTGGCATGCGGGCTCCTTAGTTGTGGCATGCGAACTCTTAGTTGCGGCATGCATGTGGGATCTAGTTCCCTGACCAGGGATCGAACCCGGGCCCCCTGCATTGGGAGCGTGGAGTCTTAACCACTGCGCCACCAGGGAAGTCCTCATGCCATTGAGATTTTTATTTGGTTTATGTTTAAAATGCAGTTCAACATCTTTGTGTAGTGTATGGTCTTTCAATTCAAGGTCATGATATCTCTGTGTATTTTTTTCTCTTCATTTTTCTCATAATTAGTCATTGCTGTTGTTTGTGTTTACTTTCTAAGGTTGATGAGGTCGGGTGAGTGTAATAAAGTAGTTTGTCAATCTGTAAATATCTGGGCCTATTGAGTACCAGGCGTTTTCAATGCTGAGGAGATCCTGAGCCTAAGGCCAGGTCCCATTGGAAAGAGAGCTACATGGAAGAGGAAATTAATAGTTAATAGTTCACGGCAGTGAATTTGCCTCAAGTCCATGAGGCTGAAACATTAGGTGGAAGTCGGGGAAGGAAGGAAATCCCTTGAGCTGGCTTGGTACTTGTCTGGGCTGGGGGCTTGGGCTGAAAGATAAGTTGGATTCTGTAACAGAGAAAGGATGGAGAAGAATCTTCTAGGTAGGGAAGGTGGACTGAACAAGATTCAGGTGTAGAGGTGAGAGGTGCTGTTGACCACATAGCTATGTTGCCCCAGAATCCTTTGAATGTCAGGTTCTGGCATTTAGACTTGGACAGGGGTTTTCAGATTGTCTGTCTCGGATCCCTAGGATTTTAAGGAAGGTTTTCTGTGTGGAAACAGGGAACGCAGGCCACTAGGATTCTGGGTCCTTCACCCTTAAAGTTCAGTTTAAGATTTTATTTGGAAAAAGGATTTTGGTGCTCTTGAGAAAGCTTATCAACCCTTGTTATCAATGGGAAGGCAGGGTTTGAAGGTTTTTATCTGAGAGAATTCGCTGAAGCTCTCAGAGGGCACTCCCTTGTTACCTTCCCATATAGGGCACTCCCTTGTTACCTTCCCGTATCAGTCAACCTAATCAATCGATGCTGTTGTTTTTACCACTTGAGTGGGTCTTGAATCTGGCCCCTGCCACTGCAATTAATCTCACTCTCTTCCTGGTGTATGATCATAGCCTCTTGGTAATTGGTCTTTCTCCTTCTGGTCTCATGTCCGTTCAGTCCTTTAGCCACACTGCTGCAAATATCTTTGTAAAATAAATGAGGTCACATCACCTTCCCACGTTTAAAATTCTTCAGTGGCTCTCCATTACCTCCAGGATAAAGTTTAATGCTGTTGCCAGCAAGACTGGCCCCTGTCCATCATCTAGCCTCACCTCTTGCCATTTTCTTTTTCTTTTTTTAAATAAATTTATGTATTTATTTATTTATTTTTGGCTGTGTTGGGTCTTCGTTTCTGTGCAAGGGCTTTCTCTAGTTGCGGCGAGTGGGCCTCTCACTATGGCGGCCTCTCTTGTTGCGGAGCACAGGCTCCAGACGCACAGGCTCAGTAGTTGTGGCTCACGGGCCCAGTTGCTCCGCGACATGTGGGATCTTCCCAGACCAGGGCTCGAACCCGTGTCCCCTGCATTGGCTGGCAGATTCTCAACCACTGCGCCACTAGGGAAGCCATTTTCATCCACGATGAGAAACTTCAGCCGCACAGATTAGAGCGGCATGCCGCTTCTTAAGCTTTTGTGATATTTCTCACCCGCGGTACCTTTACTTGCTGTTCCCTTTCAAGAGTCCCCTCCTGGCGTCCTTCTCTGGCCTCCCCTCTGAGCCAGTGCCCACCACCCTGTGTTCTGTGGTGCTCTGTGCAGTGCTCTGTGAACCCTTACACTCTGGGCTCTGATTGTCTTCCTTCCTCAATGGATCCTAAGTTCCTTGAGGGAAGGGACTGGGTCTTCATCATTGTATCCTCCAAACCAAGACACAGGGCTCTAATAAATGATTATGAACGAATGAATGGTGTAGAGACATTCAGAAGACCTCTTTCCTCAAAGTGCCATTCAGTGGAAACGTAGAATTGTATCTAAAGAAACGGAGAAGTAAAAAGATGCATATAATACTAAGGTCTTGAGCAAGGTTGCAACATCTGAGTGAGCACTTATTTCCCTGTGTTCTTAGTGTGAGGGGTAGAGGGTGTATTGCTAACAGACCAGGGAATGTGAAACTTTCGAGGTAGGGTACTTACATAGAGGGGCTCAGAAGGAAGGGAGCTGCGAGTCAGCAGAGCAGGGGGAAAGAAAGCGAGTGAATCAGGCTGCCAGGGCTAATGGGAGACTTGGTGTCCCGAGGGGGGTGCGGCTGGCCATGAAGATTCAGGTGCACCTTTTCTGAGTTGGGGGAATTGTCTATAAATCACTTTAGAGTTTAGAGTTCAAAAATAAGGGAATTCCCTGGCGGTCCAGTGGTTAAGACTCAGCGCTTTCACTGCTGTGGCCCGGCTTCGATCCCTGGTCGGGGAACTAAGATCCTGCAAGCCACGCAGCACGGCCAAAAAAAAAGAAAAAAAGCTGTTATAATAATTATGATGATACTAATAAATGGAAGATAGGTGGATAGATGTTTTACCCCAGGGGATTTGGCACTTCAAGTTTTTCAGTCCACTGCAGCCTGTATCATTTCAGAGGTCCTTAGAGCAGAGACCTGCTCTGACAAAGATTCCTCATTACCTGGTGATTTCTCTTCTCCCTGATGCACCCTGGGACTGCTCGAGCTATTGTTCAGCTACCGGGAGCCAGCAGACTGGGCGGAGACAGCGTTGGAGTCTCTGTGACTCTAAGTGAACATTTACATCCAGGCTAATCTGAGCAGCAATGGGCAGACTGTTAGCGAACACGCTTCCTTCAAGGATGTAAAGACAGAGAGCTTGACTGTCTAACAGTTGAATGAACTGTTGTCTGTGGGGTGTTGTCAGCCTCAAAGAAGCAATCAATTTTCTCTCCTTGCCCTCTGAAAAAGATCTACTTGTGCCATTGTTAGATCTCTTTGCTACAAGTATTCTTGGGTTGGATTTGGCTTCTGAGTTTATCTCCATTTTCAGGAATCCTTCCCTGAATACCCAGCCGCCCACCTGCCCAAGGCAAGGGAAGGTGTCACTACTGGCAGAACCGGTAGGCTGTCTACTACTGGTACGCAGCCCTGTTGTCACCACGCTGCATTCATTGTCTTTGTCACTTTGCTGCTTTGTTTCCTGCAACGCTGCTACACTAAGGAACTCAAGAGCAGAAGACTGTCTCTTCTTTGCCATCACCTGGCACAGCACCTGACGTGCAGTAGGCACTTGGGTATTTATTGAAGGAATAAGTGATTTTTTTGTCCGATGTGCTAAATTAGTTAGATTAGGGCAGATAAGGAAATAGACACTAGATGCAAGATGAATTCTTGAGGATTGATCACTTCTTGGCAAGTCTGTCTACACTTTTGCTTTTTTTGCTTCTCTTGCTTCTCTTTTTCCCTGCCCAGGCTCTTAAATTGATTGCATAAAATTTTGTTTCCCTTTGAATGCTGTAGGGTGCTGCTGCCACAAGAGCTATCTTTGGAGTTTACGTAAATATTTGTTGTTTAAGGGACCTAGTACGGTCAGAGCAGGGAAATTGCGGAAAAGCAGGTTCTCAAACCCCTGGAATCTGTGACTTGAAGAACTGTGTGGGTTTATTTTTACTTAGGGGTGCATAACCTAGGGACTGTGGATAGGCTTCTGGAGGCGTGTGAACCCCTGATTTCCTACAGCTGTTGGTGAGATTGTATGTGTGTGTGCGTGCACGCACAATGTGGATGCACCAGAATCTACAGCCTTCATTAGGGTATCAAAGTAAGAGGAGTCTCCTCCTCCCCAAAGGTTAGAGACTACTGTGCAGCTACTGTACTGTGAGTGTTGGTGGAATACCTTCCATATGATCCAGAGCAAGCGGAGATGATGGCACACCTTTGTCCTCAAGGAGTTTATGATCCAATAAAGATTAAAAGATTTGACCCTAAACCTCTTAGAGCTGGCAAAAGAGAGATCAGTGAGGGCTGGGAGATAGATTTGTTAGGACTTGAAGGATGAGTAGCATTGAAGTGATTGAGACTAGATCAAATAGTTTTCTCTTCCCAGCTCTCCAAGACAGGAGGCCTCATAGCTTCCCAGTGATTCCATGCGACTTGGTGGCCCAAACTGCTTGTAGCCCACCTCCAGTTTTACTGTGTGCCCATCCCCTCCCATTGGATCCTTTCCAGAATAGTCACTGATCTCGTATACTCATGACAAACAGCAGTAATAGCAGCTAATAAAACTTTTAATGTGGTAACATTAGCTCCTGGCTTTATTTTCAGTATCTCACCTCCATATTACAGATTGAAAATAGACAACCCTCCTGGGTGCTGGAGTTTAATAACTGCCTCGGTTTTATCCCTCCCCACAGAGAGATGGCTCAGCACACATCTGTCTCCCTTGTGTGTTCAGTGACCGCGAGAAACAGACGCCAGTGTCAGTGAACACTTTGATGTGTGGTGTACCATTCCTCAGAAAACACCAACCCAGTCTTTCCTGGAACTGCCTTCCAAAAAACCCCACCAAACTAGTAAATGGAAAATGGCTGCTAAGTGTTCGGAATAAGTAATATGCATATATTTCAGCTTTATAACGAACTGAGAGCAAATTACAGTGTTGCCCTGATGGGAGACAGCAGGACAAAAGGCCAGACTCTTTCTCGAGCTGATTTCCTACAGCTGTTGGTGAACTCCCAGGCTGCTTAATCTAATTGGGAAATGCTCTTTATTTAGCCCTAGCGTGCGGCACAGAGCCTTCTGCGGCACCTGTGGGCGGCAAGGCAGGCGTGACCCTCAGTACGTTCCTTACCTTCTCTGAGTCTGTGTTTCCTTGGCTTCCTTGCAAGGGTAGTTGTGCATATTAAGAGAGAACACGTGCCAAGTGCCAATTAGGACCTCACGTTGCCAGGCCCAGTGCTGAGTGTTTCCATGAGTCTCATCCCATTCTCATAGCAGTCTTCTGAGAAGGATGTAATTTCCAATTTTCTGAAAAGGAAAAGAGGATTCAGAAAGATGGAGATTGGAGCTGGGACTCTAGCCCAGAGCCCTTGTTACCCTTTTGGCCACATCGCCTCCCTTCACTGGGGTAATTTGAAGCCCAAAGAAGACAGGTCAGTTGGGCCCTGCCAACTAATGGAGCAGTGGGATGGGGCAGCTGATGTCGGACTCTGGTCTTCTGCACCAGTATCCCCTCCCTCTGACTGCACGGGAGGGTTTTTTCCCCTCCTGACACCAACTGTGTGGGGTCTTTTCCAATACCACGTCAATTCTCTGCCACCAACCAGGTGTCCTGCCACCCAGTTCTGGCACTAACCACCCAGAGTTATCGTCAGGCTCTACAGGTTTAGGGCTCAATCCCACAGAACCACCCTCACTTCACCACGCCAGTTGCAAGTCCGTGGGCTGTGCACACTCTGTCTGACTTGGCCAGAAAGTCGGGGGTTCCCACAACCTCCCCCCAGGTTCAATAATTTATTAGAACAACTCACAGAACTCAGGAAAATGCTATGCAGTTGATCCTTGAACAACACAGTTTGAACTGGCGTGGGTCCACTTATACTCAAATCTTTTTCAATAGTAAGTACAGCCGTACTCCCCAGTCTGCGTTTGGTTGAATCTGTGGATGCTGGACCACTGATACAGAAGAACCGCAGATATGGGGCATCGACTATAAGTTATGGGCGGATTTTCAACTGTGTCGAGATTCAGCACCCCTAACCCCCACGGTGTTCAGGGTTCAACTGTCTTACTATTACAGTTTACTATAAAGGATACAACTCCGGAACAGCCAAATGGAAGAGATGCCTAGGGCAAAGTATGGGGTAAGGGACACAGAGTTTCCATGCCCACTCTGGGCACGCCACCCTCGATGTGTTCACCAACGTGGAAGCTCTCCGAACCCTGTTGTTTAGGGTTTTTATATAAAGGTTCCATTAAATAGGCATGATTGATTAATCATTGACCATTGGTGACTGAGTTCAATCTCCAGCCCCTCTACCCTCCCTGGAGGTGGGGGTGGGGCTGAAAGTTCTACTCTTTCATCAAGGCTGGGTCTTTCTGGTGACTAGCCCCCATCCTGAAGCTATCTAGGGCCCCCCCACCAAGAGTCCACCTCATTATCATAAACTCAGGTATCGGGTAACAAGGGGCTTGTTATGAATAACAAAAGACACTCCTGTCACTCAGGAAATTCCTGAGGGTTTTAGGAGCTCTGTACCAGGAACTAGGGACAAAGACCAAATATATATTTCCTTTATACGACACTGTCCCTGCCCTCCCTACAGGGTTCCTGCGTTTAAAACCTTGCCAGTGGACTTCCTTGGCCCCTCTGTGCACACCTAGGGCTGAATTGGCCCGTGACCTGAGGCTGGGAAGGAGCAGCGGGAAGAGCCCCACCCCGGGCCAGTGCGCCTCTTGCCCTGCCGGGAGGGCTGTGCTCAGGCGGGGCTTTTTCTTCTTAGAGCACCTACCTGCCTTCTTAGCTGCTCTCCCGTGACTTAGAGGGCAGCATTAATCCCTTTTTATAAGAGAGGGAACAGATCCTGGAGTTCTTTGGGCAGAGGCCACTCAACAGCCATCAGAATGGAAAGGACCCACATTCCAGCCCTTTCTTCTGCGCTTCAGGCTGGCAAAGCTGTGAGCTTTGTAGCATCAGACTGAACCGATTCAGAACTTTACCAAGTTCCTTCCCACTTGGGACTGCCCTAAAAAAAGCCTCCATATTTCCATCCACATTTATCACAGCCACTTTCCACAGTTATCCTGGAAGGGAATCGGTGGGACTAGAGCTGTTAAATCTAGTCAGTTATTCCCCTGCAGTCAGCCTAGATCTCTGTAATTGTGTCTTTCAGAAAAGGCAGCTAATTTCAGTAGAGATACTCCCATCTATCGCTATAATAGTTTAATAGGTGCAGTTAGTTACAGCTCGAATATACCAACGGGCTTTATGTGAGTAACTGCCATATTTATGCTGCTTTGAATTGATGGTAAAGTGCTAAAATATGAGGTATGTGGTTTCATATGCTATGATTTTATGGGGGTTCTGTGTTACTTAATCTCTCCCTCCCCCTATAATTCTAGGTTAGCTAGTTGCTTTCTTGTTATCCAAATAGTTTTAAAACAAAGCTTTCTCCACATTTTTGGACTACTTCCCATGTGCCCATTTCTCACCACCCTCCTGTATTCTGCTTGCTTATAAGTTAAACACAAGTCATTTGCATTCCAGAAATGCCTTCTTGCCATAAAAGCAGGCAGTCAGCTCCACTTTGGGCTCTTTCAGATAAGCAGCGTTCATGTAGCTTGTGACTCGGCAGTGCTAGCGGATTTCCTCGGGACCCAGTGCCCTGATCGGAACAGCATGCCCTGGCAAGCTGCCTGGAGAGCCCAGCAGCCAAAGCGAAGTGAAGCCTGTTTCACAGAGTAATCCCGCCCTTCCATCCAAGACAGAAACCATCTGGGTGGAAGCCCAAATCCCCAAGACAGTTCCGACAGGCCTGCCTTGCCCGGCTGTCCCGTTGCACTCTCCCTCTCCACAGCAGTGAGCTTTGGTGGACAGACCGCTCGCCCTTCGCCGGCGCAGAGGAGATGAGACTGCTTTTGCCCCGACAGGCAGCACAGCAGGCTGTCCTGCCACAGCCGCCCTGCGGAGCCGCACCCGCTCTCCACCGAGGGCCCTCGCGCTCTCCCTCCCTCTCCCTCTCATGGGGGGCGTGCGCGTGCCTGCGTGTTTCTGTCCAGCTTCTGGGAAAGGGTGCAACCCTCTTGGGGGGGATCCCAGGCAAAGCGAAGCCGTTGCCCTGCTCTGGAAAAGTGAGCAGGCCAGATCTAGAGACCACATGTAGAACAGCAGATGGCTTGCCCTGGTGAGATCAGGAATTCACTCAGTCCCCATGACTTCTTTAGGGAGTAGCGGAGGCAGGGAAACCAGTCCGTAAAGGAAGGGAGGAGTTGGGTGCGCTTGTGTATGAAGCACCTTTTCTGTGCTGGCCAGGCCTGAGGCTTTCTCTCTCCCATATTCTGTGGGCTGGAAGGCCTGCCAGTATGCCTTGAGGCACGAGGGTGGTTGAGAACAAACTACTTCAGTCTGCTTCCTTCCTCTCTTCAGCCAGAGAGACTGCACTTTTATTTTCAGGCATGTGTTCCTCCTTCCCTCCTTTCTGTGGATAGTTACTGAATGCCTTCTCCAGGCACGAGTTACTGTGCCAAGTCCAAGTACATAGAACGGTAATCGGAAAACATGCCTGTTCTCTCCTTGGGGGACCAGCATGCAGCGAATAATCACACAGCTGTACAGTAACTTTCAAGTTTTGCCCAGTGCTATATAGAGAAAGTATGGGGGTCGTGTAGTGCGGTGGTTAGACACGGGCTTTGGCGTCTGTATGGGAATAGTCATAATGGTAGTATACAACTCATGGGGCTGTCGTAAGGGTTTCAGAGATAATGCATGTAAAACGCTTATCACTGTGCCTGGCCCAAAATATGAGGATTGCATAAATGTAAGCAGTTTTTATTATCATAACTGACTTAATTTAGATCTGGGGGTCAGTGGAGACCTCTGAGGGAGCAATGTTTAGCCAGCCAAAAAGGTGGAGGTAGAAGTAGAAGGAACAACCTATAGGAAGGCTCGGAGGCAGGAGGGGCTCACGCTTCGAGGCTCTGAAAGGCCATCGTGATTGGAGTGAAGTGGGTTGGGGGCGGGCCGCAGGATCAGGTGGTGATGCAGGCCACCCAGGCCACATGTGGACAACTTTGTGTTGTATCCTAGATGCAGAGCACAGATTGTAGGCTGGTGGCTGGTGGGGACCACGATCAGATTTAATGCCAGAGTGTTAACAGCCTTTTAACCTATGAAGTGTACTTTCTTAGTGAGGAAAGAGAGGCCAGGAAAGGAGGGACACTGGGCTGTGATTGGTGACATCACAGAACCTTTCGTGATTCATTGGGAATGAGGAACCAGAAAGAAGGTAACCTCTGCCCTCATTAATGCTTGAGAGGAATCTGCCTATGACCTCAAGGGGCTTTACTTGGGGGCCTGCTGTGGAAGGGGAGTTGGCATTGTATGCATGGGGGGGGTATATTGTACCTGTGTGTTAGTTTGACTGTTTCTTTGTTGGTGGCTCTTTGTTTAGTCAGTGAGGACCCCCCCCCATTGCAGTGGCACTAGCTCGCCTCCGAGTCACACTGCCATCACCCCCGTGCCACTAGGCTTGAGTGTGCTAGCGAAGTCACACTTGGAGCCCGAAGGACGCTCGCATTCTTGGCAGTAGGGTCTCCCAGCTGCTCTTGGCTTCGAACATTCGTTGCTGCTTTGCAGAGTACAGTCTGCTCACCTCAGTTATAGGTCACGCTCCTCTCCCCTCCATCCCGTGCTGCCCAGAAAGAGCAGTATTAACTCTGGGCTGGCCTAAGGTTCACTGTGTCATAGTGGTTCTCTTAAACACATATATTGGGCTATGCGTTTTCTTGAAAGTCAGGAGAAAAACAGAGCCCCTCATTTGGCTCAGAGCAGGGTCCAGAAGCCCTCTTTCACAGTTAATGACAGTAAATACATGGGTAGCTTATAAAGGATCAGCCAGATGCTAGAGCCATATGATGCCCCAGACTTGGTGTGATATTTTCCTCTCCTCCCTTTCAGATCTCTTCTCCCTTCCTCCTCAGCCTTGAGATTTATGACGTGGCCGTGTGTACATGCAATGGTGTTGGAAATTTATAAAGCCACAATGCCTAGTTGTGGGGCTAACACCCGGTCAGGCAGTCATAATAGAGTGCTAGTGGCATTCTGTCATGGGGAGAAAGGAGGTCTGGCATTGCCAGAAACAGATCTTGATTGGGGAGGGAATTACCAAGGGAAGACAGCTAACAAAGGGGCACTGGAGGGGCCAGAGTGACCCTAGTGTTCAAGTAATAGAAGAGCCAGAAAATCATTCCAAGCACATCCAAAACAGGAAGGCAACAGGGAGATCTAGTGGGGATTCTTTAATGTTATCAATAGTAGAACTTCATCATAGGAATAAAGCATGGACACTGTCCATTGGCTGCTGTCTGTCGAGAGAGGAGGCAGCATTTTTTCTCTGGCTCTCCCTGCTTATCCTCCAACTGACAGATGAGAACACTGAGTGGGGTGTCAATGAAGAGATGAATGCGTATGAGTAAACAAGGGAGGAATGGAAAATCCTTCTAACCCGTAATGAATCTGGCATTTATAGGATAAAGCCTACATGTAATATTTAAAGGATAAGGGAACAGGGAATTAACATTGGAGGGAGTAGCATGCTGTTTAAATGCACAGTCAAGGTGGGAAGGAGGCTCAAGAGGGAGGGGATATGGGGATATAGGTATGCATATAGCTGGTTCACTTTGTTGTACAGTAGAAACTAACACACCATTGTAAAGCAATTGTACTCCAATAAAGATGTGAAAAAGTGAATACAAATAAGTGCACAGTCATCCAAGACAGAGACTCGAGTGAGCCAGTTCAGAGCCTGCTCCCCCCACCGTGTACACACAGCTCTGTGGCCTTGGGCTTAGCCTCTCTGAGCCTCTATTTGCTTTCTGTAAAATGGGAATAAAAATAATAATATTTACCTCAAGGAATTATTGGGTGGATTCACTATGATAATTCTAGTGCAGAGCTTAGGAAAGTGCCTGGCACATAGTTAAGCCCTCAGCAAAAGTTAACCGTTATTATTATTGTTTTATTATTATCATTATTATTTCAGTGTGCCAGCCATTTGTATTACTTGCTTTCATATGTGTAATCTCAGTATTCACAACATCTTGATAGTCATTAATAAACAACCCTGTATTTGATGAGGAACCAAGGCTTTGAGAGGTGGAGTGATTTGTCCTCAGTCACCCAGCAGCTGTAAGACAGAGCCAGGATCAAAACTGAGGTTACTTTGGTGTCAAAGCCCGTGTGTGTTTTTAATATTTTTCTGCCAACTGGCCTGTTTTGGCCGGGCCCTCAGAGCAGGCCATGCCTACAGGGAGGCGCTGCTGTTGAAGCTTGTTAAAATGTAGAGAAAGGGCAGGGGGAAGGCATTCTGCTGTGGGCTTTACGTAGGTTATCTCATTTGTTCCTTGCAGTAGTCTAAGAAGGTGGGGGTTAATCCACTGTAGAGTCAGATGTGCAGAAGTTAAGAGTCAGATTCCGAACCCGGCTCTCCCTGACAGCAAAATTCAGGTGCTCCTCCACTTGCTAGCTTGCTTTCCACTTAGATCGTTAGGATAATAGCTGCTCCCTTAGCCCTGTGCTAAGACCTCGTTCAGTGCACCCCACCAGGGTGTACGGTGGGGACTGTTCTCTGTTGTGCAGAAGAGGAAAGGAAGCGCGATCGCCCAGGATCTTACAGCCGGTGAGTGGCTTGTGATTCCACGCTAAGCGTCAGCCACACCCCAGCCCTTTCACCTTCCGTCGCGGCGGGGGTGCTGCAGTGTGACCCTCAGGAGGAGACAGACTGCAGTGACACTGTTGGCATTTGACCCAGAGAGGTCGGCCCCCTTCAAGACAATTTGGACTTTATGCTCGACGGGGTTTCCTTTTCTCCCAGAGTTCTCAGCACCCCTCTGGCCTTGAAACTTAGCCTGCCTGAGACTTACCTCTGGGATACAGGAAAGAAAAGGAGAATGGTCTATTAGATGCATTTCCTTAAAAGTTGACAGAAGTAGTTTAGTAGTTAAAGCCTGTCTGATGTGGGGCGTTTTGCAGCACTGGCAGCACCGATTAAAAAAATTTTTTAAGGACTAAAGTGCTGAGTTTTATATCTAAATATAGAAAGTGAAAAATAAACAAGTCAGAGTTTGTCTTGGAGGAAGTATTGATTTGTTGCTAGAAAGGAAACTTAGGAGGAACTGAGTCCTGGTGTGACCGGGCAGGGGCGAAGCCTGGCCGGGGCAGACTACGGAAAGACTTCAGGCCAAGAATGCCGGTGCCGAGAAGTGGTGCTTGGGATCCAGGAATAAAAACTTTTTTGGACGTTTCAGAAAATCAGACACGTACCAGAGCAGAAGGTGGTTCTCCTCTCGGTTTCCAAGCTCCTGCAGGTCACCTGTCCATTCTCCTGGTGCCCCTGGTGTGGCAGGTGCCACAGGCATCTCTCGGCCGCTGTGACGGGGAAGTCAAGGGTAAAATATGCCAGTTCTTAGCCCATAGGGAACGCCTCGTGGCTGGCATTGCTGGGTCATCTAGCCTTCTGTCACCAAAATGGTTTTGAGGAAGACCACAGCTGAAAGCTCTGTGAAGGATCTTACCTGCCATGTTGGGTGCTCAGTAAATTTTTTTTTTTTTTAATTTATTTATTTTATTTTATTTATTTTTATTTTTGGCTGCATTAGGTCTTTGTTGCTGCGCACGGGCTTTCTCTAGTTGCGGCGAGTGGGGGCTACTCTTCGTTGCGGTGCATGGGCTTCTCATTGTGGTGGCTTCTCTTGTTGCGGAGCATGGGCTCTAGGTGCGTGGGCTTCAGTAGTTGTGGCTCGTGGGCTCTAGAGCGCAGGCTCAGTAGTTGTGGCACATGGGCTCTAGAGCGCAGACTCAGTAGTTGTGGCGCACGGGCTTAGTTGCTCTGCGGCGTGTGGGATCTTCCCAGACCAGGGCTCGAACCCGTGTCCCTTGCATTGGCAGGTGGATTCTTAACCACTGCGCCACCAGGGAAGCCCAGTAAATATTTATTGAAAGAAAAAATAAGGCCTCTTTGCTTTTCTCTTTTTTAATGTCCTTTTGAAAAATCACACATGGCCGTGGTTTAAATAATGTGTAGAGGCTTGCTAACAAATAAAAAGCACCAGTTTTAATACTTTTTGGAGATGCCTTGTCCCTGAAGTATCTGGTATTTATTTTTCCTTGTATATTGCCCCCCAATGTTATTGAATCATAGATTTTAGGAGTCAGAGGGACCTTAGAGGCCTGGGCCGTCTTCTAGGGTGGTGGCGGTTCTCACAGTATGGTTCCTGGGCCAGCAGCATCAGCGTCACCTGGGAATGTGTTGGAAATGCAGATTTTGGGGGCCCACTCCCAACCAACAGAATCAGAAACCCTACAGGTGCAGCCCTGTAATCTATATTATAACCAGCCCTCCAGGTGATTCTGCTGCACGCTCAAGTTTGAAAACTAGTGACTTAAAACGCAGTAGTAGAAGAACACAGGCTCTGGAAGCAGATGGGGTTCAGATTGCAATTCACTAGCTCTCTGACCTCGTGCATGTTACTTTGCCTCTTAGCCTCTGCATTCCCATCTGTAAAATGAGATTAGTAATAATCTCTCTGAAGGAGCTATTGTGAGAACTGATGTAAAAATGCACGGTAAGGACTTAGCATTATGTGCCTCACACACAGCAAGCGTTCAATAAATGGTTTATTACTGGTGTTATTAGCTGTCTTCTTAGACCAGGTATTAATCTTTTTAAACAGCATCCCAGACAGATGGCTATCCAGTGAGAAGGGAGTTCAAAAGCTCTGGCGCTTTATAATGAGTGACAGCTGTAGCTATTATTATTTTATATATTGAGACAATATTTGCCTTCCTGTCATTCCCATTCTAGTCATAGCTCTGTTTTCTAGAGCCATTGGAACAAGACTGTTCTACACAGAAATTGTTTAGATTTTTGAAGATAGCAGCCTTGGCTATTCTGAACTGTCTCTTGTTCTATTCCCACATGTTAACTTGTTTCTCTTGTTCTATTCCCAAAGATTAAAAGATTCCCAAAGAAATCAGTAGGGCTCTGTAAAAAAAAAAAAAAAAAAAAAAAATAGACCTATTGCCGAGATTCTGCTATGGTAATGGGTCTTTGGAGATTTCTGGTATGTAGAGATGCCTCAGAGCTTAAGATTGAAGCTTTCTCAGTGGGACCTCTAGCCGTGGAACAGATCTTGTGGCTAGGGGGTACTGCTTTCTGCTGGCAGGTGTGAGCCAGAGTCAGCCCCTGAGTGTTTCTGTGTGGGTCTGTGGGTCCCAGGATGCACACCCCTTGGAATCCAGCGTCTCTGCCTGGGGCCCTGCTCCAGGCCCCCAGCCCTTCCCCTGCTCCGGTCTTGGGCTCCTTGGCAAGCTGCCCGTGCTCTGTCAGGCACCCTAGTTCTCCCCTGTGTTGCCAGCTCTCTGTTTCATGAGCAGCCTGCAGTTTGCAGTCTGCTCTAAGATTTTTGTTTTTATTTAATTGATGTCTAATTAATAGTTGTGAAAAATTGTACTGGCCAAGCAGATGATACCTTTCCTAAATTATGCCATGTTGTTGTGGAGAGCAGTGGCAGAATTGCTATTTTAAAGTGGGATTTCGTAACATAAACACATGTCCAGATTACAGGAAATACTAAGATGATGATTAATTGATGCTGTGGAGCTGGCCTTGCGCGTTCAGATGCTTCCATTTTTGTGATCATCCATCTAGTGAGGTTTCAGCAGGCCCGCACCGCCGATAATTTCCCGATAGCTAATTTGCAGTTTGTTTTCTGCCCTGTGATACCGGGGCAGGTGGTCATTAGGAGACAATGCAGAGGACTCCTCTGTCCGTGCGGAAGGTCAGGGTTGCCAGAAGATGATGAATGGCCTGAGGCTGTCAGGATCTTCTCCGGTTCAGAGAGTGCCTCTCCACACTGGGGCTCAGGAACTGTGGACATTGCTACCTCATCGAGGACTTTTTAAGCTCCTGCCGTTTGTAACATTGTTTTCTTTGTATTAGAGAGGGCTGACATTCAGGTAAAGAGAAAAGTGTAGTGATTTTTTTAAACCTAGGGGGTGAAGATTTGAATCTGTTGACACATACCCAGGGCTTGTCAAAACGTGGGTGATTTCATGTGTAAGCATGTGACGTGTTACCCGAGATGTGAAATAGGTAGAAAGTTTAAATATGTCTGAGAATAGTTTAGAAAAGTCACTGAGGAAAGAGACCATTGTAAAATTACTAACTAGGGATGGTGAACAGGGGCCATCCTGACCTCTAACTTCTGGAGGTTGACAGCAGTAGAGGGGATGGACCATCTCAAAATTGGCTACCCAGAATACTGAGGGCCAGTGGGTTTCACTCAAATGTGATGTTTCTTTGAGGGGATTGGCGGGGGGAGACTGTGGTCTGGACCCCAGCCTGATGGTGGATGAATGCCAAGCGTCTTCTGGAACAGTGTGGGGGCAGAAGAGTAGCAGAGGCCCTGGACTTAGACCACTCTGCCTCTTACCAGCTGTGCAGTTTAGGGTGCGGACTTCACCTTTCTGAATCTCCCTTTTCTCATCTGTATTCTCTCTCCATCCAGTAGCCCCACCATAAGGGGTTGAGGATTCGATGGCATCATCATTCATCTAACAAATGAGTGGTGGATGTGGGAAAGCATGTAGCCCAGCGCACAACATGGTGACCATGCAGGAAATATTAACTCCAAAAGGGAGGGCAGTGGGAAAGGCCACCACTGGGCTGGGGTGTGTCCAGGGCCTCAAGTTTGGATAGTGTCTGCACTTCTTGTGCCGAGTACAGTGATGGCGCAGCTCCCTTGTAGCTGGGCATTGCACAGTAGGGTGTCCTTGAGGCTGGTGCGTTAACCCCCTTTTCTCTGGGGTGAAAGGGCCCACGTGCAGTTAACAGCGTTTAGGCTAGGGAATTGATGACTTTTGCTTTGATGTTCTTCACAGTTCACCTGCCACCAATCTGGGGCTCCAGAAACAGGCTGACTGCTTTTATCTCGCCTGATGGGTGCCTCTCCAGAGGCATCAATTACGGTGATAACTGACGTTGAGACACTTGGCTCTCAAGAGCCTCCTAATGGACTTCGGGGCCTAGTCCTCTCTCCACTGTCCGCACTGCCTTCTGGTGTTCAGTGGTGGCTCCAGGGTGCTTCCTCAGTGCCCCTTCAGCTGGTCAGAGTTGCTCAAAACCATGATCTTCAGAAGGGAACCAGGGTTGGTTTGGCCATGAGATCCCATCTTGGTTTTCACAGTGACGTCATTGTCCTTTAGACCCATGGTCTTAGGGGCGCAACAGTGGACTTTCCTTCCTGGAGAGAAGGAGAACCAAGCTGAGAGACAGTGCTTGGAGTCCACTGCAAGCTGCACAGTACTTCCTGTGCCGAGGGGTGGGGAGTGAAGGGTGGAGGGAGTCATTCTCTCACTTGGTCCTTTATATCCTCCCATGTTATTATTTAGTTGAATTTTAGCATTGCTTTTTTCCTTACCTAACACTGTACACCAAGTAAGTTCCAAAAGAATCACAGAGTTAAACGTAAAAAAAAAAGTTGTAAAAGAACAAGAAGAAGGAAGAAATAGAAGAGGGCTTCCCTGGTGGCGCAGTGGTTGAGACTGTGCCTGCCAATTCAGGGGACACGGGTTCGAGCCCTGGTCTGGGAAGATCCCACATGCACGGAGCAACTGGGCCCGTGAGCCACAACTACTGAGCCTGTGTGTCTGGAGCCTGTGCCCCGCAACAAGAGAGGCCGCAACAGTGAGAGGGCCCGCACACCGCGATGAAGAGTGGCCCCCGCTTGCCGTAACTAGAGGAAGCCCTTGCACAGAAACAAAGACCCAACAGAGCCAATAAATAAATGAATGAATGAATGAATGAATAAATAAGAAAGAGAGAACGAAAAGAAAGAGAGAGAGGGAGGGAGGGAGAAAGAAAGGAAGAAAGAAAGAGAGAGAGAGAGAGAGAGAAAGAAAAGAATGAAGAAATAGAGAATATCTGATCTAGGAACAGGAAAATCCTCTCTAACCATAAAAACAAATGAAGACATCAGAAAGAAGTTGATGGGTCTTGAAAACCTAAAATTTTTGAATTATGTACTTCCAAAAAATTCAGTACACAAAATTAGAAGACATAACAAAAGGGAAAAAATGTAAAGATATATAACATTAACGTAGTCAGTTCCTTAATATTCAAGTACAAAATGAGAAGAACCACTCCTATAGGAAAATGAACAAGAACATGAATAGGAAATTCACAAAGTAAGAAATACACACTGCCAAGAATCTTTTAAACTTAACTAGCTATCAAAAAACATAATTGTGGGTTATTCCTAACCGTGAAAACTTGGAAAAACCTAAATGATTAACAATAGATCGTTTTTAAGTTACTGTATATTTTGATGTCTTTGAAATCACATTGTAAAAAAACATTTAATGATTTAGGTTCACAACATACTTTGTAAATGAAATGGGTGGGTTAAAACAGTATTCTCTCCATTTTGTTAAAAAAAATTAAAATTCCAGAGTATACATCAAAATGTGGACAAAAGATATCTTTGTCTGATGTGTTTCTGTATCATTTTAATTTTTACAAAAAACAAATATTTTTACATTTTTAAGTGAAAAAGAAAATGGGCAAAAGTGGGTTGAAGCACCTAGGCAAGTCAAGAGTGCTTTAGCCCTGTTCCTCTCTCCCAGTGGGTGCCTCATGGACTCTCCCCTTCTTTCCTCAAGTGCAGTCCTCCTCATTCTCTGCTCTCCACTTCCTGCTCCTAAGACACCTGCTTGTTTCTTCTCAGGATTGAGCACTGAAGGCATCTACCGGGTCAGCGGGAACAAGTCAGAGATGGAGAGTCTGCAAAGACAGTTTGATCAAGGTAAGGCCACAGCCCAGCCGAGCACCGGAGGCCAGTCAGGGCAGACGCAACAGCCAGACTGCCAGTGGAGCCCCTCGGGGGTGCTCCTGCCACACAGCCCCAAAGCCGAGAGGTGCTGGCTGGGTGACTGAGAAGGAGCAAGTGTTTGGCCCCTGTCCGCAAGCGGAAGTGTCATCCCCGCCAAGCCTGCTTCAGCCGGGCTACCCCCGCACCTCACCGTCCACAGGCACTGCCCCAGCTCGCCCGGCACGTGCCGCGTTCACCAGGAGAAGGCCCTGCTTCCCTGGGACTGGGCTGTGCAAGGGTTAATCTCAGGCACATGATGTAAAGCTTGGGTTGAGATGACAATCCTCTTTTGCCAGGGCCACAGGAGTACCCTCAACCATGAGTACCCTCCTCACAGAGTCCCTGCAGGAGAGAAACAAAGCAAGGGAGCATTTTGTGATGAGCTGAGCCTTGGGCCCCAGACTCCCAAAGCTGAACTCTCATGAGTTAGACTGGCTCTTGGCAGGGACTTCTGTCTCCTAAGCTAGATCAGGTCTGAGAGGCCTACAGCCAGATGGCCAAATCTATTTCACCCTAACCCAACAGCCAAACTCTAACTCTTAGAACTGAACACCCACCAATGCCAGAAGCAAATGAGCCAAAGCAGTAAAAATTCACAGATGTCACTGACCAAAGAGGAAAGTAGGCTGGGGATCAAAGTAGGGTCCAACTGAGCATGTGACTGGGCCTCAGGAGACCAAGCCAGGCAGCCTGTGCGGGCCTGCAGGACCAAGCAGCTAACCAGTGTGCACTGGGGGCAGGCACCCCACCCCAGCACCCAGGGGCCCACAGCGCTTCGTAACACCACAGTCAGTCTGTGCTGGCTGGCAGCGGGAGGAGGTGACCCAGGGGAGAAGGAAAATGTGCGTTAGTCTTGCAAGATAGGAAGCAGGAGGTCAAAATGAGGGTAAAGCCACCCTTGGGTATACACTTGATTATATGCCAGAATCTGTAACATGGGTTACATACAACCCCCAAATAGAAACAGCTGATATCTATCAGTAGATAGAGACAGAGGTCAGAGGTATCATGAGCTGGAAGGGACCAGCAAGGGGAAAATGAGCCTCGTTGCCCAATCACCACAAGGAGCAGGGATGGAGATGGCAGTCCAGGTTGTTGGTAACGTTTTTGTAACCTTCCAGGAAAAGGGAGCTGGCCTTTTGGGAAAGCCTCCTCCTGTTTTCCCTGAGTGTGAGGGTGTAAGGAAAAGGTAGCAGCACATCCAGGCCAAACAAGGGGAGTTGGATGGCACAGAATGGGGGGTGCAGCTCCTCTACTCAAAGGCTGACCTTGGAAGGTTGGCTGTCAGCCTCTGTCTGTGAATCTCAGAACTTTCTTTTCTTTTTTTTTAGCAGCACCCAGGGATGCCACCTTCTGTCCAGTCTGTGATGATCCCGAGTCCCTGCCCAGGCTCCATGCCTGCCCTGGGCAGCATCCCTGGGTCCTCGTTTCTCTGCTTATCCCCAGCGCTGAGTGTTCCTTGCTTCTGCCCAGCTTAGACTGCTCTGGCCTCACTCTCCCAACTTCCTTTCAGATCACAACCTGGATTTGGCAGAGAAGGACTTCACGGTGAACACTGTGGCAGGGGCCATGAAGAGCTTTTTCTCAGAACTGCCAGACCCCCTGGTCCCATACAACATGCAGATTGATCTGGTGGAGGCACACAGTGAGTAGCGGCAGCCGTGTGTAGCCTGTGGGCCCCTGGCAGCGCCCCAGGCGGACTCTGTGTTGGGCAAATTGAGGGAGGGGGTGCAGCACCGTAAGAATGGGTCCTGCCCTCAGAGAGCTGACACTTTGACTCTTGGAACTGAGATGTGAAGGACATAAGGAAAGGGAGCTAGCAAGGTGGCACCGAAGGGGCCGACACATTAGGCCCCTGCCTTGGTTGACCAGAGGCGCTTCTCTGAGGGTTCTGTCAAGAAAGTTGTGGGTGGCCCCAGAACTCCGTGAGTTGAGAGCCTGGTTTTGATGTCGGACTTGGGGCAGATCTCTGCTCCATTGCTTGTTCACGGTGTGTGCATGGCCAGCGTGATCTTCCCTGGCCCTTAGTTTCCTCTGTTACCATCCCTTCTCGTACTTATTAAATGAGGTTAGGAGAGGTCTGGAGGCAAGGCTATGTCACAGACCTGTTAAGTGGTAGGTATATTACTTTCCTTTGCCCTCCTCTCACTCACCCCTCTTCTCCCAGCTCTCCTAGAAGGAAATTAACGTGTGGTGCAGGGCCAGATAGCCTCTGAGGAAGCCATGCTCTTGAGGGAGGGGCAGCGCCAGTGGTCCTGACCACGTGATCACTTGAGGCTGCGGCAAGTTAGCATCTCTGGTTTTAATGGTCACCTTGCACGCCATCCTGCCTGCCCCGAGAGCTGTTTCTGCCCTGGCTCGCCTCTCTCCAGAGGCATTTGTCCACCATGTGGGAACCTTCCCACTGGGCAGCCTTTCCTGGACTTCATGTAGTGCTCTGGGGGGGGGGCCTGACCTCTCCAAGCTTTCCACGGGGTGACACTTCTGAACGTTTTTAGCCAAAGGCAGCCTTCTACTTTGTACCTCTGGTGGGCCAAGACCCCAGAAGCAACTGCTGCTGTGCAGCTACAGAAGGGAGCATCTTTGCCAGCGACCAAGGGGGTGGGGAAGTGGAAAGGGAGCTGTGTTCCTGGGACCCCAGCACATTAGTCTTATCTTGCCACTGCCCAACTCAAAAGAGGGAGTTTTAAGCAAACACGATTTACTCACAAAGCTGATGGTGTGGGCAAAAATCGGGGGGCTGTCACAAATTCGCAGGACTTTAAGATGTGGGTCACAGACTCTTAGTGGCTTCGGGAAATAGAGGTGCTGACAGAAGCCCAACTGTGGAGGGGAGGGGTGTCCCTGTCAGAACCTGACTGCTGTCAGCGCTACAAAGCCCCCAGAGTCACTGTTCTACGGTCTGCCTTTCCTGTGGTGTTTGTTTCCACAGTCTAGTGCCACCTTCACCACCATATTTTACGCACACCGTCTTAGCTGATTGAAATTGTTCGCACCCCCAGTCTTACCCAAGCCCCCAGGGATGGGGTAGAAGCACTGGCAGCTTCTGGGACTGTCATAGGGTTCCCTGGCCGCCTTCCCCATCTGCCTTCTCAGGACAGGAGTCTGGGTTTCTCCAGGTGAGTTAGGGGGTGGGGACAGGTGCCAGCTTCTGCTCTGGTCCTACCATCCAAAGATAGAGGTCCTCCCAGCAGTCACTTCTCTAGCAGGCTCTAGGCTGGCTCAGATGTGAAACACATGGGAAATCTCCATCCAGAGCCAGCTTTCTTTCCATCCAAGCTAAGCTTGTCTCTGGGCAGAAGTTAGGAAGAGAAGGTGTGGGCTGGTACCCAGCTTGCTGGAAGCCCAGCAATTCCTGACAGCGTTGTCTTGACTTGGCGCCATCTAGAGGCTCTTAGAGCCCTGGCACCCCGCAGAAAGAATCCCATTGTTTCTGCGGGAATTGCTGACATAGCGTCTTTTTGTTTTGGGAGGGTCATGGGGGGCAGGAGAGGAAGGTGTTATTGATAGGGAATCAGCTGCCTTCCTACAGCAGCTTCCGCCGCCTGCCCCTGCTAAGGAAGGGAGCTTCTTGCTGCTACTGCAGTCTGGAAAAGGGTGGAGATTTTCCGCTTCCTCTTCCCATTGTGTGTTTCCTGTGCCCCAAGCTAGTCAGCTGGAGCTCCGTTGTCTTGAACCTGGTAGAGAGAAGTGTATCTCACTGACATGGCACGTCTCACGGCCTCAACAGTTGAGTGAAGAGTGGGGCTGTGTGTGTCAGAGCTTAACTGAGCCAGAAATACCGACCAGGCAGTGTGCCAAAGTTAGTGTTAAGGGACATGATGGAACAAAGGTTCTCATGCCCAAAAGTAGCTATTTCTCAGCCTGGCTGGGTTTCCATGGCAACGTCAACTTGACCAGCTCTTTCCACGTAGTACCTAAGAGCTGTTGTGTCTGTGTGTGTTAAGGGCTTGGAAATGGTTTCCGAGCCCATCACAACAAATATCAAGGTCACTATCAAATTGTTTTGTAAGCTCCAAAATTTCACAGTAGTGAACATTGCTGAAATTGTGCCTACAAATTGAGATTTTTGTGATTATTCACCAGTTATTTTCCTACCACATTCAAGGTGATGTGTGTGAGATTGAGAAATGAATAGCAGCAGCCGCAGCCCGTACTGCTAGGGAGTGGCAAGCTGGGCGTGACCTTCTGTGCTGAGACATTGTTCCTGCCCTCCCCGGGTGCTCATTTAAGTTCTCTTCCAGACAGTGTGAAGCAACCTGAGCTGGAAGTGCAGAAACGCAGTAAGGAGAGAGGAAGGTAGAAGGCCTCGTGGAAGAGATGGCACCTGAGCTTGGCTTCAGAGAGGACCAGGATTTCAGGAGGCAGCTAAAGGGGGCTTGAATTCCCTGTTCTGTCTCGTCCTCACGTTTCACCCCAGCCTTCAAGAAACAGTATCATTTATTCTTGCCCCGCATCTTCTTTCCCTCTCACAGCCCCCCCAAAACCCCACCACCACCTATCCGGAATCCCTCTGGTCCAGCAGTCCCCACACACACTGTCCTATGTCTTTTGGGCCAGAAAAGGCCCTAGAGCTGCCTGTCTTGGTCCAGAGGCTCTGAGCCTAAGGACCTTTGGCCTCAGAGCCTCGTTAGCCCCCATAGACTGCTTGTGAGTTGTGTGTGTGCATTTAAGTCTACGGAGAAGACCATTGTCTTTCATCAGATTGTCAAAGGGATGGGACTTCCCTGGCGGTCCAGTGGTTAGGACTCCACACTTTCACTGCCAAGGGCCCGGGTTCGATCCCTGGTCAGGGAAATAAGATTCCACAAGCCACACAGTGTGGCCCACCCCCCAAAAAGAAAAAAAAAAAAAGATCATCAAAGGGATACATGACCCCCGATGGTTCAGAATGCTGGCCTATCGTCTCACCCTTCCCATCTACAGATGAGACAACTTGGGGCTAGAGATTAGTAGATGACTGACTGGCAAGGTCACCCGGCGGACCAGTCTGGCTGCTCCCTGGCTCGTGTTCACGTGCTGCCGTGCGATGTTGCTAATCCTGGGGTCCTGCTTCCCCTTGTCTGTCCAGCTAGCTGCTTGAGAGCACGGGGCTGTTCCTCGCCTCCTAGCGTGTGCCAGGCCCTGTGTGGGACCGCGACAGGTGGCAGCAGACAGGCAAGTGTGCCGTCCCTGCCTTCATCTGCTGGGTAGGAGACATCGGACAGGTTACTGCAAGGTCACACCTCCAGGAGAAGGACACCCTGAAACTTCCGTTCTGGGCCCGACAGAGTGCGAGTGCAGCCTTGGAGTCACTTTCCCCCAGAAGGACAGGTGGCCGTTGCATGCCGTGTGTACCTGCGTGCGTCACTGAGCGGGTGTGGCCTGAGCCGGTGTTTTCCTTTTTTGGTGGTGCAGGTGTACAAGGTGGTCAAAATCCATCAGGGATTTTCCTCTAGGCACTGAGTTGAGCGGTAGCAGATCCAAGCCTACAGCCTGGTTGACAGCCTGGGTACCAGAGATGGCAGCAGAGTGACACAGCCAGGGCAAGAACAATGTTTGGGATTAGGGCCCTTGACACGAATTTGTGTGACCTTGGACCAGCATTCTTACTTCTTTGGGCCTTGGTTTATCTGTATACTGTGAGAGGTATAGCAAGCTAGCCTCTGAGGTCCCCAGTGGCCTCTGGCTATCCTGTCTTTCCTTTTTTTTTTTTTTTAATTTATTTATTTATTTATTTTTGGCTGCGTTGGGTCTTCGTTGCTGCACGTGGGCTTTCTCTAGTTGCAGCGAGCGGGAGCTACTCTTCATTGCAGTGTGTGTGCTTCTCATACCAGTGACTTCTCTTGTTGTGGAGCCCGGGCTCTAGGCGCACAGGTTCAGCAGTTGTGGCTCGCGGGCTCTAGAGCGCAGGCTCAGGTAGTTGTGGCGCACAGGCTTAGTTGCTCTGCAGCGTGTGGGATCTTCCTGGACCAGGGCTCAAACCCATGTTCCATGCATTGGCAGGCGGATTCTTAACCACTGCGCCACCAGGGAAGTCCTGTCCTCTCCTCTTGCTCCAAAGTTCTTGGGACCTCAGTTCCAAGTTCCCTGGTCTGTATCCAGACTTCGTCTTTTTTTTTTTAAATTATCTATCTATCTATCTATCTAGTTAGTTATTTTGGCTGTGCCAGGCCTTCGTGCTGCAGCACACGGGATCTTCATTGTGGCATGCAGGATCTCTTAGTTGCAGCAAGCGGACTTCTTAGTTGCGGCATGTGGGATCTAGTTCCCCGACCAGGGATCGAACCCAGGCCCCCTGTATTGGGAGCACGGAGCCCTACCCACTGGACCAGCAGGGAAGTCCCCAGACTTCGTCTTGATTCAGCTGACCTCAGATGCCTCTCCTGAACCTGTATTGATGTCTCAGTTGACAGACACATGGTTTCAAAAGTATGGTTTTTTAGCTGAGGAGGCCTGAGCCCTATAGAGCCCCTCACCCCTTTCAAAGAGGATTATTGAAGCTGGCGAGGGCTCTGAGCATGGTGGCAGGCAGGTGGTCCAGAGCAGGAGTGCTGGACTTGGAGACAGAGCTTGGTGCCCACGCCTCCTTCCCCTCACCAGCCTTGTGTCCTTGGTGTTGCCTCTTGAGTGGGTTTTCTCAGCCAGCCTTGTTGGCTAAACCAGCCCCACCTTCCCTCAGGTGGTGGGAGGGCTGCACAAACAGCAACTGTGAAATTGCCCCGCCGACATTCCTGCACCCTCCAGAGGTAAAAAGTCACTGGTGTCGTGACTACCATGGAAAGACTGCCAGTTTGAGTGGGTCCCTCAACACTGGTGGTGGTTTGCTTGCTGGAGGGAAATCAAGACAGAAGGACAGGTCAGGTCAGAAGGATGTCCGCGAGGTGGACGTTGTTTTTCACGGGGCCAGGCTTTGCACTGGGAGGCTTCCCGTTGTTCCCTTTGCCGTCCTCCCCCTCCTCCTGCCAGCCTTCTGGTGCTCCCCGGCGCTCACGAGCACCTGCCCCGAGCAGCTAGCGGGGAGAGGGAGACGAAGCCCAGGGAGCTTGGCCATCTAGGTCCTTGTTAGGCACCTTGCTGATGTGCTACACCGGGACGGGGAGAGAGGCTGGCATTCCTGAGGGTGGCCCTTGAATCACTATCCGAGCAGGTTCTGTAATCCCCCCGGCCCACCGCCTGGAAGAGAGAGAAGGAGCAGCCGCCCTTGTTGCTCAGCGGATAGGAAGGAGAGGGGACGTCCCGGGCCGGCGGTGCCAGTAGCAGCCCCATTTCCTGCGTCCAGCCAGGAGGACGGGTGAGGCTGGGCTCTCACGTGAAGGTGCTGCCGTTCGTACCCAGCTGTGTTCTTGTCGTACAGGCGCCTCGGAGAGACCTGTGCCAAGCCCCGCCTGGAAGGGCGCAGCTATTCTGAGACTCGGCACGCATGTGCTGCTCGTGTTTTCCAGGATAGTTGTTCATCCCTCCACCCCCGCCCCCACCCTGAGCAGTTTCCTTCTTTTAAGTAAACTTTTTATTGAAACGTAACAGCAAAGGATTTTGAAACTCAAGGCCAGACAAAAAGTGTGCCCTTGAAGTTGAAGTCTTGGGTTCAGAGAAATGAAACTGATAATGGCGCCACATAATTAGTTCCTGTGGGGGGTTTGTAGTCATCTTCTAACAGACAGATGTTACCAAAACACTGTTTTTATCAAGCCACGCTCTCAAGTCAAAACATTCACCGGTTTCATGCTCGTTAGCCTGCCAGCGAACACTCTCAATAGCTCCATGCCTGCCATCTTTGCAGCCACCTCTTCCACTGGTCCCCTGAAACTCAGACTTGCTCCCAGGTGCTTGTTGTGTGTCTGGCTGTGAGCTCTTCACTTCATGGTGTGGTGTTGCCAAGTAAAGGAGGCGCTGTCATGAGCCTCTTTTATGGACACAGAGATGCCTCTCAGACGTGTCACTTCCCCGAGATCACACAGCTGTGGTGTCAGAGACAAGATCTAGACCACCACACAACCCTTCCTCCCTGTGCCTCCCCACACCTCCCCACCAGCCGTTTATGTTCCATCTGTCCTTCTACGTCTAGCTTGAGGCTCCCAGACTGTGACCCTCTAGGAACGTCACCTCCTACAGAAGTTCTTAACTAGGAGGCCGCAGGCTTCCTAAAGAATACATGGGTCTGGGGAGTCTGTGAAACTCCAGGAACCGTAGACAGGGCTATACACAGTTTATCTGTGGGAGAGGGTCCAGAGCTCTCATCCATCCTAAAGGAGCCCGTGTCCCCAGACCAGTTAGGAACCATCATATTTCTTAACGAACCCCCTGTCCACCCACCCACAGCCGTCAGTTGTGGGAGAGCTGCCATCTCTTCATGGGATCCTCCTGTGATTTTTATGAGCCCTGGAGTCCTAGAGGATAGCCTTCAGTTCCGACAAGTGGCCATAGGGATATCTTTCCATGCTCAGAGAGATCTCTCGACCAACTGGTTCCAAGTGGTCTCTGGACCATTTTTGTCTCACTAGCCCAGGGTGGCTCTCCCAGACAAGGCAGGCCAGGTCTCCTCAGGAAGGGGGAGCCAGGGCCCCAGGGAGCACAGTGGTCCTCACTCAGACTCTGGAGCCATCTGGAGAGGGTTTGGTTCCCAGACCAAGAGGCTGATTTCTGCAACCTCTCTGGGCCTCAGATTCCTTATCCTTGAGGTGGGGTGATAACAGCCCCAGCCTCGTAGGATTGTGAGGACTTGTTGAACCAGGCCTGGCATGGATTACGCGTTTCCTTTTGGTTAGCTTATTTTCCCTCTCTCAGTACATTAGGATCCCATGATGGGCAAACTCTGGGCGGTAGTGGGGGAAGGGGGTATGTCGTCCCTTTGATGAACTACATAAGAATTCCCCCACTGTTTCCATCAGCTCCTCCGATAGGGAGATATGTGGAGGGTCCCTGTGACTCCAGGAAAAGGACAGAGCCCTGGTCTTGTGACAAACTCCCTCCCTAGACCGTCTGTCGGCGTGGGCGGGTGGCAGCGCTCACCCGCCTGGTCAGGAAGCAGGCAGGCTTTCTGCGTTGGGATGCCTGTCTCCAGGGGCAACCGGATGAGCAAAGAATGGTGTTCTTTATGGTAGATTCTCTCTGGATCGTGGAGTCTCGGGTGGGGGGGCCAGGAAGCCCCAGGCGTACAGCGCTCCCCTTCAGCAGGGGCCTGGGACACGGAGGTAGGCCTGACCCCTAGCCCCATGCCACTGCCAGGTGTGCCAGCCTTGGGCACCGGCTTGCAGGGAGAGGATGGGGTTGGGCTTCCCTCAGAGAAGGTAGAGTATACAGCGTACTCTTCCCTGGCCGCCAACCCACCAGTTTGGCCAACTGCCCAGGACCAGTATCTGCTTTGAGCCCCAGGCCTACCAGCCTTGGTCTTGGTTTTCTCTTTCCTCAGAAATCAATGACCGGGAGCAGAAGTTACATGCCCTTAAGGAGGTACTCAAGAAATTCCCAAAGGAAAACCATGAAGTCTTCAAATATGTCATCTCTCACCTGAACAAGTACGTTGCAGGGCTTGCCGTTTGGTCTTCCCTCCTTTGAAAACCTCCAGTCAGGACCAGCTGGCTGTAGAGCGAGGCCAAGCGAGGCTCCGTCCTCAGCCTGTTGGGGTGCCGGCTCGCCAGGAGCACCCTGGGCTCTTGGCTTCTCCGCCTCAGGTTCTTGCCCTGGTTCTGCCTGAGAGAGGCCTGCATGGCCCCCGCACACCCGGAGTCCTTTCTCCAGGATTCGTGTTTCCTGACTGGCGTGACAGAACGCTGGGCCGAGACGGGTGTGCAGTGTGACAGAGTGAACTCCAGTCAAGCCAGTGCCCGGAGCCACAGTCAGGAAACCAGTTAGCCGCGTGGTTCCCACATTTATTCACACACAGAATAGGTTTGCTTTCCAGCCAGACCTATTCCTCTCCTGATGAAGGGGTGCTTTATGAACCCTGGCTGGGGGACACACGCTTCTTCTCTACAGCCAGAGCATTGCCCCGCTTTGGGGGCCTGGGGGAGAGTCCCTGAGGCATCCTGCCCACCCACGGGGCTGGGGGGGGTGGCGGGGTGCCTCCTGTGAGCTGGGCCTCAGAGCCGCGTGGAGACACTGGAACAGAGGACGGGGCGTGGAGGGGCTCGGGCCTCAACTCGCAGGCCAGGGCCCCGGAGAGCTGTGTTGGGCCATTTCTGTTCTCGGGCTGCGGGTGGGCGGGCCAGGAGAGCAGCCGGCGACGCAGTGACCATGAGCACAGGCGGTCGAGATCCTCGACCAGGCCTGCTGCGGGGCTCTGACCTTGAGTTTGGTGTCGCCTACAGAGTCAGCCACAACAACAAGGTGAATCTCATGACCAGTGAGAACCTGTCCATCTGCTTCTGGCCCACCTTGATGAGACCCGACTTCAGCACCATGGACGCCCTCACGGCCACACGGACCTACCAGACAATCATTGAGCTCTTCATCCAGCAGTGCCCTTTCTTCTTCCACAACCGGCCCATCAGCGAGCCTCCCGGCGCCACGCCCAGCTCCCCCTCTGCCCTGGCTTCCACCGTGCCCTTCCTCACCTCCACACCTGTCACAAGTCAGCCGTCACCGCCCCAGTCGCCTCCGCCCACCCCCCAGTCCCCGATGCAGCCACTGCTCCCCTCCCAGCTTCAAGCCGAACACACGCTGTGAGCCCCCGAGGCCCAGGGCGAAAGGAGACACGGTCTTCTCTCTTTGACGGGGTGGCGTTTGGCCTTGAACAAAACCGGGTCTCCTGGGGCAGGGGTGGGGAGGGTGTCCCCTCTCTCCTCTCACCTTCTCGAGGTCTCAGCGGTAGCACCACCAGCCAACAGTCCGCCGGGGGCTGGGCCGTCCAGTGCCCTGAGCCCAGCGCTGCAGACCTGGGGCTGGCTGCGGGCCACAGCCGGGGCCCTGCCCTTTGACTTGGACCCTTTTGAGGACTGAACTAGCCAGGCAGCGGCCCTGTGGCCCTCCACACGCTCACTGCTCCCCGGACCCCCTCCCTCACCTGTCTGCTCACACCAGCCCCAGGGCGTCTGCCCACTGGACAGAGCACGGGCTTTGGCCAGGGGGGAGATTTGGGGCTTCAGGCTGCCCCAGGGCAGGGCCGGCAGCCCCTAAAGAGAACACTTCCCGCCTGTTGCCACGTCCACCTTCCGCGTCTGCACCCCACCCCCGTTGCCCATGCAGCAGCCTCCTTGGGAACATGCAGGCCACGGCTCTGCCGCTCCGAGGTACAGTGCTGAGGGCGTTCGCCCTCAGAGCAGAGCAGAGCAGAGCAGAGGGAAGGTAGCTTCATGCCTGGACCGAGAGAGGGTGTCGCCGCTTCCACCCCCCACGCACCCCCTCCTCGCTTCACAGGCTTTGGGGATACGTTCCCTTTAAAACAAAGGAACACTGGAAGAAAAATGGGAAGACCCCCTCCAATGATTTTTAAAAAGAAAAGAAAACTACAGACGTCAAGATTTAGCTCTCTCCCCACCTCTGCCAAGAGGCAGACAGGTGGACGAGGACCCGTCTTGGTGACAGCAGAACGAGGGTGCCTGCCCAGGGGTGGTTGCCCGAGAGCCTGTTGGGGTCCCACTTACGTCCTGTCACTAGATGCCCCACCCCCCACCCCAAGAAGACGGTTTGAGCCGTTGGTGGGAAGAGCTAGGGAGACCAGCCTAGATACTGGTCTGCCTTGGAACACACTACAATGCTACAGAAACGCTGCTGCTGTGTGCGTGCGTGCGCGTGCGCAAGGTTGGGGGCGGGGGGGACAGCTGGAGGGTGCCAGGGTGCACTTGGGGTTTGGTTCAGTGTGTTTGGTGTTGAAGTGGAATCATTTTCATACTGCGCCGGCAGGGGTATTTGTGGGAAGTGGGCCGTGTGTGGGGAACCCTGAAGTACGGTGGTCTGCTGGTGCCGTGTAGGGCCATCCTTCATGCTCCCAGGCTGGCAGAGCCCAGAGGAGCTAAAGGTACAGAGACCGTGAGAGTCGTGAGGAGGGCATCGTGCCTGCCTGACACCATCCTCTTCCCGTGGCCTTCCCCCACCCTTCCTGGCCTTTCCACTGGCCCCTGAGAACCCTTCTCATTCCCACCTCTGCCCTCCAAACACAGCAACCCTGCTAAGGCTGCTACAGATACTGGCTGCCCCCCATTCCCCGTGGCTGGGCCATGGCCTCTGCAGTGAAGAAGCCTGACACTAAGGTACCCTGGGCGTGGGGTGGAGGCCCACAAGCTGCATAATCCTCTGGGGTCTCTTTGCACTTTAAGAAGCAGCACCTGTGGTATTTTCGAGGATGCCCTGGGTTGCCTCAGCCGGGTGACCTGACAAAGTAAAACATGCCTCGGAACAATCTCAGCCACTCCCAGCCCCAAACGCTTCCTGTTGGCTGTTGGAGGGCAGGGTAGGCCCTTTGCTCACTGACTTCTTCCTCTGGATAAGCTGGATATCTCACTGTTTCTAGTTCTTGTTTGACAAAATAAGGTGCTTGGAAAAACTAAATTATCCCTGCAAGTTTTACCGCCTCCTTAGGGATACAAGTCAAAAAACAAATACAAGGTACACGGATGTCTTACGTAAATGTTGGATGCCGGATTTCTTCTCTTCTGGTGGATCTGTGCTTCATGCTTTATAGGTCGGGGCTTGGCTGGAAGGCAGTGTTTGTGTTTAGTTTTGACTGAGGTTGGCAGACTCTTGCTTCTCTGGCCCTCTAACTCCCTCAGCTCTGAGCTCCAGGCAGGTGAGGAAATTACTCCATTAATCTCTGCCTTTTCTAGGTCATGCTCACCTACTCCCAGTCAGTCCCAGTTTGGGGTGGGGGTGGCCTGGGGCCACTGTCCCATGTGTGAACTAAAACAGAAATGGCCCAGATCCCTCCCACTGCCCAGTCTATACTGCCACCCCTTTGTGCTGGCACACTGGGCTAGCTGCAACCTTGGCTCTGCACCAGGAACTTCACAAGACCCCAGCTGTCCCGCCTTCCCAGGCCACCCCCATCCCTGAGACTGCACAGTCCTGTAAATGGTAGGTGATTTTTCTGGATGGGGAAGGGCCACAGTGAGGGCAAACACCTGTGCATTGCATCATTACCCATGTGGGAATAGAAGAGACCAGGCTTCCACAGGTTAGCCTCCGGTCCCACGGTGCCCCCGGCTAGACACTCTGGGCAGCTGCAGGGACCCCCTCACGTGGCTGCCCCCAATGTCCTGCCAGGGCTTTACCTGTGCAGGTGCGGGCTGGTGGCTCATGCCCCAAAAACCACAATTGGACAGGAAGCTCCAGGGGTTCCTCTTTGTTTGCTTTGCTAACTCTTACATTTTCTGCTTCTCGGGCTGGAGGACATTCATTCCCAGTTGGCATTGGTACCAGTAGCAGTGCTGGGCCCTGGGCTTTGGCCTCTGGGGGTGGGGGAGTCAGCATTTGGACCAAGTGGGCACTTGGAGGGGACCCACGAAGGCGAGTGTGGGAGTGTGTTGGGGCAGGCTACCTGTAACTGGAGTGCCTCCCACCCCTCACCTCCCGTTCATCTAGTGTTAAGCTCTGGAAAGTTCTCTGACAAGTCATTCTCATGTGAGCTGCACCACAGCTCTAGGAATTGAGGGAGTGGCAGGCATTATCTTTTACCAAAATGGGTAAGCATGTTAGTGGGGGTATGGGGCTTGTTTCGTGCCTCACAGCAAAATAGCGGTGTGTCCGGAAGCTCTTTCCCTGTCCAGTGTGCTTTCTACGTCCACCTGAGTGTAGGCACCAAGAGCTGGAAATGAACAGCCCTCGACTGTAAGTATAAGGCTGATTCTGGATCTGCAGCACTGATGCTTCCACAGAGGGAAGTTGTCCAAGGTTAGGAGGCGTGGCTTGTGAATTTGCCCTCAGTTCTTGGTTGTGTTGCATGTGGGTATCACAGCACATTTATTCCTGCGTTGTGTCAAGTTCTTCCCATCACTTGACATTTTGAGGAGGAATGTGAAATACTGAGTACTGTTTCCTGGGTTTTCCTACATCCCACTGCCATCTTGGTCTTCCTGCTTAAAGCAGAATGTATGCTGCAGGTGAGATGATTCTAGCAGAATGTGTTTGTCCTTGCCAGGGTGGACAGAGGGTGACAGCATAGGGGCAGCACACCGGCCAGAAGGGGCTGGGAGAGCACGACTTCCCTCGTCCCTGTGCCTTGGCTCCTCCGGGGGGCTGGGGGTGGGGGGGACCTGGAGGGATGCCATCCCCTAGGCCACGTGTGTTCCAGCCTCAGCCCTGGAACTCGGAAACCAGTCAGCTGCATTTGTAATCCAAGGTCATCTCCATCTTTGCCCTCCCCAGTCCTCTCCTGCGAGAACCACACTGCTGGGGGGATGTTTGCTGGAGGAAGTGTTGGCTCTGCCACTGAGGGCTCTGCTTTTCCAAGAGAAGGAAGCTCCAGGGATTTGGGTGGGTTGCTGCGGACCAAGTTCCCTCCCTCCACCTTCATCGTGTGCGATGGGCACGGTGTGCCGCGGGGCCTGGGAACGGGCCCAGCTTGCTGGGGACAGTCACGGTACTCGTTCCTTGGCACCGCTGGTTTCCGCAGACAGTGGATGGAAGAGTTGCCCTCACTCCAGTTGCTGGGCGGGTTCAAGCCGCTCGTTTCGTGCTTAGGTGAAAGGACGACTGAGTCGTGTATGCCGGAAGCCTAAGTCACATCCGTGACTGCTGGTGATCGCACCAGAGAAGGCCCGGCATGGGGGGAAGGGCCACTCTCGTCTGAGGTCCTGGGCTGGGCCTGCCGCTGCTTCTTAGAAGGGAAGGGTTCTTCTCACCTCTTCCTCCGACAGCCGTCTTTCCACCGGCCGCCCGCCTGCAGACTCCTCCAGGGTCAGAGGTGACTGCCCGCCGCTCCGGCCCAGCAGCGCCCCTCGGCAAGCTCCGACAGCAGTGATGTTACACTTCGATGTAGTCGAGACAGGGCGTAAGTTATTGTTTGCATAAAAAAAGAATCATGTTCCCCGTGTACATTTAAAAAAATTTTTAAGAAGTCTGAATTGTATGGGAATAAAACTTGTTTGAAAATTTGGAATAGTGCTGCTGCCAGCTTATTTTTCTGGTACTTGTATTTTCACATGTTAAATGATCTTTATATATGTTGAATTAACAAATATTTTGAGTTTCCTGAGGGAAAAAAAAAAAAAACATTAATGGTATTGAAATGTGTTAGTAGTCCGGCTGTGTGCCCAAAATTCTGTTTCGCAGCAAAAGTGAACTGTATGTAAAGAAAGTATAACAATTATTTCTTTGTATTTTAGGGGCTTTAACCAGGACATCCTCTAGTTGGTATTAGGAATGTTTGCTTAATTTCCAAACTTTTTTTTTAAACACGTCGTGGGTTTTTTGAGGCTCCAACCTGATTAGTGCATGGTCAGCCATCAACTAAGGCTGAGGCATCTCTGACTGAGGTGTTTTTGTTTGGTTTTGTTTTTTAAAATCATGTATTTGCTACAGAGTATTGTACTTGTCTCAATGGGAATGGTGTAAAAAACTGAAAAGGCCTTATGTGATATGTATCATAGTTAATAAATCAATCTTGTAAAAAACCAAACCTGAGCGAGATGAAGGTGGCCCCTCCTCCCCGGGCCCTGAGCACACCCGCGCCGGGCAGGCCAGGCCCCGCCCCCTCGGGCCCCGTGGGGACGCTGGCTCCATCCTCAGACCCTCAGGAGGAGCGCGGTGGGTCTCTGGCCGTGGAGGGAGAGGGTCCCACAGCGCCCCTGGGAGCAGGCGTTCTCCAGCAGAGCTGGGCCCCGTGGGGAGCTGCTGGCACCTTCCGCCTCCGTTCCCGGGACTGCTGCCGGGAGCTCCCGCCTGCGCAGGGCCAGCGCTGGCCTCCTCTCCTCTCCTCTCCTGTCGCAGAGCGATCTGCTTCCCTCCAAGTCTACAGTCACTCCTGCAGTTTACTTTAGGTCATCATGCGAAGCACCACCCAGAGACCCCTGTGGCCACAGGGACCCAGCAGGCCAAGGAGACACCGAACGGTAGCTCCTGTCCTTCCCTGTCACTCCCTGTTGTCTGAGCGGAGGCCACGCGCCAGTGGCTCTGGGGTCAGATGCCAGGGTTTACCCCTGGGTGACCCAGGAGAGTCAGCCTCTCAGGACAGCAGCTCCAGGGATGGAGGTTGACTGCCCCTCGAAGACACCTCAGCCACTCAGGCTCGGTCCGCTCTACGCCTGTTCCCTCCTCACCCCTCCTTCCTTCTAGGCTCTCTAGGTCACCTCCCGGATGCCACCTGCAGCCGTGACCTCTCTGTTCCCACCGCCTCCGTTCTGGCCCAGGTCCTAATTCTGGCTCACCTGGACTCTGGTGGACACTCCCACACCTTCAGTGGCCTCCCCGTCCTCAGTCTTCGTACCCCGAAGTTACTCCAGAAGGAAGACCTGGCTTTGCGTTACCTGCAGCAGCAGTGGGGACTAGTCACCGAACGAGATGCCTCTCTCCCCTCCCGTGCCCATGGCAGGCGCAGTCATTGGTCACAACCCTCCCCCGCCGGAGCTCGGGCCCTACACGCCCCTCCAGGCAGTCGCTGCCCATCGACAGGAGCCAGCAGTCACTCACAGGTCTACCGCGGGCCAGCCAGGGGCCCCTCCCTCTGGACCCAGCCTGCCCTTCTCTCCCACTCCTCCATTCAGACTCCCAGCATCTGTCAAGATCATATTCTCTGAATGCACTTGGCTCCTCCCGGCTTCCAAGTCTTTGCTTGTGCTGTTCCCTCTGCCCGGAATTCCTTCTACCCACACACCCCCAAACCTCAGCTCTTCCCATCAGATCCTCGCCTGTCCTTCAAAGCCAGTCTTCCTGTAGAAATTCTTCCCAAACCCTTTTACACACTGACTCACCCAACAACCATTTGCCTGCTATGGGGATTCGTGTGACTCCCATAAATGCTTCAGCATTTGTTCTTTTTCAAAACAATTTATACAGTATACAGTTGGCACTCAATATGTGTGCTGACATAAACCTTTGTCTCAAGTCACGTGTATTTGTATACTTATACCTCTCAGCCCCATCCACCCAAGTGGAGAGCTTTGGGGGGGCAGGGCCTGTGGCCCCCCCATATGTCCTCTCAGAATGCCCACCAAGGTGCCTTGAACAAGGTGCCCACCAAGGTCCTCGGTCTGTAGAACGCAATGGTCGGTCTCAACCTTGCCCTTGACTTGAGTCTATAAGCCAACCTCTCCCATGTGACTCCAGCACAGACCTCCGCTCCGAGGGCCACATTCCTATTCACCTGCCTGTGACACTCCGCTTGCTGACCGTGACATACCCACAGCCACACTCCCGACCCCTTTCTCCAAACCTGTTCATCCCCCATGCTTCCCCAAAGCCAGAGACCCTGGAGACCTCCTCAGGGTGTTACTCTCTCTTTCCCATCAACCCGGCCCACCTCCAAGTTCCATTTTACCTTCCACGTAGCTCTCAGATCCCACCATTTTCTTCCTCCTCATTTCCTGCCACCATCCTGATTGAATCTCACCAGCTTCCCCCTTGGCCTCCTCCCAGGTCTCCCAGCCTCCAGTCTCACCCCCTCCCTTCCATCTCCCTGTGGCAGCCAGAGCAAGCTTTTCAAAACAGATCTGGCCCTGCCACCCCTCCCTTAACACCTTCTGGGGTTCCCCAGTGCCCTCAGAGGCAAACTCTTCAGCAGGTCCTGTGAAGCCCCCACCAACTCCCCAGGGAGTCTTACCTTACACCCTTCGGTCCAGCCCTCTGACTCCTCAAGGGCCTGCCCACCTCAGGCCTTTTGCACATGCTGTTCCCTCCTGGAACACTGCCCACCCCTCCTTGCTGACTCCCTCCCTAACCTTTAGATTTCAGCTCCATGGACTCTTCCTTGGGAAAGTCACCCCCTCCTGCCGAGACCAAGATGAACTCCTTTGCTTTCAAAGAAAAAAAAAAATGTTCTCTTCTTCAACAGCACTTTTCTGTTACTTGTTCAGATTGTATTCGCCCATTTAACTCATTTCCTGAGTGTTTACTCTGTGCCAGGCCCCCTGGGACACAGCTGGGAGCTGACCCCTAGTGGAACAGACACAGTAAACAGGCAAAGAAATGAATGTATGCCGTAATGTCGGGTGTAGACAAGGTATTAAGGGGGAGCAGGGATGTTATTTGGGGTGGTCACGAAGACCTCTCTGGGGACGTGACATCACTGCAGCAGGCAGAGACCAGGATGACTTGCCTCTGATACAAAACTTAAAGGGACACAAACTCAGTGATCAAGATAAAATATATTTCAATTCATGTTTTAAAAAATCAAAGTCAGCTCCCCAAAATCCATGATCAAAATTTTAGGTAAAAAACAGATTCAGTAACAGTGCTGTGAAGCCCCAGGCAAAAGGAGAAATCGATAAGACAGCCTGGAGTGGGGAGGAAAGTGATGGTGGATGAGACCAAAGCCAGGACAGTGGACGTGGACAGAGGAGGTGGGAGTCCGGATATCTTAAAGGTCAGGGCGACAGAATCTGCTCAAGATTGCACGTGGCTGTGAGAGAGAGGAGATGGGACGACTCCAGGGTTGACACAAAGTGTATCTAATCACCGTCTGTTCCCCGAGTTGCAGCCAACACCGAGCACCTACTAGGCTCTCACCAGCTCCAGGCCGACTGCCCGGAAGTGGAGAACGCGGCGTGTTACTCCATGCGGCCACCAGGGGTCAGCAGAGCGCCGCCCTGTCCAGCAGTGGTCGGGCCTGGGAAGTGTTGGAAGCCGGGTCGGTGACGTTTTAAGGGAGGGTGAGAACGGGGTTGGAAGTGTCCCGGGAGCAGGCTGAGAAGCAGGGGGTGAGCTACTCATCCAACCAGCCCTCCATCCATTTATTCAGGGCGAGGTAATAAGCTCAAAGTTTGTCCTGGGGGCCCTGGGGAGCCATGGGGTAGTTTGAGCATGGGAGAGACTGCGTTGGATTTGCAGGAGCTGAGGAGGAGGGAGAAGAAAGTGGGGATTTGACAGGTACTGCTCACCGGAACTCTGCCTCCTAGGTGGGGATTAAAGAGCATGCAGTTGCCATAAATGTTAGCAAGACAAATCATATTAATAGAAGCTAACAGGGAGTTTGGGATTGACATGTACACACTGCTATATTTAAAATAGCGGGGCTCCCCTGGTGGCGCAGTGGTTAAGAATCCGCCTGCCAATGCAGGGGACACGGGTTCGAGCCCTGGTCCGGGAAGATCCCACATGCCGCGGAGCAAGTAAGGCCGTGCACCGCAACTACTGAGCCTGCGCTCTAGAGCCCGCCAGCCACAACTACCGAAGGCCGCGCGCCTAGAGCCCATGCCCCGCAACAAGAGAAGCCACCGCAGTGAGAAGCCCGTGCACCGCAACGAAGAGTAGCCCCCGCTCGCCGCAACTACAGAAAGCCCGCGCGCAGCAACGAAGCCAAAAATAAATAAATACATAAATTTTAAAATAAATAAATAAATAATAAAATGGGTGACCAATAAGGACCTACTGTAAAAATAATTAATTAATTAATTTTTAAAAATAAAAATAAAAGCTAACAGTAAATCAACCACACTTCAATTTTTTTTAATTGATTAAAGAAGAAAAAAAGTATCTTTAAAAAAAAAAGCTAACAATTTTTGGACACTTACAAGGTATCAGGCCCTGTTTTCATAATTTTTCATGTATCGATTTTCACACACACTCTATGAAGTAAGCATTACCATTATCCCCACTTTCCAGATGAGGAAACTAAGGCACAAAATGACCAAGTGATTTGTCCAACATCACAAGCTAGTAAGTGGGAGCCAGTATTTGAACCCCAAAGCCCATGGCTCTTCCTGTGGCTACTGTAACAAATGAGCGCAGACTGGTCATAACAACAGAAATGCCTCCCCTCACAGCTCTACCAGCCAGAAGCCCCAGATCAATGTGTCATCAGGGCTGTGCTTCTCCGAAGTCTCTAGAGGAGAGCTGTTCCTCGCCTCTTCCAGCCTTTGGTGGCTCCAGATCTTCCTTGGCCTCCCTCCAATCTCTGCCACCGTTTTCGCATGGCCTCCTCTTCTTTCTCCCTGTGTATTTGTATTTTTCCTGGGCGTCTCCTCTTCTTTTTTATTTATGTATTTATTTATTTTGGCCGCATGGCAGCTTGTGGGATCTTAGTTCCCCAACCAGGGATTGAACCCGGGCCCTTGGCAGTGAAAGCGAGGGAGTCCCAACCACTGGACCGCCAGGGGAGTCCCTCCTCTTCTGTCTCTTATAAGGACACTTGTCACTGGAGTTAGGGCCCATCCAGATAATCCAGGATGATCTCATATCAAGATCCTTAATTACATCTGAAAAGACCCTTTTGCCAAATAAGGTCACGTTCACAAGCTCCAGGGTTAGGACATGGACATATCGCTTGGGGTGGGGTGGGGGCACTACTCAACCCCCTACAACTCTTCCCCATGATACTATCATTCTTATTGTTGTCATCGGTATTGTGCTTATGACCTTGAAGGGCAGCTCGGGGCTGGAATAAAGTCGGAGACGCCCAAGTGGGCGGTTGGGAAGTCAGGGACAGTGAGAAGCAGGCACATTTAATAATTGAAGGGACTTCCCTGGCGGTCCAGTGGTTAGAGCTCCGCACTTCCACTGCAGGAGGCGCGGGTTCGATCCCTGGTCGGGGAACTAAGATGGCGCATGCTGAGCAGTGCAGCCAAAAATTAATTAATTAATTAATTAATTATTAATAATTGCAGAGGTATCTCATCATTGCCCCACCTTCACCCTGCTGCCTCCCCAGCTGGTGCTCAGCCTCTTGTCCCTTCTCCAAGGGGACTCTGCCGTGTCAGTAGTGGAGACAGTCCCTTTCTCTCTGGTAGGAGCAGCCCTTGGGCTGGGAGAGCAGTCAGCCGAGCTCCCTGGGCATCCCCACAGGTCCCTCCTGGGTAGGCAGGACCACTGGCCCACTGGCCCAGACCCTGAGACCTCTGTCTCTGTAGCTGGTCCCCTAAGCAAATGAGTAAAGGTGACAACAGAGTGACCACCAGGCACTGCCCCCTCCCCAGGGGATCATACTGGTTAGTTTGCTGCTTGCTACTCATGTAGTGCTGTAGCCTCCACCTGGGTCCATGGTCTTGCCTGGTGTCCCTTGGGGACAGGGGACCAGCCCAACAATGCCGACGCTCCCGCTGTGGGCTGTGCTGTAACGAGCATCTCTCTCTGTTCCCTGAGGCTTGCTCTCCTCTTTCGGCACCTATGGACAGGTGACAGGTAGGCCTTGATGTCTGCTGTGAAGTTAGAGTTCTTCCCTGACACCTTGGGTGGCCTGAAGAGGACAAGATGGGGCTGGAAGATAGGAGGCGCCCGGGACAACACCCAAGTGTCAGGCTGGGTGACACTTGGATGTGGGGCTATTTATCGAGTTGATGGGTGGTGTTTTCTTTCATTTCCCCACTTCCTTTATTCTTCCCAGTAATCGTCAGTACTTTACTAGCCTACCTAAAATCGCGCGCGTGCACATATGCACGCACACTCCCGCTTCATTTTTCTCTAGCACTTAGCTCCATCTGATGCAGGTATTTTCTTGTTTTATCTGTTGTCCGACACCCCCACCTGGATGCGAGGTCCAGTGACAAGAATCTCTGCCTGTTTCTTCCCTGCTGGATCCCTGGAGCTTCTGGCACACAGTAGGTACTCAATAAATGTTTGCTGGCCGGATCAAAACCAAAAACAGAGCAACTCTGGGGCCACATTGGGCTGCCCAGTTCTCAAATGACCCTTCATTGTCCGTTTAATGTGCTTTAAACGAAAACAGGTTTTTGTTTTTTGGTTTTTTTTTTTAATTAATTAATTTATTTATTTTTGGCTGTGTTGGGTCTTCGTTTCTGTGCGAGGGCTTTCTCTAGTTGCGGCAAGCGGGGGCCACTCTTCATCACGGGGCACGGGCCTCTCACTATCGTGGCCTCTCTTGTTGCGGAGCACAGGCTCCAGACGCGCAGGCTCAGTAGTTGTGGCTCACGGCCCTAGTTGCTCCGCGGCATGTGGGATCTTCCCAGACCAGGGCTCGAACCCGTGTCCCCTGCACTAGCAGGCAGATTCTCAACCACTGTGCCACCAGGGAAGCCCTCGAAAACAGTTTTACTCTCAGACCTGAACACGAGCTTCTCCGCTCAAGGAATACACTCCTGGGGTGCTGTACCCCATTAGCACCCCTGGTGGTCAGGGGAGACAGCTCCTTGACAACCTGACTCTCAGAATCCTGGCCTCCAACAAGGTCTGGCTCCAGGAACTCTCACTATAAGCTTGCAAAGTGCAGGAGTGAAAGCAGGAAAGATGAAGATCAGATGTGTGGCAGGACTTTCCAGAAAGTGAAAGCCTGGAGTATGCTGGAGATTCAGGGAGTCAGAGGTCTGTGCCAGGTGGTCTCAAGAACAATGAGACTCAGCTTTGAGGGATTTCATTTGCTATAACCCCCTTGGGAGCTCAGACCCAACACCTGCTTCCCCAGCCCTTCCTGCTTCATCTATTCGAGGGCAGCTCCATCCTCCAGGCACTGGAGCCAGAACTACCGCATCCCCTTGACTCCTCCTCTCTTTCTGTCATCGCCACATCTGGTTGCCAGCCAATCCCGGCAGCCCTGCCTTTGAAATATCCCCAGTATCCGACCATCTCTCCCAACCCCCACTGCCTCCCTGGGGGCCACCATCACCTCCCTCCTGGACTCTTCCAGTCACCTCCTCAGCTGGGCCCCCGGCTTCTGCTCTCACCCCTTACACTTCCTTCTCCACCCAGCAGCCCAAATTGTCTTCAAAAATAGGAATCAGGGGGGCTTCCGTGGTGGCGCAGGGGATAAGAATCCACCTGCCAATGCAGGGGACACGGGTTCGATCCCTGGTCCGGGAAGGTCCCACGTGCCGCGGAGCAACTAAGCCCTTGTGCCACAGCTACTGAGCCTGCGCTGTAGAGCCCACGAGCCTCAACTACTGAACCCACGCGCCACAACTACTGAAGCCCGTGTGCCTAGAGCCCGTGCTCCGCAGCAAGAGAAACCACTGCAATGAGAAGCCCGCGCACCGCAACGAACAGGAGCCCCCGCTCGCCGCAACTAGACAAAGCCCGCGTGCAGCAACGAAGACCCAACGCAGCCAAAAATAAATAAATAAATAAAATGAAAATGATAAAATAAAAATTTTAAAAAATAGGAATCAGTCTTTTTCATATATTCAGACATATTTTTATTACATTAAAGTTTGTGCCCTATTTAAATGAATAGTATCTAAATCAGTTTGTAACATGAGTTTCTTAGAGGTAAAATAAATGTCTTCATCACACTTAAAAAAAAAAAAAAAAATCAGGACTTCCCTGGCGGTCCAGTGGTTAAGACTCCACATTTCCAATGCAGGGGGTGTGGGTTCGATCCCTGGTTGGGGAACTACGATCCCACATGCTGCACAGAGAGCAGCCAAAATAAATAAATAAATAGATAGATACATAGATAAATAGACAGATAGATAAATAAATAAATAAGTGGAATTAGATCAGGCCCCTCCCCAACCTAACAACCTCCAGTCCCAGTGAAAGCCAAACCCCTCCCCGCAAGTCCCTGCCCACTGCAGCTGGCCCAGATACACGCAGGCTTTTTTAATTTTTTCTCCCTAGTTCCTCCATTCCACCTCAGGGCCTTTGCACTTGCCATTCCTCCTGCCTGGAGCACTTTTCCTATAGATTCATCTCATCTCAGGCTTCCCAGCAAACGTCACCACCCTTGAGAAGGCTTCCTGCCACCATAACTACCCTCCAGTCACTCTCTCGCCTCACCCTGTTTTATTTCCTTCACAGCACTCAGTATGAGCAGAAATCATCTTTTTAATTTACTTGTTTACTTGTTTGCCCCCCCCCCATATACACACATAAGGACCTTGTCTGTTTTGTTCACTGATGTCTCCCCAGCCCCTGGCACATAGTAGGTATTCATACCTTTTTTAGGATTGAGGAATTGCATTATGTTTACTTATACATTCTCGTCAAACGCATACATGGTTTAAAAATTTAGTTTAAAAGAATTCTGGGACTTCCCTGGTGATCCAGTGGTTAAGAATCCGCCTGCCAATGCAGGGGACATGGGTTCGATCCCTGGTCCAGGAAGATCTCACATGCCGCGGGGCAACTAAGCCCGTGCGCCACAACTACTGAGCCTGCACTCTAGACCCCACGAGCCACAACTACTGAGCCCACGTGCCACAACCGCTGAAGCTCACGTGCCTAGAGCCCGTGCTCTGCAATAAGGAAGTCACTGCAGTGAGAAGCCCGCGCAACACAACAAAGAGTAGCTCCCGCTCAACACAATTAGAGAGAAAGCCCACGCGCAGCAACGAAGAAGACCCAACACAGCCAAAAATAAAATTAATTAATTAATTTTTAAGAAGAGTATAGTTTTTTAAAATAAATTTATTTATTTATGGCTGAGTTGGGTCTTCGTTGCTGCGCGCGGTCTTTCTCTAGTTTCGGCGAGTGGGGGCTACTCTTCATTGCGATGTGCAGGCTTCTCATTGCAGTGGCTTCTCTTGTTGCAGAGCACGGGCTCTAGGCACGCATGGGCTTCAGTAGTTGTGGCGCACGGGCTTAGTTGCCCTGCAGCATGTGGGATCTTCCTGGACCAAGGCTCGAACCCGTGTTCCCTGCATTGGCAGGCGGATTCTTAACCACTGCGCCACCAGGGAAGTCCCTGAAAGTATACTCTCTTAATAGGGAAAAGTGAGACTGTTTAAGGAGAAGTCACTGGAACCCTCCAAACACACACACACACACACACACACACACACACACACAAACACACATCCATGTTCTTATTGCCTACTAAAATCCTTGTCCCTCTCCTTGATTCCCCCTGGTTACAGGGAGCTCACCACCTCTCAAGGACATATACCATCCTCCCCCATCTCTTCCACCCAGGCGGCTTTGGGAGTGGTGGGGTCTCCGAGCTTTGATGGGAAACGTCTCCAAAGCTGAGGAAGGCCAAGGAGAGCTGAATGCAGCTGAGCAACTGAGAACCCAGGCTAGCGCAGGAGGTGTCGGATATGAGACCATGAAGGTCTCGACTGCCACAGTCCCAGGGTCCCTTAACAACCCCCTCCCTACCCCTTCAGGCCCCAGATGGTAACACCAGCCCTCCTAGATTTCCCCCAAACCTTTGTCAAGAGTCCTTTTTGAAACGCCCCTCGGTTCCCAGCTGGAGGGCCCCGGGTGTCTCCTCCTGGGGCCCCGCCTGATGCACACCCTGACCCAGAGGCTGTCCTATTTTTTCCCAACTGTATTACCAGAGCTGCAGAAGGGCACAGACATCACAGAGCAGCCCACCCATTTCACTGATGGGAAGCTGAGACCCCAAATGGTGTGTGTTTTTCAGTGACTCCCTGAGTGGTGTAGAGGTAACATGATTTGCGTCTGGGTATATGAGGGCGATGTGTCTTTGGATGTACATATCACATCTAGCATATTTAATGCCTGGATCTATTCTCAGCTTCAAATGGCTTAACTCAGCGATTCTCAGATTTTTTGGTCTCTTTACATTCTTAGGGAAAACCAAAGAGCTTTTATTTCTGTTTCATAAGCCATATCAGAAATTAAAACTGGAAGTTCTTGGGACTTCCCTGGTGGCGCAGTGGTTAAGAATCCGCCTGTCAATGCAAGGGACACGGGTTTGAGCCCTGGTCTGGGAAGGTCCCACATGTTGCAGAGCAACTAAGCCTGTGTGCCCCAACTACTGAGCCTGTGCTCTAGAGCCCATGAGCCACAACTACTGAGCCCGCGTGCCACAACTACTGAGGCCCGCATCTAGAGCCCGCGCTCTGCAACAAGAGAAGCCACTGCAATAAGTATGTGCACTGCAACGAAGAGCGGCCCCTCCGCTCGCCACAACTAGAGAAGGCCCACGCACAGCAACGAAGACCCAACGCAGCCAAAAATAAATAAATAAATAAATTTATAAAAATAAAACTGGAAATTCTTGAAGATGATTCAGAATTCATTTTTAAATAGCAATAATAAACACATTACAGGCTAATATAAATAACATATTTTATGAAAAATTTTAGTGAGAATAATGTCATTATTTTATACTTTTGCAAACCTCCTCAAAGCCCAGCATAACAGAAGACAGTTGGATCCTCCTGGCTGCTTCTGCATGCAGTCTGCTGTGATATCACATGCCATGCAGCTTCTGGAAAACCCCACCTGGCACTCACGGGAGAATGAAGTGAAAAAGGCAGAAAATGTCTCAGTATGAAAATTTGACCTCGCGGACCCCCTGACATGGTCTCAGGAACCAGTGCCCAGGTCACACTTTGAGAACTGCTGGCTGAACTTATTTAATGCTCACAATGATGCTAGGAGGTGGGTACTAAAATGAAATTATCCCCACTTTACAAGGGAGAAGGCCCAGAGTGGTGAAGTTACTTGTCCAAAGTCACACAGCAGTAAGGGGTAGAACTGCGGTCTGAACCCCAGAAATTAGGCTCTTAACCTCAACAAGATCTGTGTGTGTGTGTGTGTGTGTGTGTGTGTGATCATAAATAAATTGTATAGTATGACTGCACTTCTCAAGGCCTGGCATGGCACCTGCCCAGGTCACACAGCCAGGAAGTAGCATCAGGAGTTAAGAGCCAGTGCTCTGAGCTTGAATCCCTTACCCTGACACCCTAACAAGTCTCTCTGGGAAAAAACAGGAAAATATTATTCGCTGACAGACCATCATCAGCAGGCTATCTAGTCTCTATGCCTCAGTTTTCCTAGCTGTAAAATGCGCTTAGTAATAGAGCCCAGCTCAGAACCTTGCTGTGGGGAAAAAAATTAGCAGAACATAAAAGATTAGTTCCCAAGTTGTTCAGTGTGGTTATCCAGAGCCACCTGAAGAGTGTTCCCATCAGCCAGTGCACATGAGAGTTCAGAGGTGTGTGCCTCGGTTCCTCTGTCCAACCAGACAGAGGAACCCTTGCTCTCTGCCAGCCTCCACCCACCTGCCTCTCCTAAGTCTCCTGTCCCACCTTCATTAGTTGCATTGTGGTCTCCTAGGAGCACTTAAGCGCCTGGAAACCCCCATGCCAGGCTGCTGAAGGGGTTTGGGAGAGAGAGGTGTAGTATCTCCTACAAGAGTGGGAAAGGCCTGGCTCAGTCACCTGGGTCCCCATTTCTCTGTGGGAGTGCTATAACTCCTTAGTTCCCATTTATGGTCTAATGGGAAGCTCTGATGTCGGGGTTCCCGTGGGAGCAGTGGTGGATATAAGACCCCAGGATCCTGGTCTCTGAAGTTCCTCGGATACCTGTGTCCCAGTCCCTGGGAGGTCCAGATGTCAAATCCTGCTCTTATAAGGAGGGGGGCAGAGCTTGGGTGCAAGGTCATCTTCTTGTCCAGGGGGTCTTGCTGACACCCTTAAATTCTCTCCTGAAAAAGAGTCTCTAACACCTGGATTTGCGCCCCTGGAGGGGGCACCGACGTCTGGGTCTCCACCCTTAAAAGAGACTCAGGTGCAAGGTGCCCGTCTTATCCCGAGGGGCTGCTGGGGTGCCGGGTTTCCTTGGGGAAGATGGGATCATAGTCCCTCCCAGTGGGGTATAGAGATGGTGCCCGGACTCTGGTGTTCTTCTCTCGGGGTGGGGAAGCTGACTTCGACGTTCTCGTTCTGGTGGGGTGAGGGCACTCGGACACCTGAGCAGCCCGGGACTCCCTTGCTTGGAACCCCCTATCACGGAAAAGGCCAGAGTGGCCGGAGCTGGGCTGGACCCAAGGGCGGAGAGTCTGTGGGCGGGGCTCCAGCAGGCCCCGCCCCCGCCCGCCAGCGCTGTCCCCGCGTCTCGAAGTCTGCGAGGCCTCGGTGGGCGCTGAGAGCCTAGCGCCACAGCCCGCGCGACTCGCCGAGCCCGGCCCGCCCCAGGGTCTATGGGGCCGCTCCTCTGCTGCGCCGCCCGGCCGGCCCCACGCCGCGCCCGGAGCCTGACCCGTGGCCAGGTAACGAGGCTGTGGGTACTGCGGGTAGGGAACGCCTGGGGGCTGGCATGAGAGGACAGGGAACTCCTGGGTCCTGGAGGAGAAGGGGACCGGAACTCCAGTGTGCTGGGAGCTAGGGCATCGGAACGCCTATATCCCGAGGCTGAGGGAGGGGGCGCACAGATGTTGGGTCCTGGAGAAATAGGGGGCTGGCGGATCTGGACGCCAAGGTCTAGGGCATCGGGACACTTGGTTGGGGAGGCTTGGGGGCGGTGTGGATATGGGGAGCGGGGGTGGATCCTGAATGCCTAGTCCTGGAGGAATGAAGACCTAATTCAACACGTTCCTTGTTCTGGGGGATCTGGTTACCAGGACACTTGGGCCCCGAGTGTCTGGTCCATCCTGGGGGCGTCCTCGGGCTGAGGCTCTGGCCACTGCATCTGGGGTTGAGGCTCGCACGTCCGGGCCTTCAGGGAGGAAGTTGTGGTTGCGGAGATTTGGTTGCCCGGACACGTGGCATCACCCCGAGGGGCTGGGGGTGGTCCTTGGGCAGAGCATAGGGTGGGGTCCCTGGCCTCTGTCCCCCCTACCTCCTTAGCCCAGCCCGGGAAATAGGCGCACGGCAGATGCAAGGAACCGGACTCCTGGGATGGGCTTCTGGGGGGCGGATTCTCCGGGGCAGAGGGCTCTGGGGACGGCAGCCGGGCGCGCCCGGGCCCCGGCGAGGCGCCCGCCCCCCGCCCGGCTTGGGCATGCTTGGCACGCAGCGCGCGGGCCGGTCGGATCCGTATGCGCGCCGCGTGCGCCTGTTGGTATGCGGGAGCCGGCCTGGCGCGGGCGTGAGGCGGGCGCTCTAGCGGGCGGCGCGGGGGAGGCGGCGGCGGGGCACGTCCTCGCCCTGAGCTTCTCCCAGAGCCCGGCGCGGTGAGAGCCTCGGACTGTGTAGCGGGGCCCCCAGGGAGGGGAAACTGAGGCAGCATCCAGCCGCAGCTCCTTGCTGGGACCCTGCGCCCCACGCGGACCTCGGTTTCCCTAGCAGGTGCCCCACCGGCCCCCTCGGGCGCTGAGCGCTGCCTCCCGCTCCTTCCCGCTGCAGGAGACGCGGCTCTCGAGTTCCGCAGGCTGCTCTGAGCCCGCCTGAGCGGGTCTCCGCGGAGATGGCGGCCCCCTACCCCAGCAGTGGCGGTGGAGGCGAGGTCAGGTGCGGGGGAGGTCGCGGCGGCAGCGTCCCTTGGGACTTTCTGCCGGGGTTCGTGGTCAAGACCCCGCCCGGACCCTGGTGAGCAAAGCTCCGCCCCTCGGGCTGTGGCCCCGCCCCCAAGGCGGTGTCCCGGGAGGATTCACACTCACCTTCTGCCCCGCCCCCTCGGGCCAGAATTTCTTACCCGGAGTTGCTCAACTGTTGTTCTGTAACACCCACCCCACACACCTGACGTTCTGTTCCTAGCCCCCTTCCTCGGAATTCCTACCCAACATTCTTATCTCTCTCCTCTTCCTCCTCCTTCCCCCAGAATTTACACCCGAGGTTCTGCTCCACGGCCGGGTGTAGAAGTCACACTCAGGCTCTGCCCCACCTCCGGAGTGTTGAATCCACTTTCAACATCCCGTCCCGTTCCCGAGGCCCCAAGAGGCGAGGCTCGCCCCCCAACCCCAGACCCCTGAGTCCCCGGGCCCCGCTGACGCTCCCTCCGCGCCGCCCGCCCAGCCTGCAGGCGCAGCGCAAGGAGAAGTCCCGTAACGCGGCGCGCTCGCGGCGCGGAAAAGAGAACCTGGAGTTCTTCGAGCTGGCCAAGCTACTCCCGCTGCCCGGAGCCATCTCCAGCCAGCTGGACAAGGCGTCCATCGTGCGCCTCAGCGTCACCTACCTCCGCCTGCGCCGCTTCGCCGCTCTCGGGGCGCCGCCCTGGGGGTTGAGGTCCGCGGGGCCGCAGACTGGCCTAGGTGAGTGCGCATGCGCAGGGGTCGGGGGTCCAGGCGCGCTCCCCCAATGCAGGGCACCCGGTATCTGAGGGTGCGCGCCAGCTCTCGCCCAGCTCCTGCACCCGGAGGGAGTACAGGATTTGGAGTCAGACCTTTTGTGTGTTCCTATCAGGCGGCTTCTACTGTCCAAGCCTCAGTTTATTCACCTCTAAAACGGGCTCACCAGGTAGGGACGATTTCATGAATTCTGGCCTAATCACGGGCCTGGCCACACTGGATCATACCACCAGTTAATGCTATTATTGTTATCAGGGAAAATGAATCATTATTATCACAAAGGAGATTATCACAGCTCCATGGACGGGACAGAGGGGACCCAGCCTGGGCCTCCTATCCACTAATGGGCAAGAAACTCCCGCAACTCAGACCTGAGGGACCCCAGAGGGAACCTTTAGAGTCTGAATTCCCAGTTTGGGATGCGGGAGGGAGACAGGATTATATGGCAGGTAAGATGGCGAGCTTCAGAAAGACGGGGGTCCCTGTCCCCACTCAGCCAGTCCCCACCGTTGTGACCCTGGGCAGGTCGCCTCACCTCTCTGTGCCTCACTTGTGAAATGGGAATCATGATGAAGCCCCTCCCCCACCCGCAGGGCTGAGAAGAGAAGAAGATCTACCAGGTAATATTTACATGTGTAAAGACCCTAAACACACCTGGCACAGAGTAAACGATCAATGTCTAGCAAGCACTGTTATCAATGGTTACCTGCAGGTTTATTGAGCATCTACTGTGTGCCTGCTACGGTTCTGAGCCCTCGAGATCCAGCAGGAAACAAACTGCATAAAAGTGCCTGCCCTGGACAGGCTGACATCCTACTGGCCAAGACACAATAACGAAATGCAATCAATAATATGTTAAAATATAGAATATGTAAAACAGATATATATATAGAGATAGATATCTACTTTCATTATTATTCAGACTTCATTATATAGAAGTGTTATGTTATTGTTATTACTTTTATTTTATGTTTTATTGCTTTACTCTTATTACGTACGAGAAGAGAGCGAATCGTCTTCATCTGAGGTCGCAGGTGACAGGGACAGGGCACCCTAGGCTACTTCCCCCCCCCCCCCTTCCCCGCCCAAGAAGGATTGTCCTTAAGGTGGGGTTGGAGGGGCTCCAATTCCCCTCCTGCCCTGGTCTCAGGGGGGAGGGGGGAGAGAAAATAGCATTGATTAAACTCGCAATAAATCACCATTTAAATTTAAATAATCCGGCTTCCCAGGCGGTAATTAGGCGAATTGACTGGCGCGGAGAGAATGCGGCATTAGCGCCGCTGATTACTGTCATTACCGCGAACAACATGTGCGCCGGCGGGGGATAAACATCTTGTCTATTGTCCCCAAGCCCCGGGGAGAGAAAGGGGGGGGGGACGCTGAGAGAGCCCCACCAGCGTCCGGCCTCCCCCCTCCGTGCTTACCGGGATGGGTAATTCGACGGGTAATTCAAGACCACTGACCTCAGCAACCTCCCTGCTTGTACGTGGGAAGGGGGAGGGGCAGGACAGTGTGCGGGGGAGGAACTGCGTGGACTGCCGCTGTACCCCCCAAATTAAGAAATTGGGAGCATCTCCTGCTCTCCCGCGTCCCCAACAAGAGGCCAAGCACCTGCTTCAATAGTTCAGATGGGAAAACTGAGGACAGTGACTTAGCTGCTGTCAGAGAGCAAAGCATTGTGCCTCAAGCTCTCTGTAAAGGAGGGAGCTCCCGTGTTCTCCTCAAAGATAATAGCAATAACATACCAGTCAGACACAGTGTTGAGTGCTGCATCCAAATTCACTTGCTAATCCTCTCAAAAATCTTTGGAGGGAGGCAATGCTATGTTCCCATTTTATAGAAGGGGAAAACTGAGACCCAGAGAGGTGAAGTTCTATGCCCAAGGTCACATAGCCGAGAAGGGGCCCAGCTGAGATTCAGACTCAAGTGGCCTGGCTCCAGAGCCCACCTTCTCAACCACCATCCTTGGCATGTTTGTGGGTCTCCAGGGATGGGTCCTATGTTGCAGGTCTCGGCCTCTCTCTGGGCCTTTCTACCATCTGTGAAATAGGATGACAGATGTTGAAGTCTAGCCAGGGGACTCTAAGTCTGGGGAGGAGACAGCCTTGATCGCCTATCAGTGTTTGTCATTCATTCAACAAACGCCCAATGAATACCTTCCCTGTGCCAGGCACCGTTCTAGGTGCTGGGGACATAACAGGGAACAGGACAAAGTCCCTGCCCTCAAAGGTGGGCCTACACACCTGACATGGTAGGTCCCCTGCCCCCCACCTCCCTGATATCACCTTTCTACCCCTCTGACCTCTTCAACACCCCCCCCCCCACATGGGCCACCTTGCTGTTCAGAGAAGCCTGTTCCCACCTCAGGGCCTTTGCACTTGCTGGGCTTCCACCAGGAACTCCCTTCCCTTAGAATGTGGGCTTTTCAGTCAAGCCTTCCCTGACCACTCTATTAAAAATGACAACCCTGGGATTTCCCTGGTGGTCCAGTGGTTAAGACTTCGCCCTCCAATGTGGGGGTGCAGGTTCGATCCCTGGTCAGGGAGCTAAGATCCCACATGCCCGGGGCCAAAAAAACAAAACATAAAACAGAAGTAATATTGTGGCAAATTCAATAAAGACTTAAAAAAAGAGAGAGAGAATAGCACGTGGTATATAGTAGGTGCTTAAAAAAAAAAAAAAAAACACAATCCCCTGCTCCCAGCCTGTCCTATCGTCCTTTCCTGCCTTATTTCTTTCCATAGTACTAATCATCATCTAATACTATATATTTTTTATTTCTCTTGTTTATTGTGTTTCTCCCCTACAGCACCTTGTGTGCTGAGCCTAGAATAGTGCCTGGAACACAGTAAGGGGTCACTAAATATTTCTTGGGTGACTATAGAACTGCGTGAGGGGAGGAGGGGGGACATCACAACTCACAGGCCAGGCACGGCCTCCCTGAGTAAGTGACCTTTGAGCTGAGACTGGAAGGAGGTGAGGGAGCAAAAGCTAGGAGAAAAGCTGGAAGGAGAGTTTTCCAGGCAGAGGGAACAGCAAGTGCAAAGGCCCTGAGGCAGGCAGCAATCAGCTTGCTAGATGCAGGCCACAGTTGTGAGGTCAGGGGCTCCAGAGAGGAGTAAGTGAGGCAGGAAGTGGTCAGCGGGTCAGGGGCCAGGTCCTGCAGGGCCTCTCGGGCCATGGTGAAGACTTTGGCTGTTACCCCGAGTGAGATGGGAGTCACAGAGGTGGTGGATGTGAGGGCAGAAGCTGGGAGCCCAGTGAGGAGGCAAGTGCAGTGGTCCAGGTGGGAGGTGGGGCAGCTAGACCAGGGTGGGGGCAGTGGGGTGAGAGGTGATCGGATTCAGGTGATGCAGTGAGGGGCCAGCCTCAGGACTTACAGAATATGGGTGAAGGCGTGGGAGAAAGCAAGGGTCAAGGTGGATGGTAAGGAAGCCTCCCCAAAAGGTAGAGGTGCCCGAAGTAGAGCTTATCCTAAGAATAGTGCAGGACTCACCTACTGTGTACCTGGCTGTGTGCCATTTGCATGCATGAACCCATTCAGCTCCTGCCCTAGACCCATTTCACAGATGCAGCTGAGGAAAGTACAGGCAGACATGCACCCACTCCAGTCCTCAGGCCTGCTCCCAGGGAGCAAGGCACTCTGATTATGGCAGGGGGCTCCCTCTCCCAGACTTCCAAAGCTAATGAAGTCCCAGCCCTTCATTAGCTACCCTAGCCCAGGGCAGCAAATCCCTCAGGGCAGTTGAGAATGGGAGGTGGAGGGGAACCCCTGGGAGAAGTCCTGGCTTCTCCCCTCGGCCCCTCAGCGCCCCCTCTGTGTGTGGGGGAAGATGACAACTGGGACAGTTTTGTTCCAGCAGAGGCAGGCTCTGATAAGAAACTCAGCAAATGTTTGTTGAATGAGCGAATGATGGTTGGGGTCCGGATGTGAGGAGGGGGCAGATCTGAGAGTAGGGAAGAGCCCGCAGCTGAATTTGGGGGACACAGGAGTTGAGGTATTTGTGGGAGAGAGGAGGGAACACAGAGAGAGGAGTCAGGGAGTTGGTGGATTTGGGGCAGGGGGAGGCCAGGGGTAATAAGACACATCAGTCAGGGATGGGGACAGAGGCCGGGGAAAGGATGGGGGAACAGCAAGTGGCTGAGCCCTCCTCCTATACACACACCCCTCCCGACGTGCCCATTAAGGCTGTTAATTGCAGCCGTTCAGTCTGACCTGGGCTGATCCTGTGAGAGGGAAAATGAAGGAATTAGCAAAAATGACAGGGGAAAATTGCGACAATTAGCAGGCGGCATTGTTCCCGCCTGTCACCCGGCTGGTTCCCGCTGCATCTCGGGGGAGGGGTCCCCATCACCCTCCCCCCCCAGTTATTGTTCCTGGAGCTCCAGGCGGGGGTGGAAAAAGGGTGTGAACAGCCGTGGGGATGTTGGGGGTGCTCCTGGGAGAGGAGGCGTGACCAAACATTAAGGGGCTGGGGGCGGGGCTTGGGAGCTGCGTCCTGATTGGGGGGAAGGGGGCGGCGTTTCGCCGCCTGGTGTTTTGATGGTCTGGAAATAACAATAGTAATCACGCTATTAATACTGATCCCAGCTCTGTTTCAGAGCACCTGCTGCATGCGGGCGCCTGGTAGGCCCTTTCAGCTCCCTAAGCCAACTGAATGCTCAACACCCCTGTGAGATCAGCTCGCTTAGCAAACCCACCTGACAGAGGAGGAAACTGAGGCACAGAGAAGTGAAGGCACTGGTTCCAGGGCACACAGCCAGGGAGGAACAGTCCTGGGGCTTAACACCAGAACTGGACCCTCAGCCCTGCAGGAGCCAGATGCTTGGGGACCCTCGAGGTCACTGGCTCCCCAGTCTGGGCACGGACCCCTTGCGGGGGTCGTTCTCTGCAGGGTCAGGGAGGGCATCCTGGGTGGGAACAGAGTCCAGGAACACAGGGCCTCTGCCCACGCCCCACATGGATGTCTGGAGCTCTCTGCTCCTCGCTGCGGGGGATGGGTCGGCCTGTGTCTCTGTTTCTGTCTACTTCGCCATCTCTGTCTTCCTGCCACTTTCTCTGTATCTGTCTCTGTGCATCTCTTTCCCTCTGTCCCTCCATCTCTTTATGTCTCTCTGTCTTTACCTACCTCTGCCTCAGTTTCTCTATGTCTATATATGTCTCTACCCCTCTCTTTTTAAAAAAATTTTATTGGGGTAAAATTTATATAACATGAAAGTCACCATTTTACAGTGTGCAATTCGGTGGCACTTAGCACATTCACAATGTTGTGCAACCAGCACTTCTGTCTAGTTCCAAAACATTTTCATCACCCTCCAAAAACCCTGTCCCATTAGCAGTCCCTCCCCATTCCTCCTGCCCCTCCCCCCAGCCCCTGGCAACCACTGATCTGCTTTCCATCTCTGGATTTGCCTCTTCTGAACGTTTCATATAAATTGAATCCTACACTGTGTAGCCCCTGTGTTCAGCTTCTTTCACTTAGCATAATGTTTTCAAAGTTCATTCACGTCGTAGCATGGATCGGTACTCCATTTCTTTTTATGGATGAATAATCTTCCATTCTATGAATATAGCACATTTTATTTATCCATTCATCAGTTAATGGACATTTGGGTTGTTTCCACCTTTTGGCTATTAGGAGTAATGCTGCTATGAACATTCATGTACAAGTATTTGTTAGAGCACCTGTTTTCAATTCTTTGGGGTGTATACCTAGGAGTGGAATTGCTGGGTTATATGGTAATTCTATGTTTGACTTATTGAGGAATTGCCAAACTATTTTCCAGAGTGGCGCATCGTTTCACATTCTCACCAGCAATGCACGGGGGTTCAATTTCTCCACATCCTCGCCAACACTTATTTTCTATTTTTTAAAAAAATTCGAACCATCCTAGCGGGTGTGAAGTGATCTCTCATTGTGGTTTTGATTTGCATTTTGCTAATGACTAATGATGTTGAACATCTTTTCATGTGCTTATCGGCCATTTGTGCATCTTCTTTGTAAGAATGTCTGTTCAAATCCTTTGCGCATTTTTGAATTGGGTTGTTCATCCTTTTGTTGTTGAGTTGTAACGTCCTTATTTCTTTCTCTATTTCCTTATATCTCTCTGTCCATCTATTTGTGTCTTTGTCTCTCAATGTCTCTTTCTCTGTCACTCTGTCTCTCTCCTTTTCTGTCTCCTATCACCCTTCAGGTCTGAGCTCAAACACCCCCTCCTTCAACAGGCCTTACCCCATGCTGCTTCTTTTATTTATTTATTTATTTATTTTAAATAAATAAATAAATAAAATATTTGGCTGCGTTGGGTCTTTGTTGCCGCACGCGGGCTTTCTTCAGTTGCGGCAAGTGGGGGGCTAGTCTTCGTTGCAGTGCACGGGCTTCTCATTGCGGTGTCTTCTCTTGTTGCGGAGCACAGGCTCTAGGGGTACAGGCTTCAGTAGTTGTGGCACGTGGGCTCAATAGTTGTGGCTTGCAGGCTCTAGAGCGCAGGCTCAGTAGTTGTGGCACACGGGCTTAGTTGCTCCGCAGCATGTGGGATCTTCCTGGACCAGGGCTCGAACCCGTGTCCCCTGCATTGGCAGGCGGATTCTTAACCACTGCGCCACCAGGGAAACCCCCCATGCTTCTTTATTTCACACCACCTATTCGATTCTTCATAGCACTGGCCACAAATGATAGTTCTATATTTGTTAGTTTCTTGCTTGTTTATAACTGCCCTGGCTTGGGTACCCTGTGAGGGCAGGGCTGGGTTGTCCTGGTCACCTATGTGTCCCCAGCACTACCCAGTGCAGGGCCTGGCGCACTGCTGATGCTCAGGGAGTTTGCTGAATGACTGAATGGATGAATGGGTGAATGAATGAATGAATCCCTTTCTGCATCCCCTGGTGTCTCTGTGTCTCTGTGTGTCTCGGTTTGTCTGTCCCGCCCACCCCTGCCCCACCCACCCCTCCCCACACCCCAGGTCTCTCCCTGACAGGGCCCAGGTCCCCCCAACCCCCCAAGATGGCTGCAGGACTGGGGAGAAGAGAGGGAGATATGTAGCCTAGCTCCCTGGGGGTCTGCCCAGAAGGTCAGGGGTCAAACCAACAGGCCCTGGCCTCACCCCTCCCTCTTCCCCCAGCCCCAGGCCGCAGGGGCCCCGTGGCGCTGGTCTCCGAAGTCTTCGAGCAGCACCTGGGAGGACACATCCTGCAGGTGAGGCCCCTTCCCCGCCTGCTGCTCCTTGCTGCCACCTGGTGGCCGTCTCGGGAGAACCGCACCCTTTTCTCCAGCATCGGTCCCGTGGGGGAGCCCCAGAACTGGGAGGCAGAATGCTCAGGCTCCCCCTCCTGCTCCCCCCCCCGGGGCCACTGAAGCGCTTTCCCCCAGAATAATCCATCCCAGGCTGAGATCCAGATTTCAGAGCCTCTTACAGATGCCAGGCCCTCCTCTCCCCGACCCCGTCTCTCTCCACTCTAGTCCCTGGACGGCTTCGTGTTTGCCTTGAACCAGGAAGGGAAGTTCCTCTACATCTCAGAGACAGTCTCCATTTATCTGGGTCTCTCACAGGTAAGGGGCCCGCAGCAGCCTGCCTGGACTGGCTCAGCTGCCATCTCCCTTGCTGGCCCTCCTCTCTCCTGGCCTCACCATCCCAGCATGAAAAAAAAAAAAAAAAAAGGACTGGATCTTTGGTTCCCAAAGTGTGTTCCTTGGAACCCCACATGGCACCTAACATGGCTCCTCCTCCCAGGCAGAGGAGGGTTATTAAAGTAAGAGGTCGATTTGGAGAAAGCAAAATAGCAGAAAGATAAATTTGCCTATGAGTGGTTGCCAACTGTACCGTATTTACCAAAACTTGTTTATTCTTAACACTTTTAAAGGATTACAGCAATTCGTACCGGAAGGGCTTGGGTTTTCCAGCTTGGAAGATTTTCTTTGGCATTTTAGTTGACTAGTTTGCATTTTGCCTTTATTTCAACCCACTGTTTCTGTTCCAGCTCCTGCAGCTGGTGGCTGAAAGGTAAAAGGAGGGCAAAGAGAAGCCAAAAGCCCCCATCCCTGGAGTCTTGGCTCCTTGCAGCATCTTAGGCCTTGCCAATCCAATCAGTACAAATTGCTGTCAACTTTTATCATTTTTACAAAGATTTTAACAAATGGTAAATTTAGAAAATTCAGTGCGTTGGTATTTGGCCTTCGTGAGCAGCTCTTCAGTGAGTTGTTGGAGGTTCCTGGAGGAGGAAGACCCTGAAGGGAGAATATGGACAAGAGGAAGGGAGTGGGGGGAAAGGCTCGAAGCTGGTGTGTGTGGGGGGGATGTTTAATGAGGGATAGAGGGAAGCATGTGACCCCAAGCCCAGGGGCTGTGGGAGCCATGGGAGGTTTCTTTCCTTGTTTTAAAGTTTTATTTTATTTATTTTTATTTTTGGCTGCGTTGGCTTTCCGTTGCTGCGCACGGGCTTTCTCTAGTCGCGGTGAGCGGGATACTCTTCGTTGCGGTGCGCGGGCTTCTCATTGCGGTGGCTTCTCTTGTTCCGGAGCACGGGCTCTAGGCGCACGGGCTTCTGTAGTTGTGGGCTCAGTAGTTGTGGCTCGCGGGCTCTAGAGCGCAGGCTCAGTAGTTGTGGCGCACGGGCTTAGTTGCTCCGTGGCATGTGAGATCTTCCCGGACCAGGGCTCGAACCCGTGTCCCCTGCATTGGCAGGCAGATTCTTAACCACTTCACCACCAGGGAAGTCCCATGGGAGGTTTCTGAGAGGAGGAGGGCCATGGTCAGGGGAGTAACTTAGGGAGGGGTATGTACGTGGGGACTAAGGCCAGAAGACCAGTGAGGACGCTGGGACAGAAACACAGCAGGGAGAAGATGGGTGCCGGGACTGGGAAGGTGTGGAGATAAGGGGACTGCTGTGAGAGATTTGAGGGATGAATGAATGTAAAAGTCTGTCTAATTAAAAGGTTCTAACTCTTTAAAGAGTTTGAAAGCCATTCCACTGCTTGTGTCCTGATTTCCATCCTGTGAGTCATTTCAGGGCGCAGTTGTTTGCTGTATGGGGGTGAGTGAGTAAGCAAGAGCTGCGTAAATGAAGGCTTACGACACCCCCATCCCAACCACATACACAGCTTCTTTATACTGTAGGCAGGGGCAGAAAATCCTTCATAATCTCTGGGTTTGAAGTGGGGGGGCACGGGAAGCGCCTAAGTTTATATCCGCCTTTAAAAGGGTTTAAATATATATATGTTTTCCTAATAAAAACACACACCTGCTTGCAGGCGAGTGAGTCTGTGGCAGAACAGGCGGGCGAGTGACTGCGCGCGCACCTCACCCGCCCCCTGCATCCCCCTCCTTCGCCGGCAGGTGGAGCTGACGGGCAGCAGCCTCTTCGACTACATTCATCCGGGGGACCACTCCGAGGTGCTGGAGCAACTGGGGTTGCGGGCCCCGACCCCCGGGCCCCCCACCCCGCCCTCCGTCCCCTCCTCTTCCTCCTCCTCCTCATCGTCCTCCTCGCTTGCGGATACCCCTGAGATCGGTAATTCTCAGGATCCCCAAAGAAAGAGGCCTGAGGGTAGCTTAGGGGATGCTGGGTACAGTGTATCCAACTATGTCTCCTTTATACAAAAACACTCTTGCTAGAGTTTTGCAAGCAAGTTTTTGTAAAATGAATCAGCGTCTAAATTGAGGTAGCGAGACGTGGCTCCCTAAGATTGCCCGGATCCCCAAGATTTGAACTTTAGAAAGACCCCCTCTGGCTGCAGAGTGGACGTGGGTGCCTGTGGGTGACAGATGTAACCAGGCTTTGGTAAATAATAATAACAACGTGTGCTTATTGGGCATTTACACGTGCCCTGCCTTTAAGTACATAATTTTATTAAATCCTAACCACAAGCCCACAAAGCAGGAGCTATGACTATCTCCATTTTATAGAGGAGGAAACTGGGGCACAGCATAGAGAGGGTAAGTGTCCCAGGTCAGCTGTAAGTGATTGAGCTGGACTCCAGCCCAGGCTTGTCTGACTCCAGCGTCTGTGCTTCTACCCCTTCTCTCCAGTGGAAAATTCCACTCCATTTTGGGGAGGGTGTTGGAGATTACCCTGAAAGTTCCTTTTAGCTCTGAGATATTGGGGGACTGAGGTTATCTTTCTCATAAATAGGCTTTTCTTATATGGGGTTTGCTTAATACCCAAACCATCTGAGCTATCAGCAGTGCTTGCAAGCTTGGGGAGATGTTTGTGACACATGTGGAACTGTTAGAGAGCGTGATTGTATTTACACCTCAGTTTGAGGCACAGGGTCATCTGGGTGTGAGCATATTTATAAGACAGTTTCACAGGGTTTATAGAATAATCTGTATTTGTGTGGCTTATTTGTTGCTATAGCCCAAGCCCCCACTCTGTGCTCAGCCCTCTGTTGGGCAGGGCTGGGCACAAAGTGGTGACAAGAGCCCCAGCCCCACCCTCCCGGGGCTCACAGTCCAGTGGGAGAGACTGACCCTGTCCCCAGACAGTGATGACCCAGAGTGGGCAGGGCTGGGGTAGGAGACCCCAGAGGGGCAGCTGACCCAGCCTGGGGGTCAGGGAGGACTTCCTGGAGGAGATGTCTGACCTGAGACCTGGAGGTTGTGGCTAGAGATGACGTCAGCAGGAGGCAGTTCTTGCCAGTTTTAAGCCATGGTGAGGAGGGGCTGGGCTTTCCCCCAAGGGTACTAGGGAGCCATGGCAGGTTCAGAGCAGAGGAGGGATGGGGTCAGATCTGAGCTTTAGAAAGACCAGGCTGGGTGCTGCTGGGAGGGGAGGTTGGTGTAGGATGTCAGTGGGCTTGTAGAACCAGTAGGTGCGTCTGTGTGACTGTGGCCATGACCCTGTGTCTGGATAGCTCTGTAGAGGGCAGGGGTGGCCCGTGTTTGTCCTTTTCAGGACCCCATAACATTCCTTCACTCTTCGCCCCAGAGGCCAGCCCCACCGAGGTGCCCCCCTCCTCCCGGGTCCAGGAGCGGTCCTTCTTCATCCGCATGAAATCCACCCTCACCAAGAGGGGGCTGCACGTCAAGGCCTCAGGGTACAAGGTGGGTGTGGGCTCTCCGCCCCAGCCTCTGACTCCCGCGTCCCCTCCCTGGCCCGAGGAGAGCGCCTGTATTCATGCCAGCTCTGTCCACGGGCCCCTGTTCTTGGGGATGACAGCCAGAGCCAGGCCCTGTGGCCAGGTTGTGGTCCTCCCGCCCCACTGGCCCCGCCTTGCCCTCCTCCGATCGCGCCCGCCACCTGCAGGTCATCCATGTGACCGGTCGCCTTCGGGCCCGCGCCCTGGGCCTTGTGGCCCTTGGCCACACGTTGCCCCCGGCCCCACTGGCTGAGCTGCCGCTGCACGGACACATGATCGTCTTCCGACTCAGCCTGGGTCTCACCATCCTTGCTTGTGAGAGCAGGTACCGGGGTTGGGGGCTGAGGTGGGAGGATGGGGGCGCACGGGAGAGGGGGTAGGCAGGAAGTCAGAGGAGCTCGGGGTCGGGGGGTGGGGGCGGCTGGGGCCCTGGGGAGCCGCGGGAGGAGGGAAAGCAGCGGAGGGTGAACTGGAAGAGGGAGTGAAGGCGGAGGCTAGGGCGGGGCCTGGGGCGGGGCCTCTGGGATGGAGGCGGGGCTGTGCTCGATTCCGAGAGGCCCAGGCCCTCCCTTCTGCAGAGCTCCGCCCTTCCCTGCTCCTATTTCTCACTGCCTCTCCGGCCTCTCATCTCTCGTCCGCTCTCCCGCACCACGCAGTGGGGGGAAATTAAATAGCGAAATAGTCTCCACGCACCGAGCGCCTCTGGAGTGCCCGGGCCACCCCACACCCAGGAGTGCCGTCTGCTTGAATGCCCATAGCTGCTCGAGGAGGGACACTATTATTTTAAATATTCTCCCACCCATTTTACAGAGGGAAAAACTGAGACCCAGAGAACTCCAGAGCCAGGGTTTGGACCCTGAGGGATTCCAGAGCCAACCCTGTCTCTTTCTCCCCACCCCATGGTCTGGGACCCCTTCTCCCCTCCTGTCTATTGCCCCCTGCCCTCAGAGTCAGCGACCACATGGACCTGGGGCCCTCGGAGCTAGTGGGCCGCAGCTGCTACCAGTTTGTCCACGGGCAGGATGCAACCAGGATCCGCCAAAGCCACCTGGACCGTGAGGACCCCTCACCCCAGACTTGAGCACCCCCACTGCCCCACTCCCTGCAAGTCCTTCTCCTGGGCTGACCACAGTCCCTCCTGTTGCCACCTCTGGGGGCTCCACCCAGCACAGGAAGAGCAGCAAGGAGACTCTGAGCAACGGCTCAGGATGGGGGCGTGGGGAGTAAGGGGAACCGTGGGGTCGCTCTGACCCACCCTTCAAAATCCAGGGGCCTTGATGCCGGGTCACCGCTCGGTCTTTCTGACTCGGGCTCTCTCTGCCTCCCTCTCTGTACTTTGCCTTTCTCTTCTCCACACCGTCTGACCCTTCCCGTTTCCCTGTTGCCCCCTCTCTGCCCATCTCCCTGTCCATCTCTCTCCCACTGCCTCTCTCTGCCCCTCTCACCTCATCCCGCCCCTATCCCATCCCTTCCGGTGTCTCCGGTCCCTGGGCTGGGCCCAGTGCTGGACAAGGGCCAGGTGATGACCGGTTACTACCGTTGGCTACAGCGCGCCGGGGGCTTCGTGTGGCTGCAGTCCGTGGCCACCGTGGCCGTGAGCGGGAAGAGCCCTGGAGAGCGCCACGTGCTCTGGGTCAGCTACGTGCTCAGGTGAGGGTTGCGCCCCTCTCCTTTCCCACAGGGAGCTCAGAACTCCCTCCAGAAGATTCTGCCAGCTCTCCCCACCTTCGGGTGGGGGCTCTGCAGGGAGGGCTTCTAGAAAAGGACAGATGTGGGCGGTGGTGGTGAAAACATGAAGGGGAATAGCGTCCAGTGAGAGTAAAGGCCTGGAGGAGGAATGAGCTTGCAGGAGGCCAGGGGTGGGTGGGGGAGTGACAATCGCTTCCAGGGAGGAAGAGGCAGATATGAAGTGGCCTCAGGCCCAGGTTGATTCTGGGGCACTGGTGAGCCATGGCAGGCTCTTACCAGGGGAGGGCCACCACAGAGCAGAGCAGATGATGGAAAGAAGCTGGAGGTGGGAAGGACGTTCCAGGCCGAGGGCACAGCATAGGCAAAGGCTCAGAGTCACAGCCGGACCCACCTGAGGAGCTAAAGGGAGTGCTCCGGGCTGGAGTATAGAGTCTCGAGAGACGAAGCTGAGGATGATGGTGGGGGCACTGGGGAGCCATGGAAGGGTTTAGGGCTGGAGAGAGTCACAGTCAAATCTGCTTCTTGGAAAGACCACTCTGGCTGCCACGTAGAGGGAGGTCTGTGGGACAAGACAGGGACTGGGAGGCCAGGGGCAGGGCCTGGGAAACGCCAGGCAGCACAGGCGGAGGAGGGGAGGCGGCCATCTGGCCACCTCTGGCTTTGCGGGGCCTGGGTCTGAGCCTCTGAGAGGAGCAGGTTTGGAAGGAAGATGCTGAGGTCAGATGAGCATGAGGTACCCGGGGGACACTTAGGTGGTGACAACCAGGCGGCCACGGGCTGCAAAGGTTTGGCCTCGGGAGACTGGGCCAAGCTGGGCGAGAAGCCAACTTGGAGTTTGGGGTCCAATGATGAGTCCTGAGTGCCTCGGGCGGGGGCTCTCCAGTCACTGCGGGGGGGTGGGGGGAAGCGTCTACACTCAGAGGGGGAGGGGAAGTCTACACTCACAAGACTAGCAGGCAGGAGGGAGTCTCCCCTCACCAGAGGCCGGGTGGCCCGGGACTCGAGCTCCCAATCCCATCTGTCTTGTCCCAGTCAAGCCGAGGGGGGCCAGATACCTCTGGACGCCTTCCAGCTTCCGGCCAGCGTGGCCCGTGAGGACACGTCCAGCCCGGAGCCAGCACCCACAGGTGAGCCCACCTCCCACCCCAGCCCCTGGGAGGCTCCGAGTGGCCTCTGGGACCTGTGCTGTCCGGTGCGGAAGCCACTAGCTTCACATGTGGCTATTTACAGTAAGATTAAAATTAAAATTCCATTTCCTTAGTTGTACTCGCCACGTTTGAAGAGCTTGGTGGCCATAGGTGGCCAGTGCAGGTATGGAACTTCCTTCCGTCCTCGAAGGACAGCCTGGGTCCAGACCAGAGCCTCTGGCGTCTGGGGCACGGTCGCGCCTTGTGGTGGTGGCCGCGCCATGCACTGTAGGGCTTTTAGCAGCACCCCTGACTTCTACCCACTAGAATCCAGGAGTGTCCTCCTCCCCAGTTGTGACAACCAGAAATGCCTCCAGACTTTGCCAAATGTCCCCTAAGGGGACAAAACCCCTCCAGCAGAGATCCACGGGTCTCGGGTCTTGACCACCGGGCGCCGCTCTATTCCACAGATGGGAAGGCTGAGGGCTGGGGACGCGCACACACGGAGCCCTTCAGAATCTTCCTCTTGCAGAGCCAGAGCCTCCAGTGGAAGGAAAGCAGGCCGCCCCCCCGCAGGAGGACAAGGCCCCCCAGCCCCGGGGCAAACCCATCAAAGTGGAGCCTGGCCCGGGGGAGACTGAAGACCCGGAGAACAGTGGGGATGAGGAGCCGTCCGGCCACCTGGCCCCAACGAGGCCCGAGTTCACGTCGGTCATCCGGGCGGGGGCCCTGAAGCAGGACCTGGTGGGGCCGTGGGGCCTGGCGCCTCCTGGGGACCCGCCACCTTCCCTCCTGCACACTGGCTTCCTGCCCCCCGTGGTGCGGGGCCTGTGCGCGCCTGGCACCATCCGCTACGGCCCTGCCGAGCTGGGCCTCGTGTACCCGCACCTGCAGAGGCTGGGCCCAGGCCCCACCCTCCCCGAGGCCTTCTACCCCGCGCTGGGCCTGCCCTACCCGGGGCCCCTGGGCACCAGGGTGCAGCGGAAGGGGGACTGAGGACTGGAACAGCCCCCCACGTGGCCGGACCTGGGGGATGGGTGGGGACCAGGGCTCTCCGCCCCGGTGAATTAAACGCCTGCTCCCGCTCTGTGGCTCCTCTCTGGGGTCAAGGAGCTCCTCTCTCCTTTTCTGCCTTCTTAGGTATCTCCGCGTGCCCCCCAGCGCCTTCCGCCCCTACCCTCCTCCTTCGCTCAGCATCCCCGCAAAAGCAACCACCACTCGGAATCGGGAGCGAGGGAAGGGTCAGGTTTTAATGTCCCGGTCCTCGGGCCCCGGCAGTCCAGCGCCCGGCCGTTCCCCGCGGCCCTGCGGCTCACTCCGGTGGCGGCCGGCCCGCCTCGTCCGGCCCTTCCGCCGCGGCGGTCCCGTCGTCTTCGGGCACCAGTTCCACGTCCAGCTCCAGCTGGCCCATGTAGAGGCCGACGGCACAAGCCCAGAGCAGGCCGGCGGCCAGCACGGCGCCCACGCCTGCGGCCGCGCCCCCCAGCGAGAGCTGCATGGGCCCCCGCAGCGCCGCCAGGCCCACCACATAGGAGGCGCCGCCCCACACCACACACAGGCCGCCCAACAAGAAGAAGCCTGTGGGACAGAGTGTGGGCCGGCGTCAGGGAGGCTGATCCTGGGGACCCAGGCCGTTCACGGGACTGAGGTGGCGTTAGAAAGGGGATGGGGCACACTCAAGAGCGGGGTAGGGATCAGGGACAGTACAGAGCCAAGGTCGGGGACAGGAGAAAGAATCGGAGGGGTGGCTAGGCTTGGAGGTGGGGGGCTGGTCTGAGAGCAAAGATAAGGTCGGAGGGGAAGGGGCAGGACCAGGCTGGGGGTGGGGCTGGGACAGGGACCCTCATCTTTGTTGAGAAGTCAGATTGGAAAGGATGAGGACCCACAGCCCTGCCCTGAGCCACCCCCTCTGGTGGGTCCAGTGCCCAGGAGGTAGGGATGGGGTGGGTAGAAGGTGGACACTCACAAGTGAAGGTGAGGCCGCTTCCGGTGGGGGAAGAATGAGGGGTTTTAGCGACGTTTACTCTGGGGGGGTGACGGGATGGGGCAGGAGTCTACCTTCCCCAGTGGGGGAGGGAGTGCCCACACTCCCTGGTGGGGGCGACACTGGGGTCTGCACTCACCGTAGGCGGCCTCCCGACCCATATCACTCTGCATGAAGGAGATGACCCCGATGCCTGATGCCAGGAGGCCATTGCGGAACCAGGAGAGGAAGGCTGGAGGGGGTGGGGCGGGGCAGAGAAATCAGCATCAGCCCAAACCCTGCTCTGCAGCCCCCCAGCCCAGACAGTCAAACTGAGGGGCGCCTCTTCATCTCACCACCCAGTGTGGCCCCAAATCCCCACCTTGTCCTGGCGGTCCGCCTACCAAACCCTATCCCCCGAAAACCCTCTCTCGTCTCCATCTCTGAGCCCCTACCCACCCCAAACTCTGCAACACCAAAGATTCAAGACAGTCTGCAGAATCTGGCCGAGGATCTAAGATCAAAATTGCAGAACCTAAATCTGAGGAGAGGAAGGTCCCAAGAGGTCATCTTGGTCAACGTCCTCCCCACATGTGTATCCCCAAGGGGTGCCCCCTCACTTCTTCCTCAGACCTCCCGGCAAATTTTTACCCCCCCACTCCCCCAGGCCTCTCTCCAGCCTCCCCCTTCAGTTTTCTGAAACCTCACTATCTGCTGCTGGGTATGCTCTTCCTTGGTGTCATTCACATCCATTCAAGTCCTTGGTGTGGCACTAACGGGGACTAGCCGGGTCACAATCCCCCCACCCCTACCCCATCCTGTACCTACAAGACCAGTCCTCTCCAATCCGGACCCCCACCGCCCACATGAGGCCCCGCCCCCTGCAGCCAGGAGCAGCACGCCCTCCAATCAGCCCAGAGATTTTCTTCTATTGGTTGTTCCCTCTTCTAATCCGCAACTTCCTCCCTCTTCTGTGGGGCTCCACGCTCCCGCTTTATGCAGAGTGGTCGCCTCTTTAATCTGAACTGGCCCCTCCAACGAGGCCCCCTCTTGTAGGCAACTCCCCCGCCCATAGCCCTCTTTGGAAGCCTCTCCCACCCAGACAGCGCAGTTTGATAAGGCTGCCCGTCCTGGCCCGACCAACCTCTCCAATCCCTACTGCACCCCATAAACCGGACCCACGGTCCCATCCACAAGCCCTTCTCCTATGCGGACAGACTGCCCTCTTGCAGCCAGCGCTTCCCTGCGCTTACACGGAAGCCCTTCTCCCTCCTGAGCCCGGGCCCCGTTTCCAGCAGAAATCCCACCACCATCCTCCACTCGCGCGCGCGGACAGCTCAGCTATGCGGAACCCCCTCTCCCATCCGGGCCGACCCCAGCCACAGCCCCAGACCTGTCTCATGAGCCTTCCGGAGGAGCCAGGCGTCTGCGCGGTCCAGCTCGGACACTGGGGGCGGCGAAGCCCCAGCGCGGGGGCCGTGGCCAGGAGCAAAGGACCCCCGGGCGCCCCCGCTCCGGGGCCGCGGAGGCGGCAGCAGCGCCCCCCGGAAGCGGAGTCGGGCAAGGCGGGCAGCCCGAGCCCACCACCAGCCACCTCCCATGGTTCGCAATACGGCCGCGGCGCACCGCACCGCCCCATGGGCCGCCCGTAGGCTGAAGCGCACGTCACTCAGGCTTAGCCGCTCATCTATTGGTTTTGCGTGTGCCACTCAGGTCCGGTGCGCACTGTCCACTGGTTGAAATAGCGGTGATCCCTCCTCTGTCATCTGTGCCGGTACTGTGCGTCCCACCTTGCTTCTGGGGCTGGACTTCGAATCCCAGAGTTCATTGCGCAGGGGAAGGCCGGTCTTCAGAAGTCGGAGGCGCGAAATCTACCGGGACTTGTAGTTTTTGTTAATACCTTTAATAGCCAAAAAACAAAACAAAACTCGTGGTGCTTAATGTAGAACCTTTGCAAAATCTCGAAAAGCCCAGAGGAGAAAGTAAAATTCAACATTAATCCCACCAATGAGCGGTTACTGCTAATATTTTGTTGTACCCCTATTCCGCCTTTTTTCTAGGTGGGTGTAAAAGGTTGCCGTTTGACAAATTAATTTTTTTCATATGGTAGCAGTCAATCGTGAATATTGACCGGTGGCATTGGATATTTTTCCATAGCATAATTTTTTTTTATTTTAAAAGTTTTATTTATTTTGAACATGGTACAAGATGCAAGTTACAAAGTGGTCTAATGAAAAGTAATTCACATCCGGTGCCCCCAGCCAGTCCCCATCCCCTGTTCCGCAGCAGGTTTAAAGCTTCACACTGATGCATTATAAGGACGTACCACAAGTTATTCCAAGCCCTAGATTGTTTCCAATTTTTCCTGCTATAAACAATTGTTTCCTTTTAGGTCTAAGCCAATGTCTGAGTTGAGAGGGACCTGATTTAACTGTCAGATTTCAGCAGCCAGCTTCCGCCTCTGGGTCCACAGATGGCTTTATATATGCCCTTATTACAGTGTTGTAATGATTTCTATACTTATCTGTCCCTGCCATCAGGCTGTGAGCTTCCAGTGGACTGGGTCCTTGATCAACAGATCTCCATGTCCCTCCATTCAATATAGGTAGGGGACTTGGTAAATAATAATAGCAAACATTTATTAATGACTTTCTCTGTGCCAGGAATTGTGCTAGGCACATTATGTGCATAATGTCATTTAACCCTATCATAACCCTAGGAGTTAAGGATTAGAACATTCCCTCTTTTATAGAGGGAAAAAAACATAAGGCTCAGAGAAGTGAGGTAATAAAAGTTAATGTTTGTTGAGCACTAACCATGTCAGACACTGTGCTCTTCCTTTACATGGATACTCTCATTAAATCCTCAACCCTAGGTAATATGTACCATTATTATCCCCATTTTACAGAGAAGGAAGAGGAGAGGTTAAATTAGTTGCCCTAAATCACACAGTTAATTAAAGTCCAACGCCAAATTACTAGCCACTGTGCCATGCATCTTACACGCATTCATTCATTTAACAAGTGTTTACTGAGAAATTGCTCTCTGACAGCATTATGCTACACATTTGGTATAAATCAGTGAACAGATAAAATTCTCTGCCCTGAACTTCCTCAATCTGATAAAGGGCATCTACAAAAAAACCTACAACCAGCATCATTCTTAGTTGTAAAATATTTACTACTTTTCCCTTAAAATTGGAAATAAATCAAGGATTTCCACTCCCACCACTTCTGATCAAAATTATATTGGAGATTCTAGCTAGTGCAATAAGGCAAGAAAAAGCAATAAAGGGCATAAAGATCAGATGGAAGAAGTAAAACTGTCAATATTTACATGTGATGTAATTTTTTTTTTTTTGGATGCTCATCTTGTGGGATCTTAGTTCTCTGACCAGGGACTGAACCTGGGCCCTCAGCAGTGAAAGCATGGAGTCCTAACCACTGTACTGCCAGAGAATTCCTGTGATGTAATTGTTTATATAGAAAATTCTAAGGAATCGAAATAACTACTGAAACTAATAAATGAATTTAGCAAGGCTGCAAGATACATGATCAATATACAAAAATCCGTCATGTTAATATACTTGCAGGAAACCATTGTAAAGTGAGATTTAAAATAATTCCCTTTACAATTAGCATCAAAAACAAAAATACTGGGACTTCCCTGGTGGTCCAGTGGTTAAGATTTCGCCTTGCAATGCAGAGGGTGCAGGTTTAATCCCTGGTTGGGGAGCTAAGATCCCACATGCCTCGCAGCCAAAAACCAAAACATAAAACAGAAGCAATATTGTAACAAATGCAATAAAGACTTAAAAAAAAAATGGTCCACATCAAAAAAATCTTTAAAAAAATACTTAGGAATGAATTTAACAAAAGATGTGCAAGATTTCTATACTGAAAACTACAAGATACTGTTGAGACACATTAAAGAAGATCTAAATAAATGGACATGTATATACCATGTTCATGGATTGGAAATTTCCTTGCTTTCACGGAGCTTACATTCTAGATCAGTGATCCCCAACATTTTTGGCACCAGGGACTGGTTTCATGGAAGACCAGTTTTCCACAGACGGGGGGGTGGAGGGGTGGTTCAGGTGGTAATGCGAGCGATGAAGAGCAGCAGATGAAACTTTGCTCGCTCGCTGCTCACCTCCTGCTGTGCGTGCCTGTTCCTAACAGGCCACCGACCGATACCAGTCCATGGCCTGGGGGTTGGGGACCCCTGTTCTAGAGGGGAAGGCAGAAAATAAGCAATAAATATGCTAAATAAGTAAATTCTAGGGAAAGTCTGGGACACTAGAGGAGTGCAGATAAGGCACCTAACCCTGCCTGGATGTGGGGTCAACAGGGGGTGCCTAAGTTGAAACTGGAACTATGAGTAGGCATGGACCAGGTAAAGCATGATCAGAGACTTGCAGAAAGAATCTGGGGCCCAGGAAAGATTCCTGTGAGTGTAGGAAACTGAACATAACAATAAAATAAATGCCGATTATTTACCGTCATGAGAGAGTTTCCTTAGTTTCTTGTGGGCAGCTGTGATAATTATATTGTCTGAGATGACCTAGAGTGTGTAGAGATCTTTTGAATCCAGAAAAGCAGCTCTCTGCTCTCCCTAACCCCAACCAGAGCAAGGCATCGATAATCTTAACCCTCCAAAATCACCCCATTTAGCTCCTGGGTCACCTTTAATTCCTGATCCTGTGCACTAGGGAGCTATGGCGCTATGGAGGATTTATGCAGGGAACAGACAATGTTTAATTTATCTGTTAAGAAAATCACTCTGTCTCTCTTTGGAGGATGGATTGTAGCAGGGAGAGATCAGAAACTTGCAAGAGGACGGGTTACCATATCAATACCTATCTATTTCTCTCCAATCCTCCCCTAGTCCAAACCCTTGTTATCTTTCACCTGGACACCTGAAAAAAAGCTCATTCAATGATCTAAAGACCGCCCCTAAAGTAGATTCTCCATTTATTAATTCAGCAAATATTTACTGATTACCTACTATGTACCAACCTCTGTTTGAGACACTGAGGATATAGCAGTGAACAAAATAGAAAACTGTCCCAGCCCCTATGGACATGACACTATTGGGGAAGGGAGACAAAGGAATAATTAATGTAATTTCAGGTAGTGTCAAATCCATGAAGAAAATAAGTCAAGGTGATGAGCTAGAAAATGATGAGAGAGTGTGGCCGCCAGCCTCTAAGATGATCCAGTGATCTTCACACTTTGTATAGTCCTTCTTTGTTTGTTTTGTTTTTAATTAATTAATTAATTTATTTATTTATTTTTGGCTGCATTGGGTCTTCGTTGCTGTGTGCAGGCTTTCTCTAGTTGTGGCGAGTGGGGGCTACTCTTTGTTGCAGTAAGCGGGCTTCTCACTGCGGTGGTTTCTCTTGTTGCAGAGCATGGGCTCTAGGCATGTGGACTTCAGTAGTTGTGGCATATGGGCTCAGTAGTTGTGGCTCACAGGCTCTAGAGCGCAGGCTCAGTAGTTGTGGTGCATGGGCTTAGCTGCTCTGTGGCATGTGGTATCTTCCTGGACCAGGGCTTGAACCTGTGTCCCCTGCATTGGAAGATGGATTCTTAACCACTGTGCCACCAGGGAAGTCCCTGTTTTGTTTTGTTTTTTAATTTATTTGGCTGCGCCGGATCTTAGCTGCAGCATGCGAGATCTTCGTTGCCACGTGCAGGATCTAGTTCCCTGACCAGGGATCGAACCCGGGCCCCCTGCATTGGGAGCGCAGAGTCTTAACCACTGGACCACCAGGGAAGTCCCCTGTAGAGTCTCTTGCCACATCCAATCAGGACTGCTCTGTGTGACCAATAGAATGCTGTGGAAGTGACAGAATGTGACTTTCAAGGCTGGATCCCAAAAGACATTACAACTCCCACCTTGGTCTCTTGAATCACCTTTTCTGTGGGAAACTGGCTGCCACATTGTGAGGACACTCAAGCATCTTTGCGGAGAGGCCCACGTGGAGAGGAACTGAGGCCCTAGCCAACAGCCAGCAACAGCTTGCCAGCCACACAAGTGAACCTCCTTAGAAGTGGACCCTCCAGTCCCTGTCAAGTCTGTGGATGACCACAGCCCCAGCCCAAGGTCATGGGAGACCCCGAGCCAGAACCACCCAGCTAAGCCACTCCTGTAAGATTCCTGACCCACAGAAACTATGTATGATAATACATTTATTGTTTTAAATCGCTAAGTTTTGAGGATGTGACATGTGAGTAGTAATCTGAGTAACAAGAAGGAGTCAGCCATGAGGTCATGAGGAGGAGGGGTGCTCCAGTCAGCGAGGATAGCAAGTGCAAAGGCCCTGAGGCCGGAGCGTGCTTGACACGCTGGGGAAATAGCCAGGAGGCCAGTATGGTTAGAGCAGAACTAAGCAATGGGGAGAGTGGGAGGAGAGGACGTCGGAGAGAGAATGGGGGGCAGGGGTGGGTTATTGGGGTCTGGTGGGCCATAGTGCGTGATGGGAGCCAGCGGGAGATTTTGAGCTGGGGTGTAGCATGCTCTGATGTATGTCTTTTGAATGTGGTGCTGAGGGCTCAGTGGAAAACGGACGTAGCAGCTGGAAGATTTTTTAATTAATTGATTAATTTGGCTGCACCGGGTCTTAGTTGCAGCACGCGGGATCTTCATTACCACGTCTGGGATCTTTGTTGCGTCGTGTGGGATCTTTTAGTTGCGGCATGCGGGATCTTTTAGTTGTGACATGCCGGATCTAGTTTCAGGACCGGGGATTGAACCCAGCCCCCTGTGCTGGGAGCGCGGAGTCTTAACCACTGGACCACCAGGGAAGCCCCCCGGAAGAGGTTTTAAATGAGCATCAAGTGACGTTTCTCCCCAGCTTAAACCCTCCTATGAGGGTGAAGATCTTCCACAGCTTTCCATCACCCGCCAGAACCATGGCTGCAAGGCCAGCCAGGCCAGGCCCCTGTCGACCTCTGCTCCTTCCTCTCCTACTGGGAAGAGCTTGGATTTTACGGAGGGAGAGGCAGGTTGGGGGGTTGAACTTGGGGAGGGAATTCAAATGGGCTGTACTAGATAGTCTGCCTGCTAGCAGTGAACACTAAGCATTAAATGGGCTTAAATGGGAACTGAAAATATTTGAAACACATTTTTCACATTTTTGGCTGATGAAAGGTTTTAGGCAGATGAGAAAGGAGAGGAAAAAAAAAAAAGATTAAAGGGTCATTGCAGAGAAAACAAATCCTCTTTAAAGAGACAGAGCTGGCCAGTTGCTTCTGCACTTGTGATTCCGTCAGTGGTTCTAAAACGAATCAATCGGGAGCTTTAAGAAAAACATTAACGCTCCAGCCCCATCTTGGAGTAACAAAGTCAGGACCTGCGGATCGGAGGGTGAGATCAGGCATTGGTATCCTTTTACAGTGAATATATTTTTATTCATCACAAGAAAAGGAAATATAATTATGCGATGCGATGGAGGTGCTCCAACACTGCAGTGGTAATCATACTGCAATATGTAATTGTATGTATAGATCAAGGTGTATCAAATCATCACAGTTACAATACAAACTTATACAGTGTTATAGGTCAATTATATCTCCATTTTTAATTTTTTTTTTTTTTTTTTTTTTTTTTTTTGCCACGCCACGCAGCTTGTGGGATTTTAGTTCCCTGACCAGGGATTGAACCTAGGCCCTCGGCAGTGAGAGTGTGGAGTCCTAACCACTGGACCACCAGGGAATTCCCTAAACATTTTTTTAAAGAATATATTTTTATCAAGAACTGACTAAAAAAAAAAAAAAAAGGGACTTCCTTGGTGGCACAGTGGCTAAGAATCCGCCTGCCAATGCAGGGGACACAGGTTCAAGCCCTGGTCCGGGAAGATCCCACATGCCACGGAGCAACTAAGCCTGTGCTCACAACTACTGAGCCTGCACTCTAGGGCCTGCAAGCCACAACTACTGAGCCCGTGTGCCACAACTACTGAAGCCCACCCGCCTAAAGCCCATGCTCCGCAACAACAGAAACCACCACAATAAGAAGCCCGCGCACCGCAACGAAGAGTAGCCCCTGCTCGCTCCAACTAGAGAAAGCCCGCTTGCAGCAATGAAGACCCAACGTAGCCAAAAATAAATAAATAAATTTATTTAAAAAAAAAAAGAACTGACTAGATGGGGACTTCCCTGGTGGCGCAGTGGATAAGACTCCGTGTTCCCAATGCAGGGGGCCTGGGTTTGATTCCTGGTCAGGGAACTGGATCCCACATGCATGCCGCAACTAAGAGTTCACATGCCACAACTAAGGAGCCTGCATGCCACAACTAAGGAGCCTTCCTGCCGCAACTAAGGCCTGGTACAAAGAAACAAATAAATAAATGAATATATATATACATATTAAAAGAAAAAAAGGGGGACTTCCCTGGTGGCGCAGTGGTTAAGAATCCGCCTGCCAATGCAGGGGACACGGGTTCGAGCATTTAAATTTAAGGAATAAATGCCTTAAATAAATAAGGCATTTATTCAGGTTGTCCTTGAACAAGATTTCAACATTTTGTCCAACCAGGTGTTCACGGCCCATCTCTCACCCTCTGTTTTGCTCTACGCAAACATAAGTCTGGCTTGTCTCCTCCTGCCAGGCCCTCAACCCGCTGACCCCAGGAAGACACACTTCCTGTGTGTCTTGCAAACCACTGTGGTTACTTTTCCTCATCTAGGCAACTTCCCCTTGACTGTGAAACCCTCTTACCCTAGATAAGCAATGTCTTTTTCTGTCTGATTTTTGAGATGCTTGCAGATTTTTTTTTTTCGTTTTTTGGCTGCACCGCATGGCTTGTAGGATCTTAGTTCCGCGACCAGGGATTGAACCTGGACCCTTGGCAGTGAAAGAGCAGAGTCTTAACCACTGGACCGCCAGGGAATTCCCGCTTGCAGATTTCGGAGCTCAGAGCATTCTCTCTACTGCAGTGGGCTTTTTGAATAAAGTTAACCCAGTCCGGAGTATTTGACACCTCCAGAAAGTCCTTGTGTGTTCTTCATTAGGTTACTGCCAAGATACCTTCTAGTTTTTTATCGCTCTTGGGAAGGTTATCTGATTTTCTGTTAATTTCCTGGTTGGTTATTGCTGGTATATAGCATTTTTCTTGACTAAATAACACCTCTCCACTTTTTATCCTCCCCACACCCAGGTATTCTCTTCCTTGTAAAAATGACTTCAAGGATGTACTCCAGAAAGTGAACATGTGAATCCAGGGAAGAGGAGGCTATGGGTTGTGAGGGTTTTACATGTGAGGGAACAAGGTCTCCCTGTGACAACAATCTGAATAACTTGCTTTATGAGATTCTGGGTAATACTTATCTTCTTCTTCCCATTTTTTTGGGGGGAAGAGGGAGTTTTCCAAAAAATTTTACCATTAAGATTGTTTTGGGGACTTCCCTGGTAGCGCAGTGGTTAAGAACCCGCCTGCTGGGACTTCCCTGGTGGCACAGTGATTGAGAATCTGCCTGCCAATGCAGGGGACACGGGTTCGAGCCCTGGTCTGGGAAGATCCCACATGCCGCAGAGCAACTAGGCCCATGTGCCACAACTACTGAGCCTGCGTGCCACAACTACTGAAGCCCGCGCGCCTAGAGCCCGTGCTCAGCAACAAGAGAAGCCACTGCAATGAGAAGCCCGCGCACCGCAACAAAGGGTAGCCCCCACTCACCACAACTAGAGAAAGCCCGCGCGCAGCAATGAAGACCCAACGCAGCCAAGAATAAATAAATAAATTAATTAATTTTTTAAAAAAAAGGAATCCTTCTGCCAATTCAGGGCACACGGGTTCGAGCCCTGCTCCGGAAAGATCCCACATGCCGCGGAGCAACTAAGCCCGTGCGCCACAACTACTGAGCCTGCGCTCTAGAGCCCTCGAGCCACAACTACTGAGCCCACGTGCCACAACTACTGAAGCCTACGCGCCTAGAGCCTGTGCTCCGCAACAAGAGAAGCCACTGCAATGAGAAGCCCGTGCACCTCACAAAGAGTAGCTCCCACTCGCCGCAACTAGAGAAAGCCCGCGCGCAGCAATGAAGACCCAATAAATAAATAAAATTTTTTTAAAAAGATTGCTTTTGTAACCTGGGGTGGGGGTGGGAGAGAGGAGAAATGTCATTCTGGGTTTTTTTTCCCAGCTTTACTGAGATATAATTGGTGTATAAGATTGGGTTTAAGATGTACAGTGTGATGATTTGATATACATATATATTGCGAAATGCGTATCACAATATAATGTTAGCTAACACCTCCCTCACTTCACACGGGTACCATTCTTTTCAGTGTGTGTTGAGAACATTTAAGATCTGTTTTTCTGTGCTTTCACTGCCGAGGGCGCGTGTTCAGTCCCTGGTGGGGGAACTAAGATCCTGCCAGCCACGTGGCACGGTAAAGAAAAAAAGTTAAAAGATCTACTGTCTTAGCAACTTTCAAATATACAAGAGAGTACTGTTACCTGTACTCATTAGATCCCCACAATGCATTCATCTTCTAACTGGAAGTTTGTATCCTTTGCCCACCTTCATCTATTTCCCAAGAAACGTCATTCTGAAAGCAGAAATGTCAGGGCAGGCCAAGCCGCAGGGAGTGGCTGGGGCCCTTCCCATTGCCCCCTGAGCTGTTCTGTTCCCTATGGCTTCCTGGATGTTTGCCTCGGCTTCAGGGTCCTATCCATCTCTGGACCTGGATATCCCTCTGGTGGACACAGACTTTCCGCCCACCTGTGGTAAGGAAGAGACATGAGGAGATGAAACGGAGGGGTTTGAAGGCTCTGGATGGGAGCCTTGTTCTCCCTGCCCCTCAGACCCCACCTAACCCTGAACTTCTCATCCATCTCTCTGCTAAAAGCAACTCCCCTTTCTGATCTCACGACTTCGCCCCCCAGGCTGCCAGACCTTCCCTCCCTCCACCTTTGTGTCTCCCTCTGGGATTCTTGGGGGTCCCCTCACACAGTCCCTTCCCTTCCCTCCCACTTCCTTGGCCCCCAGCCCATCCAAGGATCAAGACTCTCCTTTAGTGTCTCCACTTAACCTGAAAATTATCCTACTACACTGGTTTGGTTAGAACAAGAGAATTTTCTGCAAAATGTTAGTAAATTGTCATCATCAGTCTACAAATCTATGATTTCCATGTGAATGATGTCCTTTCAGGTGCGATGTCCTTGTTCAGTGTTAAACCTGCACAACTGTACAAGGCGATCATATGTCCTATACACCTGGCAGATGCCCAGAGAGCTGGGTCTTTCCTGGACGCCCATCCAGCCAGCCACTCCCTCTCCAGGCTTTCCTGAGTTCCTCTCCCACAAGATGTGGTCTGTGTGTTTAGCTCTTAGATGACCACTGGCTTGGAGCACTGGCTATTTGTCTTAACTAAGTCCTTCATGAAGACACATCAGATCATCCATGAGGTGTAGCAGAAGCAACAGACAGAAGGCTGGATAAAGTGAGCTGTGTGGGGAAGAGAAAGGTGAAGTTGAGCCCTGTCAGGGAAGATGCAGAGCTTGCTCTTCCAATTTCTGGGACACACTGGGGAGAAAGGGAGGTGCCCAGGGTAAAGCAGGGCTTAGTGGGAAGGGGTCATCTCCCCCCTCCCCTCTTCCTCCACCAGCTTGTCCCATCTCCTCCTCACTGCAGACCCTCCTCTATAGTTGTGCTGTGACTCTGAGGACACCACAGGGTGACGGCTGGGTCCCCTACAAGAGTAACAGCTCACGCAGCAGAAGGTTTCACATGCCCCTCAAAGACAGCAGATGCCTGGGGCACGAAAAAGAGAGTCAGTATGTTAGATCCACACTCGCTGCCCTCCTATACCTTCCTCTCTACAACAGGGGCCAGAAGCCTGCAAACTACATTTCTCCATCTCCTTTGCCAGCTGGTTTCCTGTTAGTTTCTGGCAGTTGGAAGGCATAAAAAGCAAGAAGTTTTTTCTCCCCCTGGCTTCTGGTGACGCCCTGAGGGATGGTTGCCAAGCTCAAGCTCCAGGAGCCCTGCTCAGGCAGCCTGGTTCCTACTTCAGCAACATAACAGTCTCTGGGTGACACCATCATTTTCTTGTTACACTGACCCTGGGGATCCTAGCAGCTTCCTGCAGCTACTAATCGGTGGTAACCCGATTATGCCTCTTTTACTCCTCCAGCCCTTCCAGCCTCTTGGTGTCCAATTCCCTGTATTACATTCCCTTTGGTTTAAATGCCTGGAGTGGTTTCAGTTTTCCTGATCAGATACTGATCAAGAGGGAAGGAAGGGCATCGCTCTGGATTCCTCTGACAACCGCAAGCCCTGGGGCATGGCATCTCTTCCTTGGAGCTGCTCTCTCTCCCCAAGAGTAAGATGACTCTGGAGCCAGACTGTCTGTATTTGGAGACTGACTTTGCCACTCAGTAGCTGTTGATCTAGGACAAGTTGCTTAGTCTCTCTGGGCCTCAATTTCTTCATTTGTGAAATGGGAACATAATAAGACCTACTTCATGGAGTTCTGAAAATTATTCAATACATGCAAACACCCAGACCAGGGCCAGCACCATCTCACGTACTGTGTGTGTATGTGTTAGCGGTTATTGTTTTAGTACCTGTGATAGCATATGAAGCCTTAAAATGGTTCTGGCTGTCTGTTGTATACCGACTCAGGTGACGCCAGGTAAGTTAGTTCCCTGTCTGTTTTTTTCCGTTCCCTGTAAAGTGAGGATTTAGCATGGAATGGTAGAACAGAGTTATGCAGTTTTCTGTGTATATAATCTAATCTTCTTAGGAGCTACGTTTTTCTTTTGTTTTGTTTTGTTTGTTTGTTTGTTGGCTGCACAGCTTGCGGGATCTTAGTTCCCTGACCAGGGAGTAAACCTAGTGTTCCCTGCAGTGGAAGCACCAGGGAAGCCCTGGAATTTCTTATTTAACTTTTTATTAAAGCATCACACACATCCAGAAAAGTACAAAGATCACGGCACATAACTCGATGAATTTTTTTAAAATCACACCCCATATCACCAGCTCCCCGATTGAGAAATAAACATGATCAGTGCCCCCAGGGGACCCCTCGAGCCCCTTCTTAGTCACTGTAGCCACTGCCAAGGGTAAGCCCCTGAATGACTTTAATACCACAGGTTAGTTTAGTCTGTGTATTTGTTTCCCATGGCTGATGTTATAAATTACCACGAAGTTAGTGGCTGAAAGCAATGCAAATTAATTTCTTTGTTAACAATTCTAGAGATCAGACATCTAAAATCAAGGTGTTGGGACTTCCCTGGTGGCGCAGTGGTTAAGACTCCGCCTGCTAATGCAGGGGACACGGCTTCAAGCCCTGGTCCAGGAAGATCCCACATGCCGCAGAGCAACTCAGCCCACGTGCCACAGCTACTGAGCCTGTGCTCTAGAACCCGCGAGCCACAACTACTGAGCCCGCGTGCTGCAACTACTAAACCCTGCGCGCCTAGAGCCCGTGCTCCGCAACAAGAGAAGCCACCACAATGAGAAGCCTGTGCACCGCAACGAAGAGTAGCCCCCGTTCGCTGCAACTAGAGAAAGCCTGCGTGCAGCAACGAAGACCCAATGCAGCCAAAAATAAATAAATAAAATAAATAAAAATTTAAAAAATAAATAAAATAAAATCAAGGTGTCAGCAGGGCTGCTCTCCTTCTAAAGGCTTCAGGGGAGAATCTGTTTCCTTGCCTTTTCCAGCTTCAAGAAGCTACTTTCACTCCTTGGCTCGTGGCCCCTTCCTGGAATCACTCCAACCTCTGCTTCCATTGCTACATCGACTACTCTGATCTCCTGCTTCTCTCTTATAAGGACCCTTGTGATTACACTGGGCCCGCCCAGATAATGTAGGCTCATCTCCCCATCTCAAGATCCTTAACTCAGTCACATCAGCAAAGTTTCTTTGCCATGGAATGTAGCATTCACAGGTTCCAGGAATTAGGACACGGACGGAAGTGTTCTTATAAGAGGGAGGCAGGAGGATCAGTTAATAGAAGAAGACGTGACAACAGAAGCAAGAGTTCAATTCTCCCTTGCGCGCTCCAGAAAGAACACAGCCCTGCCAACACTTTTATTTTATTTTATTTTATTTTTTTGGTCACGCTGCGTGGCTTGTGGGATCTTAGTTCCCCGGCCAGCAATTGAACCTGGGCCCTGGCAGTGCAAGTGCGGAGTCCTAACCACTGGACCACCAGGGAATTCCCCCAACACCTTGATTTTAGACTTCTGGTCTTCAGAACTATAAGAGAATAAATTTGCATTGTTTTTAAGCCACTGAGTTTGTCGTAATTTGTTACAGTTACAACAGTGAACAAATACAGTTATCAAGCTTGACAATGAATACAGTTGCCAGAAAGTGGGAGGTCTTGAGAGGAAAGTAAATGGAATGATTTGTAATTTTTAAAAAATATTTATTTATTTATTTATTTATTTTAGTTCCGCTGATTCTTAGTTGCGGGACACGGGATCTTCATCGCGGCACGTGAGCTTTTTATAGTTGTGGCATGCGGACTCTTAGTCGCGGCGGGCAGACTTAGTTGCAGCATGCATGTGGGATCTAGTTCCTCGACCAGGGATCGAACCCAGGCCCCCAGCATTGGGAGAGCAGGAGACTTACCCACTGGACCACCAGGGAAGTCCCATATTTTTAATTGTAATCATTCTAACAAGGAGCCCCAGCTAGGGTTTAGAGCTGTGCCATCCAACGTGGCAGGCACTGGGCACATGTGGCTCTTTAAATTTAAACTTAAAAACGAGAAGTCAGTGTCTCAGTTGCACTGGCCACACTTCAAGTGCTCAGTGGCCACATGTGCCCAGTGGCTGTCATATTGGACAGCACCGAAGAGAGAACATTTTCATCATTGTGGAACATTCTAGTGGGCACTGCTGGTTGAGAGAATCAGACACAGAGAATGAGCTGTCATAGTATTTAGAAGAGCAGCCTGAAAGTAAGGGGGAGGGAAGGGAGCAGGAAGTTGGCAGGAAATACCTAAAGTTGACATATTTCGAGCGAAACAGAGTAACCACCAGAAGAAATAAGAAAGAATGTGAAAGCTTTTGCTTTTCAGGTGGGCTACTGGGGATATGGTGGAATGGACCGGGTGGGCGCTAACGACTTAACTGTGTCTTCCCAAAATTCATATGTTGAAGCTCTAACCTTCAATGTGACTGTATTTGGAGATGGGGCCTTTAAGGAGGTAATTAAGGTTACATGAGGTCATAGATTGGGGCCCTGATCCAATAGGATTAGGGTCCTTAGAGGAGATACTAGTTTTCTCCCTCTCTCGTCCCAACAAACCCTCATCCCTGGGTCCCACCCCACCCCACCCCCAGCTCACTCATTGGCTGGAACAGGCTTAGGGGCGTGGCCTCCACACAAACCTGGTGGTGAATCTCTGGGTGCAGCAACCGAGGCCTTAAGATAATGACGCTCCCTGCGGTGAGAGATCCAAGCCACCACACCTCCTCCGCTGGCAGTGTAGCCCGTGGCATGGCACCTGCAAACAACGAGGGATGCCTGGGAGAAATGGGGAGGGCTGATGTGGAAAACATTAGTCCTGGTCTCCAAATATTTCCAGCTCTCTGCCTCCTGGCCACTTGGTAGAATTGCACCTCCCCATCCCCTTGAAGTTAGGCTGGCCCCCTTACCCGCTTTAGCTAATGAAACGTAGCCAAAGCAAAGTCCTTGGCTTTGGGGAGGAAGCATTTAAGAGCTGGTGGGCTCTTCTGCACCTCCCTCGCTGCTGCCAAGTTGTTCCAGGGTTAGTGCTTCAGCCAACCTGGATGCCTCGGTGACTGCGATGAGCAGAGCCTCCTGCTGACCTGTGGATGAGCCACTGAGAGTTGGGAGTCTGTGTTTCTGCAGCATAAACTCGCCCGTCCTTATCAATACAACTGATACGCTCCAAATCTTAAAAAAAAAAAAAAAAAAAATTATTGGGCTTCCCTGGTGGCACAGTGGTTAAGAATCCGCCTGCCAAAGCAGGGGACACGGGTTTGAGCCCTGGTCCGGGGAGATCCCACATGCCACGGAGTTACTAAGCCCGTGCGCCACAACTAATGAGCTTGCGCTCTGGAGCCCATGAGCCACAACTACTGAGCACACGTGCCACAACTACTGAAGCCCGCACACCTAGAGCCTGTGCTCCGCGACAAGAGAAGCCACTGCAATGAGAAGCCTGCGCACCGCAACGAAGAGTAGCCCCCGCTCGCTGCAACTAGAGAAAGCCTACGTGCAGCAACGAAGGCCCAACGCAGACAAAAATAAATAAATAAAATAAATAACTTTATTAAAAAAAAAAATTTTTTTTTCCGAGTATCGTTAAGAAATGCTCACCAGGGCTTCCCTGGTGGCGCAGTGGTTGAGAGTCTGCCTGCCAATGCAGGGGACACGGGTTCGAGCCCTGGTCTGGGAAGATCCCACATGCCGCGGAGCAACTAAGCCCGTGCGCCACAACTACTGAGCCTGCGCGTCTGGAGCCTGTGCTTCGCAACAAGAGAGGCCGCGACAGTGAGAGGCCCGCGCACCGCGATGAAGAGTGGCCCCCGCTTGCCGCAACTAGAGAAGGCCCTCGCACAGAAACGAAGACCCAATGCAGCCATAAATAAATAAATAAATAAATAATTTTTTTTAAAAAATTGGCACTTAAAAAAAAAAAAAAAAAAGAAATGCTCACCAGGCTCACACCATGGACAACGCTGTTGGGAGAAAAAGCAGCTAGCTCATTTTCCCCTAGGTGGGTCTTTTGCAAATACCCAGTAAAGTGTTCCTAGGGATCTTATTGAATGGTCATATCTCATCCAAAAGGTTTTATTGCTAGGTGAGAAATACTCTAGTAGCAGCAAGCGTGGCACACGCATCCCAGGACAGATGTCAGAGGGAGTTGGTAAGGTCCTGCAGGACCATCAGACCCTTCTCTGCCCGCATCCCTGGAACCAGCTGAAAGAGTAGTGTAGGGGGTTAAAGTGTGGCCCCCCCAAATATATGTTCACATCCTAAGCCTCTGAAACTATGAATATGACCTTTTTTTGGAAAAAGGATCTTTTCAGATGTAATGCTTAATAATGAGTTTTCTTTTGGGGTGGTGACAACATTTTGGAGCTAAAAAAATGGTGATGGCTGTACAACATTGTGAATGTACTAAGTGCTACTGAATTGTTCATTGTAAAATGGTTAATTTTATGTGAATTTCACCTAAAAATAGTAATATTAAATACATTACAAAATAAAGTGCTGGCAAAGATGTAGAGCAAGTGGAAGTCTCATTCACTGTGCTGGGAATTGTAACATGGTATGACCAGTCTGGAAGACAGTTTGGCAGTCTCATAAAACTCAGTGTTCACCTGCTCTATGACCCAGCAATCTCCGTCCTAGGTATTTACCCAAGAGAAATGAACAGCTATGGTCACACAGAGACCTGTACACAAATGTTTACAGCAGCTTTATTTATAACAGCCCCAAAGTAGAAATGGCCAAATATCCCTCAGCAGGTGAGGGAGTGATTGTGGTCCACCGTCTAAGGGGGCACTACACCGCTATGAAAGCAATGAGCTGCCGATATAGGCACCGACCATCCAAGATTACTTGGATGCAGAAGTAATCTAAGAAGGAAAGAAACCAGAAGAGTGGTTGCCCGTGGGAGGGTAAGAGCAGGGAATTACCAGGAAGGGGCATGAGGGAACTTTGTTCTCTAGATTCATAGGGGTTTGGGGTACCTAGATGGATGCATTTCTCAAAACTCCACGAGTGTACGTGTAAGATTTGTGCATTTCACGATATGGAAATTCCACCTTAAAAAAAAAAGGGAACATAAATAAATATTGAACTCTGGTTAATGATACACATGCTGCAGGATTTAGGGTGTTCTGATGTCTGGAACTTATTTTGAAATGCATCCAAAAATATGGGACTTGCCTGGAGGTCCGGTGGTTAAGACCCCGCGCTTCCACTGCAGGGAGCACGGGTTCGATCCCTGGTCAGGGAACTAAGGTCCCACATGCAAAGCAAACAAAACAAAACAAAGAAAACAAAAAAAATGATGTATGGGTGGATGGAGGGATGGACAGTTGGCTAAATGTATGATGAAACAAGTACAGTAAATATTCACACCTGTAGAATCTAGGTGGTGGGGCAGGGCAGGTACCCGAGGAACACCTGGCATTCTTTGCTGTTCCCAACCTCCCATTGGAAGGCTCTCAGCCCCACTCACCAGCCGATGCTTGATGGCCACTCCTGTCCCGTTTCAGTTTCCATTTCTTCCTCCAACAGCGATGCGGCTCAGAGCGCCACGTGCTTCCCGAGTGACGTCATCCGTTCCCGCAGCTTTGATGACCAGCTCTGTGGAGGGGCCTCTCACAGCCTGCAGCACAGAGCTCCAGGTCCAAAGCTGCACTCAGCCCCTTCCGAGACCACCTCCTCCTCCCATGTGCCACCTCAGTAAGGAAACTGCCCTCCTCTGGGCTGCCTCAGACATCCTGTCCTGACCCCTCATCTCTGTCACCTGCCACATCTGACCCAGATACAACTCCTATGTGCGCTACTCTCTGAGTCTCAAATCCATCTGACGCCCAGCCCCTTGATCCTCCTGCTTTGTCATCCCACCAGGCTCCCCACTCGCCCTACCCCCACCCCATCTTGCCCTGGCCAACCCATGTCCTACACCTCCGCCAGATGGAACGTTCTGACTCCAGTCGTTACTTGAATACAAGCTCTTCCCTGCCCATGTCTGTAACACAGCCTTCAAGGCTCTCCAGGACCTGCCAACTTCCCAAGCCCCAGGTGCCACCTTCCTTCTCCTTGCACACCTCACCCCAGACAGTGGGTCAGTCCTGCTGGAGCCCGGTGCCAAGCACAGGCTCTGGTGCAGAGAAGGTCCATGCCCCAAACACTTGAATGATGCCTGTACCGCCGCTGCAGCTTCCAACTCCTGCGCCGCCTTCTTCCTGCACGAGCCCCACGGGTGTTTGCATGTTCACCTTCCAAGCAGCCATGTGCTGGGCCCCAGGACGCTGGATCTTTGATTAGTCTAAGAACCAGATGTCAGACCTCTATTTCCCCTCTTGCCATGGACCAACGTAGGGAGGGGCACACCATCTAATCCAGCCAATGAGACCTGAAAGGAAGACTGAGGGACTTCCAGGAAGCGTTTCCTTGTTCATAGATACATAGGAAGTTTCTTTTCTGCTTCTGCACTTGGCTGGGTGAGGAGGTGAAGGCTGGAAGATGCTCTAGCCATCTTGCCATCACGAGGGGTACTGCTGCCCCGGACCAGCAGTGTGGAAAGATGGGCTGAACCTGAGTGAATTTGGAGTTAACTCTGACTTTACCAACCCTGAAACCACCCTACCTTCTTACCTAAGATGATGGACTCCTTCCTGTTTAAGGCAGCTGAGTTGGAGTTTTTTGGGTTTTTAAAAAAATACTTACTTTTGGCTGCGTCGGGTCTTAGTTGCGGCACACGGGAACTTTCTTTGCGGCACGTGGGCTTCTCTCTAGTTGTGGCACGTGGGCTCCAGAGTGTGCCGGCTCAGTATTCGTGGCGCGCGGGGCTTAGTTGCCCCGCAGCATGTGGGATCTTTGTTCCCTAACCAGGGATCGAACCTGCGTCCCCTGCATTGGAAGGCGGATTCTTAACCACTGAACCAGCAGGGAAGTCCCCAAATTGGAGTTTTGAGTTACCGGTGAAATCATCCTTACTCAATGTGGATGAATTAGAAGAAATTCAAAGGCTGAACCCTGAATTTTTGACCGAGACCTAGAGCTTACCTGCTTAGACCAGCAATCAGTGTAAGGGCTGTGAGAACCCTTCTCTTAGAAATACCCAGGATCCCAATTAAAGGGCAGGACTGCTTCCCAAAGATGTCCATGTTTTTATCCCAGAACCCATGAATATGTAATTTACATGGCAAAAGTGACTCGGCATATGTGATGAAGGATCTTGAGATGGGGAGATGATCCTGGATTACCCAATCTAATCACATGGGTCTTTAAAAGCAGAGAACCTTTCCCAGCTGTGGTCAGAGAAAGATGTGACAATGGAAGAAGGGCCAGAGACATGTGATGTTGCTGGCTTTGCAGACAGAAGAGGGCCACGAGGCAAGGTGGGTGGGTGGCCTCCAGAAGCTGAAAAAAAGCACGTAAACAGAATCTCCCTGTTCTTCCAGAAAGGCAGGCAGCCCTGGCAACCGTTACATTTTAGCCGAGTGAGACGTGTCACGCTTCTGACTTCCAGGACTGTAATGTAACAAGTTCCTGTTTTTGTTTTTTGTTCCCCCACCTCCCCGAGTTCCTGTTCTAAACCACTTGGCTTCTATAATTTATATGGCAGCCATGGAAAATTAAGAGAAGCCCATTGAAACACAGAAACCAAAGCAATTCCAAAGAAGACATGGCTACTCTCCAGGCCAAGTCCTGCTCCCTTCTCACCCTCGCTGAGTGCGGCTTCCCCCGAGAAGACCCCTGGTTAACAAGTGGGTAATGTCTGAGTCTGCTGGGGCTGCTGTAACAAAATACCACAGTTCTGGAGACTGGAAGTCCAAGATCAAGTGCCAGCAGATTCAGTGTCTGGTGAAGAGCCTCTTCCTGGTTCCCAGATGGCTGTCTTCTTGCCACATCTTCACACGGTGGAAGGGGCGAAGCTACTCTGTGGGGTCTCTTTTATAAGGGCACTAACCCCATTCGTAAGGGTTTCATCCTCCTGACCTCATCACTTCCCAAAGGCCCCACCTCCAAACGCCATTGCATTGGGCAACTAGGTTTCAACATATAAATTTTGAGGCGACACAAACAGTCTACAGCAGTTAGAGGGCTCCCGTTTCTCATCCCTAGAAGCCAGCCCAGTTGTCCTGAGTTCATCACTGGCCTCTTCTGTGATCTGTGCGGGGGCAGGACCATGCCTGTGTGGGCCATCTGTGTCCTTAAAGGCCGAGACTGGCCCGGAGCCAGAGCTCAGGCACTGTGGAATGCAGTCGTCAGCCGCTAAGGGAAGCTGAGGCTGTTGGGAGGCACCATTCCCACAGTGTCATCATGAATGTCACCCTGGGACTGGCCACCGAGAAGAGACCCTGGTTTCAAGGTTTCACCCCCACCCCGTCATTTCTGGGGCAAGGGATGGTGGGGGCAGCACGGAGAAACAAGACCCACAGGCTTTTTAAAATAACTGCATCCTTTAATGGCAGTAATACAATTATTGGATTAAGAGACCACAGGAGAAAGGGCAGGTGACATTTCTGGAAGACAGATATGGAGTACAAAAAGGGGGTGGAATAGAGTCATGCGACGATCATTGTAAAAATACAGTACGTTATATACATATTTGCACCATCAACTTTCAACTCTGAAATAGTATTTACACTTTTTGTTACAATCCTGGTTAGAGAACAATTTTTCTTTAAAAGCTCGGCCTGATGGCAAATGAAAATTTCGGGTGAATTCATAGTCCCATGAGGTTCTTAGGCTGAATATTCCAACAGGAGGGTTCCAGCTTCTATTTCATCCACAGATTTCAGTTTTAAAATAGTATTTAATTTTGCTTTTATAAAAAAAATTCTCAAAGGAGGGGAAAAAAAACCCAACCACAGCCACACTGTGTATTCTTTCTTATTTTACAAACACTAAGGGCTGCAGCCCTCTGCTTCAAGGCCAACACTGGTGGCTGAAGAAAAATCTCACTGATGATTGTTTAAAACAAAACAAAAAGACACAAAGACAAACCAAACCAACCTGATCATGGCGCACTGCCTCTCCCGCCCTTGCTTCTGGCCCCAAACTCAATGGCTATTTCTCTTCTGGGGCAGGGCGTTTGGTATTGAACCCTCTTTAATCTCCTACCCCAAGGAGGTGGGAGGGGGAACCCTTTGGCTGGGACACCATGTTTCCTCATTATTAGTAAGAGTCAGGGCCCTTAAGCGAGGTGGTTGAGATGGTGGGATGAGGAGGAAAAAGGCAGGAGACAGCCGGCAAGTACTGACACACAGGCGGGAAGGAGCCCTGGCCGCACAGGCCTTGCCCAGTTCCCCTCAGGGCACGTCCACGGGGTGGGCCTCCTCTGGGGCTCTGTGGACAGGATGGGACCTCAGCCAGGGTCTTGGGGGAGGTGGGGGGAGCCTGGGCAGGCATCTATGCTCCCTTCCCGGCTCAGCCGGATGAGGAGAGTAGGATAACAGGCTTTGGGTCCCATGGCCCCTGCCCACAGTGGGGGTCCCAGTCCCTCTCCTGGAGAGGGCCCAGCAGCCCACACCCTGCCCTGGCTAGTCTCCCACCGTGTCCTCAGGCCCCCTCCTGGAAGTAGCCACAAATCCAACTCTGTACACGCTTCGAACCCATGCACCTGTCAGCTTGGAAGAAAACCAAACACACCAAAACCACGGGCCCTAAAAATATGGTGCAAGGAGGTGTGAAGAAAGCGGAGAAAGCAAAACACTTTGCCGAGAACCACCCAGGGATCCCTCCATCAGGAGCCTGGTGGCGTGGCCATGCCATGGATCCTTGAGCTGTCCCCAGAGGGCCGGGGCCGGCTCACTGGGAGCTTTGCCTTCTGAGCCCAGGACAGAGCCCAGCACAAGGGGGAAAGGCATGGCCGGGACAAGACAGGACGGGACGGGCTAAGCTGACGGAAAGCGCGCGCTCTGCCTCTCGCAGGCAGCTCCTGGCCACACCAGCCTTGCCGACTCCAGGTCCATTTCTCACCCGGAGTCTTCTGTTGCAGGCTGGAGGGCGCTGGTTTGCTCTGGGATGAACTCTGGACGGAGGATGGCAAGGAGGCCGGTGTGTGAATCCAGATGAGACAGCAGTGGAAAAGGACTTTGTTTCTCCCCGCCCAGGCAGCTTCCAAAGGCTCTTTCTCTTTTCCTTCTGTCTTGACACTTTCTCACTTCCGCTGGCCCCTGAAGCGGGTCATCATGGCCTGCACACTGCAGAGGAGACGCAGAAATGCCTAGACCTGCTTCCATGCGGGTCCTGCCCACCATCTCGGCTCCGTCTCTTCTTGCTCATGCACCACAGGGTGAGCAGCGCTCAGTGCCTTCTCGACGCCTGCTGTTCCCTTTGTCCTGGGGGCGGGGGGGGGGGGTAGGATGGGGGGGGAGGGGCCAAGCTTTGCCCAGAAAACCCACCAGACTCCCAGCCACCAAACTGGGGCCCCAGCCTTTAAGGAGTCCCTGAAAATCAGGCCTGGCCAGGCCAGGCGGAGTGCCAGCTGGGGCTGAGGCCCAGGGGGACTCGCAACTGTACACATGCACACGTAGGTTTTCTCGGCGGGAGCCTAGGAGCCCCGCAGCACTGACCAGAAGTTAAAGATGGTTATATACAATTTATATGTTTCAAAGAAAGTTACTACTTTAAAAAAAAAGGGGGGGGGGGGGGAAGAAAAGAAAAAAGAATAGGAAAAAAGAAAAGAAAGAACACCCAGACCCCTCCCCCCTCCCCCCAAGTCCCCAACTCTGGTTGCTGCCCTTAAATATTGCCCTGGGAAGGGTTGGGTGCAGGGAGCGCTCGACTCCGGCTTAACACTACTGGCAAAAGGGGGAGGCAGTGGGGTCAAAGCCTTTAAAAACATCTTTCAGGGACCCAGCGTCCTGCTCACCCTCTTGGGCCGGGCTGTTGCCAGCAAATGGGCTTCCGGAGCCCGTCTTGGGTGCCTGTTTCACGGTCCCGAAGAGGGTGGGCACCGGGAGGTTGTGCACGCCGGGCTGGGGCGGAGCGCCCTCTGCTGGCGGGGCGCCCGTGGCGGCGGCGGGGGCCGCAGCGGCCTTGGGCCGGGGCCGGTTGTAACTGTTGTACCTGTCTGTGGCCGTGGCTGCGGCCCCATCTGCCCCGGACTTCCCCGATTCAGGCTGTTCCAGGGCGGACTTGCGGACAAATGGGGGCTCCTTGGCCTTGGTGGCGGAGCTCTTGCCGTTGCCCTCAGGGCCCTTGGGCTGGGTGCCTGCATCAGCGGCCGGCTCCGCAGCTTTGCCACCCGCGTTGGGAGTCCTGGGGTCGTAGAGGCTGATGCCGCTCAGCACGCTGCTCTGCCCACTCCCGCTGCCCTGGCCCAGGCCTCCGGCTGCCAGCACGCGGGGGTCATAGGGGGCGGTAGCTGGCGGGGAGGACTCCCCACTGGGGCTGGCAGCTGGAGAGGGCGCTTCGGTGGGGCCAGGCTTGGCCGCCCGGGAGGAGGCAGCAGAGTCTGCTGGTTTCTGCAGCCGGGGGTCGGTGGGTGTCTTCCGCACTCGGGGGTCACTGGGCTTGTCACCGGGGCCAGGGGCTGCCGAGGGGCCAGTGGCATTGACAGTCTTGAGGATGCGAGAGAGGAGCTCAAAGTCAGGCAGGCTGGAGCCAGATGTGCTGGGATCTGTAGAGGTGCCTGGGCGCTGCCGGGGGTTGGGGGGGCCCGAGGTGGCGGTGCGGTGCAGCCTGGGATCCAGGGCAGGCATGGACTGCAGGGCCGCGGGGACGGGGGGCACTGCATCCTGCTTGGGGATGGGCAGGGGGATCAGGTCCTCAGGGTTCCAGAGCACAGTGCGGGCAAAGCTCGGCTTGCTCAGGGTCACGTCCTTCTTGATGTGGCTGAACTGCTGCAGCTGCGATCGCGGGTCCCGCAGCGGGTGCCCCGGGAGGGGGTCCAGGGGAATGTTCACAGCCTTCTCCCGAAGGGCCCGTTCCCCTTCCTCCTCTTCTGCAGGGGGTGGCCCAGACCCCTTGGAGCCACTGGGGCCTGCGGGGCTGGAATGAAGGCCGCCTTCGGGCTTGGGGGTGGACAGGGAGCGAGCCAGTCGAGGGTCAGAGGGTCCTGTGTCACCTGGGCCTGAACTGCTGGAAGCCTCGGCGTGGCGGGTAAGTCTGGGGTCCCGGCTGAGGCGGGGGTCAGCCAGCCGCCCTCCTGTGGGGTGTCCCTTCTGGAGGCGGGGGTCCCCCAGCCCACTGCTGCTCAGCTCCCCGACGGAAGCCTGGGGTCGGCTAGACGTCTGCTGCCTCAGGGTCTTCAGGATGGAGGTGACGCTGCTCCCACCCTCATCCTCATCACTTGAGTACCAGTTTCCAGTGTCACCTGAGGAAAAGCAGAAAGGAGCAGGGAGAGGGTGAGTGGCCGCCACATCTGCCGCGAGGCCTCGTGGACCCCATGGCAGCCCACTCCCCTGCCTCTTACCTCTTAGAACCTGTTTCTCCTCTCTTAAAACACCCCACCCCCACCACAGGACGCCACGAAGAGCCAGTGAGCTCAGGCAGGCCAAGCACCGAGCTTGGCAGGTCTCTGGCTATCGTTTATGGACCTTTCCCCACGTACCGGCACCATTCTAAGTGCTTTGTCTTATTTGTCACAAACACCCAGGATATAGCGTTATCATCACGCCCATTTGACAGATGAGAAAAACAGAGGCACAGACAGTGCCGTAAGATAGGGGGCGGAGCCAGGGTTGAGCTCAGACTCCGAGCCCAGGGCTCTGCCGCCACCTCCTCACCTCCTGGGCAGGTTCAGGCCCCAACATGGCAGGCCTGGCTCTGAGTGCCTGTGAACAGCTACTGCTGCCTTGGCTCTCACTGCGCTTGGGGCTCACAGACACGTGCCTCCCAGGCCCCTCAAATCGTTCCCGCGACCCAGGGCAGGGCAGTCACCAGCTGACAAGAGGCGGGGCCAGGTGGGCAGACTCAGAAGCTAGCCCACGTCCAACTTTCTAGGCAGGTGCAACCGGAGCCCCTAGGGGAGGGGGCTGTCCCCTGTTCTCACTGTCCCACTTGCTCCTCGGCTCTGGTCAGGGCCACCCATGGCCTTTGGCTTCAGGTTCTAGATACCGTTTTTGTCCGCCCCCTTTCACCCCGGGGTGGATACCATCAGGTCACTGCACGGCACCATGAGACTTGGCAGCTGTGCCTGTGATTATTACTGGTTTATGTCGATGACTAGCTCTCATCTGTTGGCTTCCCGAGAACATGGTCTGGGGAAAGGGGGACTGAGAATCTCCCTACAGCCTCCTCTGTTAAGGGTGCAGGGGGTGAATCCTATTGCCTGCTGTCTCCTCCAGGGACCAGCCCACCTCCCTCCTCGATGCGATCAGGGTCTCTCCCGAACCCCACGACACAGAAGGGCAGCCCCGACGTCTAATTTTCTCAGGGACATGCAGCAGCCCCAGCAGCTCCACAGACCTGGGCAGGGGTCCTCCCCGGCCACAGGTCCCTTTCTGACACAAAACCCGAACTAGGTGCTCCCCACCTCTCCCCTGCACGGCGGCCCGGGGGGCCTGCGCCCGTCGGGGAAGGCCCCTGTCCCTGGGGGGGACACATGCCTTCCTCATTCTCCCGGTCCTGCTTGCTGCTCTCAGCCAGCCTCCTCGCTCTCTCCTCCTCCTCCTGCTGCTTCTGCTGGATCCTCAGGTACAGGGCCCTCTGGGCCGAGGGCAGGAAGTCGGGGACACCGGCGCCCGGCTTCGGCCGGCCTGGGGGCCCTCCCTCAGGGAAGCTGTCAGGCTCCAGAGGGTGCTCGGGGAAGAGGCGCTCCCCAGGCTCCCCCGGCAGCTCTTCGTAGTGCCCGTAGTCCTCTGTGGCAGGGGAGAACCGAGGGTTCATGTCGGGAAGGGCCTCACGGCACCGACTCCGACCCACCCGTGCCCTCAACTGGAAAACCACCCCCGGATGGCGATGGGTGAGAATGTGTAGCCCGTCCCTTCCGACCCTCCCCAGGAGGGGCCCCACGGAAAGCCCAGCAGCGGAGGACGGAGCAGCCAGTGGGGGCGGGGAGGGTCCCACCTAGGACGCAGCCACTGAGAACGGGGTTCACGGTGAGGTTCAGTGACATGGGCAAACGCTCATGAGGTGAAAACAGGACGGAACGTCGGACGCATGTTTGTAAAACACAAAGAAAAGGTTTTGAAAAGACAGACAGAAAACAGTCCCTCTGGGGATGAGAACAGGAGAGAGGGGCTGAGGGCTCTTTCACTTTTTACTCCACATATTTCTGATCTGTCTTCATTACTCTTGATGAGCATTAATTTTATGATTTCTTTAAATAAATAATCAATAAAGAAAAACATACCCTAATCTCTCAGTGAGCTCAGAATACGAGTCAACCATGGTAAACAAAGACTAGTAAGGAAGAGAAGAAAACACACCACAGTGTTGCTGTGGCTACCTGTCAACCCCGAGGCTGACGGCTGACTCCTCCTCCTCCTCCTCCTCCCTTTACGGGCTCCTAACTCCACAAACATTTATGAGCGTGCTGCTGCATTTACAGGGACGGGGCGGGGGGTTTCTCCCATACAGCATCGAGGAAGCACACGGCGGAAGGGCTTGCCTTCATTCTCGAAGGGCGGGCAGGCACCCGGCACTAGCCACCTCCCTTCACAAACGCTACCCTACCCAAGCCAGAGCCAAAGACGAGGGGAGCACCGTGGGCAGACCTTCAACGACACGCCTGGAGACTCGTGTGTGCGCGCGCGCGCGTGTGTGTGTGTGTGTGGGTCGGAGACAAAGTCCAGTTAGCACTGTCCCACAGAACGTTCTGCAACGATGAAATATCCCCTATCTGCACCGTGAGATGTGGCTCCCCTACTGAGCAGCCAAAATGTGGCCAGCACTACCAAGAAAGTGAATCTGTAACTTAAACTGAACTTTCAGGATTAAAGTAATCAAATCTGTAAACACGTCATACACGAAGTGTATAAAGCATAAAGTGAAAGGTCACTTTCTTCTAGCCCCTGAACTTCATAACATGTGAACCTGATGGGCGAGTCTGCTCTGAGCCACACCCTGGCTCGGAGGTGAGGACACTCCTTAAACAATGGTCCCACCCAGTCCCCCCTGCACGGAATTCAAGAGTGAATTTCTTGATGGTTCTGCTCTTTTCAATATATTAAAAACAACTGAATAGTACTAAAAAGGTAGATTTCATGATATGGGCATTAGAGTGAATTACTCCAGAGATACCAACTGTTATCAGCTTGACAGACTTTCGGGTTTTCTTCCCCACCCAGACCTTTGCCATGCACATTTCATACACGTTGTTTAAAGGGGGAGGAAGCCCCCTCAGGTCGCCTGCTTTTCTCACTTGAGAACATGTCACTCACCTGGCTCCCTGCCCCAAACACCTGCTCTCATGCCTCTGAACACAATTGAGATGCCAAAGACTCCCACACTGACCTCCAGCCTGGTCAGCTCCCTGACGTCTGCATGGCTGTCAAACGGGCACCTCATGCTTAACGTGGCCAAAGCAGAAGTGCTGCCCTGCCCCAACCTGGCTCGGCCTGGACACCCAGAGCGGCTCGCCATCCGCCCCTGCCGCCTGGCCACGCTGGCCCGATGGCTCCACCTCCACACCTAGCCCTGCGGCTCCCTGTCCTCTCCCGGCTGCCACCCACCTCACCTCTGCCCAGGGCGACTCAAGGGCAGCCCACAAGCTCCCAAGATTCCCCTCCGGCCCCTACTCGCATCCATCGCCCTTGCGCTCCACTCCTCCACTATCCCCGTCACTCTTCCGCCGAGTCCACCTCGCCATGGCCCGCAGGGTCCTGTGTGCTGGGACTTCTCTCCCCCGTCCTCCCTTTCCAAGCCACATGGACACCTTTGTTTTCCACAAACAAGGTGACTGGCTGAGGCCTCCGCACCTGCTGCAGCTGCCACCTAAGCCAAGCCCACGACTCCCTCCCCACCTTCACCTCGCAGACAGGCCTCCGCCGGCTGTGACGCACCCCGCCGGTCCGGCTTCCACCCGTCACCCTCACTCGGTGCCCCATTTCACCGCCAGCAATGACCAATGCCGAAATGAGCTGACGCCCTTGTTTACACATTTCCTGTCGGTCTCCCTCCACTCAAATGAAGTTAAGGCAAGGACTACGTGCTTTGCTCGCTCTGACCCCACGCCTAGAAGCACGCCTGGCCCCTGGCAACAATGACACATCTCGTCCTTCTGAGGGCTGCACGCCACCTCCTACTGATGCGGCACTGTCGTCCAAGTACCCGACTGTCGGACGTTTAGTTTGTTACCAACACATGTTCTCATTTTGTAAGAAAGGAAGGAAAGGAGGAAGGAAGATGGTCAGTTGTGGGGACAGAACAAGCAGAGTCGCAAGGCAGCTCCAAGCCAAGAACCACCCCAGAAGGAGGCCGCTTTGGTTGGGGGCACCTCAGCCTGGAAGTTCAACACCATTCCACACCCGTCCCTCTAACTTCCCAAGCTCCCACTCCACACACACCAAGCAAAACTTACAGAAATTAAATAAGTTATAGTGATGGCAATCATAACACTCCTCCTAGACTCAACAGGGTAGTGAATCCCACATCACTGAAAACGTTCAACCACTCACGGGACAGAGATGGAGTTGGATTCATGTTTTCAAAGACTCAGACCGAGGAAGAAAAACCAGATCTTCCTGACTACATTCCACTGTGCAGACCCCAGCAGCCCCAGCTGGCCCCCACCCTGAGCCCTGCATACCTGCGTCCCCAATGAGTCCTGGTTCCATCTCCATGCCCTCTTGCTGCTGGTAAAAGTTTTCATAGAAGTTCTGGGCTGGTGGGATGGGGGGCATCATTCCAGAATGTGGGGAGTCTCCAGGACCATAGGGCATCATTGGAGGGCCACCAGGTCCCATGGGCGGGCCAGGATTCATGCCAGGGCCCATTGGCATGTCGGGGTGCATGTCCGGATGCATATCAGGGTGCATGTCCGGGTGCATGTCGGGATGCATGTCGGGGTGCATCGGGGCCCCCATCGGCCCTGGGGGTCCCATATTGGGCCCGGGGCCCATCGGCCCTGGGGGTCCTCCGGGTCCAGGGAACCTGTAAGAGAAAACGGTGCCCGTGAGAGGGGCTGCAGAGGAAGGGTGGCAGCCACATCCCTGAGAGACACAGAGGCCTGCTCATGGTTGAGCAGCAGGGGGCTCCAGACCAGGCCTCTGAGGGCTTTGGACAGAGGCAGGATGCAGCCTGGTTAGGTTCCAGGCCACAGGGCCCTGGCACAGAGGAGCCTGGCTGAGGCCAGAAAAGCCCCCAGGCACTCACCTCACACCCAGTTTCTCAGCCAGCTGTCCTGTGGGCCGCACCACAATCTCAAACAAGGAGGGGATCTTCTTGTTGTACATGTCCTGCTGCTGCTGCAGCTGCTGTGGGGACAGCGGCTCGTGCACGGGCATGGGCAGCTGAGGGGGGCCGGGGGGCGGAGGCGGGGGTGGGGGCGGGGGCGGGGGGCCACCCTGCATGGGCCGGCCATTCGGAGAGGTCGGGGCCGGGGGGCCAGGTGGGCGGGGCGGGGTGGGCAGGAGGCCCACGCCAGGGGGTGGTTTGGGCAGGGGGTTGATGCCCTGCTTCTTCAGCTCCTCAACTTCCTTCTCATCCTCGGCGCCTGCCTCTGCGTCATCAGCCAACATCTGCGGGCCAGAAGGACAAAACAGTGAGAGTCAGGACAGGGGAGGAGGCGGGTTGGAATGCACTCCTCCAGGGCTGAGAGCCGAATTTGCAGAGGATAACTCTTCAATACCCTGAGGCCCTTACAGCAGGGGTCCCCAACCCCCGGGCCACGGACTGGTGCTGGTCTGTGGCCTGTTAGGAACCGGGCCGCACGGCAGGAGGTGAGCGGCAGACAAGGAAGCAAAGCTTCGTCCCGTTGCTCGCATTCCTGCCAGAGCCCGGCCTCCTGTCAGATCAGCGGGGGCGTTAGATTCTCATAGGAGCTCGAACCCTACTGTGAACTGCGCATGCGAGGGGCCTAGGCTGCACGCTCCTTATGAGACTCTAACGCCTGATGATCTGAGGTGGACGTGAGGCGGTGATGCTGGGCTGGGGAGCGGTTGCAGATACAGATTATCATTAGCAGAGAGATCTGACTGCACAGAGACCATAATAAATCGGTTGTTTACAGGCTCATATCAAAACGCTATCAGTGAGTGGCAAGTGACAATTAAGCTGCATCTTACAGAGTAGACTGGACATAAGCAACACGCTTCAGGTGTCACTGTCTCCCATCACCCCCAGATGGGACCATCTAGTTGCAGGAAAACAAGCTCAGGGCTCCCACTGATTCTGCATTACGGTGAGTTGTATAATTATTTCATTATATATTACAATGTAATAATAAGAGAAATAAAGTGCACAATAAATGCAACGCGCTTGAATCACCCTGAAACCATCCCCCATCCCCAACCGGGTCTGTGGAAAAATTGTCTTCCACAACACCGGTCCCTGGTGCCAAAAAGGTTGGGGACTGCTGCCTTACAGCATCAGGCCAACGACCACAAAGCCTCTCTGGCACAAAAGTCATCACCCCATACCACTGCCACATCCCTTCTCGGTGAACAGCTGACAGGGGAGCCATTCTTATTTGGCAGCAAAATACATGCAACATACTATGTACTATTTCACCATTTTCAAGTGGACAATTCAAGGACGTTAAGTACATTCACGATGTTGTATAACCACCATCTCTATCTAGTTCTAACACTGCCGAAGAAGACTCCATACCCATTAAGCAGTCACTCCCCATGCCCTGCTCCCTCCCAGCCCCTGGCAACCACCAATCTACTTTCTGTCTCTATGGATTTGTCTATTCTGGACATTTCATAGAAACGAAATCCTATAATATTGTGGCCTTTTGTGACTGGCTTCTTTCACTTAGCATGACATTTTCAAGGTTCATCCATGTTGTAGCTGTATCATCTATTTTATCTATTTCATGGCTGATTAATAGTTCATTGTTCTGGGCTTTCCTGATGGTGCAGTGGTTGAGAATCTGCCTGCCAATGCAGTGGACACGGGTTCAAGCCCTGGTCTGGGAATATCCCACATGCCGTGGAACAACTAATAAGCCCATGCACCACAACTACTGAGCCTGTGCTCTAGAGCCCGCAAGCCACAACTACTGAGCCCGCGCACCACAACTACTGAAGCCCTCACGCCTAGAGCCTGTGCTCCACAACAAGAGAAGCCACCGCAATGAGAAGCCCGCGCACTACGACAAAGAGTAGCCCCCGCTCACCGCAACTAGAGAAAGCCCACGTGCAGCAACAAAGAACCAACGCAGCCAAAAATAAATAAAAATAAAATAAATTTATATAAAAAAAAGAAAGTTCATTGTTCTGTTTGAATTTTAAGGGCCCCTCACCGCACTTGCAATCAAAATCCAATCACTTACGAGGACCCACAGGGCCTGACAGCAGGGCTGGGTGTCTGGGGAGGACTTCACAGCACCCTGGAAGCTTCATTTCCTTCTATGGTGTGCGGACTCCTCCACCCTAAGCACCCAGCTCTGTTTCAGTTCTGCGGACAGCTAAGCTCTTTCCCCAGCAGGGTCCTGGCCTGGACCAGGCCTCTCCCCAGGCATTTGTTTTCCCCTCCATTCTTAATGTATGGCTCAATATCCCCCAATTGCTGGGGTCTCTTATTAAAGGTCAACTCAGAGTGACTGGCCAGGTCTCCTGTATTTACTACTGGAACACCATTAGCTCCCTTGAAAGCACTGCTAAGCTTTGTAAGATTTTACATTTAGTTGTATCTTTGTTTATTCCTGGCCCAACGACTACCAACTCCACAAGGGCAAGACCCGCAGGGCCCACCATAAGGGCTGTTACAGGGTAGGTGGACAATTCCAAAGTCTGGATTCAAGCAGAACGTCTCACCAATTAGGATCCTGGGCAGAAGTTAACACTGCAGGCCTGCCTGCTTCTCTTGGAAGGCCAGCTTGCAATGTTGGCCTTTGGCTGGTGCCTGAGAACCTAGATTTCGAGAGGGTTCCCAGGATTCCCTGACTGCTAAGAGGGGCTCACTGTGTCTAAACCGTTCGTACAAACAGCATGCTTTCTGCGGAACATCCCTTTTCCTTCTGGGAGTCTGGGATTTTGGTACGTGCCAGGCAGAGGCTGCCCTCAATAAAAACCCTGGGCACTGACTGAGTCTCTACTGCACGCCCATGCGTTCTACACGTTCTGTCACAACCTGAGGAGTTATACACGTCCCATGTGACTCCAGGGGGCGAGGACTCTTGGAAGCTGGTACCTGGTTTCAGCCTTTACCGCCTGCCTTTTCTCTTTGTGCATTCTGCTTTGTGTGCTTTCGCTGGAGTTAAATCTCAGACAGCTCGGGCCCTGGGAGTGTCCCCAGCAAATTGTCCAACCTGGGCCCAGGTGGCCTTGGGGACCTCGGCACACACGCCTGAGTGGATCCTAACGCGGGGCTCTGAGATGCCCCGGCACCTCAGCCTCAGCATTGCTCAAGGCAACTCCTCCTCCTGCTCCTCCGCCCAGGGACGGTGGTGGCGGCGTGGGTGGCGGAGGCAGGACTTCCTGGCGGGTGTCAGGCAGTTCCCAGCTTTTCTCTCTCCTAACCATCAGCAACGGTATGTGGACCCAGGGACGCAGGGTCCAAGAAGAATTTGGCTTCAAGGGGGATGGAAAACTTGGAAGTCTGATCAGTGGAAAACATCTGTCCCTTAGAGCCCTGCTACTCAAGGTGTGGTCAGAGCAGCCTCCGGTCACAGAGCCAAAGCCCTGCACTGCTAGATCCTCTCAATGGCAACGAAATGCCCTCAGGTGTAGGCAAAACCTAAGGAGGAGGTTATACCTCATTAAACAGGAACAAACTTGACCACAACTTCCTCCCCGCCCAGGGAGGGGATGCCGTGGTCCAGCCACCAAATGCGCCAGACTCCCCTCGCCCCCGAGATAGGGTCACACATCTCTGTACCGCTCCGCACTCGGGAACACCCAGCCAATGGCCCCTGCGCGGGGGACAGAGGCTGAGGTGATCCTTCCACTGCCACCCCCGGCCTGGCACGGTGCTCAGCACATGGGGCCACGCAATGAACTCAATGACCAAACGAACTGAAGCACTGGCCCACAGGACAGCCCCTACGAGTGTATCGCCGGTCCCCAGGCAAGGCAGGCCCCCTCTCTCTCACACTCACCTCCCTGGGTCCCATCACTTCCGCTTCCCCACTGTGCCCCGCAATCGGGGCTTCCACACCCATTCCACGCTGGGGAGAAGTCTCACCTCACGGCGGGCTCCCACTCCAGGACTTCACCCCCCTCACCCCTCGCGCAGACCCCACGACACCCCGACGAGCACTCCAGCATGGGACACAGCCAGCTCCCTGCACTTATCTCTTTACCCACCACCCCCACTGGGCCGCAAGTGCTGCCTCAAAAGCAGGGGCTGAATCGCATCAGAGCCCAGAACACTGATGCATAAGATACATAGGAGATGTCAACACCCCACCCCCACCCTGAAAAGCTGAACCCAAACCATCCAGGCAGTCCTTCAGCACATCTATCCCTAGAGACTCCCTCCCGCCCCTTCCTGGGCCCCTCTGCAGCAAGAAGCTCCCTCACACCACACAACCAGGGCCTTGCTGGGTCCCACAACCTCCCCCGCCAGGACTGATTCTGAATGATTCCCGGGTTTCCAAAAGTCAAAGGCATCCTCTCAATGGAAAAGGACGGCCACACCTGCGGATACACATAGACATGTGGGCCAAGGTTCATTGGGCCAAGGAAATAAGCTCATGTTCATTTGTTAAACATTCTAAGCTTTGGGAATTCCCTGGTGGTCCTGTGGTTAAGACTCTGGGCGTCCACTGCAGGGGGCGTGGGTTCGATCCCTGGTCGGGGAACTAAGATCCTACAGGCGAACTAAGATCCTGTACGGCACGGACAAAAAAAAAAAAATCTAAGCTTTTGCCCCAAACTGCTAACAAATCAAATGTTCTTCAACTGGTGACTAGATAAACAATCTCAGATCATCCACACAGTGGAGTACTACTCAAGAACAAACAGTGATGAACTACCAATACTTGCAACAATGTGGATGAATTTCAAACACCTCATGCAGAATGAAAGAAGGCAGATTCAAAGGCTATTATAGGGCTTCCCTGGTGGCGCAGCAGTTAAGAATCCGCCTGCCAATGCAGGGGACACAGGTTCGAGACCTGGTCTGGGAAGATCCCACATGCCGTGGAGCAACTAAACCCGTGCGCCACAACTACTGAGCCTGCGCTCTAGAGCCCGTGAGCCGCAACTACTGAAGCTCACATGCCACAACTACTGAAGCCCGCGTTCACAACAAGAGAAGTCACCGCAATGAGAAGCCCGCGCACCGCAACGAAGACCCAACACAGTGAACAAATAAATTAAAAAAATATATAAATTTATAAAAAAACAAAAAACAAAAGGCTATATAAACCGCACACATGTTTAGAAGCTACATACCATATATCTATTTATATGACTTTCCTGAAAAGGCAAACTACAGGGACAGAAAACAGATCAGTGGTTTCCAGGGGCTGGAGATGGGAGAGGCACTGATTACAAAAGGGGAGGGGTTTTGGGGGTGAAAGAATGAATTTCCTCTACCTAAACTGTGAGGTGGTCACATGATTCTCTGCGTTTGTCAAAATTCACAGAACTAGGGAATTCCCTGGCGGTCCAGTGGTTAGAGCTCTGCACTTCCACTGCAGGGAGCATGGTTTCGATCCCTGGTTGGGAACTAAGATCCTGCATGACGCCCAGAGCAGCCAAAAAAAAAAAAAAAAAAAATTCACAGAACTAAACAGGGACACTTTTTTTTTTTTTTTAGACTGGATACAAACTATACCTTGACAAACCTGACTATAAAACAGTATAGGTATAAAACAGTAACTGAAGGATTTAATGGTAAAGAACCATAATGTATGCAACTTATTTTCAAATGGCTCAAGGAAAAAAAATAAATGAGAGCAAAGTGATAAAGCAAAGGGGGCAAAATAATGCTGACAGAGGAATCTAGGTGGACGGAATTCTTTGCATTATTCTTGCCACTCGCTCTCACGTTACAGTCACTGACAGCCCCAAAGGCAAGCACGTCTCAAACCTAGAGTGGATGATTGGAAGCTGATGTATCTGGACAGACAGAAACGTCACCAAGAAGCAGGAAAATAAAGCTGAAGAAAAGGGTGGAAGAGAGAGCACAGACATTTCAGGAGAGGATGACGAAGGCCCTGTCCTCACAGCTTGGACCCAAGGGCTGCCCAGGAGCCTCAGGCCCCAGCCCTAGTTGATCAAGCTGCAACTCTGTCCAGGAGAGAAGGAAATGGCTGACCCCACATGTTTATCAGGGTTACCCTGGGCCCGTTGTAAAGGTTTAAGTTTTACTTTCTGACCACCCAAATTCGATTCTGGAATGGTTCTTCCAGGTTCAACGCTCATTTTTAACCTACTGAGGCTTGACTTTAGATAGGGGATGTTACTGATACTCTCAAAATGTTTGTGGCCAGAAATGGAAATGTGCCACCTTGATTTGCTTTGAGTTATTAGGGTGTCTAGAGCTGTGCTGTCCGGTATAGTGGTCACTGGCCATGTGTGGCTATTGGGTGCTTGAAATGGCGCTATAAGTAGAAAATAAACACTAGATTCCTCAGACTTAGTACAAAAAAGCCCCAAAAAACCCCAAAATATCGTAATTATTTCATTATTTATTACCTGCTGAAATGGTACTTTGGACATGGATATACTGGGCTAAATAAGATACACTAATTTCATCTCTTTTTACTTTTTTAATGTGGCTACTAAAAATTTAAATTTGTGGCTCTGTGGTGTTCCTACTGGACAGCACTGGTCTAGAGAGCAAACTCTGAACCACCAGCAGGGGGCAGTCCTCAGTCAGAGATTCTTTAGTTCTTCAAATGAGAAATGAAGCCGCCATGACTTTTCCCACTCCTTACCCTGAGAATGACTCACAGATTCTAGACAGCTACCAGTTACAAAACCCTGTTCCTAGGATAATAGGTCAAAGGGCCTGGCAAAGATGAGAACTTTCTCCATGAATGCTCTCCCAATGAGGAGTGGACGTTCTCTTGCTTTGCTTGTGCAGGGCTTCCCCTCAACCCCTCAGGCAGCCCCGACCCGCATGGGTGGATTCCTGAACCTGGCTGAGGTACCTACCGATTCTTTCCATTCCCAAAAAACAGCCAATCTCCTTAAAACTTTCTGGGAACCAGAGAGAAGGCAGGAAAAGCCGTCATGTGAAAGGACACGTGTTCTCGCACCCATTCACCCTGTGATGGATGTCAGAAAATCAAGGACAGGAACCGGGGGCCCCAAAGTCCTCAGCCTGACTCCTCAGGGAGAACAGACATGAGGATGAGTTTCAAATGTCATCTGGCTGGTAAGGAAGCCCTGATACCTCATTGGAGGAAGTCTCCCCATCGTGAGAGCCTCCAATTGCCCCATGCTTTTTCTACTACGTAAAAGAATCCTTAAGACTTGGAAAGAAACATATGACCCTTCCATCAAAACAGAACCCATGGGGCTTCCCTAGTGGTGCAGTGGTTGAGAATCCGCCTGCCAATGCAGGGGACACGGGTTCGAGCCCTGGTCTGGGAAGATCCCACATGCCGCGGAGCAGCTGGGCCCGTGAGCCACAATTACTGAGCCTGCGCGTCTGGAGCCTGTGCTCCGCAACAAGAGAGGCCGCGATAGTGAGAGGCCCGCGCACCGCGATGAAGAGTGGCCCCCGCTTGCCGCAATTAGAGAAAGCCCTCGCACAGAAACGAAGACTCAACACAGCCATAAATAAATAAAATTTAAAAAAAAAAAAAACAAAAAAAACAGAACCCATCCAGGGACTTCCCTGGCGGCACAGTGGTTAACAATCTGCCTGCCAATGCAGGGGACACGGCTTCAAGCCCTGGTCCGGGAAGATCCCACATGCCGTGGAGCAACTAAGCCCGTGCACCACAACTACTGAGCCTGCGCGCTAGAGCCCAGGCACCACAACCACTGAAGCCCGCACGCCTAGAGCCCGTGCTCTGCAAAAAAGAGAAGCCACTGCAATGAGAAGCCCGCGCACTGCAACTAAGAGTAGCCCCTGCTCACCGCGACTAGAGAAAGCCCACGTGCAGCAATGAAGACCCAGCACAGCCAAAAATAAAAAAAATAAATAACTTAAAAAATTATTAAAAAACAGAACCCATCCCAAGTCTCACCTCCTCTTTGTATACCACGGGCTCTCTCTAAAGGACAGTTAAGAAATCACAAGGTATGTTTGGAGACACACCACGCAACATTCCTTTTAGGGAGCTGCCCCTCCAGGGAAAACCGTCCCGGCGGGAGAGAAGACACACGTGTGATCACCTCAATTCTCCCTGCAGAGAATACAGTCCCCATTTCCTCCTGAACATGGCCCAGCTCCAATCAACGCAACTGGGGATTCTGGTCCTGCAGAGGCCAGACAGGCGGGCTGCAGTGCCAGGCCCGTGGCAGGCGCACCTCCTGGTCCCCATTAGCTACGGCTGCTGTCAGCCTGGACGTTACCTTGTCCAAGAGCTCTCTGGTCTCTTCGGTCAGGGGGTCATGAGAGAACATGCAGTCATCGCCGTTGATGCAGTTCCCGGTCGTGTGGTACAACTTACACGGAAAATCACGTTCACGGCAAGTTAAGGCAAATGCCTCACCTCATGAAACCCACCCAAGGACAGAATCCAAGCCCCTCTGTTTTAGAGACAAGGAAACTGAGGCCCAGAGAGGCGAAGTGACTGGCTCAGAGCTGCACAGCAGGTTGGCAGCTGACCCAAGATGAGACCCCGGTTCTCGACACCCCCACTCTGGAGTGCTTCCCGCCCCACCATGCTGGCCTTGAGGCTGTGTCCTCAGATCCTCACTCAACAGGAAGAGGGGAAAAGTTCAACGATTTGCCCATGGTTACACAGCCATTTGAAAAATCTCAGAAAGATAACAGGCAATGGTGTAAGCCAGTCTCGAGAGTACACTTGACCGTTGAACAACATGGGGGTTAGGGGCACCAACTCAGTCAAAAATCTGAGTATAATTTATAATCTGTCCTCCATACCCTCAGTTCTGCATCTGTGGATCCAACCAACCACAGATCGTGTAAGTACTGCAGTATTTACTACTGAAAACAATCCAATCTCTGAGTGGACCTGCAGAGTTCAAACCCATGTTGTTCAAGGGTCAACTGTATATGTAAAGGGAACATACAACATGTGTGCCTCCGTTTAGTCATCTGCAGACTAGGAAGAGCAGACCCATCACAGGGCAGATGTGAGGGTTAAGAGATAGATGCGCAGAAAGCTCTTGGCACAGTACTGGCACACAGAGCGAAAGTGTGGGGAAGATCAGCTGTTATTACCAATAAGGAGAAAAGGAGCTCTGCACCCTCAATCAGATCAAATGTGAGCACCAAAGGATATCATGCATATAGGGGCAGTTCTCGGCTCTGGCACAAAATCCGGTGATGTAAAACTTGCACAGTTCTCGCTTCTTTGGTAGCTCGATGTCGTGGCTAAAATTACAGTGGTCTCCCTGGAAGAGAAGCAGTGAAAAGGTAAGCTGTTTGCAAAAGGAAGTACTGCTCTATCACTGCTAAAGCACAGAGGGACCAACGACAGAAACAAACCCCCACCCCGACCCCAGAAAGGGCAGGAGGCCCAGGAAAGGCAGACACATAAATGCAGTTTCCCACCAACCTGAAACTTCTGCCAAAGTGTGTGGCCCTTTGTCTTGCCCCTGCCTCCCTCCCCCATGTCCTCAGTCCTCCCGGCTCCATTCCGCTGCCTTTCACTGCTTCTATCTAACTCTTCCTCTTCTTGCCTTCGCCTCTCTTACCCACTTACTGTTTGCTGCATAACAGCCAGTATCCAGTTTCATGCTTCTTCCTTTCTAACAGAACCCCAATTTCTAACAGAACCCCAAACTCCCCAGGGAAGACAATACTGCCCTGATTTTTTAAAAAATCCCTTCACACAGTTTTCTTCCTCCTAGCCCTTGGATGTGATGCCTGGAGGCACAGCAGCCATTAAGCCAACCATGAGGACAAAAGCCACACACTTAAAGATGCCAGAATAAAAAGTAGGAAGGAACTTGGGTCCCCCATGGTGCCACTGACAACCGTACCAGCCCTGTAATGCCCCCGCGTCCCTGCCCCAGACTTTTTTTTTTTTTTTGACCACACCACGTGGCATGCAGGATCTTAGTTCACCAACCAGGGATCAAACCCATGCCAGCCGCAGTGGAAGTGCAGAGTCCTAATCACTGGACCACCAGGGAATTCCCAGACTATTGTGAGAGACAAACGTCTATGCGTTTAAGCCAGTGGAGTTGAGTTTTCTGCTATCTGTAGTCAAACTGTACAATCCAAACAAAACAACATCCAGGTAAACTGAAAAGAGAAACTGTTCGATACTCGTTCCCCCTTTCTCTTAGGAATAGCTACTCTTTTTTGTTTATATATATTTCAAGTTTCTAAAAATAGTATGAATTGCAACTATAATAAGGACTATTTTACACACAAACACACCTTTGTCTGAAACACAATAATATTTTTTCCTAAGACAGGTACACAGGTGCAGTACTCCCTGGGTACTTGCTTGCCAATATCTGCCTGCTGCCTGTATACCTGAATAAAAAGCTGCCTGGTTGAACTAACACTGGATTATACTTGTTTCCTTCAGAACTTTCAGGTCATTGGCCCATCTTCTGGCATTATACTCTGCTGTGAAGGTCAAGGCTGACCTTGACCACCTTTTCCATCTGGATGCCTTAAATGATTCCCTCTCCCACACTGAAGTTCAGTAACTCAACCACGATATATTACACCTTTGCATGAGCATCAGTTCTAACAAAACGTTTGAGGCCATATGGACTGGGTGAAAATTTTGGCCAAAAAAATCCTCCCAAACCAAAAAAACCCAGATGCGTCCCCGATCTCGTCCTGGCTCTTCAGTCACTCTGAGGAGTGAGCTAAGCCGTCCAGGCCTTCCAGGCATCTCTCAGACAATCACTCCAAGCCCACCAGAACACTGCCCCCAGTGAGTGCGGCCTCCAGAACATTCCCAGAGGCCCATGTGTCCCTGCTCTGGGCACCCTGGTACTGGAACTGGCCCCTTACCCATGTGCACCGCCCTTCCACGAAGTATTTGCAGATGACTTTGCCTTTCTTGTCGGACTGTTGGTGGGGCTTGTCATGGTCACCCCTCCGGTAGCTTCCGCCGCCGTCCTGTTAGGAACACAGAGCGTGACTATAAAGGGGAGTGGAGAGGCAGGGTAGGGAGGGGCCTGTGCAGGCCACGTGGAGACGGGCTCTGAGGGAGGGAAAGTGAGACAGGCTGGCTGGCAGGGATGAGCGCGCCCCCGTGTAACAGGAGTGCTGACCAGCAGCTTCCATCCAGCACCCAACTCTGTGGGGTCTGAGCCCCGGAGCGTGGAGTGTGGGCAGCGGAGGACTCGCGCGCCACACACCTGCGCGGGAACACATTCATTCCAAGAAGAGGCGGCACGAGCCTTCCTGGAAAACTCTCCAGGGTTAACTCAGGGACTCAGAGAACAGGTGACTGCAGGTGCTACAAAGATATGGTTTTAAAAACAGAGGGTCTCACCAGCAGCGCAACCCCCATGAAAGATAATTAGTGCTGACAGGCCCTACGGGGAACGGCTGATGGGAACAGGGGGACAGGACCAGCCTCGGAGAATAACTCATTAAAGAAAAAAAAAAATTTCAAGAAGGAGCCTTGAGTAAAAACATCAGATCAGAATGAAGAGCCGACTTACGCCCATGTCCTCGTCGTAGAAGTCTTCGTCATCATTCATTCCACCCTTGTTCATCCCTCCTCGGCTGCCACCTCGACCACGGCCCCGGCCCATCCCTTTCCCTCGACCTCGGGAACCCCGGCCACGGCCTCGACTTAGCCCTGCAGAAGAGAGAAACGGCGTTCACCTGAGGCCTCTCTCCAGCACCCGAGGCCAGCAGCTGCCAGAAGGAGCCCCACTGACTCGCCCGCCCCTTGCGGCCCCCGCCCACCTCGTCCTCGGCCGTCCTTGGACCGGCGGTACTGGTTCAGCTCCTTGGAGTAGTCGTCATAGTCGTCGTCTCCCATCGGCTCCTCACTTTCTCCGTACTGGAATTCCGGAGGGAATTCAGGAAAGTGTCATTTGGCGAACATGAACAATGTCCTGAACTATATACTCCACCCCTTTCTGCCTTTTTGTACACTCGGGACAACGTCAAACTCAGAAGAGCAAGCGAGCAACCCAGTGACTCCCACCTGTGCCCCCTCTTCACACGCCGCAGCCGACGCGGTGGCTGGTCCTAGTCCTGCCCCGCGCAGCCTTCACTCGTAGGGCTCCCAGCCCACTGGGCAGCTCCCAAGGGGCAGCGGGGCAAGGTCTCGGGCAGCGACAGAACAGTGAGTGTGGTAGCTCTCCTCGCGCGCACACGCGTTTGTGCGTGTGCAGGAGGGAACTGAACAGGCACCTGACTGCGAAGGCATTAAATGCTTCGAGTACCCTGGGGAACCCTGTCTTCAGGGATGGGAACTAAGGCGCTCGCTGAGACAGCGGTGAGATGAAGATGTTTCTGACAGCTCACCCTTTGGTATTTTTTCAATTTTGAACCATAGAAAGGTTTTCTCTATTCCAAATAATAAATGAACATTTTTAAACACATAAACCTGCCACCTGATGCTTCCTTTCCACCTTAGTCTTACAGACTTAGTCTTGCAGCCCACCAGCCACCCGACCCCACTCCCACCACCACCCCCCAAGCTGGAGAAAGCCTCACTTCCATGTCCTCTTCATAGAAGTCCTCTTCGTCCTCTGGGTGGTCTCCCCCCATGGAGCCTCTGCCTCTGCCTCGGCTGCCCCTGCCCATGCCTCGGCCTCGAGACCCTCCACGGCTTCCACGGCCTCGGTAGCCCCTGCCACGGCCTCGGTTGCCTGCATGGTGATTCAGACGGTGAGAGTCTGAGCAAGCAGGACCCACCAGCAGAAGAGAAGTTAACCTACTGTCTGCCCAAGGTCAATCATTTCCTCCTCCTCCTCCTGTTCTAAGAAGCCTTCCCGGCTGCTCTAGGCTGATTCATGGTCCCTGGGCCCCTGGACAGGGGTAGCTGAGCACCGTGGACACACACCTGCTGTAGCACTCACTACAATACCCTGACTGAGGCGCTGTCCAACACAGAGGCACCAGTCACGTGTAGCTACTGAGTACCTGAAATGTGGCTGGCCAAACTAAGAAATACTGTGAGTATAAAGTGTAAACTGAATTTCAAAGACTTAGTTAAAAAAGAGAGAGAGAGAGAATATAAAATATCACATCTATCTATTTTGATTACATGTCGAAATGAGATTTGGAATGTATTTATAAAATGTGTTGTTAAAATTAATTTCATCTGTTTCCTTTTACTTTTCTAATGTGACCACTAGAAAATTTATAATTGCATGGTGGCTTGCATTATATCTCTATTGGACAGGCTAGTCCAGAATCTCCCCAAAGAGCAGGGCCTATCTAGGGAGGAGTGTTAAGAAAGACCACCGAAAGAAAGAATGAATGACCAGCCACTCAAACAATAAGCTGGGCCTCAAGCAGGGCTAAGAACTGCTGGGCTGGAAAATTCTGGAAGCACTCTGGGGTTGGGAAATATCATTGGCAGGAGATGGTTCTAAGAGGCCGGGCTGGGTCGCTGGTGCTCTGCCCTCCCCCACCATCCTCCTAACTGCCACAGGTTCAAGGTTCAGAGGTGTGGCAGTCCCGTGGCTGCAGTCACACTCTGTCAGGTGATGGGAGACGGGAGCCTGGGGGAGGAGGCGCCAGCTGTCAGTTACCGTCCCCAGGGGTGAGAGCTGTCCCTTCTATATCTCTTCACAGCTGACCAGGAAGTGAATTTAAAAAACAACCCTTCAGGGACTTCCCTGGTGGTCCAGTGGTTAGGACTCGGCGCGGGGTGTGGCCAAAAACAACCACCACCACCTTGAGCCACAGCAGTCTTCTCCTTGCCTCACGCCAGTCTGGCTCCATCCCAACCACGGCTTCAGCACTGGACCCTCTTCTCATGTGGCAGAACTCCGGTCCCCTGTGCTTGGGATGGAGCTCCCTGCCTGTCTCCTTCTATGCTTATCTCAGCCCTGCATGACTGCCCATCTCTTCTCCCGGACCTGACGCTCCATGAGCATGTGGCCCATGAGGTCTGTCTGGCTCTGCACTGAGCGCCCAACCCCCAGCCCCGGGTCCGCCCCGACAACCTGGAGGAGAAGCTGTGGCTCTCACCTCGGCCCCGGCTGCTGCCCTCCTTGGCCCGCCGGTACTGGTTCAGCTCCTTGGCAAAGTCGTCGTAGTCGTCCTTGCCCATGTCCTCCTCCTCCTCGCCCTCGTACTCCCCGTACTGCTCGTTCTCGTAGTCTTCGTACAGGCCGTAGCCCTTGCTGTCCATCTTGGAGTAGGCCTTCTTGGGCAGGGGCGCGGTGTGCGACGGGGGGTACTGCTGGTGGGACTGATAGGGAGAGGACAGTGAGCTGGCCCTGGGGCCTCGGATTCAGACCAAGATCCCCACTATTCCCTGAACTGGCACAGCTGTCTGGGTGTCTCTGCTGTCCCTGGGGTGAGATGCTAGCCCCCAGCCACCTGAATGAGATCTGGGCTGTGGGCCCAGATGTTTCTGTTCTTCAGAAAGAGCCACAGCTTTAAAGACAATTGAGAAACACAGGCCCCATGACCCCTGAATTACTGGAGAGGGAAAAGAAGGGTGTATTTCCCAGGGATATAGAACAATCTCATTTGGGGAGGAGGCCTGATAGGCAAGAGGGGTGCTCCTCAGTCAAAATTTTCCTGGGGCCTTAGAATTCAATTAATGACTATCGGGCAACCAAACTAGAAAACCATTTAAAATGATGCTTTCCAAAGTGTGCTAGTTCCAAGAGATACTGGATGAAGTTTAAAAATACACATACATGCACAAATGGAAGACACCAAGATATCCTTCAATAGGTAAATGTATAAACAAACTGGTACATTCAGACAATGGAGTATTCAACAATTAAAAGAAATAAGAAAGACATGGAGGGACTGTAAACGAATATTGTTAAGTGAAAGAAGTCAATCCGGAAAAGCTACATGTGAGTCCAATTAAATGACATTCTGGAACAGGCAAAACTACAGAGACAGTAAAAAGACTGGTGGTTGCGAGGGGCTTGGGGGGAGGGACTGATGAGTAGGTAAAGAAAAGATGACTTTTAGGGAATTGAAACTATTTTATATGATAGTGTATGGTGCATATATAACAAGATGCATTTGTCAAAACCCAAAGGACTGTAAAACACGAAGGGGGACCCTAATGTAAACTATGGACTCTCATCAAATACGTACCAACGCTGGCTAAACAATTACAACAAACGTGCCACACTAATGCAAGACATTAAAAACTGGGGAACTGGGTGGGGTGGGGTGGGTAGGGAACTGGACTACCTGCTCCATTTTCTCCCAACCTAAAACTGCTCTAAAAACAACAAGGTCCTACTGCATAGCACAGGGAACTATATTCAATATCCTGTGACAAACCACAATGGAAAAGAATATGAAAAAAGAATATGTGTACGTATAACTGAGTCACCTTGCTGTAGAGAAGAAATTAACACAACACTGTAAATCAACTATATTCAATAAAATTTAAAAAAATAAAACTGCTCTAAAGATAAAGTCTATTCATTTAAAAAATCCACACTCATTATAAAAAAAAAAGAAAATATAAAACATGGAGATGTACACAACTACTTTAGCAGATCCTTTTTTCTTTTTTTTTTTTTTTTTGCCCGCACTGGGGTTTTCGTTGCGGTGTGCAGGCTTAGTTGCCCCGCGGCACGTGGGATCTTAGTTCCCCAACCAGGGATTGAACCCGTGTCCCCTGCATTGGAAGGTGGATTCTTAACCACTGGACCACAAGGGAAGTCCCACTTTAGCAGATCTTAAAATGCCTCAACCCCTAGTTCCCAATCAAAGCTGGTGGTATTCTCTCCATTCATTCCCTGCTGCCCTCAGGTTTAAAGTCTGAATCTACGTTAGTAGATCAATGTCAACTTATTCCTTACAATAAATTATCTGTTATGATGGATGATGCTGAGTCACAGGATACCTTTAAGAACTAACTTGAAAAATACTTTTTATCAAAACTTGAAAATCTATGTTGATTTACTTCTTACTAGTTTTGCCTGAGGAAAATAAAACAATATACAAACCAGACAAATAATTTAAATTTATGCTTAAGCTCAGTGGTATATAACTTCTGACCCCACAACATCCGAGATGATTTACTCCCGTAACCGTTTCATTCTCTTGCCAATTTTCCACAAAAGGACACTGCTGAACAGTGGAAAAGTCAGCTCTCACAGGGACAAATCATCATCTTTCTTGGGGACAGGGGATATGACGAGCCCTGCCAAGGCCATGGGAAAAGGTGGCGTAGAGAAGTACGGCAATCAGCCACTGACTGGCCTCACCCCCAGCTCCTGCACTTCAGAGCCGTGCAACCCGGCTGAAGTTCTCCAAGTCTCAGTGTCCTCACCTATAAAGCGGGGATAAAAACAATACCTAATCTTACAGAATTAAAATCCGTGTAAAGTGCCACGTAAGAATGCCCAGCACACAGCCAGTGCTCAGGAAACACGGGCGATTTCATCACCCCCGGCTCCGAGCCCCATGGGGGCCCCTGACCGGCAGTCACTCACCGGCGCGTAGGGGGGGCTGTACTCTCTGTACTTGCGGTGCCCCTTCTCGCTGGGGCTGAAATCCGAGTCATCTGAGAAGTCAGAGAAGTCATCGCTGGAAGAAGCGTGGCGCTGCAAGGACAGGGGCAGAGGATTAGAGCTTCTGCGGAGGGCTGGCCACCTGCACAGCCACTGCTGGAATGTGCCGGAAGAGCTCCGTGCGAAACGCCTCACCTAGGGGCATCTAACAGCAATGGAGCATGAGCTACCAACTCTTTTAGAAAAGGTCTTTATCCAATTTGGGGAAAGGAAAAACAGCCCGATTAAGAGTGCCCTCTGGCCGGACAAGATGAGCTCAGCCCCTGGGGCGCTCGGCTGGGCCCAGCGCCAGGAGGCCCAGCACATCCGCCAGGACCTACTTTGTGCTTGGATTTCCTCCTCTTCTTGGATCTCCTCTTCTCCTTCTCCCGCTCTTTCTTGCGTTTCCGCTTCAGCCTCCGGTGAGACTTCTCCTCATCTGAGTCGCTGTGGTGCTTCTCCCCCTTCTCCTTCCGGCTCCTCTCGGGGCCTCCGGAGGCGTCCTGGGTCTCCTCGGCCCCGTCATCCTCCAGTTCGCCTTCTTCCAACTCACCATCTTCCCTAAGAACCAACCCCAAAGCCGACGTGAGCACGGGGTTTGAGGGGAGGGCCGCGGGGGCTGTGGGCTGGCCCAGGGCGACGGGAACGGGGGCCCAGCGCTGAGGGCGAGAGGCCCGGGGAGACGGGGCGGGGGCCGCTCCCCGTCCCATCCCGTATCTCCCCCAAAGGGCTGCATTGGCTCTGTCTGTCCTGGCGGGGGGCGGGGTGGGGCCGTGGATGCCAGAGGTGCTGCCACGAGCCAACAGGCTCCGGTCCCCGGGCTTCGAGGTCTGACCCGCTCCGCCAGCTCCACGGCTCTGGGCCACAGGCGGGGAGCTGAGCAGGTGGAGGGAGGGGAAGGGTCCCAGGCCCCTCCTGACGCGCCCACACGAGGGCTCACCCCCCACCTGCTGCTGACCCCCTTGTTTCCCACCTGACTTGCCTCACCTCCCGGTATCCCTTCTGGCTCCCTGTCCTACGACTTCCTGACTCTGCAAAATCCCCCACATGTCACCCCAATCTCCCTTACTTTACAAAATAAAAGCACTCTCCACATGTGACAGATGCTGCTGACAGGACGTTCTGAACATCAAAATACGTACAGGGTGGGGGGGTGTGGGGGGGATAAATAGGGTTAAGAAAGGAGCAGCTGGAAAAAGAATCCAGTTTTTGAGCCAAACCCACAGACACAGTCCTCACAAGTGCAGGAGTTGCTTTAAAAAAATAAACAAATGTAAAAAAATGTCAAAAGCTCCTCAAGTTCCTCATGCATGACGATGGCAAAGTATGTGTGAGAGCATAAAAAACTCCTTCCTTCTCCATTAACTAAGACCCACAAAGAGAATGAGGAGAAGATAAAGAGTCACATAACGAACCCAGGACCTAGTAGGCGAACCACAGAGAGAACTAATCTAGGCCAAAGAGGCCTCGGCCGCTCAGAGGGGAGCCAGCCGGCGTGGGAACAAGCTCGTCAGGCGAGCCCGGCCCCTGGAGCCCTGAAGGCTCTAACAGGCTTTGTGGAGAAACAACGGCCGACCTCTCTGCGGATCCTCCACGGCCCTTTCTCTCGCACTGCTCCCCACCAACAAGGGGACCCTTCCATTAACTCTGACTCCCAATTCAAAGGGGTCGGGGCAGCTTCAAACCCAAATGGTACAGCCCCACGGTTACCCTGGCAGAGGTCAAGGGCAGCTCTCAAACAGAATGCAGGACCAAAAACTCCTCCCGACGTTTCAAAGGAAACAATACAGAGAGGTGACCGATGGGTGCCTCGTGCTGTTCCCCTGGAACCACCAGGCTGTCGTGGGCCAGCCCCGAGGGAAGACGCCGAGTCAACTGTGGAGGCGGCATTCCTGACAAGTGAGGCACCTTCTGGCTTGGGTACGGCCCACACCAGGAGCCGCTCTCGTGGGAGCAAAGCTCTCATGGGATGAGGCAACTCTGCCAGAATGGCCTTGTCTGCAGTAAAAGCGCCACCTAACTGGGGAAACTGGTTTTGGCAAGCTCGCCAAGCTGAGGGGGAAGCTGTTACTAAGGGGCAGGGCAAACTTGCTGCCGCCGCCGCGTGGAGTTCTACAGGACACTGGGAGAGCGGTTCCTGGAGCTGCGTGTCCCTGCTGGGGACACTGCTGGGCAGGCCAGGTCGCCACACCTCAGGAGAAACACAGGGACAGACAGACTAGACAGACGCTTTGGAACTAGGGAAGGCCCAGCGACAGACCGGAGAGGAAGGGGTTGGTATTCTATGAAGAAAAGCTAAACAAAAGCATCACTCTCCACACTTTAGTCTGGAAAGGAAAAAGCTGAAAGTACCCAGAATCCCAGGGCAGGGATGGAGGGAACCCAGGAAGACAGAAACTGCCTGGGGGCCCAGAAGCGCGGATGAGAAGAAAGCCCAAGATCGCAAAGGGCAAAAGACCCTCCTGGAACCAGAAGAGGCGTGTCAGAGTGGAAGGGACAGCGGGGCACCATCAACCCCCTCATTTTCAAACAGGAGGAACTTAAAGGGATAGCAGGTGAAAGGATCTGTCGAGGTCAGATAGACGGGGTGACACGAAAAAGCCAGAAACTGGCTCTAGGCTCGCCGTTCTTCCTCAGTTGGTGAGGACAGAAAGGGAAGGGGGAGCCCACTCATCGACCGCCTACTGGATGCCACAAACATTTCTGAGCATCTTCTCTGCGCCGGGTCCTTGACCACCTCCTGTTCTGCACTGTCCTTGCAGGAAAAGATACAGATTACAAGAAACCCAGGCCACAGGGCAGTGTCTGTGACACAGGGCCGGGGCAGCTGAGCCAGAGAGGCTGGCACCCGCAGACACTCCTCCACCTCTACGTTCACGGGCGAGGATGCCGTGGCACGGCCAGTGAAGGGCTTGCCCAGGGTCAGCTGAGGCCTCCATCCCTGTCCTGCTGCTACACATCACTGCTAACACTCGCGGGAGCGGGGAACAAAAGACCATCCAAGCAACTCCAAGAGCTTCAACCATCCTCAAGAATGGCTCCAGAAGAATGCCTTTTCATTCCAAAGGCAGGGAGGTACAGCATTCAAATCCACCCTTCAAAGACTTTTAGCCAAAGAGGAATTCTCTGCATTATCTATATTAACAGCCCCAGGCAGATGTGGGCTCAGTGAGAATCTACGACTTTTTACAAACCGGGTAGTGAATACTTGAAACTTTGTTCCCCTGGAGTTGGGAGCAGCTGCAAAATAAATAGCATCAAAAAATCCCTGGTGATTTCTGAAGGGGAATGGGATATTGGAGGGGACGCGGGGATGGTGACACTTGACTGCCCACTGCGCATTCTCACTACCATCTGGCCCACCATGCTCTCCAACTCTTCCAAGCCCTGGGCCCACCTCTGGTCACCTGAGGGGGTTCCCCTTGATAACGCTGGAGATTCCAAGCTAAACGTCCTGCATGAATACAGGGCCTATTTTCTTCAGACTCTGTTTACCAGAAGAAAAAAAAGAAAGAAAGAAAAACAAGCCAACTGGGATAGAGGCAGGAATCCTGTGGGCCACTGACACAACCGCACAAAGGCTGCCTCCATAAAACAGCAACCGGGGTTAAGTGGTGCCACTGAACAGACTGCCAGCAAAATCCATGTCAGAGTGGGATTAAATACCGAGGGAGCACGCTGAATAGACTGTGACATGATCCCCCAAGAAAAGTGGGGGAAGCCCCACTGCACTAATCATTTCAATCTAGACGTGCCAAACCTTCTTGAGACAAGCATGTAGGAGAAACCCTGAAGCATCGGCCTGGGCAGAGACCACTTAATTCCCAGAGTCTGGACCGGCAACGCGCTGGGATGGCTGCACCAGGGCTGGCCCGCCAGAGCCATCAGGAACTAGAAACCAACCACGCTGGGCGACCAACTTGGAATGGATGCCAGGGAGGAAACGGGAAAAGGCCAAGGCCTTGCTGAGGCCCAGTTCTGCCTTGTGCCTCCTGGACTAAGCATCCAGGGCATTTAAGTTTCCACTTGCAGAGCTGGTGATGGCCAACTCCTCCTTTTGGGTCAAAGAAGAGATCAGGGTGCCCATTCTAAGGAATGCCTACTGGGCCAACTCCACAGGGCACAGAAGTGTTTCAGGTTCATCACATACCATGGGCTTGGCAAAAACAGTACCGGAAAGAAACCTCATGCTTCAAAGGAGGCTGGGCCCACCCACCAGTCTACAGATTTGGGCATCCTGCTTCCTTTTGTAGACCAAGTAACTCAACCAGCTCTGCGTCTTCCCTAGCGTGTGCTCTTGGTACGGAACCTGAGCCTCGGTTTTCTCATCTGCAGAACGGGATAAGTGTAGTACCTACCTCAAGGGGTTGTGAGGGTTAAACGAGATAACATGGATAAAACCCTTGACGTGGGGGGCAGGCACAAAGTAAGTACCAGACAAATAATAGTTATTTGTATTAAGAACCAGCTAGCATGAGCACACCTCCACGTGGATAATCCTAAACCAGCTGCAGTGCTTACTGGGAAGCATTTTTTTCTATGGAGAAGCTACAGCCAACTCCCCTCGGGGACCACTGCTAACTGCTGGCCAACAAGTTCTCACTTTTCTTGGCCCGTCTGTGCCACCGTCCTCTGCCAATAAATCCTGCTGACGAAACTGACAAATTGACATCTCCCCTTCCTCAGCTCTCATCTAGGTGGTATGAGAAAGTAACCAAGTGGCTGACCAGGAGGAAAAGGCACAACGAGAGCTGAGCCCTGGGAAAAAGGGAGAAAGGTCCCTTACAAAAATTAAGTTTGGGGCTTCCCTGGTGGCGCAGTGGTTGAGAATCTGCCTGCCAATGCAGGGGACACGGGTTCGAGCCCTGGTCTGGGAAGATCCCACATGCCGCGGAGCAACTGGGCCCGACAGCCACAATTACTGAGCCTGCGCGTCTGGAACCTGTGCTCCGCAACAAGAGAGGCCGCGACAGTGAGAGGCCCGCGCACCGCGATGAAGAGTGGCCCCCGCTTGCCACAGCTGGAGAGAGCCCTTGCACAGAAACAAAGACCCAACACAGCCAAAAATTAAATAAATAAATAAATAAATAAAATTAAAAAAAAAAATTAAGTTTGGCAACACGGAAATCCTCTAGACGAGAGTTGGATGGAAGCTGAAAGGGGCTTGGGTTTATGGATCTACCTGATTTACAAAAGAAAAAAGAGAGAGAAAGAGGAGAGACAGGCAAGAAACAAAAAAGATGAAAACCCATGGGAGCAGTGGCTGTTACCTGAAGATCATGAGAGCCCTTGACAAGAGGCGGCTAGGTTAATGTGAAGGTCACCGTTATGATCATTAACTGCCCAAACTCTCAACAAATTGCCTGGGTAGGCTCTGAATGACCCATTAACTAGGGACAAGATTACAAAAATTACAAGGAGGCTCCGCCTCTTCAAATGTTAAACAACAGGCCTAAATGCAGAAGTCCAGGATCCCCAAATCCAACCCTGCAGGACAGTAATTTACTAGGAGTGAAGGCAGGAGCCTTTCCTTTACAAAACTGGCTCCGGGCTCATGGCTGAGGAAGGCCCCCAAGACCTTCCCTCGATTTAGGCCGTGGTGAAGCAGCCACGGGGGGAACCTCACTGAGGGATTTTCAGAGGCAGAAAATTCTTGAAATAAACCTCTGGGTCTTGCACATGTTTTTCAGCGTCCTTACTACGTAGGTTCATCAACCACAGATCAAGAGCAAAGAAGCACTGTGTCTCCCTCCCCCTCAACATTCTCAGGTGTGGTCATAACTGGCTCAGTGACATCACATCATTTCCATGGCAACATGCCCACATCACAGACACCACCTGAGCAGCAAGCACGAACCAACCACAGGAGAAGCCCAAGCCACAGCCTGAACCCCTCACTTCAACAGAAGCAAGACAGCCTGTCCAGTGCCAGGACCCTGACACGAACACACCTACTGCCAGAAGTCAACGTGGGGGAAATTGGAGAAATCTGAACCCGGACTGGGTATTTGAGATACTAAGTAATTATTGTTAATTTTGTTAGGCATGATTATGGTTCTGTGGTTATGTTAAAAAAAATTAAGTTAAAGATTCACATTGAAGGGGCTTCCCTGGTGCCACGGTGGCTGAGAGTCTGCCAGCCAATGCAGGGGACACAAGTTCGTGCCCTGGTCTGGGAGGATCCCACGTGCCGCGGAGCGGCCGGGCCCGTGAGCCACAATTGCTCAGCCTGCGCGTCTGGAGCCTGTGCTCCGCAACGAGAGGCCACGACAGTGAGTGGCCCCCACTTGCCGCAACTGGAGAAAGCCCTCACGCAGAAACGAGGACCCAACACAGCCCTAAATAAATAAACAAACAAATACTTAAAAAAAAAAAAAAAAGATTCATACTGAAGAATGTATGGGTGAAGTAAGATGAGGTCTGGGATGTGCTTTAAAATACTCAAGGGGGATGGGGGGAGGTAGTGAGATGAACCAAAATTGGCAAAATGTGTGTAACTTTTGAAACTGGTGATGGGTATAAGGCAATCTATGATACTATTTTCTCTTCTCTTAAATATGTTAGAAAATTTCCCTAAGAAAAAGTTAAAAAATAAAAAAGATGCCCTGGGTGGGGACAACCTCTCAGTAAAGGGAAGAGAGCTCATCAAGGTCCTCAAGAAGTTAATTTCCCTAGCAAAGAGCTGGAGTTCAAGGTGGGGGCCTCCACCAGCCCTCACCTCTCTGCTGTGGTTTCCTCAACTACAAAACCTTCCTGGGCACCCCAGGGTCTTATAAAATCCAAGAGCCATAGGAAATATTCACTACTAACATCCTGTAGCAACAATTTCCATGCCAGGGACCACACTGCTGTGCTCTCCACTTCTGCACATCTGTCACTGAAACGCATTAACAAACGTATGCAGTAGCAATTCATTAGTATTCCCATTTTACAGACAAATAAACTGAGGCTCAAAGATGGGAAGAAATATGCCCACAGGGTCACAGCAGGAAGAAGCAGAACTGGAACCAGAGTCCAGGACTTTCTGACTCCAGGTCCAGCTCTTAACCTCAACCCTTGAGACAATTAGAAATTATCCAAAAAAGAATAATTTACTAAACAGGCCAACAAACAAAACAACTCTCACCCTGAACTTCATACTTGAGTTGGAAAAAAGTTAAGACATAGGTACAGAAAACAGATTAAATGAAACAGTACTGCAAAAAATGCCAAAGTAAGGTACTAAGACACTGGGCAAGCTCCTTAAACACTCTGTTACCTGTTTCAATTGTGAAGTGAAGGCAGTAAAGGAACCTCCAGGATGGATATATATCCTCGTAGGAAGAATTCCCTGAGACCATGTAAATCAAGTGTTTAGCACCAACCTGGCCCAGAATAACTGCTTAGGAGTAAAAACTATCAACATGCAAAGACACAAAGCCAATCCAGGCCATCCAACATCAAATGAATGGAATTGAGACATTCAAAAATATGACCAAAAGACATCTGGATAGTTTAGGGAACAAGAGGTGCCCAGAAGGGACTTCCCTGGTGGTGCAGGGGTTAAGAATCCGCCTGCCAATGCAGGGGACACAGGTTTGAGCCCTGGTCCGGGAAGATCCCACATGCCATGGAGCAACTAAGCCCATGCGTCACAACTACTGAGCCTGCGCTCTAGAGCCCGTGAGCCACAACTACTGAGCCTGCGTGCCACAACTACTGAAGCCCGTGCACCTAGAGCCCATGCTCTGCAACAAGAGAAGCCACCACAATGAGAAGCCTGCGCACCACAACGAAGAGTAACCCCACTCCCTGCAACTAGAGAAAGCCCACGCCCAGCAATGAAAACCCAACGCAGCCAAAATAAGTAAGTAAATAAAGTGTCTTTAAAAAAAAAAAAAAAAAAAAAAAGACGTGCCCACAAAGGTCCAAGGAATCCTAGCAAAAAAACAAATAGGACTTATCCCAAGAGGGACAGAAAGCAACATGAATCCAAGGGAAGAAAATTCCAAAGTCCTCTAATGCTAGAAGGATCGCTACACTCCCAAGTGTGTGGCATCCACACTGGGGTTCGTCCAAGCACACAAACCTCTTAGGCAGAACATTTCTGTAGAGTTTAAAACAAGCTGACCAAGAAAAACCCAGCTTGCTAGATGAATCTCTAAGTCAAAAGTGTCCTTTTCTTTGCTCAAATAGCTATTCTCCTACTCCCACTCACTCTGAAAACAGCTCGTGTTCTTGACAGAGGCATCTCTCTGATCCAAGTTTTTCCTGTCAGATGAACCTCTGAAATCTGCTTCGCAGCAACAAAGAATTTCCTAACCACCTTCTCAGGCCAACCACGCTTTGGATTGCTTAAAGCTGGAAAGATGCTGGTTCTCATCCAAAGAGAGACGATTTTTATTATTCCAGAAAGGAAAATCGAACCATGAAACTTGTGAGCTAAGACTTCTTGTTTATAATTTTTTCAGGGGAATCAATTTGGTTCCATTCAGCCAAGACAAAGTATTAACATTTTCCTCTTAAAAGAGACCTGGCCTAGGATGCAAAGATTTCTTGTTCATATACGCAATTATCTGTATACAATTATTTGTTAACTTCCAGTCAACGGTGGGCTCCTGGAGGGCGGAGAAGAAAGAGGCTGGCAGTCATCCCTGAGTTTCCAAGGGCCCAGCACAGGGCCAGGTATAGACTGGGTGGGTGCTTGGGATATGGTCTACACAAACAGGCATCAATCTCAGCCATCCACACCCTCTTTGTCAATTTCACCAACATAGACATTGGACCATTTCCCAGGCAGCAACCTGGGTCACTTAAAACTCTAAATAGGTCACTGAGGGGTTGCCTTTGGTCACAAACTCGTTCCCCAAGGTGTTTATGGAGGGCTTCCTGACAGGCCAGAGGACAAATGACAAGAGCCCCATGTGACTGGTGCATCACCGAGCAGATGAACGTGGCTGTCGGTCAGCCGCCTCAGGGCTGCAGCCAGGGGCTGCCTCTGTCGCTGAAAGGCTGTGCCTCCGGGGACTGCTCTGGTGCCCCGTGCAAGGGCAGGGGCTGGAATCCCAAGGAAACCTAAGCCCTGGTGTCTGTTAGGAAAATGAGGAGGGCAATAATCCAAGCCACCTGCAGTGGAAGTTTAGCCAAGTGACACTCACGTCTGGGCCCAGCTCCCTTGGGTCGGGCCATAGAAGGGATGTGTTAGCGGCCATCCATTTCCTCACTGGGCTTCAAGAGGTCTCCAGTTCCTTCTAATGAACGAACATCCCTTCAATTTAAAGGTTCCAAAGCCTGGGTGTGGGCTTCTACACCCACTGGAAGGAGTGGAACACAGGGATGACGGAACCTCAACAAGCCAGGGAGGGGCAGTAGCACAGCCCCCCTCTCTCTGGGGACAACTTTAAAGTCCCCTGCCATTGCCCCCAACACCTCCACCACCACAACAAAGATAAAGGGCTAAGATGAGCTAAGGCATGAAAAGCACTCAGACGGCCCTGGGCAGATAATTGTTGACCTTCACATGACAATGCCCAAGAGGTACTGTCACACCTTTGGGAAGGCCAGGAGACTGACCCAGGAGATGCGTAACTCCTGCGGCACATCCCGTCTGCCTGACACCCACGTCCACAGCCAGCCACCGCTCCCCACCATCTCTCTACCAGAACTGGGCCTGCCTGGTGGGGAGGGAGCAGGCGGCATGCAGGCTCTGTTAAGCTTTATGGCTCCGAAGTGTAGGGTTTTCTGGGATCACTCAACAGGGACAAGGGATCCAGCCTGGAATTCAGCTAAGCTGCGGAGCCAAGGTTTCTCTACCGGCTCTTCCCGGGATCTAGCCGCCTGGCCGGCCCTTACCGGGATCTAGCCGCCTGGCCGGCCCTTACCATTCATTCTCAAGGCATCTACCCTGCAGCTGGGTATCTATCAGGAGCTGCAGCCATGCCTCGCCGTGGCCAGAAGCGGCAGAAGGCAGGGCAGATACGGGAAGGTAACATGAGGCCCGGTAAAGGCAGTACCAACTTCTGCCCAACTCTAAATAAAGTCCCGAGGAGAGAAGGGCTCCTTGAAAACTGTTCGGCTCCAAGAAAAGCACGAGACAAGCCTGGCTGCTGAATGAACAAAACCTTAACTGACTCGGCCAAATCACCAAGGGGTGAGAGAATCTGGGAGCTGGGACAGACCTTGCTCATTTCTCTCGGACTCTGGTGAGGGTAAAGGACTTACTTCAGGGGACGTGACTGGTTAGCAGTGGGTGAGGTGCTAGAGCGCTGGCTTCCCTGGTCTCAGGAGGCCTACCGAGGCTGTAGCCCTGACTCAAGACTCTCAATTGCAAAAGATGAGCAGGGGAAGGTAGCCAACACGAGCTCAAGAAAGCATGACTGTTGCAGCATCGTATAATAAGCACACTGAGCCAGCAAGAAATGCCTTAAGATGGCTTCCACTTAGTTGAAACCCCAATCAGCTCCTTGCAATTAAATTGCTGACCAGAAACCTAAGAAGTGAAAGATAAATTGACTTCCTTCAAAAACACAGATGTTATTCTTACTTCTGTTTATACACCAGACTGTAAATTCTATTTAGAGTTTTTTCTCTAGTAGGGACAGCAGGAAGATAAAGAAACCAAGATTCTCTGAATGCCAGGCATTGTGTGGGTGTTCTGCATATGCCCATTTGACCGCAATGCCCCTGAGAGGAGGGCATTATCCTCGGTGGCCACTGCACACTGAACACAATCTTATCTGCCTCCAAACCCACGCTGTTCCTTCGTATCCTGTTGCCACCTCCAATGTTCAAAAGATGTCACCACTTGCCTTACAAATAGCGAGCTGAGTCACCAGCTCACACAGATGAAAAATAACAAAAAAAAAAAAAAACAAGAGAAAGATCCTCTACCCAGAGCAATTTGGCCAACAGAAGCAAACTATGCTCTGAGCAAATAACCTATGTACTACTAAAAAAATTATTCCAAAAGCAGGATGCAACTACGTCTACACCAACTAACAGGCCATGTCTTCATCTTGGTCATCAACTGACTAAGGGTCAGAAATGTATTTTAAGAACTGCCCTCATGGGCTTCCCTGGTTGCTCAGTGGTTAAGAATCTGCCTGCCAACGCACGGGACACGGGTTCAAGCCCTAGTCGGGTAAGATCCCACATGCCGCGGAGCAACTAAGCCTGTGCGCCACAACTACTGAGCCTGTCCTCTAGAGCCCGTGAGCCACAACTACTGAAGCCCGCAGGCCAAGAGCCCATGCTCCGCAACAAGAGAAGCCACCGCAATGAGAAGCCCATGTACCGCAACGAAGAGTAGCCCCTACTCACCGCAACTAAAGAAAGCCCACGTGCAGCAACGAAAACCCAAGGCAGCCAAAAATAAATAAACTAAAAAAAAAAAAAAAATTTGAAGAACTGCTCTCATAACCTCATATTGTTACTAAATCCAGGCAAAAAACTTTGCACAATGTCTTCAAGACTGCATCCTCATGAACTATCAAAAGCAAAAGAGGCCTGCAGCAAAGACTCAGCCGATAAATTTGGAAAGCCAAATCCATGATACCAAACAATCTCAGTTTTTGTTTTTGTTTTTTAAATTTATTTTATTTATTTATTATTTTTGGCTGCGTTGGGTCTTCGTTGCTGCACGCGGGCTTTCTCTAGTTGCGGCGAGTGGGGGCTACTCTTTGTTGCGGTGCGAGGGCTTCTCATTGCGGTGGCTTCTCTTGTTGTGGAGCACGGGCTCTAGGCACGCGGGTTTCAGTAGTTGTGGCTCGTGGGGTCTAGAGCACAGGCTCAGTAGTTGTGGCGCATGGGCTTAGTTGCTCCGCGGCCTGTGGGATCTTCCTGGACCAGGGCTCGAACCCGTGTCCCCTGCACTGGCAGGCGGATTCTTAACCACTGCGCCACCAGGGAAGCCCCAACAATCTCAGTTTTACCTTAACTTACTCAAATGAACTTTATATGCCACCCAAACAGGCAGCTTTTCCACTCTTTCCATTGGGTTCTACCTCTGAAACCGACCTCAAACCATTTAACAGTTTTCCCTCCACCAATGAGCAGACCGCTCCTCCGGATCTTGGAATCAGCTTATTAAATACCAACTGCCAGAAATCTCAGTAACAATCCTTTTTTTCCTCCTGTTATGTCAGTAGTTATGTTACCAAGGTACAGGTGAGCACCTTGCTCATTTAGAAACTCAGCCACTTCACTTCCTATTTGCTCTGAATTATTTTCTTCTAACCTCCTAATCTGGGTCAGAACCAGTCACTGGTACTAGAAAATATCGTCTGCAGGGACCAACATTAGGTTCTCTGGAATATGGTTTGACCTGAAGCTACCCACAGAGGCTGGGAAATAGTTTCACTAGCGATTTTCACCATAGAGGTTATTTACTGTAACTGGATCTGGCCTACACAACAAGATGGTTCTAGGAACCTGATAACCACAAAAATGTAACACAAGCAAACAACAAGTAAGGCAACCCTGAGACATCCATTTTTCGCACATCAGGGAAGGAAAAAGATCTAAGAGAAAGGAGCGGAGGTAGAGGCATTATTCAACAACAAATTACTGAACCAGCCCGATATGAAATTGTCTACATTCAACTGGAGGGAAATCACAAACTCAGAATCAACCATTCATCTCTAACTTGCCAGTCAACAGCTGGGAAAGCCTTCATTTCTACAGGTGCAAAACAATTTTCCCTTGGGATCAGCCTTCCTGGCTGAGGCAAAGCCATACTAGTGGTTTTCTAAAATAGCTAGCTCTACTTTAAGAAAACTCAAGCTTGTTAATAATCAAAAATTTAAACGTTCAGAGCAAATCGAAACCCTATCTGGGAGATAGTACAGATGATGAATTAGAAAGCCCTTTTGCGGAATCACATTTTTTTCTTTTGAAGAGCAAATTTGAGGGGAATAAAAAATATAAAGGGGTTTATGACCAGAATAACTATGTTTTCATGGTCACAAGTGATTCTGTTTCTACTGGGAGATTTTTATTTGCTTTCAGATTAAAGCTCTCCCCAGAGAACATAAAAATTTTAAAGATTACAAGTGTACAAGAGTTGCTGTTGAATCAGGGATTCTGAGTGACACCCTTTTTTTTTTTTTTTGCAACATCCATTAATTTGAAATTTAACTAATACTGGTACATCAGTCTGAGGGGGAAAAGGTAGTACTGTGACATTTCAAAAACAAAGACTACTGAAATAGTTTGACATAATTACTGGGGCTTCTTGGATTTGATGGATGAGATTCCTTTGAGAAGGAAAAAACAATAAACCCATGTGTTGATATGCCTGAGCGTTTTTAAGTGCTTGAGGAAATATTTTAACATTAACGACAGCTAAAATTTTCACTTATAAAAGAAATGCAATTTCCTTAACATTTCATTTTAAAAGTAAAGTTAAAAAAGCATCCTTCTACACTTAGTAGTCCTCGTCACTTGGAAGGTTCATCTGTTAGCATCCAGTTTCTGCACTTGGCTCCTGGAGGAAAAATTTTACAAAGAATGGGAAACTTCAAATAAATGCAATTCATTTTCGGCTGACCCTGCGCACTGGATAGTGTGTTCAGTTTGTGCTTCAGACATTGTTTTGCAGGAATACTGGACTGTGTGGACACTTCTTCCTCCCACAAATGATTTTACATACCTAAGATCATCACGGCAGTTAAGTTGTGAACATACCGAGAGGAAGAACAAAACAAGTGACCCACTGAATTGCAGTTTACATGTTTCCTCATCTAAATGTCGGTGAATTTTTTTTCTCCTAAGAATGGAAAAAAGGAAACAGGATCTTGGGAGGGGAAGAGGACTGTGTGTTAAAAAGTTTTCTCTAACAAAGTATGTCAGGGACCAAAAGTGGGCAAGAGGGAAAATGGAACTTCAACGTGTTTTGTCTTTTAACGGAAGAACTTATGCTTGTAAAACACATCAGAAGTAGTGTTTGGTTCTGCAAGTCATTTCTGTTGCTGTTTTTTTCCTTGTACATGTAGGAGAGGGGGGACTGGGGGCTGGAGGAAGTGTTCTCTCCACCATGGCTGGGCGTGTAACACGTTTGCATCGACTTTTCACGGTCAGGCATGTGCTTTCGAACAAAGGAACAGTGGAGACGGGGAGAGGAGACTGAGGCTTGACACACTTTACAGATTTGGTGCTTAAACAGTACTTTACAAATGACTTGCTTAATTTAAACGTCCATCACCATAAGAGACATCGGAGTCAAATGAGAAAATTGGATCTACTTGAACCACAATCTTTTTGGGGCGGTTGGGGCAGAGGGGAGGGAGAACATTAACTTGCACGCAAGCATCATAAACCAAATTCAGTAACCTCGTCTCCTACAAATGGACTTGAAGTATCCACTTTCTTCAAAGATGAAGGCTGGAGACAAAGCAATGGACTGAAATGTCAAGAGGGGTACCAAGGGCTTGAAAACATATGGGCCTTTTACAGAGGTTTTTGTCATGTTACAGTAATACACTTTCTTTTTTGAAAAAACTGTGTACATCAAATTTTAAAAATTAAACATTGAAAAGGATGTGCAAGTCTAAAAGGGCTCAACAGGGTTACAATCCTGATTTGAACATATAAATTCACGCTCTCAAGCATCACTTTGGTCTAAAGGCGAGGAGGAAGGCAGGCAGGAAAGGGACAAAAAGAGGGAGATAATTGAATTACTCAATAAAAGAGGCTACTTACCATCCCAACCCATTGTAAGACATACACTTCTGACATAAGAGAACTCCTTAGAGGTCGAATAAAGCGTGTAAGCACCTTTGAGTAATGCACCTGCCCCCAAGAGGGGGCCCGGAAGCCCAACGTGGGCTTAGCGAACAGACCTTTGCTAATCTGTTTATTTCCTTGAACTGGAGTCAGGCTGCGATGGGCTGCGATTCCCAGGACGATACATTTAATTAGAACAAAACAGAACAAAACAAAAAAAAAATTTGTAAAAGCTCACCAAACTGCTGCACTTGTGTCTCTGAATGTGGGTGGCATTTCTTTTAAAAGGCAAAGTATGGTCTGTGAAGGAGAAAGGGAAAAGGGGAGGTGGGAGTGGGGAGAAGGGGCCGTGGTGCCTGGCATGGGAAGCCCTAGCTAAGACCCCTGTCTAAGGGAGGGTCCTCTGCGACTCCCCAGCCCCGGGCTGCGACGGGCCAGCCATCTGTCCAGCACCTTCTCTTCCCCTCCCCACCCCCACTCCCTCCAAGACTCACTTTCCTGCCGGCTGAAACCCTTCTACGATTTCCAAATCCACTCTCTAGCCACCTCTTCCCCTGTCCCACCAAAAAAGAGTGGGCGAACCCTGCACCCCAACCTTCTGCTAGCGCAGGGTAAATGGGGCCCCAACCTCTCGCTGAAACGCGCCGGGCTGGCCCCTTTATCACCCTCCAGAGGACATGGGGCGAGCCCATTTCGTACTTAATAAAGGGGAGGGGGGTCCTGCCTTTCACCCCTTGCCAAAGCACAAGGAAACCTCGTTTTTTTTTCTCCCGGAAGGGATGGCGCCCCATTTTAGCCCGAAAAAGGAGGGAACCCCACGAGAAAGAGGGGACCAACTTCCTCTCCTCTCCAAGGCAGGGAAACCAAACCTCACCAGCTTCCCCCCCAACCCCCACCAATAAACGCATCACCTACCTACGAAAATCAGGAGGACCCCTCCCTTTAAGGAAAGCATGGGGAAGGGTCTTCTCCCCAAAAGGAGGCAGGGGCTTCCAAAGGGGCAAAAGATCCTCCCAATTTTGCCCCCTAGAGAATAGCTAGGAAACACCTCCCGCCAAAAAAAAGTGCAAGAGGCCCCCACCGAAAGGACCCCCCGTAAGGATGGAGAAATTAACGAACCCCCACTTCCTGCCTCCTACAAAAGCTAGGGTACCTCTCCAAGTAGGGCAGGGCACACCTCCCCCAGGAGAAAGGATACTGCCGGGGTCTGGGAGCCCCCCCCCCGACTCCAAACCCCTAAGAGCGGGGCTGTTGCTCGAGATCCCCCCCAAAAGGGTCCGGGAGCCCCTCCCCCATTCCCTTCCCCGAAGCCAGGCGACGGGCAGGCGGGCCCGTGGCTGCCAGCTCCGGGAGCAGGGGCAGCCAGGACCCCGGTGGGCCTCCGAAGCCCCCCCGCCCCCGGCGCCCCCTCCCCAGGGCGGGCGCGGGGGGTCCGGGGGGCGCCTCCTCACCTTCCCCTCAGCATGGCGCCCAAAAAAGACAGAGCGAGAGCGAGGGAGAGCGGGCGAGCGCCGCGAGGGGGGGGAAACGCATGAGGCCGGGAGAGAAAGCAAGTGAGAAAGAGCGAGCGAGCGAGAGACACCCACCGACCCCGCCCTTCCTCCTCCTCCTCCTCCGCGGCCCGGCCCAACATGGCGGCCGCCCCCTTCCTCCTCCTCCTCAACCTCCCCCCGGGGACGCCGCCCCGGCCGGGCCGGGGGCCTGACCTGTCGTCAGGGAGCGGGAGGCGGTGGTGGAGGAGGTGCGGGGTGGCCAGGCAGGCGTCGGGGGAACACGGAGGAGGCGAAGGCGTTGATGGCGGTGGCGGCGATGGCGGCGGCAGCGACTCTGATGGCGGCGGCGGGGGGGTCCCGGGCGCGGCCTCCATCGTTCCTTTGGGGGGGGAGGGGATGTTAATGCACGAAAAAGGACTGCTTGGGCGTGGCGGGAGGGGCACACTTCAGCTCTGAGGGCTCCTGATGGGAATGGGTATATATTTTTTCAGTTTCGGAATCACCTCTGCGCCGACCTCCGCGTAGGCCGCACGGCCTAGGCCTCAGCGGGCCGCTCGCCGCCTGCTTTCTCCGCAGCCTGCCCCTGGGGTCACTCGCTCACAGGCGCGGGGCCCTCATCGGGGCGAGAGAACCCACCACACACACACCGCTGCGGGCCCGGGGATGGGAGACCCGGGGGACACGGACACTGGTGGGTGGTTCGGTGTAAGTAGCGCGGGCCGCGCGCAATGGAGCAAGCGAGGGGGAAAGGGAAAAGAGGAGAGCGAGCGAGGGTGATTAAAAAAAAAAAAAAAAAAGGAATTTAGAAAAAGGAAACGGGCCGCGGAGACAGGCCGACGGTCTGTCAGTCTGCCCGCCCTTGGTGCCCCGGCTTCCCGGCCCCCGCCGCAGTCAGAAATTCACACAAAATGGCGGCTCGGGCCCGGACGTGCCAAGAGGCTGAGGCGGGAGGAAGGGCGAGGTGGGAGGGGGAACTGGGAGGTGGAGGCGGCGTCACGCGGAGGAGAGAGGCACAGACTGCTCTCCCGAAGGGCCGCGGAAAGAGCCGAAGGGAGAGAGAGAGGCCGAGGCAAGGCGGAAAAAGCCGGAAGGAGCTGAGCTGAAGATCGCGAGGGGCGGAAAGAGCCGAAGTTGTTAACGGGGGTGGGGCTAGAGAAGGAATGGGAGGCCCCGGGGAGCCGGAAATAGCCGAAGCGAATCGGGACTGGGAAAAAACAAGGAACTGAGGTGATCCGGAAAGAAGCGAAGGCGGTGTCTAGGGTGGGTGACAGGAGGCGGAAACAGCCGACTGACAACCGGCGGCGGTAATAGGATTTAGACGGAAAAAGCTGAAGTGTGGGGCTAGTGAAGCGATTAATTAAGAGAGTAAAATACTTTGAGGAATTCGCTCGAGAGCAAGCGGGGAGAACCGAAAATTGCTACCTTGAGGGAAGGCGGGAAGAGTCGAAAGTTTTAAGTGGAAGAATGGGAAAGAAGGAATTCGGGCTATGGAGAGAAAAAAATAACCGAAGGCTGGAGACCGGTTGCCTGGAGTTGTAGGTTTCCGGAGGATGAAGCTGAACAGGCCCGGAGATGACATCATTAGAGACCTGGGTTGATGATGTTATCCTTGGGCGGTGCGGGTGGGCGGGGAGGGCGGTCCTTGGTAGTGCTTTGGAGGAGTTAAGAACCTAGAGCTCGCTTAGTAGGTGGAAGATCTTAAATGCTGGACATGGGAGCACTGACTGGGTTCGAGTATAAAAACGTAAAATCTTTTGATCCTCACAACTGTACTAAGGGAAGCTACTATTGGCTGCCCTTTTTTTTTTTTTAAGTGAGAATTATTTTATTTATTTATTTATTTATTGGCTGCTTTGGGTCTTCGTTGCTGCACGCGGGCTTTCTCTAGTTGCGGCGAGCGGGGCTACTCTTCGTTGTGGTGCGCGGGCTTCTCATTGCGGTGGCTTCTCTTGCTGCGGAGCGCGGGCTCTAGGCGCGCCGGCTTCAGTAGTTGCAGCACGCGGGCTCAGTAGTTGTGGCGCACGGGCCTAGTTGCTCCGCGGTGTGTGAGATCTTCCCGGACCAGGGTTCGAACCCGTGTTCCCTGCATCGGCAGGGAGATTCTTAACCACTGTGCCACCAGGGAAGTCCAAGCTGCCCGTTTAATGGGTGCAGACTGAACCTCGCGGTGTCTAGGTAATTGGCTCAAGATCATAGGATTAGCTTTAAGGAGCATAACAAGATTTTTAATCAGAGCTAGTATTCCATTGCCTCCTGCAAAAATTCTGTTCAGTACTGTTTACAAGAGAGGATCTTCATTCGATGCTTTTGTGAGCTCCTTGTACAGTGCCAAGTTCTGTGATGGGCGAATGGAACATAGTTTCTTTTTGGAGCTTAGAAACTGATAATGCCCCAGGGGAAAGAAACTCTAGGTTGAAGAGTAAGCCGGGGCTCCTATTATACTGGGGGACAGGGTTGTTTAAGCTGAGACATGAAGAAGAGATAATTCCAGGCAGAAGAAATAGCTTATTTCAGGCCCTGAAACAAGGCAAGGACCACTTAGTTTCCAGGAACAGAGAAAACCCTGGAGACAGAGGCGCCAGATCACCCGCTATATTAATCTTACTATAAAATTTAAAATGTCCCAAACCTGGTCTGGGACACAAGCTCTTCGTGTGGGTAATTTACAATCTCTTTCAGGGAAGAAATTGGCATTCCTGATAAAGTGAAATGATTAAGCCATTTTCTATTGAATTTTGATGGAATGAAACTTCTGGGAAATCAGTGGCCCACCCAGTTAACAGTCAGCTGACTGCCAGCCAAGAATCTGCTATCTTTAACCGGATCATCTTTTCTTCCTGGATCTAATCTGTAGTCTAATAGGGTTATTTAACAATTCTCTTCTATAAAATGACCTTACCAAGAGAAAATGTTTCAGTTGGCCTACAAGAGACCTTTTTTCCTTGCATGCATGATTGTAATAAAACATTGGCACATGCTCATAACTAAATTGTCCAAACAAGGTTTTCTTTTTTTAACACACGGAGAGCTAGTAGAGCAGGATTGTGAGAATGGAAAGGAAAAGCACAGAAGTGGGTCATTATGTGTAATTGTGAAAGGTGCCATTCCCCTTCTATGCCTTGATTTCTGAACCCCGTGTATTCTAGTTATAGACAAAACAATACTAGGTGAGACCACAGACCACGTCTAGGAAGATGGTACCGTCTTTTCAAGATGTGGTCTCCAGTTGGCATCATTTCTGAAGCTTCAATAAGCAACAATTCTAGAGGGCTATCTGCTTTTGAGGGCCATCTGCTTTTAGGTAATGAGGAAAATGAAAATATCAGCGAATCCCAGGAAGCAAGATTTCTCCATGCTTTTTCAGTGTCATACTACAACGTTGTCCACCACGAGCTTCTGACATTCTAGATGACACTTGGACTTAATATTTAATTGTTGATTAGGGTCCAGACTCAGTAAAGTTATGGAAGATTCTCATGTTTCAAAGTGATTTTTTTCTGCCAGAAAAGACAACCCTGAAAGACATTAACCAGTTTTGTATCAAACTTTCCAACTTAATTCCAGCATTTTTTCCCCACTGTCTGTACATATTCATATCTCATGTCCTCCCTTGAACCAGCTTTATTTCTCTGCTAGTTCCCCCATTGATAAGTTAACTAACATCTTTGATACGTGCTCACCATGGTTTTGTGTGAGGGTGATGTTTTTAACTTTTAAAAATGTATACTGTGAAAACAGGTAGTAAAGTTCAGGGATGGTGATGTTGGCAGAAATAGGGCAGAGGCAAAAAAAAAAAAAAAGTTCCCAACAGTGATGACAATCATTATTCCAATGAAGGGGAGTTGATGACCCTTCCAATTTGAAAGGATCCAAGGTAAACAATCTGCCACCAGTGGCTGGTAAGTGTGAGACCTTTTCACAGAACTACTTGTGCCTTGAGGACCAGCTTGGGTTCAGTCCCCAATATAATACTTTCACTAGATGCTGGGCCTGCCCACTTCATCTCTTGGTGCCTCAGATAATGCACCATCACCTGGGATTCTGTGGCCAGTCAGTGGTCTTCACAGAACCCATGAATATGCCAAGAGCTGATTATTAGTACTAGAAGAATCAATCACCAGACAGACCATGGCTTTTTGTAAAACCCCAAGGTTTATTTCTCCTTGAGGCTTACCAGAGGTCCACAGACTACCCTTATTTTTATTTTTATTACTTTATTGAAGACTAGCATACATACAGAAAAAATATAATCACAAGTGTTGTGAAAATTAATAAACAGAAACCTCATTTAAGATGGAGTCAGGGACTTCCCTGGTGGCGCAGTGGTTGAGAATCCGCCTGCCAATGCGGGGGACACGGGTTTGAGCCCTGGTCTGGGAAGATCCCACATGCCGCGGAGCAACTAGGCCCGTGAGCCACAATTACTGAGCCTGCGCGTCTGGAGCCTGTGCTCCGCAACAAGAGAGGCCGCGATAATGAGAGGCCCGCGCATCGCGATGAAGAGTGGCCCCCACTTGCCGCAACTAGAGAAAGCCCGCGCACAGAAACGAAGACCCAACACAGCCATAAATAAATAAATAAACCCAAAGTTAAAAAAAAAAACCTGAAAATACAGTATGAATTCAACTTTAAAAAAAAAAAAAAAGAATCTGCCTGCAATGCAGGGGACATGGGTTCGAGCCCTGGTCCGGGAAGATCCCGCGTGCCGCGGAGCAACTAAGCCCATACACCACAACTACTGAGCCCGCGTACCACAACTACTGAAGCCCACGTGCCTAGAGCCCGTGCTCCGCAACAAGAGACGTCGCCACAATAAGTCCGCGCACCGCAACGAAGAGCAGCCCCCGCTCGCCACAACCAGAGAAAGCCCAGGGCAGCAACGAAGACCCAGCGCAGCCAAAAATAAATAAATTTATAAAAAAAGAAAAGATGGCATCAAGAGTCCAGAAGGGGGAGCTCTCATGCCCTGCTCCTTGATGCCAATTGTGTACCCCACGGAAAGAAACTACCTTGCACTCCCAAACAGGAGGGGCGACTGCTTTACTATACCAAAGGAAGAATTTCTCCTCGCTTAGCAACAGCCCAGCCAATGAGAAATGTTACAGCCCCGCCAATGAGAAGTCATTGCCACCCCTGAACTCCTACTTTCCTCCAACGAATTTTCATGTAGAACACCCCCTCCCAACTCCCCCCTTTTCCCTATAAAAGCAGACTCCCTTCCTTTGCTCTCTAGACTTGCCTGTAGTTCCTCATAGGTTATGACCACGGAATTGCAATTCTTCTGTTCCTGGATAAACCCATTTTGGTGATAAAATAACCCGGTGTTTTATTGGTTTTAGTTCAGCATTATACAGCTTGATAGGTTTACATGAAGTGAACATGCCGTGTAATCAGCACCTAAATCAAGAAACGGAAAATTATTTTTTTAAAAGGGGGTAGGGTGGAAAAAACAAACAAGAAAAAAGAAAACGGAAAATGATAAGCCAATCCAGAGTCTCCTCCTGTCCCCATCTAGTCACTACCTCTTCCCAGGGTAATAACCCTTCTGACTTCTAACCTATACTCTTTGGTATCTGGCTTCCTTCACTCAACATTAGATTTGTGACATTTAGTTGAAGTTCATTCATTCTCATTTCTGTGTAGTATGGCACAGTGTGACTAAACCAGGTATTGGTGCTAATGAGGAGCAACTAGAACTCTCCTACACTGCTGAGAGGACTATGAATTGGTCTAACCGTGTGTATTGTGATTTATATTAAGAAATACATATTTGGCCTTTGTCCCTGTACCTTGCACTGAGCTCCTAAAGCCCTAGGACTTTCCTAAGTGATAAGAGCTATAGATAAAGGTGCCTTTTCTTATTCATACAAGCCCCTTTCAACCACACCTGAGTTTATGTTAATGAGGTGACTTTTGGAAAGCCACAAAGCTGGTTGCCAGGGGAACCAATCAGGACATAAGAGGTTTGCAACTTTTAGTCCTACTCCCCAACCCCTAGGAGAAAGGAGAAGGGCTGGAGATTAGCTTAATCACCAATGGCCAATGATCTAATCTAATCAATCGTGCCTATATAGTGACACCTCCCTAAAAATCCCTGAGCTCTGGGGTTTGGAGAACTTCTGGGTTGGTGAATAAGAAAACATCCATGTTCCCAGAAGGTGGTACACTCCAAACTTCAAGGGTTAGGAAGCTTCTGTGTTGTGGGTTTTTTTGTTTGTTTGTTTGTTTTTTGGCCTCTCCACATGGCTTGAGGGATCTTAGTTCCCCAAACGGGGATTAAAGATTGAACCCGCACTCTCGGCAGTGAAAGCGCGGAGTCCTAACCACTGGACCACCAGGGAATTCCTGAAGCTTCTGTGTTCTGTGCTCTGGATCCTTCTGGACCTTGCCCTATGCATCCCTTCATCTACCTGTTCTGTTAGCATTCTTTCATATCCTTTGTAATAAACTGGTAATCTTCTAAGTAAACTGTTTTCCTGAGTTCCGTGAGCCACTCTAGCAAATTAATTGAACTGGAAGAAGGGATTGTGGGAACCTCCAATCTGTAGGTACTTGCCAACTTCACTTGAAGTTGCAGGTGGGCCGTCTCCTGGAACTGAGCCTGTTAGGGAATCGTTGACCGAAACCGCCCGCCTTGGCTAGACATGACGATAACCACTTGCATGAGTTGTTTCGCAGCAAGAGGTCCCAGTAAGGATCAGGGCGCTGCCACCGAAAACTAACTGGGAGAATGCGGGAGGGGCCCAAAGGAGGGAGGACACGCCAGCCCATAGTATGTCTTGTAAAACTAACCCAGAAGAATTCAGGAGGGGCCAAAAGGAGGAGGGAGGAGATGATATGTCCTGCCAACCTCCCAGAAAGCCTCACGCTGGAATCCATCTTGGCTGAGAGATGTGTGCGCCTCCAGGAAGGACCCTGAGTCAGAATAGTTGGCCAGAGACAATCGGAAACTAACCCCATCACTGTAAAACTTGAGACTGCGAACCATGTGACAGAGCAGTTCTCCTGGGTTCCCTTACCCTGTTGCTCTCCACCCAGGTGCCCCTTCCCAATAAAGTCTTTTGCTTTTGTCAGCACGTGTGTCTCCTCGGACAATTCATTTCCAAGTGTTAGACAAGAGCCCTCTCTCGGGCCCTGGAAGGTGTCCCCCTTCCTGCAACGAGCCCTTAACTTGCAGGATCTCATGCTAACTCCAGCTAGTGTCAGAACTGAATTGAAGTGTAGGACCCCATGCCGGTTGGAGAATTGCTTGGTGTGGGAAAACCTCCACGCATTTGGTGACCAAAATACAGAAGTATTCTAGTAGTGGAGAAACACAGGAGTTTCCTTAGAGCCACTTTGAAAAATAGGCTGGCAGTTATCAACTACAGCTGAACATACACCTACACCAAGATACAGCAATTCCAACCTGTGAAATAAAATTCATGTTTTATGGCAAGATAAGAAAAATTTAAACATAAAAATTTTTTTCTCTGCCCTTTGGCCTCCTCTCTCCCCTCTGCAGCGCACTGTGTATCTGCATTAGGCATCGACCAAACCTCCCCCATTGGCAGAAATACCTGCTCTACCATAAAGAGAAACATTCTCCAGGCATCAACAAGACAACTCCTTAAAAGATAACATTCCTTCTGGATCTTGTAAGGGGCCACATGACACACCACTTTGTACTCACAGATGTGGATTGTGCAAACTATCTATGTCATTTAATGTACAGTCTTCTGTCTCAAAAACCTGTATAACTGTGCTTTGACCTGTAATGGGTGGAACAGTTATCAGAGCTTTCTGAGAGGCTGTTCCCAGGTTATAATCTTCCATTTGGCTCAAATAAAATTTTCCATTTCTTTCCTAGATCAACTGATTAATTTTTTTCATTGACAAACCCCAAAGTATATATCCAACAAGTGCATACAAAAGGCACAAACAAGATTAGGGTTAGTAAATGCAAACTATTACATATAGAATGGATGGACAATAAGGTCCTATGGTATAGCACAGGGAACTATATTCAGTGTGATAAACCATAATGAAAAACATCTAAAACTGAGAATATAAAAAGTATAGGGCTTCCCTGGTGGCGCAGTGGTTAAGAATCTGCCTGCCAACGCAGGGGACACGGGTTTGAGACCTGGTCCGGGAAGATCTCACATGCCGTGGAGCAACTAAGCCCGTGTGCCACAGCTACTGAGCCCGCGTGCCACAACTACTGAAGCCTTTGCACCTAGAGCCAGTGCTCCGCAATAAGAGAAGCCACTGCAACGAGAGGCCCACGCACTGCAACGAAGCGTAGCCCCCGCTCGCAGGAATTAAAGAAAGCCCGTGCTTAGCAAAGACCCAAAGCAGCCAAAACTAAAATAAATAAATAAATTTAAAAAAAAAATAACATATATATAAAACAGTCACTTTGCTGTACAGCAGAAATTAACACAACACTGTAAATCAACTATACTTCAATTAAAAAAAAATTTTTTTTTAAAGGTACAAACAAGAATGCTTACAGCAGCACTATTCGAAAGAGCCCCTAACTGGAAACTTCCTAAATGCACATCAATAGTAAACCAGACAAATTGTAGTGTAGTCACCACTTTTGAGAGCCCCTGGATCACTGCATTATAAGACCCAAATGGCAGAGTCCTTTGCACTTGTAGGGACCTAGGGCAGGCCATCTCAAAATATACCTCAACAGCATATTATTTCGAATGAAAGTTACTGAAAAAATGACTGATACAAGAAGGACACTTTGACCTTCCTCTCTGTCTCCCTGAAAACAGGAAATATATCTCCCACGTAAAAGGTGTCTTCCCTGTACTGAGAGGTAGAAAGACTCCCTTATCACCAGAGACAGGAAATTCAGGGCCAAGAAGGCTATATAAACAATATAAACAGTTACTTCTTTACTAATTTACTACCCAAGCCCAAACTTTGCTTAAATTCCTTAGTAATGAAGCACCCAAACCTAAGTTTCTTTGTTTTGTCAATTTCTCTGCAATTTACTGTTTCTTTGTCTAAAAGAAACAATTTTGTCTAGAAGTTGCCTGTTTTGGCCACTTCTTAGGTTCCATTTCTATGAGACCTCCATGGGCAAGGATTAAAATGTGTCTCTTTTTCTCCTGTTAATCTGTTTTGTGTCAATTTTATTACTAATCCAGCCACAAGAACTCAAGAGAGGTGAAGAGGGAAATTTCCCCTCTCCCATACACTATATCTTGGACCAGCTAGAGAACCTCCTCTTGCATGGGGCTCAGAAGCTTTAGAGTTTTCTTTGCTGATGAGTGAGAGCAAGTTTCCCAACCATGATGCAAATTGCCTCCAAAACTCCAAGAAGGCCTCCAAACATTTTGGCTTTTTTGTAGTGCGTGGGTGGGGGAGACACAAGTTTCAGCAACTCGCCTTTTGTTTTGGAACAAAAATTGCATTCCAACATACCTCTTCTTTTGGATCTCCAAAACATCTTTGAGCTGGCAGGTTCCTGTATTTTTCTGAGACAGAGCCTTCTGTAATGCCCATAAGTCTAACCAATGCCTCCACAGCACCTGTTTCATTGTACTCTTGGAATATCATAATTCTGGCAAAAGATTTGTTTTTTCTAGTTCCTGGGGTGGCTCTAGGATGGGTTCTTTGCGCCACGGATGAGCAGCCCTTTAGAGAGAAGACACATCACACGGTGTAGAAGCAGCACCAGAAGCTGGCTCCAACCTCTGGAAACCCTGGGGAAAAAAGGAGACCATTGGCCAAAGAGAGACATTATGGTGTGTTGGATCCTACTGATTGCCAACCCAATAGCGATTTCCACCTTTCTTGCTAATCCAACCTTGGATTTATTGGGGAGGTCGGAGGTAAAGAAGTCCAGTTTAGGAGGTGATCCTTGGTCTACCTAGTTCTTGAGGAGATGATGTCGCCCCCTAGAGGACATTTTGAAAATTATGGAGGGAAATTATTTTCGGTTGTCAACTGATTCTCAAGGGGACAATATTGCTCCCTTGGGGGTGTTTTGGAAATTTGCGTGAACTTTTGGGACATCACAATAATGAGGAGGTTGTTACCGGCACTAGAGGATAGGGAGTGGGGATGATAGGATGTCCTGCAACATTACATTGGTAATGAATGATTACCTAATGAACGCAGTTAAAGATAGTTCATAAATAATGGAAAGAACAGCTTACACTAAGGTATATTAAGCTGTCATGCTGAACTTTTCCAGTTCTTTTGGAATTGTGTGCATAGCAAAGTCATGGTAGACTCCTGGAAATTTACAAAATGTATACCACTATGTTTGGGGTAATAAAATGTTTTGGAACTTGATAGAGATGGTGGTTGCCAATGGTGGTTGTACTAAATGCCACTGAACTGGTCACTTTAAAATGGTTAATTTTAGGGACTTCCCTCCCAGTCCAGTGGTTAAGACTCTGGGCTTCCACTGCAAGGGGCACGGGTTCGATCCCTGGTTAGGAAAATAAGATCCTGCATGACATGGGGCGGCCAAAAAATAAAATAAAATGGCTAATTTTATGTTATGTGAATTTCACTTCTGTAAAAAAAAGTTTAAATAGATATAAATTTGAGAATATATCATTACATTGAAATTTCTCTATAAGCTTTAGAAAAGTATAAGGGGAAAGAGGGAAAGGGGACACTTTTAGATGTTGAATGAGTCTAGAAGTGCAGAGAAAATAATTTATAGAGCAGTTAGCTTTACTTTTCAGGGCTCTTTTTAACAAAGTGATCATTTGACAAGAGTTACTAAATACTCACAGGTAAAGACTCAGGTCACTCCGTAACCAAATGCAAATGAGTACATGCCATGGATCTTTAAGGTCAATTTCAAGGTCAACATATTAACAAATCATTCAACGCTAAGGATCTGTTTTCGCTCTTCAAAAGAGATTGACTCCTTTATTTTCCTTTCTATGATCCATTTACATTTCTCTTTAATAATATAAGGCAACTCAGCAAAAGTGTTTATTTCCAAAGGTTTATGCAAAAGATACTTGATATAGCCCTCTGCTGCCCAGTCATTCCATGACTTCTAAAAGTCTTTCCTGCACAGAGATTATTTGATCCTGTCATTGGATCATTTGATCCTGTGATTGGAAATAGGAGCATGGCATAGTTCGATAGCTTTAGATCAGAACTTTGAAAAAAGTTAAAAAAAAACCCAAAACCTTTTTATTATGGAAAAATTCAAAGATACACAAAAATAAAGGGAAGAGTAAAATGAACCCTCATGTCCCCATCATCCAACTTCAACAATTATAAACTCATAGCCAGATAACCAACAAGGACCTACTGTAGAGCACAGGAACTATACTCAATATTTTGTAATAACTTATAAGGGAACAGAATCTGAAAAAAATAGATATATATGTATGTAAAAAATGATACAAATGAACTTATTTACAAAACAGAGACTCACAGACATAGAAAACTGTAATGGAAAAGAATCTGAAAGAGAATATATATATATATATATATATATATATATATATATATATATATATTCAGAATCACTTCGCTGTACACCAGAAACTAACACAACATTGTAAATCAACTATATTTCAATTAAGAAAGAAAGGAAGGAAGGAAGGAAGAAAGAAAGAAAGGAAGGAAGGAAGAAAGACACCAGTCCTATTGGATTAGGGCCCACCCTAATGATTTCATCTTAATTTGATTACATCTGCAAAGACCCTATTTCCAAGTAAGGTCACATTCATACGAAGCAGGGATTGGGACTTGAACATATCTTAGGGGACACATTTTGACCCATAACACTTCATACAGATGTGAATTCATCAATCTGTATAATGAAATGTATGTACTTTATCATATTATACTTTTATTAAAACATATTATTTTTGGGGACTTCCCTGGTGACGCAGTGGTTGGGAGTCCGCCTGCCAGTGCCGGGGTGGGGGGGGGCACGGGTTCGAGCCCTGGTCTGGGAAGATCCCACATGCCGCGGAGCAACTAAGCCCCTGCGCCACAATTACTGAGCCTGCACTCTAGAGCCCACGTGCCACAACTACTGAGTCTGCATGCCACAACTACTGAAGCCCAATGCGCAAAGCCCTGCTCTGCAACAAGAGAAGACACCACAATGAGAAGCCCGTGCACCCCAACGAACATTAGCCCCCGCTCGCTGCAACTAGAGAAAGCCCACGTGCAGCAATGAAGACTCAACGCAGCCGAAAAAAAAATAAATTTATTTTAAAAAATTAGTTTCTAAATCTCCATGTATTATTTGACTCTCATAGCTTCTAAACAGCAGACCGTGTGTACAGAGTGGCTCAGAAAGTGTATTGACCCGTAACTTCCTGGTGGTTCAGTGGGTAAGACACTGCACTCCCAATGCAGGGGGCCCAGGTTCGACCCCTGATCCAAGAACTAAATCCCACATGCATGCCGCAATTAAAAGGTCCCATGTGCTGCAACTATGACCTGGTGGAACCAAAATAAATATAAATTTAAAAAAAATTTTTTTAAAAAGCAGACCCATGAGAGATACCCAGAGCTTAAGCCAATGTCGTTTTTTTTTTTAATCAACGTATAGTTGGTTTACAATGTTGTATTAGTTTCAGGTGCACAGCAAAGTGATTCAGTTATACACTTTTTTGGAGAATGTTTTCGCTTATAGATTATTACAAGATATTGAGTATAGTTCCCTGTGCTATACAGTAGGTTCTTGTTGGTTATCTAGTTTTTATTTAGTAGTGTGTATATGTTAATCCCAAACTCTTAATTTATGCCCCCAATCCAATGTCTTTTTTTTTTTGTTTAGTTAATTTTTCTTTTTTTATGGCCTTGCCACGCGGCTTGCAGAATCTTAGTTCCCTGACCGGGGATCGAACCTGGGCCCACGGCAGTGAAAGTGCTGAGTTCTAACTACTGGACCGCCAGGGAATTCCCCCCAGTGTCTTTATTTATTTATTTATTTATTTATTTATTTATATAAATTTACTTATTTTTTTATTTTTGGCTGTATTGGGTCTTCATTGCTGCTCGTGGGCTTTCTCTAGTTGCGGTGAGCGGGGGCTACTCTTCCTTGCATCGTGCGGGCTTCTCATTGCAGTGGCTTCTCTTGACGCAAAGCACCGGCTCTAGGTGCACAGGCTTCAGTAGTTGTGGCACGCAGGCTCTAGAGCACAGGCTCGGTAGTTGTGGCTCACAGTCTTAGTTGCTCTGTGGCACGTGGACTCTTCCTGGACTAGGGCTCCAACCTGTGCCCCCTGCACTGCCAGGCGGATTCCTAACCACTGCGCCACCGGGGAAGTCCCCCCAGTGTCTTTTAAATAGCCCTAAGGGTTACATGGTTCTAACAGGAAGAACAGGAAAAGAATTCAGGCTAGAATGAAGCAGGACTCAGATCTTTCTTCCACTGTTCTCCACAGTGACTGCAATTTAGAATCATCTGGGGAGCATTTTGTAAAAATCCCAATGTCTCAGCTCCACCCCGGACCAATTAAGCAGTCTCTGAAGGTGGGGCCTGGGCACTGCCTTTGCTAAAAAGCTCTCCAGATGATGCTAATGTGCAGGTGGGTGAGAACCGCTGCCTTGGTTAACGGTGAGCAGTCACCTGGGTGGAAGTAATTATGTAATCCTTAAACCCAGGAGCCTGCTCTACTGAATCACTGGTCTCCAACCCTTTTAAGTTACACAGTCTCAGTTTGGGCAGCTGTTCTGATTAGCTGTTGCTAAAAACCAAACTGCCCATGGGTGTATATCCAAGAGAAGTGAAAGCTGTCTCAAAGAGATATTTGTGCACCCGTGTTCACAGCAGCACTATTCATCCTAGTGGAAAAGGTAGAAACAACCCAAATGTCTATTGATGGATGAATGGATAAACAAAATGTGGTACATACTTACAGTGCAATATATTCAGCCTTAAAAAGGAAGGAAATTCTGGGCTTCCCTGGTGGCGCAGTGGTGGAGAATCTGCCTGCTAATGCAGGGGACACGGGTTCGAGCCCTGGTCTGGGAAGATCCCACATGCCGTGGAGCAACTAGGCCCGTGAGCCACAACTACTGAGCCTGCGCGTCTGGAGCCTGTGCTCTGCACCAAGAGAGGCCGCGACAGTGAGAGGCCCGCGCACCGTGATGAAGAGTGGCCCCCGCTGGCCGCAACTAGAGAAAGCCCTCGCACAGAAACAAAGACCCAACACAGCCAAAAATAAATAAATAAATGAATTAATTAAAAAAAAAAATAAGTGTGAGCTACTAATAATAACTACCATCCTGTAGGAAAATCCAAATGAAAGTCTCCATTTAAAAAAAAAAAAAAAAAAAAAGGAAGGAAATTCTGACACATGCTACACATGGATGAACCTTGTGGACCTTATGCTAAATGAAATAAGTCAGTCACAAAATGATAAATACTGTATGATTTCACTTATATGAGGTATCTAGAGTAGTCAAATTCATAGAAACTAAAAGTAGAATGGTGGTTGCCAGGGGCTGGGTGGAGGGGAAAATGGAGAATTGTTTAATGGGTATAGAGTTCCAGTTTTGCAAGATGAAAAATTTCTGGAGATTGGTAGCACGATGAGGTAAACATACTGAACAATACCAAACTGTACACTTAGAAATGGGTGAGCTAGTACATTTTATGTGATGTGCATTTTACCACAATTAAAAAAAAAACTTCCCTGAAGTTTAGTGGCTTGAAGTGGCAACAATCATTTGATTATCTTTTTTTTTTTTAAGGTGGCTGACATTTATTCTTTTTTTTCAAGACAATTTTTATTGAAGTATAGTTGATTTACAATGAGGTATTAGTTTCACTTGTACAGCAAAGTGATTCAGTTATACGTATATATTCTTTCTCAGATTCTTTTCCATTATAGGTTACTACAAAATATTGAATATAGTTCCCTGTGCTACACAGTAGACTCTTGTTTATTTTATATATAGTAGTGTGTATATTTTAATCCCATACTCCTAATTTATCCCTTCCCCCCTTCTCCCTTTGGTAACCATAAGTTTGTTTTCTATGTCTATGAGTCTATTTCTGTTTTGCAAATAAGTTCATTTGTATCTTTTTTTAGATTCCACATATAAGTGATATCATATGATATTTGTCTTTCTCTGTCTGACTTGCTTCACTTAGTATGATAATCTCTAGGTCCATTCATGTTGCTGCAAATGGCATTGCATCATTCTTCTTTTATGGCTGAGTAATATTCCATTGTATATTTGTACCACATCTTCTTTACCCATTCCTCTGTCGATGAACATTTAGGTTGCGTCTATGTCTTGGCTATTGTAAATAGTGCTGCTATGAACATTGGGGTGCATGTATCTTTTCGAATTAGAGTTTTCATCTTTTCCACATATATGCCCAGGAGTGGGATTGCTGGATCGTATGGTAACTCTATTTTTAGTTTTTTAAGGAACCTCCATGATGTTTTCCATAGTGGCTGCACCAATTTCATTTTATTATCTGTTACAGTATTTGTGAGTCAGGAATTCAGGATGGCTGATTCTGGCCTGGGACTTCTCATATGACTGCAGATCATATGATTAGAACTGGAACAGTGGATGAATGGAGAGCTAGGGGCTGGGCAGGGACCTCTCCATCTTTGTGTAGTTTCAGGGTTTCTCCACACGGTGTCTCCTCATGGGGCTGGTTGGGCTTCCTCTCAACATGGTGGCCTCAGCGCAGTAGGACTGCTTATCTGGCAGTTCAGGGCTCAAACTCAAGTGTTCTCATGAACAGGGTGGAAGTGGCCTCCTCTTTCCTGACTTAGCTCGGAAGTTAAGCAGTGTCCCTTTTGCCACATTCTATTGGTCAAACAGTCGCCAAATCCAGTCCAGTTTCAAGGCAGGAAACATAGACCTCCCACTCCTTCAATGGGAGTAGTGTCACAGGAATGTTGCGAGAAGAGTATGTAGGATGAGAGATATTATTGTACCCATCTTTGCAAAATGCCATCAGCCACAGTGATGATCAAGACAACTTAGTGAGGGACTTCCCTGGTAATCTAGGGGATGTGGGTTCCATCCCTGCTTGGGAAACTAAGATCTCACATGCCACGGAGCAGCTAAGCCTGCGCACCGCAACTACTGAGCCCGCGTGCCACAACTAGAGAGCCGGTGTGCCTCAACCACAGAGCCCAGGTGCTCTGGAGCCTGTGTGCCACAATTAGAAAGAGGCCTGCATGCTGCAACTAAGACCAGATGCAGCCAAAAATAATAAATAAATAAATATTGATTTAAAAAAAAAAGAGAACTTAGTGAATCCCCTTGTCGCCATAATTTTTTCCCTAGTTGAAATCATTTAACCCTGGGGAATATCTGGAGTTAAATATAGAAATGTTCAAGTGATCCAGACCTCAGGAATGAATTTTTTAAAATTAATTAATTTATTTATTTTTGGCTGCATTGGGTCTTCGTTGCTGTGCACGGGCTTTCTCTAGTTGTGGCTGAGGGGGGGCTACTCTTTGTTGCAGTACGCCGGCTTCTCATTGTGGTGGCTTCTCTTTTTGCGGAGCATGGGCTCAAGGCATGCGGGCTCAGTAGTTGCAGCATGCAGGCTCAGTAGTTGTGGCTCGTGGGCTCTAGAGCACAGGCTCAATAGTTGTGGCACATGGGCTTAGCTGCTCCGTGGCACGTGGGATCTTCCCAGACCAGGGCTCAAACCTGTGTCCCCTGCACTGGGAGACGGATTCTTAACCACTGCGCCACCAGGGAAGTCCCAGGAATGAATCTTTTGGTTTAAGGAATTTGTGCATATTTGGTTTTTTATGTACCAGAAATGTTTAAGAGAATCTGGCCTTTCAGAGTTTCCTGGTGAGATCTGTAGTTCTCAAAAAAAATTCTCAAAACTTTTCCCTGCATTTATTTAAAGACCTGGGATGACTAACTCTAAAATGGTTTAGCAAAAAAAAAATTATATATATATAAATATATATATAATGTGTGTGTGCATGTGAGAGAGAATAAACGTGTCAAAACTTAAAATTAATGAATCTACATAAAGTTATGTAAATATTCATTGGACTATTTCTTTTTTTTATAAATTTATTTTATTTTTATTTATTTTTGGCTGCGTTGGGTCTTTGTTGCTGCGCATGGGCTTTCTCTAGTTGCGGCGAGGGGGGCTCCTCTTCATTGCAGTGCGTGGGCTTCTCATTGCGGTGGCTTTTCTTGTTGCAGAGCATGGGCTCTAGGCATGCGGGCTTCAGTAGCTGTGGCATGTGGGCTTCAGTAGTTGTGGCTCGCGGGCTCTACAGTGCAGGCTCAGTAGTTGTGGCTCATGGGCTTAGTTGCTCTGCGGCATGTGATATCTTCCCGGACCAGGTCTCAGACCCGTGTCCCCTGCGTTGGCAGGCGGATTCTTAACCACTGTGCCACCAGGGAAGCCCTCGACTACTTTCTGTAAGCTTGAAGATTTTTTTTTTTTTAAGCTTGAAGATCCAAGTTTTTTTAATTGGTTAACTTCATCTTTGATTTATTGGTGTCACTTTTTCCCTTCATTAGAATTAAAAATTAACTATAATGATACAAACATATCAGTTATATAAATCAATATCATAAACCATAACTTAACTAATTATGAAGATACAGTATACTATAACTCATAGGACAAAAAAGGGCCCATTAAAAGTCCCAAATATAAAATAAAAATTTTTGACAGAATAAAATAAAATTAAAATGATCAAATGGCTCTTCTCATTCTGTCCCTGAACTTCAAACCGTCTGCACCTGCATCTCATCCTCTAGAGTAAGATAAGGGGTAAGGTCATGATTGGAGGCTGAATTGGGGGTCAGGAAAGCAGTTAGGAAAGGGCCTTTCCTAGGGGGCCCAGCAATATTTGGAAGAAACATGACAAATCTGAAGAGGCATGTGCTTCCCAAACTTGCTCATTTCAAAGACAGCGTCAAATTATTCTAAGCAAAGCAGTGCTCATTCTGGAAGAGTTGACTTGCATCTTTAGTGCTCAGGATCCTGAATTTTTTTTTTTTTTTTTTTTTTTTTTTTTTTTTTTTTTTGCTGAGCCAGTGGCTTGCAGGATCTTAGTTCCCCAACCAGGGATTGAACCTGGGCCCTCCGCAGTGAAAGCACAGAGTCCTAACCACTGGACCGCCAGGGAATTCCCTAGGATCCTGAATTTTTTACATTCTCTATTTGCCTCAAAGTACAATGATCACACTATTGCAATTATCAAATAGATTTCCAGGCTTAAAAAAAAATAAAGGGACTTCCCTAGTGGTGCAGTGGTTAAGAATCTGCCTGCCAGTGCAGGGGACATGGGTTCGAGCCCTGGTCCGGGAAGATCCCACATACCGCAGGGCTACTAAGCCTGTGCACCACAACTACTGAGCCTGCGCTCTAGAGCCCGTGAGCCACAACTACTGAGCCCCTGTGCCACAACTACTGAAGCCTGTGCACCTAGAGCCCGTACTCCATAACACGAGAAGCCACCACAGTGAGAAGCCCACACACCTCAACGAAGAGTAGCCCCTGCGCGTTGCAATTAGAGAAAGCCCGTGTGCAGCAAGACCCAACGCAGCCAAAAATAAATAAATACATAAATAAATTTATGAAAAAATAAAATAAAAAGACCATACACAAAACTAATCCAATGTTATATGTCAATTATATCTCAGTTCTTAAAAAATTCATGATCTGGTTTCTCAATGATCCCTTTGTCCCCTGGGGTCACCATGGCACAGTCACCTGACTTCTTTTCGTTCCTCCCGAGTCTGTTTGGTCATTACTTCCTCTGAGAGATGTTCCCTGAAACCACAGTACAAAATACTCCCCCTAGAGGTTATATATTGCCTAGCACAGGGCTGGGCATTGAGGACGTCCTCAGGGAAATGTAAATGAATGAAACTATCAGAGAGACTAAATTCAGAAAAATGGAGAATGAGTTCACATTCTCAGAATATTATTTCCCGACTCCTACACTAAGCCAGACACTGGCATAGCTCCTTCTTTTCCTTGACAGCACTTCTCAAAGTTTCTGTTTATTTTTCTGCCACTTTCAGCAGAGAAAGGAACTAAAGTCAGGGAGAGAAAGAGAATTGGGGTTGGGCAAAAACGGAGAGAATAGAAGAGAGAATTGGGTGGGGAGAATATTCGGGTTATCTAATGCTCTGTAGCAAGTGATCAGCAACCTTGCGCCACAGGGCTTGCTGGTTCTTAGTTCCCCAACCAGGGGAACTGGGGCCCCAGCAGTGAAAGAGGCCAAGTCCTAACCACTGGACCACCAGGGAATTCGCAGCAAACAATTATTTTGCTTACAGATCAGCACTTTGGGCATGGCTTGGCAAGAATGGCTTCTCTCTCCTCCCTCTGGGGTGACTTGACTGTCTGCCAGAGGATCTCCTTCCAAGACGGCTCACTCACGTGGCCAGCAAGACGGTGCTGGCTGTTGGCTGGGGCTGTTGGCCAGGCTGAGGGTCAGAAGCTTTGGTTCCTCTCCATGTGGACGTCTCCATAAGGTGCTTTGTCTTGTGCTAGTATGGAGGCTGGGGTTAAGAGCAAGTGTCCCAAGAAACAGAAAGTGGAAGCTGACCACTTCCTTTTTTTAAAAACAGCTTCACTGAGATATTTGCAGACCATGCAATTCACTCATTTAAAGTGTACAATTCAGTCATTTTGGGTATATTACATTATTAATTTTTTAAATATTGTGGTAAAAATGTATAACATACAATCCACCATTTTAACCATTTTTAAGTGAACAATTCAGTGGTATTAAGTACATTCACAGTGTCATGCAACCATCACCACTACCTACTTCTTTTTTCATCACCTTTCGTATCTGGGTTCTTTCACTTAGCATAATGTTTTCAAGGTTCATCCAAATTGTGGCATGTATCAGTGCTTCATCCTCTTTTATGGGTGAATATTATTCCATTGTATTGATTTACCACATTTTATTTATCCATTCATCACCTGATGGATGGATTTGGTTGTGTCACATTTGGCTATTGTGAATAATGTTGTCATGATGATTGGCATACAAATATCTGTTTGAGTCTCTGCTTTCAATTCTTTGGGTATATGCCTAAGAGTGGAATTGCTGGGTCCTATGATAATTCGATGTTTAGCTTTTTGAGGGGAGGCTGCCCATTTTTTAAGGGCTGGACTCAGAAATTGGCCCAGCATTCACTTCTATCATATTCTATTTTTAAAAAAATTTATTTATTTACTTATTTATTTTTGGCTACGTTGGGTCCTTGTTGCTGCACGCGGGCTTCCTCTAGTTGTGGCGAGCAGGGAATACTCTTCATTGTGGTGCCAGCTTCTCATTGCGGTGGCTTCTCTTGTCATGGAGCACAGGCTCTAGGCGCACGGGTTTCAGTAGTTGTGGCATGTGGGCTCAGTAGTTGTGGCTCATGGGCTCTAGAGCGCAGCCTCAGTAGTTGTGGTGCACGGGCTTAGTTGCTCTGCGGCATGTGAGATCTTCCCGGACCAGGGCTCAAACCCGTGTCCCCTGCACTGGCAGGCAGATTCTTAACCACTGCGCCACCAGGGAAGTCCTATCATATTCTATTGATCAAGCAGTCATAGAGGACAGATTCAAAGACAGGGGACATAGATTCCTGCCCCCCCCCCCATACAAATGAAGATTATCAAAGGATTTGAGGACGTTTTAAACCTCCCACAGAGAGTCTGGGAGGGAGGGGTGGTGGTGAGGGCCAAGAAGAGACCCTCAGGGAGGCAGAGTCAGACAAAGAGGACGAACTTAAACTCTGGGTCTTGGCAGGTGCAGCCCATGCTCTCTGCCTGGGGTTCTTTCCCTGCTTTGGTAGTTTTAACCTTTATTGACTCTGTAAAGCTCAGCTGAGAGTTTACATTCTCAGAATATCTTTTCCTGACTCCTACATTAAGCCAGACACTGTCATAGCTCCCTCTTCTTTTTCCTGACAACACTTCTCAAAGTTTCTATTTCTTTTTTTTCTTAATTGAAGTATAGTTGATTTACAATGTTGTGTTAGTTTCATATGTACAGCAAAGTGACTCAGTTATATATATATATATATATATATATATATATATATATATATACATATATATATTCTTTTTCAGATTCTTTTGTATTATAGGTTATTACAAGATACTGAATATATTTCCCTGTGCTATTCAGTAGGTCCTTGTTGTTTATCTACTTTACATATAGTAGTGTGTATATGTTAACCCCAAACTCCTAATTTATCCCTTCCTCCCCTTGCCCCATCCCCCCTTTACTGTTTTTTTGGCTGTGCTGTGTGGCATGTGGGATCTTAGTTCCCAGGGATGGAACCCGCACCCCCTGCAGTGGAAGTGCAGAGTCTTAACCACTGGACCACCAGGGAAGTCCCCCTTCATTTTTTTTTTTTTCCCCTTCATTTTTATTCGACTAATTTATCTCTCCTACTGGGCTGTGACTGCCTCTTAAGCAGGAGAGTGTCCATTTTTATCATGACTGTATCCCCAGGGCCTGGCACAAAGTCCAATGCATAGTCGGGATTTGGTAAATATTTGTTGAGTAGCTGAGTTTGTGAATAAGTCTTTGACTGATGAAGAACTGTCTGTCTCCGCTACTAGAGTGTCAGCACCACTCAGGGCAGATCTGTTTCCCTTGTTCACCTTATTTTCACCGGGCACGATGCATAGTCGATGGGGTAACTTGCCTTCAAGATGGTCCCCAAATGATCCTTGCCCTCTAGTAGTAACACCCTTCTTGTCATCCCCTCCCATGATGAACAGAGCTGGCCAGTGTGTGGCCAATATGATATTGGTGACAATGTGTGAGTTTCAAGGCTGAGGTATAAAAAGCATTCCCGCTCTCAGCTTACTCTGAGGATCACTTGCTCTGGGGGATGCCAACGCCACGTCAAGAGGACACTCCAGCAACCTGGTGGTTAGGCCCAGAGGGAGAGGAATTGAGGTCCCCAGCCACCAGCCAATATCAACTCGCCAGCCATGTGAGTGAGTCGCTTTGGAAGGGGAGCTGCCCCACCACCGCGACCATGCCATCAGAACACTGTAGTCCCACGTGTCATCTGACCACATCCCCATGGGAAACCCTGAGCCAGAACTGCCCAGCCAAACAGCTCCTGAATTCCCAATTCACAGAAACTCTAAGAGATTATAAATATTTATTGTTGTTTTCAGTCCCTAAATGTTTATATAATTTATTCCATATCCATATATATATATATATATATATATATATATATATATATATATTTTGGCTGTGTTGGGTCTTTGTTGCTGCGCGTGGGTTTTCTCTAGTTGTGCTGAGCGGGGACTACTCTTCGTTGCAGTGTGCGGGCTTCTCATTGCGGTGGCTTCTCTTGTCGCGGAGCATGGCCTCTAGGCGCGTGGGCTTCAGCAGCTGTGGCACGCGGTCTCAGTAGTTGTGGCTCACCGGCTTAGTTGCTCTGCGGCATGTGGGATCTTCCTGGACCAGGGCTCGAACCCATGTCCCCTGCATAGGCAGGTGGATTCTTTTTTTTTTTTATATAAATTACTTCAGTTTCATTATCTGTCTTAATTTTTATTTATTTATTTTTATTTTTGGCTGTGTTGGGTCTTCGTTTCTGTGCGAGGGCCTTCTCTAGTTGCGGCAAGCGGGGGCCACTCTTCATCGCGGTGCGCGGGCCTTTCACTGTCCCGGCCTCTCTTGCTGCGGGGCACAGGCTCCAGACGCGCAGGCTCAGTAGCTGTGGCACACGGGCCTAGTTGCTCCGTGGCATGTGGGATCTTCCCAGACCAGGGCTTGAAGCCGTGTCCCCTGCATTGGCAGGCAGATTCTCAACCACTGCGCCACCAGGGAAGCCCAAGCAGGTAGATTCTTAACCACTGTGCCACCAGGGAAGTCCCTCCATATTTTTTTGAATGATATATTTTTTAAAAATATTTATTTATTTATTTGGCTGTGCCGGGTTTCAGTTGTAGCATGAGGGATGTTTACGTGTGGCATGTGATCTCTTGGCTGCAGCATGTGGGATCTAGTTCCCTGACCAGGGATCGAACCCAGGCCCCCTGCATTGGGAGTGTGGAGTCTTAACCACTGGACTACCAGGGAAGTCCCTTGAATGATATTTTGACCTCTGATGAATTGCTACCCTTTTCTGATTCTCAGAGTCATACTGTAAAAGGGGAGGAAATATCTTATCTCTGAGGTTCATAGGGTATGTACCTCACTGGACAAGGTCAGAGCACATAGTAGGAGCTTAATGTACCACCAGCAGTATAACCTCCTGAGGAAGCACGTGGGCCTGCATTTGAATCCTAGCTTCACTACTTCTAAGATATAAGACTTTGTTCAGGCCACTAATATCGATACTTAACTTTGCTGGACCTCAGATTCTTTAGCTGTGAAATGGGAATATTAAGGAATTTATCCACTCTTGCAAGGGTTAGAGAAATAATCCATGTAAAACCCATTTAAACTCCATGAGAGGGCAGCTATTTTTAATTCTTATTTAAAAATTTAAAAAAAATTTTTTTACTGCTCTATCCCTAGCACAGAGACTGATGGTTGACAAGCACTTTTTTTTTTTTTTTTTCGGGGGGAGAGGCCTGTGCCAAGAGGCTTGTGGGATCTTAGTTCCCTGACCAGGGACTGAACCAGGGCCCTCGGTAGTGGGAGCACAGAGTCCTAACCCTGGACTGCCAGAGAATTCCCAAACAAGTTCCTAATAAGTATTTGTTGAATGAATAATAAAAAGGTATTTTGTCTAGGGAAAATACATATTAGCTATTACTAACCTACAAGATTCCCCACCTGCTTCATATTATGATTTAATCTCTTGCCACCCTCTCACTCTGCTCCAGCCACCCTGCCCTCTCCACAGCTCCTCAATTACATTAGCATGTGCCAGCCTCAGGGCCTTTGCAGCTGCTGTTCCATCCAGGAATGCTACATTTCCCAGTTATCTACCCAGCTTGTTTCTACGGTTCCTTCAGATCTCTGCTCAACAGTCACTTCTCACCCTGTAGTCCCATATCCTGTTTTAATTTTCTCCAAAACATTTATTGAGAGCCTGATTTATATATTTTTTCCTTTGGGCCCTCCTCAAGGGAACGTAAGTTCCATGAGGGCAGGATTTTATCTATTTTACTCGCCACCCTATTTCACAACATCCCCGTTACCGGGATTTCCGCAGACGCTCCATTTTACTTACTGAATTGAAGGCCTCATAAACGACCACTTGGGTATCCTTGTGGGGCCAGAAGCCGCGCGGATTTTTGGCCAGGATTGGCAGGAGACTCCATCACGTGACTGGCTGATGCCCGCCCACCTCGGAGGCTAAGGAGGTCCACGTGGTTCCAGGGTCCAGGAGCGGGCGGGGCTTGGAGAAGGTACTGCGCAGGCGCGATCCCTGGCGCAGGCGCAGATGCGGCCTGGGCGCGCGGCCCGCGGCGGTTGGCGGCTTGTGGGGCCGGCGGGCGGTTGCCGTGAGCAAGACCAGAGCTCCGGCGGCGAGAGCCGGCGCCATGGTGGAGAAGGAGGAGGCGGGCGGCGGTATCAGCGAGGAGGAGGCGGCTCAGTATGACCGGCAGATCCGTCTCTGGGGATTGGAGGCCCAGAAACGGTCAGGGCCGGTGCGGCTTGCGGGACTGAGGGTTTGGAGGGTGGTCTGGCCTGAGGCGTTGGGGAGCCGGAGGGTTTAATTTGAAGAGAGGAGGCGGGAATCGTGTACCCGGCCGTGGTCGCCTTCATGAGAGGACTGGAGGGGTTGATTTGGGATGTTTCCCCGGAAGGTATGGGAAGAGGGAACGTCCTAGGTGGTGGGAGGGCCGTTCCGAGGAATTGGCGACCTCTAGAAGGGGAGCTGGGGGAGTTCTGAGAGATCCGGAGGATGCAGACTCAGGAACTCGACGCCGAAGGGAGCGATGGTGGCGTTTGGATCGGGGTTGGGGACTTAGGGAAAAGGGGGGGCCAGGAATGCATGGAAACGATGAAAGTGGGGGGGCATAGTTCATTCATTCATAGGTAGTGGAAACCTGTTCTCTGCTGGATGCTGGAGAGACTGGCGAGCCCAACAGATGCGAGCTTACATTCATTCTTGTGGCCTCTAAGGGGTGGGCCAGTCTGAAAGAGTGAGGGTTTTTTTCGAGGAGTTTTGGAGCAAGTAATTTCAAGTGAGGTTCCTGAGAGGCTCGGAGAGTCTGGCGGGGCTGGAGGTACCCGAAGAGATTGCTTGTGTCTAGATCTGGGGGTGTGTCCCGAGAGGACAGGACTGGGGATACCTTGGGCATGGGGGAGTAATTTTAGGAGGGGATGAGGTCTTTGAAAGAGGTGGTCGATATGATCAGATATTTATTGAGCACCTGCCACCGGCGCTGAGCGGGTATTAATGAACTAGGCAGACTCCTTGCCCACTTGGAGCTTACGTTCCGGTGGGGGAGGCAATACACATAAAGAAATAATAACATATTAGGCAATGCAAGTGCTAGGGAGAAGAAATAAAGCAGGGAAAGAGGATCAATAAAGGATGGTGAGGTGGGAGAGCTATTTTGATAGGGAGGCCAGGGGAGGCCTCTGAAGAGGTAACATTGAGCTTTGGACCTGTATGAAAGGAAAAGCCGTGTGGCCATCTGGGAAGACCTTTCTAGCATCGGGGACAAGTGTAAAATCCTAGAGGCCAGACAGAGCATGCTTGACAAATGAGAGCAACAGGGTGGCTGGAACCAAATGAGGGGTAGCTTTTTTTTTTTTTTCTGTTTTAGATTAATTAATTGATTTATTTTTGGCTGCGTTGGGTCTTCATAGCTGCGCGCGGGCTTTTCTCTAGTTGCGGCGAGCGGGGGCTACTGTTGATTGCGGTGCGTGGGATTCTCATTGCAGTGGCTTCTCTTGTTGCGGAGCACAGGCTCTAGGCGTGTAGGTTTCAGTAGTTGTGGCACGTGGGCTCAGTAGTTGTGGTGCGCGGGCTTAGTTTCTCCACGGCATGTGGGATCTTCCCGGACCAGGGCTCGAACCCGTGTCCCCTGCATTGGCAGGTGGATTCTTAACCACTGCGCCACCAGGGAAGTCCCAGGAGGTAGCTTTTGAATTCTAAGTGTGCTGGGAAACCTGTTGGAGAGTTTTGAGCAGAGGAGTAACACGATCTGAGTTGTGTTTGAAAAGGATTGCTCTTGCTGCGTGGAGAACAGGTGGAAGTGGGCAGAAGTGGAAATAAGGATTCCGCTTAGGAGGCTGCTGCGGTAATCTCCTTGAGATGCAAGTAATGGTGGCTTGGAACTCTAGGGAAGGGGTCAGATATAGATTCTGGATATAATTTGAAGATAGAGGGGACAGGCTTTGCTGAAGGATTAAATGTGTGGAGTGGGAGAGGCAGAACTCAAGGTTGCCTCCAAGGTTTTTGGCCGAAGCAATTGGAAAGATGGAAGTGCCTTTACTGACTGAGGTGGGGGAAGAATCAGCAGTTCTCTTTCGGACTTAACGTTTTAGCTGTTTACTATACATGTAAGTAGAAATATGTGAGTGGTTGAGTTCAGTGATGAGGTCTGGGTGATGGGGGGTGGTTATGTGATGTGCGTGAGTACAGAGGGCAGAATTAATTGATCGAAGGGTTGGGGAGGCAGGCAGGTCAAGAGGTTTGAGGGGCGGGAGCTTCTAGAACTTTTTGGTGAGAGAGCGTGTGTGGTGGGTGGGGTGAGGTGGGGGTTACTTCAGGCTCATTTCAGGTGTATGGAGCCTTCTGTGACTGGGGAGGAGGGCGCATTAGGAGGCATTAGCAAGCACTGGTCTGAGGGTTGAAGGCACCTGAAATAGAAGACTGGGGATTAAATGATGAGAATGGGCCTGAAGACATAGTGTCGAATGAGTCTAGGAACTGCCGTTTGAAGGAATGTTAGGGGTTCCTGAAGGGTTGAGAAGGGTATCCTAAGTGTACTAGAAGGGTTGATCCCAGGCGTTGGGGGCAGCAGGTGGTTTTGTTTGAGGTAGGGTAAAGTTGGTGAGGATTAAACTGGAATTAGTGAGGGAGCTGTCAGAGGGGTAGGAATGAATGATTTATCTGAGGAGCATTAAAGAATGGATGGAGGGCTCCTGAGGGAGAGGTGACCTAAGGGGCAAGTCAAAGTCGGGGTATGGAATTCTTGGGAGGTGGGAGTTATTCTGAGGAAGTGAAGATGTCTAGAACTCAGCGGAGAACCTAAAAAGGATTGGCTGAGGGTCCTGGGAGGGTAGGAAGGGGTTAGCTATAATTTGGAATCTATAGATTTGTATACAGTCTTACAGAGTTGATTAAAGTGCTCTATTGTCCCTTTTTCAGCTGAGTCTCATAGCAGCTCTTTGGAGAAGGAAAGGCAGTGATTTCCTCCTCTGTACAGAAAGGAAGGAGGCTCCACAAAGCAAATTGACTTGTCTCTAAGGGAACTCCAGGTGGGATAGGAGAACTTCGGGGACTGGGGTTCCTTGTGAAGTAGAAAGCAGCCTGGGAATCAACAGACTGCATTCTGGCTACAGTTTTGCCTCTGACTCTATAATGTTGGACCAAGAGAATTGGAAGGGAGACAAATAATAATAAAAAGGGTCTTCAAGGGAACTCATACAGTCTGGAGGTTAAAAACTGGTGTGTATCTCTCATACAATGTTTTAAGTTTTTTGAAATTAGTTGCCAGCATTTAAAAATCTAGAGAATTGGCCAAATTTGGGACAGTTTGAGCATCAGAAGGAATAAAATCGACTTCACTTAGAAATATTTAATAATGTGTCTTCTGATGTAATGAAATAAGAACCTCAGTGCATCATCTTCAATGTTTTCTGCCTAGATATCATGTTTTCACAGAACAGAGGAACAAATTAAAGGACACCATTGAGGTAATGATGAGATGTCCAGAATGTGGGACATTTTACAAGACGACTGCCCTGGTTCTCTTCCAGAAGTCAATGTCATGGAAAAAACAAGCAAAGGGACTGTTCTAGATTAAGAGAGTAAAGGGTGGAGCCAAGTGCAAGGTGTAACCCTGACTGGATCCTGGTTCAAAAAGAAAACTTCCCTAAAAAACATCTTTTAGGCAATAGGGGAAATTTGAGTATTCAGTCCTGTTAGATGATATTTGGGAATTATTTTCTAGATGTGCTAATAGTGTGGTTATGAAGGAGAATGTCATATTTTTGGAGCTGCGTGCTAAAGGTGTGAAGTGCTGTGATGTCGGCATATGGGTAAAGCCAGTAGGGCAAAATGTTAACGGTTCTTTCTATTTTTCTGTATGTTTGAAATTTTTCATAATGAGAAGTTGGAAAGATGTGTCTGTCTCCCTCCCAACCAACCCCCACCCTCCCCACATATGGAGATTTCACAGTTTCTGATTTCTGTCTTTTGAAAAATAGTAAGGTCAGACATCTCCACATTGGTTGGAGCTAAGCAGAGGCTGCCTCTTTTTTTTGGCCGCACCGCGAGGATGCGGGATCTTAGTTCCCCAACCAGGGATCGAACCTGCGTCACCTGCATTGGAAGCGCAGAGTCTTAACCACTGGACCGCCAGGGAAGTCCCGAGGCTCTTTTACACAGAGCCTGGGCTCTCTACTTGGCCGTTGTCTCCCGCAGCTCTGCTTCACTCATTGATAGAATTGCCTGGCCCCTGTAAGCACGTGAGTTTGCATCTCTTGCTGTGGCGCCGAGCCCATTTTGTGGATGAGGTTCAGGGAAGGGAGCCACCTGTCCCAAGGTCACACACCAAGTACATAGAAGAAGGAGGACTTGAATCTAAGCCACTAACTTCAGGTTCACTGCTATTTCCACAATAGCCCATTTGCCACAATGGGAGGCTCATTCTTTCAATCAAATGAACATAAAGGAGAGTGTTGAAGCTGGCAGCCCTGTATGTTCTCAGACTGCGTGCTTCAGCAGTTTTTGCACCGACTTTCACGACAAAGCCATGTCTAATTTTTCTCCTTCCACTCAGCGGTCATTTATCCCCTATCTAAGAGGGAGAAAGGAGGGTGACTGAGAAGAGAGAAGTAGAGGATAAGCTCCATGAGGACAAGCACTTTATAAATGTCCAGTAACTAAGATGTGGGGTTTGACTGGTCTCTATTAAATTCCCAGTGCCTGCAAGTATGTAAACATTCAGATATTTGTTGAGTGGATGAAATGATTGTACACTGCAAAGACCTAGGAAGTTCAGAAACCTGGGTTCATTTCCCAGCTCTGCTAACTAGCTCTCTGACCCTGGGTGAGTCACAACAGTTTCTTTTTTTTTTAAATTATTTAATTAATTAATTAATTTTTGGCCGTATTGGGTCTTCGTTTCTGTGCGCGGGCTTTCTCTAGTTGTAGCAAGCGGGGACCACTCTTCATCGCGGTGCGCGGGCCTCTCACTATCGTGGCCTGTCTTGTTGCGGAGCACAGGCTCCAGATGTGCAGGCTCAGTAGTTGTGGCTCACGGGCCTAGTTGCTCCGCGGCATGTGGGATTTTCCCAGACCAGGGCTCGAACCCGTGTCCCCTGCATTAGCAGGCAGATTCTCAACCACTGCGCCACCAGGGAAGCCCCAACAGTTTCTTGGCCTTAGGTTCCACATCTGCAAAAAAGGAGGGGTGAGTGAGACTAAATCTTTAAGGACTCAACTGAAGTTTTGACTTTACAGGAAAGGGGCTCCAGAAACTTCCCTGTTTTCAGGCACTCATTACCCTACACTGCTGCTGTTCAGACAGTGCTTCAGTTGGTTCCATAGGCACCTACTTGCCATGAAAGTGACTGAGCGTGTACTGGAGGCCAATCCTGGTTGTTTCATATAAGGATCAATTTTTTAGTGGTTAATAGTTGAGTTTGAATCTCAGCTCCAGAACTTCATAGTTATCTAACCTTGGATACGTTTCTTAACTTCTCTGTGCTTCAGTTTTCTCACTTATCAAATGGAAATAACAGAATCTGCATCATAAGATTATTGAGAAAGAAATGAGATTATGCATGAATAGAGTCTACGCACAGAAAGCATTCAGTAAGTTATAGCTACCATTATTTGACAAGTATAAATCACCAGCCACAAAATAAGGGAAACTAAATAGGAAATAGGTTGAGATAAGTGAGATAAAGTAGGCGTCAGTGGGATGAGTGGAAACTCCAAAAGGACAAGGAAGACTGTAGGAGGAGCAGATTTGCCCAAGCAGATCGAGGTGAGGAACAGTCTTAAGTTCTGTCTTGGATTCTGACAGGACATTTAAGTAAGTAAAATGAATGGGCAGTTGGATGGAGCAGGATTGTAGATTTAAGTGAAAAGTACTGTACTGTAAGTGAAGAAGAGTATTTTTAGAAGGAGAAAATGGTCAGATCTTCCAAGTGGCCCCATCATTTTTCTGGTCACAGTGACCAGAAACCTAGGAGCCTCTGTCCTTTCTGTCCACATCCAGTCTATTGGGAATTCCTCGAGGCTCTGCTTCAAGCTCTGTCTCATTCTCCTTTCTTAGTCCAAGCTACACCCATCGTCTCAGATCACCTCAACAGTTCCTCCCTGGTCTCCCCTGTTCCACGTGTGACTCTTTATAATCCATCCTCCACACAGCAGCCAAACTGATTTAAATTTAAAAAACAGATCACAGCAGTCCTGCTTAAAGCCTTCCAGTGATTTCCTGTATACTCAGATATTTTAAGATCCGTTGCCTTTCTTGCCCTGCCTTGTCCGACCTTGCCTGCATCTCCCTGGCTCACTCCATTCAAGCTGCTTGTATCTTTATGTTCCTCAAATATGCTAAAGCTCTCTCTGGCCTCGGGGACGTTGTGCTTGCCCTACTCGAAATCATCTTATACAGGATTTTTGCATGACTCACTCTCACGCATTAGACTCTCAATGTGGTTGGAATATGAATTTGGTCGTCTTCAGAATTTTTAATCATGAGTGGAATTCATTGGCTTGACTTACCTTACAGTATGTATTGTGAATTCAGATTGTGGTGTAAAGACTGGTTCCTTCCCAGAAATTGAAAAGGTATTCCCATGGCAGCAGAAGTAGAGAGGAGAGTAAATCAGCAAGTATTTATTTAGAAGCTACTATATGCAAGGCAGCATGGGGGAGACATTGAGAGAGGGAAAAAAAAAATCACAGATCCTGGTTAGAATTGAATTTGGGATCCCAGCTCTGGCACCCATTAGCTGTGAGAGCTTAGACACCTTTTCTGAACCTCAGTTTTTTTCCTTTCTCAAGGCAGACGTGGATCCTTTCCTATGGAAACGTGATGGCCTAATTGGGAGCCTGTGGAGCCACTTGGCCTTTTAGGGAGAGAAATTGTATGCAACATTTAGGATGTGTGCTTTTTTTCTGAGAGGAAAACGGTGAAGAACCATAATCAAGGTTTCAGTGAGGCACTGTATGTACTGTACCTAGCTCAGTGCCTGGAACTTAGCCCTCTGTGGTTGGTAATTACTGTCACTGTTGTTACCAATAGACCCAGTATGTCACAGTGTAATTTTTTTATAAATTTATTTATTTATTTATTTATTTATTTATTTATTTTTGGGTGTGTTGGGCCTTCGTTTCTGTGCGAGGGCTTTCTCCAGTTGCGGCAAGCAGGGGCCGCTCTTCATCGCAGTGCGCGGGCCTCTCACTATCACTGCCTCTCTTGCTGCAGAGCACAGGCTCCAGACGCGCAGGCTAAGTAGTTGTGGCACACGGGCCCAGTTGCTCCGCGGCATGTGGGATCTTCCCAGACCAGGGCTCGAACCCGTGTCCCCTGCATTGGCAGGCAGACTCTCAACCACTGCGCCACCAGGGAAGCCCCATGGTGTATTTTTTTTAAAATAAATTTTATTTATTTATTTATTTATGGCTGCGTTGGGTCTTCATTGCTGTGTGTGGGTTTTCTCTAGTTGTGGCGAGCGGGGGCTACTCTTCGTTGCAGCGCGGGCTGCTCCTCGCAGTGGCTTCTCTTGTTGCGGAGCATGGGCTCTAGGTGCGCAGGCTCAGTAGTTGCGGCGCATGGGCTCAGTAGTTGCGGCGCATGGGCTCAGTAGTTGCGGCTCACGGGCTCTAGAACGCAGGCTCAGTAGTTGTGGCGCCTGGGCTTAGTGGCTCCACGGCACGTTGGATCTTCCCAGACCAGGTCTCAAACCCGTGTCCCCTGCATTGGCAGGCGGATTCTTAACCACTGCACCACCAGGGAAGTCCTGGTGTATCTATTAATTCAATAGCAATTGGAGTAACAGTGTGGTAAGTCCCGAGCACAGTCATAGATGCTAGAGATACCATGGTTTCTGGAGCTTACTGACATTATAATGGAGGAACGAGCAATGAACACATAAACAAGTAGCAAAATTCCAGATAGAAAAGATGTAGACCTATTTTGGATTAGGTGGCCAGTGTGGACTTTTTTTAAGGAGGGGCAGTTGAGCTGAGACCTAAAGAATGGGTCATGTGAAGAGTTAGGGGAAGAAGCAGAGAGAACAGCTAATGCTAGAGTCCTACGGTGGGAGCAAATGTGGCACTTTCTGGGATCAAGGAAGGCCAGCCCAGCTGTAGGCAAGTTACCGGGGCGAGAGTAGGATGAGACAGGCAGGAGTGGTATGCAGGGCTGTTGGTAAGGAGCTTGCATGGGAACCATTGAAAGGTCTGAGCAGGAGAGTGGCGTGGTCAGGTTTAGAAGCTCTCTACCTGAGATGGGGACAGTGGATTGTTGGGGGGCAGGAATTGGAAGCAGGGAAGCCAGGTGTCAGGCTCTTGTGGTTTTATAGGTGAGAAATGGTGGCTCAGAGTAGGGCTGTGTGGCTGTGAAGATGGAGGGAAGTGGTGGACGACGCTGCTGTGAATAGCATTGTACATGATTTTTGTGCCCACGTGAGTATTTCTGTAGGATTGATTCCAAGAAGGGAATTGCTGCATTAGAGTCTGAGTAATGATAGCCAACATCCTTCAGTGCTGACTATGTGCCAGGTACTATTTTAAGTGCTTTTCATGTAATTGAGCCATAAATAAGCAGTAATCTCAGGGCCCCTAGAATGGTTAAGGATTAAAAACATAAACATGATATTCAGTGTTTGTTGGCAGTTGAATTAAAAAACCTCCCAAGGGACTTCCCTGGCGGTCCAGTGGTTAAGCCTCCAAGCTTCCACTGCAGGGGGCATGGGTTTGATACCTGGTCGGGGAACTAAGATCTGGCATGCTACGAGGCATGGCCACAAAAACGAAACAAAACAAACAAACAGAACCCCAAAACCCTCCCGAGCAGTCAGAGTCTATGGAGCTCTCTAGGATGGAGGGATCCTAGAGAGGCCATGGGCTGCATGTGATTTATGTCAGAGGCATTTATGTGGAGCAGTTGCTTGAAGAGTTTAGAGGGTACTCGCCTGAGTCTGCCATGATAAGGACTTTTTGAGGAAATGGCATTCGAGTTGGGGTTTGAAGTCTGGAGGAAAGGCTTGACTAGGCAGAGAGAGGAAGACAGGGTGCGTTTCAGGTGTGTGGAACGTTGTGTTTTAAAGTCTGCAGGGTTTAAAGTCTGATTTAAAGTTTGCAGCTGGCAAACATGTATGCAAAACCACCTGGCATCCTCCCCATCATAGAACAGGTGCTCCATAAATGTTACTTGAGGGGCTTCCTGGTGGTGCAGGGGTTAAGAATCTGCCTGCCAACGCAGGGGACATGGGTTCGAGCCCAGGTCCGGGAAGATCCCACATGCCGCGGAGCAACTAAGCCCGTGCGCCACAACTACTGAGCCTGCGCTCTAGAGCCCGCGAGCCACAACTACTGAGCCCATGTGCCACAACTACTGAAGCCCGCGCGCCTAGAGCCTGTGCTCCACAACAAGAGAAGCCACCACAATGAGAAGCCCGCACACCGCAACGAAGAGTAGCCCCCGCTCGCTGCAACTAGAGAAAGCCTGTGCACAGCAGCGAAGACCCAACGCAGCTAAAAATAAATGAATGACTGACTGAATGAATGAATAAATAGCTTCTCTTGTTCCTGCACTGATTCTTTTTTTTTTTTTAAAGACACACACACATACACATTTGAGGGTTTTTTTTTTGTTTGTCTGTTTTTTAAATTAATTAATTAATTAATTAATTATGGCTGTGTTGGGTCTTCGTTTCTGTGTGAGGGCTTTCTCTAGTTGTGGCGAGCGGGGGCCACTCTTCATCGCGTTGCGCGGGCCTCTCACTATTGCGGCCTCTCGTTGCGGAGCACAGGCTCCAGACGCAGAGGCTCAGTAATTGTGGCTCACGGGCCAAGTTGCTCCGCGGCATGTGGGATCTTCCCGGACCAGGGCTCGAACCCACGTCCCCTGCATTGGCAGGCAGATTCTCAACCACTGCGCCACCAGGGAAGCCCCTCAAGTAACTTTTATGGAGCACCTGTTCTGTGATGGGAGGATGCCAGGTGGTTTTGCATACATGTTTGACCAGGTCGTCGAGGAGATTAAATCATGAAGTCAGAATTGGTATCTCCATTTTACAGATGAATAGACTGAAGGTCAGAGAGGTCGTGCAGTTTGCCCGGGTCACCCAGTTAGGAAGTGGCAGAGCCAGAAGTCAAGCCCAAGTCTTCACACCTGGAGGGCATTAGTGATGGGCCCTGCCCGTTGCTGAAGGAGCAGCAAGGAAAACAGAGCCTGAGGAGAAGTTAGTGGGTTTGGAGATGAGGGGGCCATTGGTAACGTTTGAGGGTACAGATTTCCCAGAAGTGAGTGGGGCCGGTCTAGCTGTATCCTTGAGGTAGATACAGCAGTCAAACAGCAAAAGACTGTCATTCAGACTGAGAGGGACCGTGGAACCTGGAGTTCCAGGCACATCAGTGTTAGGACCAGGTGAAGGGAGGGCTCGCAGGCTAACAGTGAGAGCAGAGACCTGGAAGGTACAGCTAAATGCACGGCTGTTCAGCCTTTCTAATGCCACAGGTTTGGTATGTGCACGATGTTGTCTTTGGAAACATTGCTTATTTATTATATGTGCTGATTCTCAAGGGATTGGAGTGACTCTGGAAGGCTGCGTGGCTTCCTTCCTTCTCCCCTCTGCTGGTGTAATGCTATCAATCTGTGATAAGAGACCTGCTCATTGCTAGCATCTCTGTTATTTACCTTGCTTGTATGCCCTAAGCCCTCTGCCCAATTATTCTGGTGAAGTGGAATTGTCACTTGAAAGGCTCCTGTCAGCTAGGCTATGGTTGGTAGTGGAAGGGCCGTGTAGAAAAAGCAATAATGGAGAAGCTGAGCCCCAGACATATGCCTATGTCAATGTTCTCTCCCTCCCCCCCATCCCCCGCTATTTTACCCTTTGGTCATATCACTGAAGGAAATCCCAAATCTGCTAGCATCAAGAATCAGTGCAGGAACAAGAGAAGCCACCGCAATGAGAAGCCCGCGCACCGCAACGAAGAGTAACCCCTGCTCACCGCAACTAGAGAAAGCCCGTGTGCAGCAATGAAGGCCCAATGCAGTAAAAAATTAAAAAAAAAAAAAAAAAGAATCAATGCAGGACTCGATTTTATCAGCCATCATTCCCATTAAAGACTTCTAGCCTGATGACATGCAAGTGTCCATAATTATTAGAACCATTTTTGGAAAAGAGTTTCTGCATGTTCTCCTTAGTAGTGGTACTTGATGAGAATGGACTCATTTCATAAATTAGGAGCAAACTCATTGGTCAGCAGAACTTGAATTTAGGTGAGACTATTCTTAGTTCTTACTAATGCTTTTCAGTGTGAATAATCATACATTTGCTGCAAAAATATTAATGAGTTTGATTACAAGGTGCTGCCTAAGATCCTGATGGGGTTTTTCATGATATATGATGCAGACTCTTTATTTCCTTTTTTTTTTTCTTGTTTTCTTTTTTTGGCCTACGGCACGGCTTGTGGGATCTTAGTTCCCCAACCAGGGATTGAACCCGGGCCCTCAGCAGTGAAAGCACGGAGTCCTAACCACTGGACCCAAAGGGAATTCCCTTTATTTCCTTTTTCAAATATGAAAAATTCTGATTCTGAAACACTTCTGGTTCAAGGGATTTCGAATAAGGTATTGTGGACCTATACTGCTTTCTGCTGACCTCAGAGTTAAGTCCAGACTTCTCTGACTACTTTTTTTTTTTTTAATTTATTTATTTAATTTATTTATTTTTGGCTGCATTGGGTCTTCCTTGCTGTGTGTGGGCTTTCTCTAGTTGTGTGCGTGGGCTGCTCTTCATTGCGGTGTGCGGGCTTTTCATTGCGGTGGCTTCTCTTGTTGCGGAGCATGGGCTCTAGGTGCGCGGGCTTCAGTAGTTGTGGCACGTGGGCTCTAGAGCGCAGGCTCAGTGGTTGTGGCGCACGGGCTTAGTTGCTCCGCAGCATGTGGCATCTTCTCGGACCAGGGCTCGAACCCGTGTCCCCTGCATTGGCAGGCGGATTCCCAACCACTGCGCCACCAGGGAAGCCCTACCATTTTTTTTTTTAAGCCTCATCTTCTGTCACTCTACAGGCTCAGAATGAGCTAAACGCTTCCCAGATGCGCCCTCTTTCGTGCCACCTTGTGTGTTATAGCTTAAATAGTACCCCTTCTCCCCTTCTCTTCTGCTGTCACACTAGTCCAAGCCGTCATCCTCTCTCACCTTAACTGTGACACTCTTCCCCTTCCAATCGCAACCCCGCCCCCACCGCATGGCTTTCCGTCATGTTTAGAATAAAATCCAGAATCCTGACAGTGCCTGTAAGAGCCTTCATGATGTGGCCCCTGACTCTGTCTACAGCCTCATCTACCATTCTTCCCTTTTTTAAGATTTTTTTGATGTGGACCATTTTAAAAGTCTTTATTGAATTTGTTACATTATTGCTTCTGTTTTATGTTTTGGTGTTTTGGCAGGGAGGCATGTGGGACCTTAGTTCCCTGACCAGGGATCAAACCCTGCACCCCCTGCATTGGAAGGTGAAGTCTTAACCACTGGACTGCCAGGGAAGTCCCCCATTCTTCCCTTTGCTCACTGCTCTTCAGCTGCTCTTTCTGCCTTCCTGCTCCTGGAATATGCCAAGCACTCCTGTGCTTCGGGGCTTTTGCACTTGCTTTTTTCTCTACCTGGAATGTTCCTCTCCCAAGTATCTGTATGTATGTCCTTCATTTCATTTTGATTTTTGCTCAGCACCTCCGTGGAAAGGCCTTCACGATCAGTCTGACTAAAGTCACATCCTCCATCATTCCTGATCCATACCATGCTTGATTTTCTTCACTTTTTGAGATATTACATATCTCTATTTGTTTGTCTGTCTTTACAAAATACAAGCTCTGAGGGCAGGAATTGTGTCTGTTTATTCACTGCTGTATTTCCACACCTTGGAGGGGGGCCTGGCATAATAGGTGTTCAATAAATATTTGTTGAACGAATTGTTCTCAGCAGGATAGATAGGAGCCTGTCTCTTTTTCAAGATTTGAGGCCTGGATGCTTAAGTGCAGTTAATGAAATCCAAGATCATTTCCCTGTTTTTGTCTTGTCTTGTTCTTCAATGATTCGGGGAGCTTCCACTGTCCTCTTTCATCCGTTGACAATATCTGCCTTGTAGGCTGCGGGCCTCCCGGGTGCTTCTTGTTGGCATGAAGGGACTCGGGGCTGAAATCGCCAAGAATCTCATCCTGGCCGGAGTGAAAGGACTGACCATGCTGGATCACGAGCAGGTGAGATGTTCTGCTGCCTTATCACTCTCCTTCGCCATCTCCCCTCTTTAGTATAAACACGTGGAGATTTCGTGCCTTCCTACTTGCCCCTTCTGGGCTGTGAAAGAGGAGGGCTGGCGTCCGTGGCACTGTAGCCCTTGGAGACTGACAGCGCCAGCACCGGGTTTGAATTCAGCTCCACCATATCCTACGTGATCAACCAGTGGAGGCTCTCGTCTCCTCGCTGGTCTTGCCTGTCTGTAAAGTGGAGTTAGCATCTCCCTTGGAGGGTGATTGTGAGGAGTAGAGGAGTGCTTTTCCAACTTGTACCCATAAATCACCTGAATCACTCATTTAAAATGCAGAATTGCCTCGGGGCTTTATTTTGGTGTAGCTTTCACCCCTAATGATTCTACTTTATAAAGTCTGAGATAAGGCTCAGGAATATATACATTTAAAAGGTATCTCAGAAGAAAAACAAAGGTATCTCAGGAGATCTTGATGGAGATGCTTCACAGGCATTACCTTGGGAAATGTTGGATCAGAGAGAATGTATATGGACCACTTAATGTAGTGCCTGTATGTAATAAGCCTCCAATTGTTAATTATATGATAAAATGTTATTTAATTGATAATAGAACCATAGTGCCCAACTCCTATGTGGCTTTCTCTGACCTGTCTTTTCTCTAAAGTGAAAATAACTGCTGCTTTGTCTACATTCTCATGCCTCAATGACATTTTGGTTTTCTTTTATGGAAAATTTCAAATATATACAGAAGTAGAATAATATTTGATACCCCACCTACTTGGCTTCTACAGATACCAATGTTTTGTTGATCTTTTTATTTATCTTTTCCCCTGTATTTTTTGGGACAGTTTTTTAAAGCAAATTCCAGAAATCATGTATTTTTTTTTTTTTTTTAATCATGTATTTTTTTAGTTAAAAATATTTCAAAAATTGTGTTGTCACATGATATTATTTGTGTCTTTTTTTCCTTTTAGGCAATGAACAGGGGTCCTGTCTCATGCTAAGTAACTAGCACACACAGTGTGAGGTATAGGCTCTGTAGACAAAAGTAAATGTTAATGAAATTTTTAAAAGCTCACCTTGTTTGGAGTTTCAGGAGAAAATAATATCTAGAATTTTTGTTGTTTTAATTCTCCTGCAATACGAAGAGACACATAGGTTGGCTCACTTAATATCACAGTCACAAATTGATTTTTGACTTGAATTCAAAACTTTCTAAGGAAAGAAAATCCCTGCGAGCAAGCTGCCAGATAATTAACTGAACCCACCCAGCTTTGACATCCCCCCGCCCACCAGCCACAGTACCCCCTAGTGACAGGAACACCCCATCCAGGGGAAGAATTTGTTTGCCTTGTGTAGAGAGGGTAAGAGTGGAGACCCAAGGAAGGATAGTTCCAAAACCTGGAGGCCCTTGGTGTGGAAAAACGAAACCACAATGGGATGGTAGCTTCCTCATTTGGTTGGGTAATCTGAGAGTGGGGATGAGAGAACACTGAGGGCGTGTGATGTGGTTCCCTCACTGCCTCAGCGCCGGGACAAATGCCACCCAGAGCTGGAGTCAACCGTTGCCTCTTCAGTTTAAAGACTGATAGTGCCTTCTGCTTGCCTTCTGCTGTAAGGCCTGACTCCTCTGACTGGTTTTCAAAGCCTGACACAGTGGTTCTCAATCCCATCTGTGCTTTAGAATATTTGGGGAGTTATTTAAAAATAAAAGTTCTCCAGGTGAGTCTAAAAGTCAGGGAGGGTTGAGAACCACTGGCTTCATATAACCTGGTTCCAGTCAGCTTACCCAGCCTGACTCCCATCTCATAAATTTCATAGTTCATGAACACTCTCTGGTGGTTCTGCCTTTTGTAGTTTGCTTGTGCTTTTGTCCCTGACTAGGAACGTCCCAGGAAGATGGGGCTGCATTATGCAGAAGCTTTGGAATCGTGAAGGCTTGGGCTCAGATCACACCTTCTGAAGCTGGGAAAGGGAATTAACCTCACAGAGACTTAGCTTGTTCATCTATAAAATGAAGATGATAATTCCTGCCCCTTAGAGTTTTTCATTTCGTTTATGTCAGCAAGCATCCAAGAGCACCTGCTGCCTACCCTGAAGTAGTCTAGGTACTAGTGATAGAAAAATGCACAAGATTTGCTTCCCATCCTCAATTTTTTTCCAGAAACCAGAGCAGGCTACCTGACTCAGGTTGTGGCATGGGGACATGAGAGAGACTTCCTGGAGTGCTGAGCTGAGTCTTAAAAAACAAGCAGAGTTTTTTCAGGGTTTGAGGACCTGTGTTTTAGGCAGGGGACATTAGCACAAGACAGCGTGGTAGAAATTGAATATAACAGTTTGGTGTTTTTAGAGTGTGAAGCCCGCGGTGCGGGGACGTTGCAGATTGCAGGTGAGGTCCAAGTCACGAAGGGCCAGCTGGTAAGCTCTGCTGTAAACTTACTTAATTCTCTAGGTGGTGAGGAGTCATTGAAGAGTTTCAGATGGGCGAGGGGTGACTTCAGCTTTGGGCTTTCTGTAGATCACTAATACTGTGTAGACTGTGGTTGGCACAAGATATGGGGCAGAAGACTACTTAGAAGGCTGCTTTAATAGTTTAGGTGAGAGATGAAAAGGGTCTGCGGAATGACAGTGGGGACAGAGATGGCGAGAAGCACCGAGAGGTGAGAGATGCTTCGGTGGTATAGTCAGTAGGATTCTATATGGGAAAGCAAGGAGGAAGTACAACAGCTGACACTTACTGCAAGTGCTGGACGCTGTTCTAGGAGCTGTAGTTGTAGTATCTCATTTAGGCCTCAAAATAACTCTGAGATGTAGGGATTATCATTCCTGTTTTACACATAAGAAAACGGAGGAAAAGGAAGTGAAGTATTGGCCCGCCCAAGGTCACAGCGGTTAGTGGTACCACCAGGACCCAGGCAGTCCGACTCCTGGCAGAGGCCGTGCGCTTAGCCACGTCACCTGGTGGCTGCTATCAAGGAAATGCAGAGGATAGGAAGGCCAGGTTTCTGGCTCTGGTGACTGGATGCGTCAGAGATGTCTCTGTTTGTTAACAGAGACAACAAACATAGGAATCGGATTATGATTGGCCCATGGGATCTCCAGGGGGAACTTTCTGGTGGGCAATTTAATATAAGACTCAAGATGGATCAGGAAGCAATCTGTACCAGTAAGAGCAATTTGAGAAATAACAGCGGATTTTGGTAGAAACTATGAGGCATGGAGTTGGTTTATGGAGCTATATAGAGTGAAAAGATGAATGATTCCGAGGTAGAATCCTGAGAACAGCTGGACCTAAGAGGGCCCATACAGAAACTGGAATGTCCAGCGGGGGAGAAGGAGAGCCGGGAGCTGTGAGGCCAAGGAGTGGGGCACAGGTAGTACTGACTCCCCTGGCGGAGTGATTAGTAGTGCATCACTTTTAGTAACATCCTCATTTTACATGTGATTCCCTCATACTCACTCAAGGTCACACATTTAGGTGGTTGAGCCAGGATTCAAATCACAGCTGTGAATCCAACCTGAATTATCCCAGAGCATGGCTTTTAACCACTATGATGTACTATCTCTCTGCGTGTGGTGAGATCCCTGGGACGAGATGGGATGGGTCGGGTCGGGTCAAGCATACTGTTAGAGGGCTGGCCTTGAACGGGAGGAGGACCAGCTCATTTGCTTGGAGGAAAGATAGTGAGGGAGAGTGTATACTGTGGATAGTTGGCAGGAGAGGAGGATTACTGCTGTTGAACCCAGTCTTGGTGAAGGTGGCGGGGTCATACATGGAGATTCATGATTAAATTAGATGTCTGATGTGTGAAGAAATGCATTTTGAACAGTGGAATCTGTAATCCTACTGGTGGCTGTCAGGTGATTATATTGTCTGTCTTTGAGGCTCTCTTCTGCTGACGTCCAGCCTTACGAGTGGAATTATCCCTCTGCTCCAACCTCCGCTCAGCTGTCCTCCTTTCTGAGTTTTAATTGAATTTAACAGTTCGTTTCAAACATTCTTAATTGTGTCTAATTTTTGTGTTGGTCTGATTTTAAACCACTTGTAGGCAGGGACTATATCCTTTAAATTACTTAATGTCTCTCTCTGATTGCTTAGAATTGGGCACATGGTAGGGATTTGGTCAACTCTTAGCACTGATGATTATGTCATTTTGTTAGCAGTTAAGAATTTACTTAAGAAAGCATGGACTTCTTTTGTTTAGAGTGAATTTTCATTATAAACACAAGGGGGTGCTCTTTAACCATCAGTGCCCAGTTAAAAAAAAAAAAAAAGTTAAATGTCTGTTTTAAAGCCTCAGAAGGAAAGAGTATAGGGAGTCTGCATTGGGCAGATTCCTATAGGAACAGTAGTACTACAATTAGATGGTAGATATTTTAGTTATTCTTTAAAATGGAAAAGTTCATTTGTTTTTCCCCCCAAATTCAAGTATTAAAAAAAAAAAAATTATTCCTAGGTATCTCCAGAAGACCCCGGAGCCCAGTTCCTGATCCGTACTGGGTCTGTTGGCCGAAACAGGGCCGAAGCCTCTTTGGAGCGCGCACAGAATCTCAACCCCATGGTGGATGTGAAGGTGGACACTGAGAATATAGAAAAGAAACCTGAGTCATTTTTCACCCAATTTGATGCTGTAAGTTTCATAGAGAATGTAAAATCTGCTTCAGGAATTCAGCAAATTAAAGCACTAGTTGTATGTATACTAGGTACACTGGAGCATTAGAATCTCACATCTGAGCTTTTTCCCAATTAAGTTTTTAAGCTGTTCCATTCTTTAGTTTTAATATATTGCCCTAGTAGATTGAAGTCTTATATTGCCTTAGTGTATATGCCTTATTAGTGTATTGCCTTAGTATGCTGAGTGTGTTGGTAGGCAGATCCAGTCTGTTGAATCTGCTCTAGCTGCTTGTGAGTTGCTGCCTTTTGGTTTCTTCTTTGGGCATATTTTTCCCAAGACCAGGTTTTATCATTGGTGTTTTGTCTTCCTTCCAGAATTTTTGCACAGAGCTTCTATTACATTTTATTGCAAATGTTTTCTTCTGAAAACTTAACAAGTTGGTGAATTTCTGTAGCAGAGTCTTTTTTTTGTTGTTAGAAATACCAAACTACAGCTTGTGTTTTGTCTTTAAAAAGAGCACACCTGATCTTGGTCTGTCTCTGTCTCTTTCTTGCACACAGCCACTTTGACCACGTTGCCATGGATAACTAGACAAAATCACTGTAGTCTTAAGCCAAACGAGGCATATCCAGCCTCATTTGATTTCACTGCCAACTCTTTGCAGAGGTGAAAGGATAAGTTAAATTCTGTTTCAGTGTCTGTGACCTTTCAGACATGGCTCCCTGTACCCTGGAAAAGCTTAACAAATGTTGGATAACCGTGCAATAGTCACAGATGATCTACTTGTTTTTTAAATGAAGGACCCATTACGTGAGAGGTTAGAAATTGGGTCTGGTAGTTCTGTTTTTCACACTGTTGTATTTCATATGTGCATCTGTTCAAATGTGGGCTTGGAACGATGGATCATCTGTGCATTTTGTCCCTTAAAAATTTTTTTTTATTCTATTTTGTAAGTCCAGGTATTGGAACATTTTCCATTTGGACGTAAGTCATCTCTTCATTTCTTTATCCGTAGTAACCACATTTGGTTTACTCTAGGTGTCCTTTGAACTTCTAGCAACTAGAAGCTTTGTTAGAACTGAAGCATGGGGCTGTTGCTTGTATAACGCATGTGCACAGGGCAGGCGTGACTTCCTCATATTTGAGTCACGTTTGACTGGTCTTCATAGGTTTTCACGCTCAGTTTTGACTGCAGGGCTCCATTCGGTCAGTTGATTGCATGTTCAGCTGCACCTGTCTTATCTTTTCGATTTGACTTTTCCTCGGGTGACTGCATCCTTTGAATGGCAGCAGAGACACACGTTGCTCTGTGAGCGTTATTTCAATATTCAGGCTGCCAGAGAACAGCAAGAGGTTTATCAAATGAAAATCCTTCTCCAACTTTCTATGTTCAGAAGAAAACACGTGCAATTTAGAAGTTGTCTTCTTGCCCCTGATCACAAAGCTTCTCCCGAAAAGGTGTTCTGTGTTCTGTGCAGTAAAACTTAGCCATGTCTAATACCTCAACTTACTGGAACACAACTTAGAGGCCTCAGAGCAACATTGATAATTCCACTGAGTGAATCACCGTCTCATTGTCTAAGTCTGAATGGGAGGTCACTTGGGCTGTAACCTTTTCTTTTGTCCTTAAATTCAGATAAAGTTTCACATCGAAAACTGTGGAAAAATAATCTCAACAGGACTTGTTTATTTTCTTTATCTTAACATATCAGTCAAAAGAAGGGGGAAAAATGCCGTTGTATTTAAACATGACCTTTGGGTAAATTTTAAAAACTGGTTTTGTTTCTTGCCGTAGCTTATTCAGATATTAATAGGTTTAATGATTTAGAAATAACTTCCTCTAAGTTATATTACTGTCTTTTCCTTTTCCTGAAAACTGTGAAATGTGGTTTATATATGTTCATGGTTTAGGGGAAACAAATTCATCGAGTGCCTTTTACTTAATAGCTAAACACGTTTCATTTTGGTTGCAGAAGGTGAAGTGACCGTCTCATGATTTACATTTTCTACACACTGAAACCTGCAACTTTTCTTTTGTCTTCTAACCATAGCATCCAAAGAACCTGTTGTACCAGTTTGAAACTGGCTTTATCCATGCCCAGAGAGACTGTTCATTAAGGTGTATTTAGACATCAGGGCGGTGATTCACAGTCTGCACAACTCACATACAGCCACTTTCTTTCTTTCTGCAGGTATGTCTGACTTGCTGCTCCAGGGATATCATAGTTAAAGTTGACCAGATCTGTCACAAAAATAGCATCAAGTTCTTTACAGGAGATGTTTTTGGCTACCACGGATACACGTTTGCCAATCTCGGAGAGCATGAATTTGTAGAGTAAGTCTGGGGAGAGGAGGAGAGAACATAAAGCCTTTTCAAAATGTAGTCCTATTTACTGGTAGGAAATGAACCATTTAAGGAAAGTATTTAACTATAATACTTAGAACTTTGGGAAACCAATTCATTAACAGCTTACTAAATATATAGATTGTGTGCTCAGAATTATAGGAGATGTGGCCCCTGCCTTCCAAATTGATGGTCTCCTCTAGAGCATTAGGAAAGCAGTTCTAAGGCGATCGAAACACACCACGTGGGTATCTGATCAGTTTGGACTTCAGGTGGTGAAGCCACACTTTCTATTCAGGGACAACCTGCTCGGATTGTAAACATTTGTTCCCCAGCTGGGGCTTGCGTGTGTTCAGGTTGAGAGATGGTAAAATGAGTCCTAGTTAGATGGGCAACTCTGTAGGCACGCTCAGCCAGAGTCTACCTTGGAAAAGCTCCAAGGTCTAGAGACTGCTCTGGTGGAACAAACAGACCTCCTCTCATTTTGAACATTGAGGTTACAGACCATGGTGATTCTCACGTAATGAGACCTGCGGTGTTTTGAACTTGTAGCTTCTAGATGAAAGATGGCAGATGATACCAGTACTGTAAAACTACAAGAGTTGGTTTTGGGGCTGTAACTTTGACCACCACCCTTGCCGATGAGAGGTAAAGAGAGACCCTGTGTGGTAGGTGAAGCCTCCTACCAAGAGTCAAGAACTACTTTCTTTTGTTCAGCCTCTTAGGCAAGTCACTGAACTTTGTCCAGTCTGCAAGTTTCTTGCCTGTAAAGTCGAGATGGGGGAAGGACAAACATGTTCAAAATCTCTTGTATCTCTAATGTTTTATGGCTTTAAGAAAATCTAGTTTTTTGGGCACCTTATAAATGGATAAAGAAGTCACAGTAGAGAAAAGAAGGCCAGATTATTTTAATGTGAGCTCCCCATGGCAGAGAGGAGGAATTGAGTTCAGCTCTTTATTTCGTGATTCAGGTGGAACATTTACAAAGTTTATTGAGAGTATACTATGTGCTAGGCAGTGTGCTAAGCAATTTGTTATTTCTCTTCTAATAATTCTTCAGGGATTATTATTCCCACATAGCAGGTAAGTGAGGCATCAGGTAATCAGTGGCCGGGCTGGGATTTGAGCCAGATCTGTATGAGCTTTTGCTCTTAACCACCATCCTATTCAGTGAGCCACTGATGCTCTTTTTGTTCTCATGGCATGATTCATAGGGTAGAACTCGATTCCCTCCCCTTGTCACCCTCTAGGGAGAAAACCAAAGTTGCCAAAGTTAGTCAAGGAGTAGAAGATGGACCTGATACCAAGAGAGCCAAACTTGATTCATCTGAAACAACCATGGTCAAAAAGGTATGTGGAGGAGAGGGGTGGTGTCAAGGGTCAGAAGCCCTGGGGCCTTGTAGGCTACGGGCCATAACCATTGCCAGCAAGGGAAGCAAGCATGTAGTCCTGAAGGGAGGAGTCTGGACAGACTAGGCCAGCGCTTGTCCCATTTAAAGGGGCAGCTGTGCTTGGTGCCAGTTGGCTGTTGCTGTGAGGGAATGTGGACCTAGTGATGTCAGATGTGATTTTTCAAGAGAATGAGAAAGAAAGATTTTTTTTAATATGCTCTGTCCCAAACTTTTTAATACCGGCAACCTTTTTGCATGCTGTTTCCATCCACCCTGTAGAGACTAAAGAGGACATGCCTGCAAGACTTACCTGCTCTGTGGGCCACAGATTTGCACCTCTGGTGTATGGTGCAGCATCAGAAAGACTGTTTTTGAGCACAGGCCCTGACTCTTTTTTTTAACTTAGGTCACTTTTATTATTGCTACATCTATTTTTTTATTATTAATTTATTTATTTGGCTGAGTCAGGTCTTAGTTGTGGCATGCGGGATCTTTTGTTGCGGCGCACGGACTTCTCTCTGTGGCACGTGGGCTCTAGAGCGCAGGCTCAGTAGTTGAGGCGCGCGGGCTTAGTTGCCCCAGAGCATGTGGGATCTTAGTTTCCCCACCAGGGATGGAACCACGTCCCCTGCATTGGAAGGCGGATTCTTAACCCCTGGACCACCAGGGAAGTCCCCACTCTTATACAAAATTTTTTTTTTTTTTTCAGATTGATAGACAATTTAGTAAGGTCCTAAGTGGGCAGGGAGACAGTTTAAACTTGAATTGCTTAATTGCTTTTTTGCTTTTTTAAAATAAAGTTTTTGGTTTTTTCCCACCAAATAACCTTTTAAGAAGAAAGGTCTCAATGTTGACAAGTGTTATCAGATGTGTATATATATATACACACACATATATATATATTTTAGTGTAGTTTACGTTAGGGGCTTAGTCTCTACTAGGATTGGTGCTGTAAATTCATTTTATAGAAAGAGGAGTGGGAAGGGAATCAGTAGACAGATGATGGTTTTGTAGCTAGCGTTGTAATTTGAGAAGGGAATTCATGCGATCGGGGAAAAAAACAAGATGAAGTGGCCAGAATTGGTTTTGTTGAACCGAGAGGAAAGACATGGCCAAGCCCTTATTTACTCTTTGCTTTGTAGATCTAAATGTTGAGAAAGAAAAACAGCTGGTCAGGGCCTCGAGTTAAAACTGCTCTAAAGGGGGGATTCTAAGAGTGCAGAAACCACAAAAGAGACTGCAGAAAACCACAAAAGTGGAACTCTTTTGAGTTTCCAGCAAGACTGCGTTGGAGATTTTCTTTTTCTTGCTCTTTATGTTTGTATTGGAATAGTTTGATGCTGTGAGTGTAATACAGAGGAATTATTAAGCCCTAATTTTAGTGTCTATTCACAGGACCATAATTATCCAGAGTGAACACTGGTGTTTTGGCCAAAACTTGGGTCTTTTTCTTTCTTCCTTTCTTTCTTTCTTTTTGAGGCCCAGTCAAGCTTTATCTGAATAGCTCCGTGAGTTTGGTGGGGGGAGATAAATTGTTAACTAAGGGAGGAGTACAAAAGCAGCTTTGTGGGTGCTGTCAATTTATAAATCACACCCTCTTACAAGTGTGACACTTGGCCTTGGTGTGAAGGGTTTTATGGCTTAAGGGCCTTCTCTGATTGGGGCAGGTCTTTCACATTCAAATGGAGAGAGCCCTAGCTTTGTTTGCCCTTCACAGCTGGAAGTTTCCTGGGAGTCAATTCTGATGGTGCCCACTGGGGCAGATCTGGAAACCTCTTTTGGGAGCCACTTTAGCTAGCTATGAGGAGAATGTGGGCAGCCCTGGCAGGCACTCGGCGGCCTTCGTGTACCATTCCTAGGGCTCTTCAGTCACACAGCTCTTTGTGCGGCCTCTTCCTACATGGGGCCCAATTTGAAGGTATCAAAATATTCCCCAGCTGACATTGTTAGTCAGCTGTTTCACTGGGACAATTCAGGCTTGGATTCCAACCCTGAGCCCTTAAGGTTCGGAGGCATTCAGTGCATTCCTGATGACAATCCCTGGGATTCCAAACCTTGTCTTTGTGCGGCCTCACCGCGAGCGCTGTGGAAGGACCGGGCTGAGCAGGGTCTGGGCCTTGGCTTTGCCACCTTGCAATAACACGCCAACTCCATTTTGGCAGTGACTGCTCCACGATTTCGAAGTTTCCCTCCAATTCAGAAATCCCTTGATTTAGATTCTGCCCTTTCAACTAGTTGGGTTATGCTCAGCGTGCAGGATGGGGGTGGGGAAGCAACCACTTCCCGTTTCCTGTGAAAGGCTTCTGGTTAGGGTTCCCTTCCCCTCCCCCTTTTCCTTAGGTTCAACCCAGTGTTGTAAAGCCACTTTTGCTTCAAGGTACACATTGTGCTCCTAAATTAGAAACGTTAAAAAACAAAGGAAAAACAGAGCTTGTGGTTTTCACACTGTCTAGGAAGACACTGGCTGGGCCTTTCTAGCACCTGTGCCATCATGATAAATACGGCAGTGGGAAAATTCCCAGCCCAGAGATAGGGGTGCAGTAGTAGATTGTTTGCTTCCTTTGGTGCCCAGGAGAAGTGATGAGACAGATTTCGTCAGAAACAGGTCTTGGGCATAGACCTGATGTGGGCTCTAGTATGCAGTAGATAAAGGAGATTGCAGTGGTTTTGTGATGAGGAAGTGTCCGGAAAGGCTTCCCAGAGGAAGAATTGTTAGAGTTGGCATGTGAAGGACAGTCTGCCAAGCACCAAAGCCAGGACCGGCATCCAGTCACAGGAAATAGGGTCAAGAAAAAGCACAGCTGTCGAGACAGAGTGACTCTGGCTTCCCTCACTCCAAGCAACGAGCCCTTTCTGTATCTGCGAGTTGCAAAATGCCTACTGTGGACAAGGCACCACTGTATTGGGTGCAGGGAAGCAAATTAGCCCTCTTGTCTCCGTTTACAGCTGACACTAAAGCCAAGAGAAGCTAAGGAACCTGCCCAAGATCACCCAGCAGCGTAAGAAGGAAGGAGTAGGTGGGGAGAGAGCATAGGCAGTGGCGAAGGGCGCAGGCGCACCTTACCACCCACAAGGTGAATCCCCTTGGAGTTTCTAGGATAACTTGAAGTTTTGTGAGGATGGTGGGATGAAATACGTGGAAATTGGGATCACTCCAGAAAACTTTGAGGATGAAAAGCCACCAGTGTGCTCCCGTGCTGCCGCTCGTATTTCTTTATTGTTAGGGGGCTGCCAGATAGGAGTGGATAGATGCCTGGTGGTGGGTACTCTCCATAATAGCTCTTTAAAGGTTAAACATGAAGTAGGATTTGCTTCTGACATGCTAAGAAACTACAGATTTAATTTTACCACTGCTTCTGATGTAGTGGGTGACTAATTTGGGCACTGGTAATCCTTTTTTCATGAATTAGTTGTGAAATTCCACAGTTGAGGAGTGATTCATTATTTTGATTTCCCCCTTTCTGAGCAATTTGTTGACAACTCTCTCATCCTCCTCTCACCCCCATCCTTAAAGCAGCATTCCTGATGACTGACTAGTGTAGTACCTCCTCTCACCCCCATCCTTAAAGCAGCATTCCTGATGACTGACTAGTGTAGTTCCTCCTCTTTTCTGTGGCACGTTGATTTGTAACGCTGGTTACACCTCAGATTACTTGTCAGGGTCTCCCTCATTAGAGTTGAAGCTCCATACGGGCTGGGCAGTTCTGTTCGCTGCTCTGTTTCTGGTGCGGTGCCCTGCACACTTGTGTTCAGGAGATTTTTTTTTAAATAAATTTATCTACTTATTTTTGGCTGCCTTGGGTCTTCATTGCTGCGCATGGGTTTCCTCTTATTGCAGCGAGCGGTGGGTACTCTTTGTTGCGGTGCGTGGGCTTCTCATTGCAGTGGCTTCTCTTGTTGCGGAGCATGGGCTCTAGGCACGTGGGCTTCAGTAGTTGTGGCACGCAGGCTCAGTTGTGGCTCGCGGGCTCAGTAGCTGTGGGTTGCTCGCGGGCTCTAGAGCGCAGGCTCAGTAGCTGTGGCGCACGGGCTTAGTTGCTCCGCAGCATGTGGGATCTTCCCGGACCAGGGCTCGAACTCATGTCCCCTGCATTGGCAGGTGGATTCTTAACCACTGCGCCACCAGGGAAGTCCCCAGGAAATGTTTGTTCAGTGTAGTTGTGGCTGTTCCAGCATCATAATGTGACCCAACTCTGGAGGAGATTATTGTCATTGTAAAAAGGATTTATTCAGTTAACTTTCTTTGTGATCAAATAAATGGATTAATGTTGTAGTACATTAGTTCTCATAGTTTAGGTTATTTGAGCTGAGCTGAGAGAACAGACTTTTAAAGAAGAGAAGGTTCTTGGCTAGGAATATGTAGAAGTAAGTCATTGGGTTGCCTAGACCAGAACCTGCATGCCAGAGAGGTTCAAAACTAAATTGTCAGAGAATCACTTGGTTCGGGGGACGGGAGCAGGCAGGGAGGTGCAGGGTGCAAATCGCAGAGAATTTGGTGGACTGCTGATAGTAGGTTTTGCAGGTAGGACAGTTGTGGAGTGTGGGGTGGGTGCTGGTGGTGCCTTGTCTCACCCGAGAGAAGTTTCTTGGCTCTACGGATGAGGAAAAGGAGTCCCTCCCATCATCACAGCACAGTCTAGTCTTGTGTGTATGTGTGTGTGTGTGAGAGAGAGAGAGAGAGAGAGAGAGAGAGAGAGAGAGAGATTCAATATACAAAAATCACGCGACATCAATGCAAGTTATGGAGCATGACGGTAAAACAAATACTATCCAACTTAAAAACCAAAACGTTCCCAGTACTGTTGTACCAATCTGGGTGTTCTTTCTCTGTCTTCTCAGGGCTGCTGGTACATTTGTGTGGATTTAATAAGGTATCCAGAAGGGGTGGATATAGCCCTGCTTGGCATGGTGTTTTGTCATGTGTTTGTAAATCTAAACAATGGAATAAAGCTTATTAGGTGGTGTTGTAGGTGTAAATTAAAAATGAAATTAAGAACGATAGAGCTAACCACCGTGTACCCACCACCCAGTTTAAAGCATAAGACTTTACTGATGTGATCGAGGCCCCCTGGTTATCGCTCGCCAGCATGAGTAACCACTGTCCTCAGTTGTGGTTCTTATTCTGGGCATTTCTTCTTACTGCACATGTTTGTTTTTCCAAGTAATATAGAATTGTTTGGTATGCTTTTTAACTTCTTAAAAATTGGTTTTGCATTTTATGTATGCTGCCATGTGCTTTTTAAGAGCAGCTTTATGTTTGTGAGGCCATCTGTGTTTGTGTGTGGTTCTGGGGCTTCGCTGTCCATTATGGTAGCCACCGTCCGCATGTGGCTATTTAAATTAAAATTAATGAAATTTAAATTAAATTAAAAATTCAGTTCTTCAGTCTCACCAGCCACATTTCACATGCTCAGTAACCACAAGCGGCTGGTGGCATCCATATTGCAAAGCACCAACATGCAGAATGTTCTTGTCATCGTTGCAAGTTCTCTTGGATAGCAAGCACTGCAGTTTTTTTTGTTTGTTTTGTTTTTGTTTTGACCATAGAGTATTTGTTGTGTGAAAACATTACTATTTATTTATTCTCCTATTAATGGGCATTTAGGTATATAAGTTTTTGCTCTTACAAATTGTGCTGCAGTCATTGTGTGTGTGTGTGTTTGTGTGTGTGTGGGGGTAGATAATCTCCTTGGGTAAGTGTGTGATTTCTCTAGGATATAGGAGATTTAGGATGTGCACATCTTCAACTTTACCAGACCCCGAAAAATAACTCTCAAGTAGTTTCCTCAATTTACATTCCAAACCCAGCAGCATGTAACAGTAACATTTGGTAACTTCAGGCTCTTTTGCCACTCTGCAGAGTGTGAAAACTGTCTCGGGTTGTGGTTGTCAGTTGTTAAAATGCTTTTGAAAACTATAGTCTCCCATGAGTAGTTGTGGAAATTAGACCTAGAAATCTGTAGTTTGAAAGTTGTTTCAATTCTGATTTACATTCAGCTTTACATCCAGATCTGTATCACTTGTTATAGATGTTCAGCCTGATATAAAAAGTAAAGTAGGTTCACAAGTCCCAAGTGTGGAAAATACAGAAAAAGTTGAGAAAATGTGAACCCTGTTACCCAGTGATGTCAGTATTCCTTTTATGCATGTACATAATAAATTAGAGCACTAATTAATATATATCAGTACATGCAAGACATGTATAATGAGCTAATGTAATATGTGACATATATGTGTATTGTCTTTTCCTTTCTTCACTTCATATATTTTCATAAGCACTCCTCAAATCTTTATGTCTACTTTGGAGAGCATGATTCTATTCTATTCTTTTTATTTTTTATTGACATATGGTTGGTGTACAATTGGAGCACATGATTTTAAATGGCTGTATGTGTCGGTCTTCCCCTTTTTGCCTTGCCATGATCTATTGAGCCAGTTTCCTATTGCATAGAGGTTATTGCAGTCTCCCACTGTTCTAAATGGCCCAGCACAACCCCTTAATTTGATAGCTGATAGACTGTGTGGAGAATTCATCTTTATATTTATTGTTGGGCTTTTCGGCAAATGAAAAGCAGGTAGGTCCTATCAGCTCAAGGGTATTTACTGAAAATCTAGTCCATTCAATGCTGTGCCTTTCACTGTGGTCCCTGCCTCAGGAAGCTGCTACCCATCTGAGGAGAGGGGATCCGTTAACGGTGTGAGGGAGCTCAATATTAGTCTTAACTAGACTCTCAGATTGAAATCCTCAAGGCCCAGAATCGTCAGGGGAGAAAATGGACAGTGGAGGGGAGTGGGTTAGGCATTCAAGGCAGAGGGATCCATGAGCCAAGGGCATGGAGGAGCGGGAGGGATGAGCGAGGTGTGAAAGTTACCTTCATCCAGGGGGGTGGTGGTTGCTACTGCCTGGCAGGCGCTGCCGGCTGCTTCGTCTGAAAGGCTCTTCATTCCTTGAAAGCACCGTCGAGCGGGCTTTTCTCTTTGTAAACTCAATGCCAGTGAGGTCGGTAAGGCAAGCACCACCTTTTGCATCTGTGCTACTACAGATTAGGCAGCTTGGTTAAGTTTTGTTTTATTTTTAATAGTTATGAGCCATGATAGTAGATGTTGGGTACCTTGAACCAGAAAAGGGGGCGTTAATTGAAGGCAGGCTGGAGTAGCACAAGAAGCATGGAGTAGCTCCTGTGATCTGAGAAGGGGAAAGACCAGGGCAGCTGGGGAGCCTCGGAGGCAGCCGGAATTTGGCCTTTCTCTTTAGAGCTCTGACATTAATGTGTCTCCATTTCCAACTTTCATACTCTCGATTCCCAGGAGAAACAACCTGATGGGTCTGGCTTGGGTCATGTGTCCACCCCTGGCTTTGTCACCTGTGGCTGGAGGACTGGTACACATTAAAGACAAGGCCACAGGGGGCCTCCTCCTCAGATACCAGGAAACTTCTCTAAAAGTTGTCAGCCACAGACAGGCCCAAGAGAGGTTAATTCATTTGCCTAAGGTCACAAGTTAGTGGCAGAACTGAGTCTAATTCTGCCCTTAGAGTTGAGGAGGGAAAAGGGCCTCTATCCTTGGCCCTGGTGCTATAGAAGGTCCCACTCTGGCCTTCCTCCAGCTATTCCCCTCGCAGGGTAAGGATCCCATGGGATGAAGGAGATGCATCTGCCTGGATCTTGTAGCCTTCCTCCAGTTCTAGACCACATTCTGCATACCTGGACCCCTGGAATCTCCTGCCCAGATAACCCCAGGCTACTTCCCGGGCTTTTGTGGGCTTCCTTCCCTGATCTGCCTCTGGAGTACAGACCTTGCCACAATGTCTGCATGCCTAGGCCTGAGGGGTGGATGTTTTGGGGGGGAAGGATGGGCAAAGCCTTTTGCCAAGTTAAGTGCAAAGCCCCTTGCATTTTGGGTCAGAGCCAGAGCGAGGAAAGGGTGTGGGTATGGCCTTCCCAGGGTATCTCGTTCTGGCACAGTACTCCCAAGGATTGTGAGAATTCCAAATTTGAACCTGGTCTTCCAGGTGGTTATGAAGAAGGTTTATTTGTCAATGCAGGAGAATATAATATACTTAATAACTTATTAGTGTGATTTATAACTAAATATGTAGACATGGGTTTTCATTTGTATTCTTACCCTCAGTCCCTGAAAGTGTTAGAGGTGGGCCTGCCTGGGACTAAGACTGTAAAAACAACTTTTTTTCCCTTCATTTGTCATATAATGGCCTAACGAATCAGTGGATGCTTAGCATTGGTCTTTGCCAGACAAACTACAAAAATTCTGAATTAAGGTCTTGGTAGTTTCTGAAGCCTGGTTAAGACTGTTTTCTTATTGTGATGGCATTTCCAGACCATACTGCTGATGGCTTGATCTGCATTGTAAGCCTTGCTAAGAAGGGTCTGGCAAGTCTGTATCAGGCACTAAATGTCACTCCGCTAACTACGTGACTTACCTGTTAAGGTCAAACAGACCCATTGACCAAAAGGTTTGAGGGCAATACAAACATCTTGTATGCTAGCTTTTACAATGGATCCAGACCCCAAAGGAGTGATTATGGGGAGGCAGAAAGCCACCTTGAAAACCACGACTGTTTTATCTTCACCAGCAATTTGAACTTTCATCTTTCAAATCCGTTATGGTCTTCAGCAAGCTGCCTGGTAGCTGATAGATCTTGGTTCACTTAGCCTGCTAAATTGTACCTTTGTTGTCTTTTTTCTCTTTTATTTTTAAAATATCTGATGTGTGTGTGTGTAGAGAAGACAGGAAGAAAGACGCACAGCTCTGTAAGTTTGAAATTATTTATACACTTACACACATATACCATCTTAAACTTGGTAAAAAGTAGCTAGTACTGACAAAAATTTGAGAGTAAGGTGCTACCACCTTACTCCCAAATATTTCAGTCTGTATTTTCTCAAACAAGGCATTCTCCTTAATCAGAAACCAACCCTCAAAATCAGGAAATACACATGGGTACGTCGCTGCCATCTAATCCTCAGACCCCATTCAGGTTTTACTAGTTGTTCCAATCATGTCCTTAACAGCAAAAGGATCCAGTTCAGAATCATGTGTGCATCTAGATTTTCATGACACCTGAAGGTTGCAAGCCAGTTATTTTGTAAAATGTCCCTTAGTTTAGGTTCATCTGATGTTCCCTCGTGATTAGACTCTAGCTACACATCTTTGGCAAAAATATCACGACGTGGATGCTTCTCATTGCATCCTGTGGTCTGGTGCATGGTTCTCACATGCCCCTTTACTGGTAATGTTAACTTTGATCATTTGAGTAAGATTGTTTGCCAGAATGCTCCTTTGAAAACAGTTTTTTTCCCTGTGTGACTAATAGGTATTCTGTGGAGGAGTATTTTGAAAATATGTAAATACCCCATTCCTATCAAACTTTATTAATTAGTTAATTTTAGGTCTGTGGACTAATGGATTATAGTTTACTTAAAGTAATATAATCTATTTTTATCCTCAAATTGTTTTAGTATATTTATCCTCAAATTCGACCAGTGGAAGCTTCTTTAAGCTGGCTCCTATTACCTCTTGACATGGCCCATCATTCTTTGAGGACTTTCCTTGTTTCAGGCTCTTCTTGTGTTCCTGCTGCCCCAGTTTTGAAATCAGTCATATCTCCAAGGAGAAATGTTTCTCGTAGTGGTGATTAGAAACCAAAATCTGGGTGTTAGATGTGCTCATTGCTATCAGAGTATCATTGCTTTTAGACCTTCTCAGTGGACACAGCAGGGAAAAATATTTGTATGTGTACACATACACACACTTGCATCTACATTTATTTCTTTATCTGCCTATATATATAGAAAACGAGTTCATGCCAATAACTCTCACCACAGGCTTCATTCTACTTTTCTCCTTTTCCATATTCCTAATTCTCTTCTTCTCTGACGGTGAGAAACCTGGCTCCCCAGATTCTCAGTGTAATTTCTTGTTGCATCAAGTCCTCGGATGTGATCAGCCTCCTGTTGCTGCCCTTTGGGGATGCCCTTCTTACCCTGCCCTGCTCTGTCCCCTCCAGCCAGGCCACCCAGCCCCTCCACACACAACACTGTTTCCCTGCCCTTCCTCAGTCTCAGCAAATGGCTTTTGGACTTAATTGTTTAGGAAAGGGAAAGGAAAACCATTTTCTCATTCATATTTAGTTGTTTATATTTAAAAATATAACTGTCTCATGGCATTTTTTTGAGAAAATTTGATTTCGCTTAATAGGTTTCAACCATATTTCCTCCTACCACAGAGCTTTTGCAAATGCCATTTCCATTTCCACAGCCTGGAGATTTCATTCCATCCCCTTTGCTTGTTTTTCTTGCTGTGATTTACGGATATTGTTGTTTGTTTCTGTTTACTAATACAAAGAAAATTTATTGAATATCTTTAGACACACATTCTTGGTCACTTATGAAGGTATTTCTGTGGCGTAAATACCACCAGAGTTCAAGAAAGAGCCAGAATGGAACTAGGTCTTTAGCTTTGCTCTGTCTTTCTTCAGTGCAGGGAGTACATATCATTGATTTCTGTGTCCCCAGTGCCCAGAGGAACACACAGTAAGTGCTCAATAAACACTTATTGGATTTGAGTGGGCCTCAGCTTCTTTTAATGAACAGTAAACCTTATAGAATGACATTTCTCCTAGAAATGGTGAAGAGTTACTGCCTTGTGATTTAAAGCCAACATATTTTATCCCTAAGCAGTTTTGTCTTTTTTCAACAGAAGGTGGTCTTCTGCTCCATCAAAGAAGCGCTGGAAGTGGACTGGAGCGGTGATAGAGCAAAGGCAGCTCTCAAGCGCACGACTCCGGATTACTTTCTCCTTCAAGGTGAGGGCTGGAAGCAGAGCTTCCCAGCGAGCCATCTGTGCTTTGATTTCTGCACATGTGGCTGCCGAGGCCAGAAGATTTCTTGAGGTTTGCCGTGCGTGGAGTTCCCCCTTAGCTGGTTCTCAGTGGCCACTTAGAACAACAGAGTGAATGGAGAGGAGGCCTATCACCGAGCTCTGGTTTCTTAACGATTTTTGCTTTTTTTATTATTTGTTGAAGTGAACTGCCCTCTAAAGTTGAGCCTGAGATAACAGTGCCAGAAATCAAGCTCTTTTCATCACTGCTTTCCCTCTTCAGAGTTCTTCCTGGGCCTTAAAACCAGTCTTCCTCTCCTGAAGTCTTTTCCCCCACTCTCACCATCATTGCTGGTGTTCAGGAAGCATTAGCTAGGTATTGGTTGCCGTCTCAGTGTTCTTGTGCCTGGCACTTTTATTTTTTAATATTATTTTTATAATAATCATAAACATTGAGTGCTTACTAGCCAGAGCCATTGGGAGTTGATGCTATTACTATCCCTACTTCACAGACAAGGAGACTGAGGCACAGAGAGATTAAGGTTGCTCGTGTTCTCACAGTAAGCCAAGTAAGTGTATAAATAACATCGGTTTGTTAATAAGTGTAAAAATAATCCATATTTGTTATAGAAAATACCAGAAAAAAAGCAAAAGAAGTCACCTCGACATTTTTGTACTTTTGGGGATGTGCTTCCCAGCTTCTCCCCCCCCCCATGTTGGCACATAGAAAGCCCTCAGTAAACAGCTATTAATATGGAAAGGTTTGGGGTATAGCCTGAGCATTTCTAACTGCTGCTTATAAAAGGAGTCAACCAGTATTTGAGTTTACCATAACCTGGCGGTTCTCAGCCAGGGGCAGTCTTGTCCTCCAGGGAACACTGGCAGTGTCTGGAGACATTTTTGGTTGTTATGACTGGGGTGGGATGGGGAGAGGGCAGGGATGTTGTTTAATATCCTATGACACATGGCACAGGACAGCCCCCCCATGACAAAGAGTTATCTGGCTGCCAGTGTCGATAGCGCTGAGGTTGAGAAACCCTGATCTGACCCTTTGCAGTTTCCAGAGTATTTTCTTGTCCATCTCATCATCACAGCTCCCTTATGAGGTGGACAAGGTGGGAATTATCCCCAGTTCGGTTTCTTGGGATGAAGAGACAGAGTCCCAGAGAGGCTCATGTTTTGCCTGAGGACACAGAATGCAGATGGCAAAAGAGCAGCCCAGGTCTTTGAAGTCTAATTAATTAAATACTGTGAGAGGTACCAGGTAATGAAAGCATCCGGGCTCCATTCTCAGTGCTCTGTGGGTATTACCTCGTTGGATCCTCACCACATTCACATGAAGTAGCTGCTGTACCCCCACTTATAGGCGTTTTAAAAGGTATAGATTGATGAAGACACAGGCGTGTGGCCACCCCTGCCCTCAGGAGCCCATCATTGAGATGGGGAGGCAAAACTAATGGCCTGGAGACAGTGTGGGGGAAAATGTTTATTGAATCCAGATAGATTCTGCTGACCATCGCTATCAGAAGTTACAAGGGGCTGGGGAGTAGACAGGTCGTGAGGCAGAAGCAGGAGCTTTAATATTGTGACCCAGATGGCAGGCAGTGGTACACAGTTCAGAACTAGTGCTCTGGAATCAAAACAGACCTGCCTTTCAGTCCTGGCTCTGTCATTTTCTTAGGTGAGTGATGTTGAGCCACAGACTTAAATTCCCTGAGGCTCCCTCAGATTCCCCTCTGACCGTGGGGGTGTTAATAGCGCTTGCCTCAGAGGGCTTTTGTGAGGCTTGCATGACACACACGCAAGGGGCTTAGCACGCAGCAAGTCCTAGAGACCTAATCCAGTTATGTGCTTGGAGATGGGAGGTACTTCGCAACTGTGCAGTAGAATTTTAGGATTGACTCAATTTACCCTTTTTAAAAAAAATTTATTTATTTAAAAAAATTTTTTTGGCTGCGTTGGGTCTTCGTTGCTGCATGCGGGCTTTCTCTAGTTGCGGTGAATGGGGGCTGCTCTTCATTACGGTGCACGGGCTTCTCATTGCAGTGGCTTCTCTTGTTGCGGAGCACGGGCTCTAGGCACACGGGCTTCAGTAGTTGCAACACGCAGGCTCAGTAGTTGTGGCTTGCAGGTTCTAGAGCGCAGAATCGGTAGTTGTGGCGCGTGGGCTTAGTTGCTCCGCGGCATGTGGGATCGTCTCAGAGGAGGGCTTAAACCCGTGTTCCCTGCATTGGCAGGCGGATTCCTAACCACTGCGCCACCAGGGAAGTCCCTCAATTTACCCTTAATTCCATACTTGAGTAAGTATTATCATAGCAGCAATCCTATTGGATTTTAGTTTTTTGCCTGTGACACTTTGTTGGATAATATACTCCATATGTTTACTTCTCTTTTCTTTTTTATTTATTTTTTTTAATTTTTCAATTTTTTTTTAACGTTTTTATTGGAGTATAATTGCTTTACAATGGTTTACTTCTCTTTCTAAATGGTACTAATTATCTTTTTAGTTTCAAGTTCCAGGGCTTTGGATTTGGTGATTGAAACTATGTTCATAAAGCAACTATACTCCAATAAAAATTAATTAAAAAAAAACCTGTTCATAATTAATAGTCATTAATTATGACTATTTCTTTGTTATGGTAAAAACCACATACCATAAAGTTTACCATCTTAACCATTTTTATGTGTATAGTTTTGTAATAGAGAATTTTATTTTCTTTTTCTTTTTATTTTTTTTGCAGACTTTTTTTAATATATATATAAATTTATTTATTTAATTTATTTTTGGCTGCATTGGGTCTTCATTGCTACGCGCGGGCTTTCTCTAGTTGTGGCGAGTGGGGGCTACTCTTCGTTGTGGTGCACAGGCTTCTCATTGCAGTGGCTTCTCTCGTTGCAGAGCACAGGCTCTAGGTGCGCAGGCTCAGTAGTTGTGGTGCACGGGCTTAGTTGCTCCGCGGCATGTGGGATCTTCCCGGACCAGGGATCGAACCCGTGTCCCTTGCGTTGACAGGTGAATTCTTAACCACTGCACCACCAGGGAAGTGTCCCTGTAATAGAGAATTTTAAAAGGAGGCAGCCCCACATATCATACCGTCTAGACCAAGGCTGGCAGCTGGGCGCTTCCCACTCTCCCCTCCATCCCTCACCTGTGGCAGACGTGGCTAATAAGGCCTCATCATTGGCTGGCCACTTTTCTCATAGCCTTGGGATCCTTTAAACAGCACTGCCTGCAGTTCCCTCTCTGATTTGGCATACAAATACAAATTAAGCTAACTCTCTCCTTATAAGAATGAGGCCTAGAAGGGAAGTGACTCCCCATGGCCTAGGTCTAAACCCCAAGTCTCCTGATTCTTCCAGGATCTAGTTCTTTTTACACCATCCCCAGTGTTCTTCCTGAGTTTTTTGGATATCCAGCATAGCCTTTCCTGGGCTTTTCTGTTTGTAGCAGATGACATGTCCTAACTTTTCTTGCGTGGCGTCATATGCATATTCCTGATGATATTCTTTTTGCCCTCTTGGGTCGTTCTGAGCTCTGTGTGTCTTTCCAGAGGTGCTGCAACTGGAAGTATAAGGAGTGTTCCAAATGCAGTGAGCATGAGGGCCTGCTTTGCGGTCTGGGAGTTTTTCTCCTGGTGTATATTTGATTAACTCCTTTGACTAGGGACTGGACTAAGCTTCTGGAAGTAGAGGGAAATGGCTCTCGTGATCTCTTTCCCTGGGTCCTGCCGGCAGCTTAGACTTCTGCCAGAATTCAGCTTGTAAGTATTAAGCTGACTTTCTGAGCATATCACCTTCTTCTTTTTTTTTTTTAATGTTTGAATTTTATTTTATTTATTTTTTTATACAGCAGGTTCTTATTAGTCATTAATTTTATACACATCAGTGTATACATGTCAATCCCAATCGCCCAATTCATCACACCACCATCCCCACCCCCCCACGGCTTTCCCTCCTTGGTGTCCATACGTTTGTTCTCTACATCTGTGTCTCAATTTCTGCCCTGCAAACCAGTTCATCTGTACGATTTTTCTAGGTTCCACATACATGCGTTAATATACGATATTTGTTTTTCTCTTTCTGACTTACTTCACTCTGTATGACAGTCTCTAGATCCATCCACGTCTCAACAAATGACCCAGTTTCGTTCCTTTTTATGGCTGAGTAATAGTCCATTGTATATATGTACCACAACTTCTTTATCCATTCGTCTGTCGATGGGCATTTAGGTTGCTTCCATGACCTGGCTATTGTAAATAGTGCTGCAGTGAACATTGGGGTGCATGCGTCTTTTTGAATTATGGTTTTCTCTGGGTATATGCCCAGTAGTGGGATTGCTGAGTCATATGGTAATTCTATTTTTTGTTTTTTAAGGAACCTCCATACTGTTCTCCATAGTGGCAGTATCAATTTACATTCCCACCAACAGTGCAAGAGGGTTCCCTTTTCTCCACACCCTCTCCAGCATTTGTTGTTTGTAGATTTTCTGATGATGCCCATTCTAACTGGTGAGAGGTGATACCCCATTGTAGTTTTGATTTGCATTTCTCTAATAATTAGTGATGTTGAGCAGCTTTTCATGTGCTTCTTGGCCATCTGTATGTCTTCTTTGGAGAAATGTCTATTTAGGTCTTCTGCCCATTTTTGGATTGGGTTGTTTGTCTCTTTAATATTGAGCTGCATGAGCTGTTTATATATTTTGGAGATTAATCCTTTGTCTGTTGATTTGTTTGCAAATATTTTCTCCCATTCTGAGGATTGTCTTTTCGTCTTGTTTATGGTTTCCTTTGCTGTGCAAAAGCTTTTAAGTTTCATGAGGTCCCATTTGTTTATTTTCGTTTTTATTTCCATTACTCTAGGAGGTGGATCAAAAAAGATCTTGCTGTGATTTATGTCAAAGAGTGTTCTTCCTATGTTTTCCTCTAAGAGTTTTATAGTGTCCAGTCTTACATTTAGGTCTCTAATCCATTTTGAGATTATTTTTGTGTATGGTATCACCTTATTCTTATATTCAGAAATACTTCTTTTGACTTGCTGTGGGGCCATTCATATAACTAGCTGTGAGATCCTCCTGTAATTTGACTTCACTGGTTATCTAGGAGAGCATAGTAGCTTCCAACGCGTGAAGTTGCCTTTTGCCAAATATACTTGCCGTCAACTGTCTTTGCGACTTTGGTTAGGTAAGTCAGTTTGGCGCTAGGCTTTTGTTTCCTCACCTGTGAGGTGTTAGGACTGAGTTAGCCTGCCTGTTTCTAAAACCTCTTCTCGTTCTAGGTAGTCAGTGGCTCTAATAAAATAAAAGTTCCTCCTTGTGTCTTGTGTTTCTGTATTTTTAATTTTTGCACTTTTGACAACTTGACTGAGGTGTGATTTATGCCAGAAAATTTACTCATTTTAAGTGTATTTCTTTTTAAAATTTCTAGAAATTATTTCGTGAATTTGAACAAAATGTCCTCCAGTTTGTCCTAAGGTCTAACTGTAGTTTTGCCCAGCCAGTTTTGATGGTCAGCCATAGCAGTGGAAGTGTAGTCCAAGTAGAGTAGTGGGCAGTCTTGTGTCAGGGAAAAAGACGGGCTTTGGGGACTACCAGAGTTGAGCGCAGGTCCCAGCTCCTACCTGAAATTGATATAATTTAAAAAGTGGCCTTGATTTTGTTATTCAAGTCAAACATTGGTAACATTCTACTGGGTTGGCCAAAAAGTACCTTTGGTTTTTAAGTAAAAATAAAAGACACATTTTTCATTTTCACCAAGAACTTTATTGAACAATGTATTCACCCTTTTGTTCCACTACCTTCTGCCATTTTTCAGGCAACTTCATAATTCCATCTTCCCAAAACTTTTTATCTTTTTGAGCAAAGAACTGTTCCAGGTGCCTTTTACAGTCTTCCAGGGAATTGAAATTTTTTCCATTAAGAGAATTTTGTAAAGACCGAAATAAATGGAAATCCGAAGGCACAATGTCTGGTGAATACGGCGGATGAATTAGAGCTTCCCAGCCAAGCTGTTAACAGTTTTTGCCTGGCCATCAAAGAAACATGCAGTCTTGTGTTATCCTGATGGAAGATTATGCGTTTTCTGTTGACTAATTCTGGACGCTTTTCGTCGAGTGCTGCTTTCATTGGTCTAATTGGAAGCAGTACTTGTTGGAAATAATCGTTTGGTTTTCCAGAAGGAGCTCATAATAGAGGACTCCCTTCCGATCCCACCATATACACAACATCATCTTCTTTGGATGAAGACCTTTGGTGTGGTTGGTGGTGGTTCATTTCGCCTGGCCCATGATCTCTTCCATTCCACATTATTGTACAGTATCCACTTTTTTTTTTATTAATTAATTAATTTTATTTTATTTATTTTTGGCTGCTTTGGGTCCTCGTTGCTGCATGCGGGCTTCCTCCAGTTGCGGCGAGCGGGGGCTGCTCTTCGTTGCAGTGCATGTGCTTCTCAATGCAGTGGCTTCTGCTGTTGCGGAACGTGGGCTCTAGGCATGTGGGCTTCAGTAGTTGTGGCACACAGGCTCAGCAGCTGTGGCTAACAGGCTCTAGAGCACAGGCTCAGTAGTTGTGGCGCAAGAGCTTACTTAGCTGCTCCACGGCATGTGGGATCTTCCCGGACCAGGGCTCGAACCTGTGTCCCCTGCATTGGCAGGCAGATTCTTAACCACTGCGCCACCAGGGAAGCCCGTACAGTATCCACTTTTTATCACCCGTCACAATTTGTTTTAAAAATAGAACGTTTTCATTACATTTAAGTAGAGAATCGCGTGCGGAAATACGGTCAAGAAGGTTATTTTCGCTTAACTTAATGTGGAACTCAAACATAAAAGCGATTAACATAACTAAGCTGGTGCAAATGATTTTCAACGCTTGATTTGGATATTTTGAGTATGTTAACTGTCTCCTGTGTGGTACAACATTGATTGTTCTCAATTAATGTCTCAATTTGATCTCTATCCACTTCACCTAGTCTACCTGACTCTGGAGCAACGTCCAGTGAGAAAATCTCTAACACAAAACTTCGCAAAACACTTTTGACATGTTTGATCAGTCACAGCACCTTCTCCATACACTGCACAAATCTTTTTTTGCATTTCAGTTCCGTTTTTACCTTTTTTGAAATAATAAAGCATAATATGCCAAAAATGTTGCTTTTTTCTTCCATCTTCAGTATTAAAGTGGCTACACAAAAATTCACCAATTTTGATAAGTCTTTTTAAAAATGCACGCTGATATGACAGCTGTCACATACAATCTAACAAAATTGTTTCTAATGAAGTTAAAGACGACTAAGTGCTACTAGAGCCATCTTACAGAAAAAAACCGAACGAACCTTTTGGCCAACCCAATAACTTCGGGCTGTGGGATGGCCTTGGGGAATATCCAACTTGAATGATCAACTTTTTTAGGCAGTACTCTAGTTTTCATGTTTGCTTTGGAAAAGATCTTGGAGCATATATAGAGTGACCTCATTTGTCTTGTTGGCTGCAAAATGTATTTCTTTGAGTGTACTATCATTTGTGACCAGTCTCATCAAATGTAGGTTGTTTTCAGTTTTTCTCAGTCCTTGAAATTTGTTCCCAAGAGACTTTCTGGGAATGTGACTAATATACCTGATGACGCCTTAGGAATTCCTCATGAAGTCAGGGTGCTTGGCTGTGATACACACGAGAATACCTTTGTTTCACCATTGCCTAATGGAACACTTAGTAGGTGCTCGATAAATAATTGGGTGCTCGATAAATAGCTTTTGCGTGAGTGACTGGTTTGCTTGTCTGGTCATTTCTTCACCCTAGAGAGAGAGCAGCCTGCCCACTCGTGTCCCTGCAGGCTCCTCTTTCCTGCCTACTTCCCCGAGCACTTGTCAGGATTTTGATCCCAGTGTCACCTTGGTCCTGGACTGCCCCTCGCACGTAGATGGTTCTTTCTGCCCCATTCAACTGAATTGTGAAGCAGCTGCCCTGCCGTCCATGTGCGTGTGTTGTCCATGTGCATGTGTGTGCCTTGTTTGGGTGTTGAGTGTTTTTCCAGTTTACTTAATAAGATGGTGGCCAGACCGAACGCTTCCTGCTGCATTTTTCCACCATCTTGAGAGTCGGCCTCACCATCTGTGAGCCAAAAGTCTCATCTTTTTATTATTCTCCCATGGCATGTTGCAAAACATTAAGTGTGAGCTGGTTTCCTGTGGCAAAAAGTTGACTTTGATTTGTTCTTTTTGAGGTTACTGTGAGTTTATCATAACAGGAGTGCTAAAAATATCGGGTCTAGTATGGAAACAGCATTCACTTTCCAGCATGAATAATAACACACAGGTTTAGTCCAGAGCAAGGAAGAAATGGGCTTCATCTCAAGATGTGAACTACTTAGCAGAGAATCCTTGGCAATCTTAACTTTCTCAGTCTGTTCTGACGAGTCGTGGAAAAGTACTTAGTCCATGTTTGAGCCACAGAATTAAAGCTGAAAATAATCTTAGACCATTTTTGGAGCACCTGATACGTGTCAGATCCCGTGCCTGGGAATCATCACGGGAAGAAGAAGTCATCTCCTTGCCAATGCAAAACTCAATCACAAATAATTCTACTCCTTGTGAGGAGAGCTGTAACAGAGAGCTATTGACAAAGCTGTCGTGTTGTGCTGGTCTGTTTTTCAATATGTGTGAATTATTCTACCATCAAAAGCAAACTGTTATGGGAGCTCAGGGAACTGAGGGTCTGGCTGTCTGGGGAGTTGGGAAGTCTTCAGAGAGGAGGAGACATCTGAGCTGGATTTTAAAGAATAGGTATTGGCCAGGTGGTACAGGGAGGTGAGAGTGTTGCCGGCAGAGAAGCAGTGCTGGCAGGCGGCCAGCGGTGCAGAGACCATGGCACAACGAGGCTGGAGCTTGGTGGGTGCCGATCAGAGATGAGATCAGGGCCTTGCTTTTTTTAGGTTTTTATTCTTACAGCCAGTGGTTTCCCAACTAAGAGGATGTCAGGCTCACTCGTGGAACATTTGAAAAATACAGATTCCCTGTTTCTAGCTCAGATTTACTGAATCAAAATAATTAGGAGTGGCTGGAATCTGCATTTTTGTAAACCTCCCAGGTTTCTGAAGGATCAGCCAATTAGAGGGAAACCACTGCCATAAGGAGAAAAGGAACCCATGTCCTGTGTCAAAGCCATGATTCACTCATGTGTGGGGTTTTTTAAAATGTGTTAAGTACTGTATTTCAGATGAGGGCATGACTGATGCAGGGGTAAGAAGGAGATAACCCATGTAGCTGTTTTTTTTTAAAATTACTGAATGTGTTTTTTTTAATTAATAAATTTATTTTTATTTATTTATTTTTGGCTGTGTTGGGTCTTTGTTGCTGTGTGTAGGCTTTCTCTAGTTGCGGCAAGCAGGGGCTACTCTTTGTTGTGGTGTGCGTGCTTCTAATTGTGGTGGCTTCTCTTGTTGCGGAGCACAGGCTCTAGGCGTGCGGGCTTCAGTAGTTGTGGCATGAGGGCTCAGTAGTTGTGGCTTGCGGGCTCTAGAGCGCAGGCTCAGTAGTTGTGGCACAAGGGCTTAGTTGCTCTGCGGCATGTGTGATTTTCCTGGACCAGGGCTCGAACTCATGTCCCCTGCATTGGCAGGCAGATTCTTAACCACTGTGCCACCAGGGAAGTCCCCATGTAGCTCTTGAATACAGAATTTTGACTGTGTACCCTCAGATTAAAAAAAAAACTGTAAACAAATATGAAGTCTAGTAAGTTGGTTTGTTTTTTACAGTGGTGTGGGTTAGCAATTCTGAAACTATTTACTACTTATTCTAGGATTGAGCAAATAGGCAAATATATTGTGGATGATGAGACTCGGACTTTTTTATTGCCAGAAAAGGGAGTTAGTTAGTTTCTGTAAATACGGAAGGTGGGAAAGGCTAGAAGGAGCCCTGTGGGGTTGGATTGGTATTGCAGTCATCTGGATGAACTCATGGTTTTTTAGATGTAGGTACAGAAATAGATGTGTGTATGTCCGTGTATTTACATTCATACGTATGTATTTCCTAGCTCTGGCTGTTGAGGGGGCTGAGGAACAAAAACACTCTAGTAGCAATGAACAGACTTCATGCCCAGATCATGATTGCTAATATCCAAGGATCCAGGAGTCCTTGGAGAAATGGCTGATTCCGGGGCTGGGGTAGGAAATTTACAGGTGAGTTTGGAACATCCTGCTGTGCCTGAAAGTAAGGAAGTGCTCAAAGAAAGATGGGTCATGTCAGAAGGTCACAGGAGTCAACTTGAAAGGGCTCCTATTGGTCAAATCTGGGACAGTTTGAGGATCAGATAAATGATAGTAATAGATTGTAACCCATAGACTAAAACAAGAACCCATGAGTCTATACTGATTATTGAATAAGTGAATGAGGGAAAGGGGAAAGTTCTTTTTTTTTTTTTTTTTTTTTTTTTACAGAATAACAACAATAAATAAAGCAGGAATGATGAAGATTTTCAAAAATCTGTATTTGGCCATCATCATAGTAGTAAAAATTGTTTTAAGAATTATTGATGGATGCTAAAACTAATGAGAAAGTTCACTGTGAAACAGGGTAGATGTCTTCTCAAGATATGTTTTAATTAGTTGCAAAGAAAGACTAGAGAACCCTGGCAGATTGTTCCTCAACCAAGAGATCACAGTTAACATTCCAAGAATAGGACAGTAGGTCTCATGCGTCCTGATAGGATGCACTGAGCAAGACACGCCACCGCTCTGGTTCCCTGCCCAAAGTGGGTAATCTCAGCCTAATTATGAGGAAACATCGGACACGCTTGGATTGAATAAGACTCTAGAAAGTAAATGGCCTGTACTCCTCAAGGACCCAGGAACTCCATTTCAGATTAAAGGAGAATGAAGAGACATGATAGCTCAGTGGAACATAGACCTCCCAGATTGGATCTGAGAGCAGGAGATTTTTTTTTTTTTCTTTTGCTCTCAAAGACATCAGTGGGACAGTTTGTAAAATTTGAAAAAGGTCTGTAGATTAGATGGTAGTACTCCATCCATGTTAATTTCACAGTTTTGGTCATTGTTTTGTGGTTCTGTGAGAATATTCTTTTTTTTTTTTTTTAATAAATTTATTTATTTTATTTATTTATTTTTGGCTGCGTTGGGTCTTCATTGCTACGCGCGGGCTTTTCTCTAGTTGTGGAGAGCGGGGGCTTCTCATTGTCGTGGCTCCTCTTGTTGCGGAGCACGGGCTCTAGGCGCTCAGGCTCAGTAGTTGTGGCGCCTGGGCTTAGTTGCTCCGCAGCACGTGGGATCTTCCTGGACCAGGGCTCGAACCCGTGTCCCCTGCATTGGCAGGCGGATTCTTAACCACTGCGCTGCCAGGGAAGCCCCTGTGAGAATATTCTTGTTTGGGGGAAATACATAGTGAAGTATTCAGGGGCAAATTTCAAATCAGTTAAAAAAATGTGTATTTATAGATATAAAGAAATAATGACAAATGTGGTAGAATGTTAGCATTTGGGGAACTAGGTGAAATTATGCAGCAATTCTGCATACAGGTTTTCTGTTAAGTCTAAAATTATTTCAAAATAAAAATTAAAATAACGAAAAACAAAAACAACCTCCAGAAACCCCAATTCTCAGCCCCCGGAAAAATCCCGATATTGACGGCTGGTGAGTAGTACCTGCAAAGGGCTCTGTCAGTGCTGGGCCCATAGGAAGGGCGCGTGTAACAGCACATCCTCATCACCTCCCCACAGGCACAGTTCCTCTGCAAAGGAGCCATAGCGTTCCCCCAGATGTTCAAGGGCGCCTGGAGACCTCTGCTGTGGGAGGAACAGCACACCTCTGTGACTGAGAACAGAAAGCCTTCCTGCTCAGGCAGGAGATAGTATAGTAAATAGCACCTCCCTGCTGAGCCAGCCTGGGGTGGTCTCCACTTAGGGTCCTTGCTCTGCAAAAGGAATTTCCTCTTCCAGGCAGTAGTGTTGGGCAGACTGTAGGGGGTGTATTTGCATAGAAACACTTAACCCGTCTTCAGCTTTCATGTAGAGCCAAGCAGGACCTTACTAGGAACAAATACAAATGGTGGCTTGGAGGCGGGTACTAGGGGTATGGAGGGTGAAGGGGTGGCCTCTTCCGAGTCACTTTCCCCTGCTGAGCCTCATGGTTGGTTGTTGGGCGGATTAAAGAGGAGCTGTCAGAGCTCTTAATATGCTGCCTGTGTTGGAAACCAGCGGAGCTCTTCTGACGCATTTGCCATTTTCTCTTCTGCACAGCATTCATCAAGTTCAAGAACTTGACTGGCCTCTCCTTTCACCCAGAAAGCACTCTGTATGGGGCTCGCTGGGACTGGAGTTCAGCCTAGACATGACCATGAGTCCTCCCGTGGGGCTGCCTCTCACCCTCAGCCTTCATTGGTGGCTTAGCCCTTTACCAGCCTCCTCCTTCAGATCTCTTCCTTCTTTTTTTTTTTTTTTTTTTAGTATTTATTTATTTGGTTGCACCAGGTCTTAGTTGTGGCAGGTGGGCTCCTTAGTTGAGGCTCGCCGACTCCTTAGTTGTGGCATGCATGTGGGATCTAGTTCTCTGATTGGGAAGCGAACCCGGGCCCCCTGCGTTGGGAGCGTAGAGTCTTAACCACTGCGCCACCAGGGAAGTCCCCAGATCTCTTCCTTCTAATCCATTTTCAGTCACTAGTCCGATCTGTCTAAAAACTAAAACCCTTCCATGATTCTCTTTTGCCTTCAGGATACCATTTAGACTTCCTGGATTGGCATCCCAGACCCGGGGCCCACTGACCTCCTTTTCTCCTTTCCACTCCCTTCCGCCCTCCATGAACCCTGTGCTCACATTGCTGTCCCCAGACACCTGTCAGTCCCTCGCTTCCACATGTTTTTATTCCTTCTGCTTGGAATATCCTGCTTCGTCCCTTCCCACTTATCCTCACTGCTCACTCTGATGTGACCTCCAGGAATGTAGCTCCCCTGATGTGAGTTGGGTTTCCTTCCTCTGTGATCCCATACCATCCCCTGGACAACAGAGTCACTTGAGGGCAAGGACCACAGCTCACCATCTCTTGACTGGGCCTGATGCAGAGCAGGGCCTTGCTAAATGTGGATTGATTGATTGCTGCGGCCACCTGTCCCAAGCTTGGAGAATCTTGCCTGTTCTTAACCTGTGGCTTCATTCATTTATTTTACGCCCCTGTAAAGCCATCTAGGTGGTGCTAATTTGCATAGTTGGCCTTTGGCCTTTTCCCTACTGTGCCACAAGACACACAGTACCTCAAAGCCCCAGACCTGGCTGTAGGACTGTGCCTAAATCCAAAGGATCGGGGAGCCCTTCCACTTTCCTTTAACTCCCCATGTGCGGGGAACAAGGGCTTATTAATGTCTGGAAGCTCCTATCTCTCCTAGGTGCTGGCAAAGTCAGACCTAGGGCCCTCCAAGGGAGGAATTCGAATCTTTTCTAAGATGGCTGATTGTTCTTGGTTCATAAATCTAGCCAAACAAGTTTGGAGTTCATGTCTACTTTCTCCTGCCACTAGAACCTTGATGTCTCCAGCTTTGGATTTGAAAGAAAGGCATTTCGGTCCCACTCTGTCATATACTGCCAGGCCTTGAGCAAGCCTCTTTGCCTTGTGGCCTCTGTTTTCTTTTATAGAAATGAGGGAGATGTTGATAATCTCCTCCCAGTGACCATGTATAGGAGAGCCTTAGAAATAGCCCTATTTTCTCCTTCTTTTAATTGTAAAAGTAAGACATCTTCTTAGTAAAATATTCAGATACCTCAGAGGAAACTGCCATTTCTTGTGTATTCTTCCAGAACTTTCTAGTATTTTGTACCTCATTCTTCCTCATCACTGCAAGGATTCTCTCTCAAGATTTCTTAATGGTGGACACTTTATAACTTTTTTACTGTTAGAAAACTTAGTTTGATTCCTCCTTCCTCAATTTTCCCTGCGCTCACCGCAGGGAAATTTTATGATTTTTTAATTGACTTTCTCTCTAGACCTCAGCTTGATTGGGTGATCAGTTCTCTTCAGAAGGAACTTCTTATTTTAGAACTTGTAACCTTTGCAAACCAGCCATTGCCACTTGGGCCTGGCGTTCCCCAGCGGGTGTTTTGGTGTCCAGCAATGACAAGAACTGCTGAGGCAGAGACAGCCACAGGGAAATGGGTTCCGATAATGGGGCGTCAGCTGAGTGCTTGTTGATTTGCTGCTGTCATAACCACAAATGTTTAAAAATAATATGTAGGGTAGGAGGAAGAAAAAAGCAGTGGGTTTTGTTGTGTTTCTTTTTTTGTTTGTTTTTTTTTCTGGTGCCACTGCCTTATCAGAGGTACAAAACACAGACCACAGTCATTCAGAAAGGAAGAAGGCACTGCCGTGCAGAGAAGAGAGGTGAGGGGAAGGGCAGAGGTGACCCATAAGTGCAGTTCTGGGCTTTACCGCCGTCAGCAGGTGTAGAGTCTGGTCAGAGAACCAGGTGTGGTGAGGCTCATGCTCCACGCCTCAACCTGAAAAAGAGGCATGACCCCAAGTCTGCCACGTAGGGTCACAGGGATTAAACGATGGCCGGGCACATCTTGTGCATTAGCAATTGTTGATTAAGTGCTTTGTATCCATCGTGATCACATTACGTCTTCACAGCACCCTCGCGAGAGCAGATCTACTATGATCATGTCATTTTCACAGGAGGAGATTGAGTCTTGGAGAAGCTAAGTCATTTGTCACCAAACCTAGTAAGTGTTTAAGCGTTGCCCAATACCCCGTCTCTCAAAGCGCTCAGTCAGACTTTAATTATTAGCCTTACTAGTACTAATAGCATTATGTCCATTTTTCAAGTCTGAACCTCACAAGAGCCCTGTGACATTCTCTTATTCCACTTTTGCAGATGGGAAACTGAGGCCCACCGAGACCAGATTGTAATAATGGGCAACACTGTCAGCAGGCTGCCTTGTTTTCTTCTTTGCAGGCCCACATCTCCCCCACCCCCGCAGTAGCCTATGTTTGAGCTGTTCTCGGGCCCCAAGCCCAGCTGCAATTCTTGTTTAAAGCCTCACATCTTTTCTCTGACTGTCAGACAACAGTCACGGGAATGTCCTGTGCCATCTTCCCTGGGTAAGAGCGGTTGGCAGAGAGCAGCAGATGCCCACAGTCAAGGTCATGTGCCACTCAAGTGCTGGCCTGGAGAAAAGACCCTGTCTCTCTGCTGCTTGTGACCAGGCAGGGTGAGTGTGAATGGAAAGGGCTTTGTCAGAATAGCTCTGTAAGCGGAGGGTGCGGCTGGCAAAGCTAGTAGATAGGGGCCCTTGCAGTAGGGGACCAGCGATGTCCATACTTGGCCTCTACATCATCTGCCTCTGCATTTTAGAATGTTTTTGTCCCGTTCTCTTTGTAAATTACAGACTTTTCAGGATGTTCCACTTTATTTTTATTTAAATAAATAAATTTATTTATTTATTTTTGGCTGCGTTGGGTCTTCGTTGCTGCACGCGGGCTTTTCTCTAGTTGCGGCGAGCGGGGACTACACTTTGTTGAGGTGCCTGTGCTTCTCATTGTGGCGGCTTCTCTTGTTGCGGAGCATGGGCTCTAGGCGTGCGGGCTCAGTAGTTGTGGCACGCGGGCTCAGTAGTTGTGGCTTGCGGGCTTAGATGCTTTGTGGCATGTGGGATCTTCCCAGACCAGGGATAGAACTGTGTCCCCTGCATTGGCAGGCGAATTCTTAACCACTGTGCCACCAGGGAAGTCCCGAATGTTCCACTTTAAAGGTGAGAGTCAAGCTTGGGAATCATTAGACTTTTTTTTTTTTTTTTAAGAGGAGAACTAGAATATTTGGTCAGACTAGAGTTTGAATGGGTGGTTTGCATTATTCCAAACTGGTGGACTCTAAGGTGGGAAACTAAGGTCACTTGAAGTGATTTTCTTTTTTCTTTTCTTTTTTTAAACTAGCCTGTCTTCTATCTTCTTTCTGCTTAGAAGTGTGCTGACTTTGGAGTCCATCGTGATCCTGAGCCTCAGTTTCCCACCTCTAAAATGAGGATGGTAACAATTGTACCTACTTCATTTTTTTTTTTTTAATTTATTTATTGATTTTTGGCTGAGTTGGGTCTTTGTTGCTACGCGGGCTTTCTTTAGTTGCGGTGAGCAGGGGCTACTCTTCGTTGCGGTGCACGGGCTTCTCACTGCGGTGGCTTCTTTTGCTGCGGAGCACGGGCTCTAGGCGTGTGGGCTTCAGTAGTTGTGGCTCGTGGGCTCTAGAGTGCAGGCTCAGTAGTTGTGGTGCGCGGGCTTAGTTGCTCCGCGGCGTGTGGGATCTTCCTGGACCAGGGCTCGAACCCGTGTCGCCTGCATTGGCAGGCAGATTCTTAACCACTGTGCCATCAGGGAAGCCCTAATTCATTCTATTTTATTTTACATAGGAGAGCTCATTCTGAATATAGGTTATTTATGCCCCCCCTTTTTTTAAACCTAAATGCTATTAAAATTTTAAAATGTGACTAAAAACTGCTTAAACATAATTTTAATAGCTGAATAATATTCCATTCTGTCAATCTATCATGTTTCATGTAATCATCGTGTTATTGGATATGAGATTATTTCCAGATTTTTTGAAATACACATAAATAACATGGCAGCGACCGCTTACACATAATTAAATCACTGGCCAAGGAGCATGACCTTTTGTAAAGATCCTCGATACCACATCTTCACATGGTTTGGTGAGCATTCTCACTCCCACCAGCTCTGGGTGACAGAGCCAGCGCCTCTGCCTCTCGCTCAGGTTGAGTAATCGTGGTCTTTCATTTGGTAGGCAAAAACCGGCAGCTCATTTCTGAGAAGTGGGACTCTCCTTTCTCCCATCAACAACTTTCATCCAGCTGCCTCAGGTTCTTTTCAGAAGAGAGTGAGCTGTAAATAACAAGAGGCAACTTTCTTTCTCTGTTTTGAGCTGATAGTGATGAGATCAGAGACTGGCCTTCATAGGAGGGGTGAAAGGGTGGGCAGGGCTTGGTGCTTAGAAGGGGTGTTTCAGAAAAAGTCTTCAGGGGAGGCCAGTCTGGAGGTGAAGTTCTCTGAGAAAGAAGTCAAAGGACTGTGTGGCCGTGGTGACAGACGGGGGCTTATGCGAGTGCCCTCCGTGGATCGTGAGCTCTGCCTTCTGGTCCCCAGCACAGCTCAGCACAGGCGGTGGGGGTGGAGTGCAGGTGCTCAGGAAATGTTTGTGGATGAAAAAATGAATGAATGAGTATATGCACATGCATACTTTTAAGTTTCTGGGTTAAAGAGAAAAACTAAGAGTGAGGTAGATGAAGGGGGGAGTGGTGTGGAGCTGAGCTGAGCAGATGGCCAGACGCCGCAAGAGGTGAGAGGCTGAGAGCCAGCAGAACTCATGGTGGCTTCCTGGAAATGCCCCGCCTTCCTCAGTCCAGCTGTGTCCCTCCTTTGAGCTTCACCCCCGTGGGCTGGCAGTTCTGTACCTTTAGCCCTCGGATACAGCCTTGAAAGCCAGGCTTCTATCTTGTTTCCCTCTTGAGGGCAGATGTGGTACACTGTGTATCTTTTTTTTGTTTCTTGCTGGATATTCCATGTTAAGCATGTTTGTAAATAGTTGATAAGAGAAACAGATCCATCCTCGGTATCTTGAGGACTCCATTCAATTCGATTAGTAATAGAGCAGGCCTGGTTAGGATCTGTGAGGGCCTTGTGTCGCTTTGTTGTGAGCCTTCTCCCCACCCGTGTGATGATTTTCCTTCCTTCTCCAAACATTGAAGCTTCCCGTGGAACAGATACTTTCTCAGTGCCTACTATGGGGCAAGCCCTGTGCTAGGCATTAAGTAGATAATAGTGAACAAAACAGATATGGTCTCTGCCCCACGGAGCACCAAAATCTGGTGGAGGAGACAAGTCAGTCCTTATACAAGTGAATTTACACAGATGACTGTGAAATCACAAATTGAGATTAAGACCCTGAGGGAAAGAACAGGGTGCGGAGAATAAAGAGTATAGTTCAGAGCCGAGGCGCTGTAGTCCCCGGAGCTCACTGCTGAGTTAGTGGTGGTCACACAGTCACATGAGGAATCACAGCATGAACAAGTGTGTCAGCTTCTCTAAGGGCCATCCGTGCAAGCTGGATTTATGGAGGTGCGGACAAGCATTGGCAGTTCTGGAGTAGCGCCATTTACCTGATGCTTACCTGGCACTGTCCGAGGTGCTTTACGTTTATCAGTTCCCTTAATCCTTAAGCCCCTTAATAAGGTCAGTGCTCTTACGATTCCCATTTCACAGAGGAGGCTCGGCGTCGTTGTCACTTGTCCAGGGTCACAGTAAGTAGGAAAATAGGGGATCCAGAGCTGTGCTCCTCGCTGCTGCACTCTGCTGCCCGCGGATTCCAAAGCTCCCCAGGCCTAGGCAGGGCTTTGCAGAGAGAAGGCGCAGCAGGCCCTGGCAAGCAGCATGTGAGCGTGCTGAGGGCGAGAGGTGGGGAGGCTCAGCGTTTGGGGCTGGGGGCCTGTGAAGATGAGGTGGTTCCGCCCACTGGGGAGGGAGCTTGGCAGGCTGCTTGGTGAGACCACTCCCTTCTACCCCATCACGCTCTCTCAGAGCTCCTTTTCCAGTTCCCACCTTTTGTTATTTCATAGGTAGTTTTTGTTTGTCACCCTCATGAAATGCTCTGAGAGGCAGAGCATGCATCTTGCTCTCCCCTGCCCAGCTCAGGCCCAGCACAGAGTCCGTGCTCGCTACGTATTCATTGAATGAACAGTTGACTAAATGTGAGACCTAGCGTCTTGCCTGAGCAGATAAGCTACCAGCTAAGAGGATAACTCTATTTTTCATTTTCTTGGAAGTTTATGTCACCCAGGAGTGGATCTGATTTCCAGGCCATTCCCAGAGATAATGAGTCGCCATTAAGTGAGCCACTTTGGGGAGAATGGGTGGGGAGCACCAGAGAGATGGGGCGAGGGTGTCTGGCACAGAACAGCTTTAGGCATCAGCCAGGCAATTTTATATAGATTTGACTTTGTCTCAGTTGAACTGTTTTGGGAAACAGCAGTTGGGTTGGAGCTAGTTTGCAACATTGATTTCATTTTTTTCCTATAAAAATACTGGAGTCTTTGGATGGCCTTAGTGATTATGCTAAATATAATCATGCCATTTAAATGCAATAAGAAATGTTTAGAAAGAAATAGAGTGATTAATAACATTGCTTCCCAAATTCCTGTTATAACACTAATCTGGTATTCTGATTCAGATTGAATTTGAGTTAATTTCTTTTTGCAAAAGTAGTAGTTTATTCACACGTACGCAGTTTTTCTTCTAATCCATGAAAAGGTGCTTGGTTTCCCCTTTTCAAAGTTTGTCTTCTCTGTTACATGGGCAAGTCCTGAACTATAGCAGAGACCCCAGCCTATCCTCCGTAGCGGTGAATGTCATCCCCCCCGGACTTCTGCAACCTGAGTTAATTAAAAGGTGCAGATGAAGTTAATCAAGTTTGGAACTCTTATTTTGTGCAGTGTTTTAATATGTTTCAATGAGTCATCTTTTGGCATCCCTGACAGTATTTGATCTTCATGGAATAGTTTCATAATCTGGAAACTGGTGGGGAGGTGCTCTTCAGAAATGCACAGTCAACAGTGGTATGTGTGTGTCTGGCTATTTGGGAGGGCGGACAGCAGAACAAAGAGGAGAATTTAATAAGCGAGAACTCGTTCAGGGCTAGGGTCAGTTCTGAGGCTGCTGCCCGTCTAGAGCACTGGGCTTCTTCCCACCCCCCCTCCACCCCTGCTAACTGGAGTGCTGACATTAGAAAAAGAGTGCAAAATACAGCCTCTGTTTGCTTTGCTGCAAATAAGTGGCCGGACTGACTGGCCCCCTTCCCGGAGGCCCTGAGCGGACTTCAGATGTGGTCAGCAAGGTATCTGGACGGTGCCAGGCTGCCGGCCCACGTCCAGGCGGCCTGCACCAGGAACAGGCAAGGGGCCCAGAGGAACAGCGGGGCCAGCTGCTGGCTGCCTCTGCTCCTCCTCTGAGTGCCGTCTTATTTCTTTCTGAGATGAAACTGGTCTTACCCTCTGAAGATTGATGGGCAAGGTTTCGTACGGCCTCCACCTCCACTTCTCACCCACTGAACTAGTAACTTAAAATTAATGGACCAGGGGCTTCCCTGCTGGCGCAGTGGTTAAGAATCTGCCTGCCAATGCAGGAGACACGGGTTCGAGCCCTGGTCCGGGAAGATCCCACATGCCGCGGAGCAACTAAGCCCATGTGCCACAACTACTGAGCCCATGTGCTTAGAGCCCGTGCTCCGCAACAAGAGAAGCCACCGCAATGAGAAGCCTGCTCGCCACGACTAGAGAAAGCCTGTGCGCAGCAACAAAGACCCAACTCAGCCATAAATAAATAAATAAATAAATTTATTTATTTTTTATTTTTTTAAAAAGGACCAGTTGAGAGAGGGCAGGGCCCCGTCATGAAAATGCATCTCACAGAAATGTCGAATAGGAGTCTTCCTGAGGTGGGGGGCAAAGAGCCAGACCACTTGGAATCCCTGGGCTGCATTCCTGATGGTCCTGGCTTTCTCCTGGATCAAGAAGCACAGATTCCGAATGCCAGCATTGGCATTTCTACGCCACTACTCATTGGCCGTCCCACTGAACAAGCCGCTCAATCTCTGGACTTCGGTTTCTTCACCTGTAAAGTAGGAAGAGCATTCGGACCTACCTACCTCCCTGGGTTATTGTGGATGTAAAAGGTTTAGAATGGTGCCTGGCATGGAGTAGGCATTGTTTGTTTTGCAGTTGTTATAATTGTTTGAGTATGCTTCAGGAGCTGTGTTTCATAACCAAAAGATGAAAAGTTTTGTGGTGAGGGCTGAAAAAATGATCCTCTCTCCTCTGTGCCTTGTGACAGTTGGTGCTTCTGTCCCAGTGGCACAGAAATAAGAGGACTGCACAGGAGGCAGCTAGGGCGGGACTCCTGCTGCTGTCCAGCAGCCTCCTTCCGTTCCCACGTGCTTGCCACTGGGCCTCGGACTGTGCATTTCAAGCGGCCTGCCCTTGGCACTGCCTCCGTCATCTGCTCAGGCAACACTGATGCACATTCTGGGTCCATCTTCTCAGGAGTGATTGACAGAATTAGTGCTGACATTCGATACAGTCCGCTCGAAGTATTATCCTCTTTTGACTAGACTAGCAGATTTCCAGGTTCCTTTGTCTTCACAGGACATTGTTGGGAAAGAGGCTTGGTGTAAACAGCGATGACCTGCCACTCTGCAGTCTTTTCTCCACCCTGTCCCCAAATGCTTGCTTGATTGCATTTGTTTACTCCAAATTGGAATCCCAGTGACACATCTGCAGAGTTAGAAGTTGAGCTTAGGTGATGGCAGGTCTGCGTTAGCCAGCATCCAAATTGTCATCGACTTTTGAGTTGTCTGCCAAGTGGTCAGGTAGAATTGAGGGTTGTAGAAGCTGTGTTCTTGAAAACGAGAGGAGAGTAACAGTCCCAGACAGCAAACAGTATTCAAAACAGGTGTTCTGGAACCTTTTTAAAATAAAGAATAGAAAACCTCTGATGTGCAGAGCCCTATGCTGGGCACATGACAAGCGATCTTCCTCTGACACCGGCACGGAGAAAAGCATAGCCCAGAAGCAGGTTGCGTCTTCTTCTACCTGGGCCTCCACGTTTTGGGATCTTCTCAGAACACTGTGTAGCCCACTGATGAACTTCTCTCAGGCTTCAGTGGAGCCATCTGTCTTGACCCCTAAATTCCCCATCCTCCCCCGCCATCGCTTTCAGACTGCAGAGACCAAGACTCCCTTGCTCACCATCGGACCTTCGGCACGTAGGTCAGCCGCGCACACTGAGTGCTCGCTCGTGCAGGTGAATGAATGAATTCCTACTGCTTCTTGGAGGGCGGTTCTCACCGCACTGCTCGTCACCAAAACTGTGAGTCTTAAGAAAACAAAGAGAAGGACAATGATTCCTTAGTCTGGGGCAAGTTCCAAATACTTGCGTTTTTTTTTTTTTTTTTTAAATTAATTAATTTATTTATTTTTAGTTGTGTTGGGTCTTCGTTTCTGTGCGAGGGCTTTCTCTAGTTGTGGCGAGCGGGGGCCACTCTTCATTGCGGTGCACTGGCCTCTCACCATCAGGGCCTCTCCTGCTGCGGAGCACAGGCTCCAGACGCGCAGGCTCAGTAGTTGTGGCTCACGGGCCTAGTTGCTCCACGGCATGTGGGATCCTCCCAGACCAGGGCTCGAACCCGTGTCCTCTGCATTGGCAGGCAGACTCTCAACCACTGCACCACCAGGGAAGCCCAATACTTGCGTTTTTAAAGAGCCTCACAACAATTGCCTGAGTTTTCAGTCCACCTTATCTTTTAGGGAAGAGCCCCTTGTACTGAGGGAGAGTGTAACTTGCTGGATAAGTTCACTTTTTCAGTCAGCAAATGCTGATGAGACTTAAATGGAAGCAGTTTGTGAACTGTGAGCGTGAGGGGCTCTCCCAGGGCACCCGGGGATCTACCCCGCTCTACCTCTGCTCCGGAACAGCCCGTGTGGTATGGGAGGAGGACTGCCCTAGAGACGAGGCTCCAGGCTGACTGTGCGCCTGCCTTGGGGGGCATGTGGGGAACAAGAATGCCACCCAGCCAGCCTGCAGTGGGCACCCAGACAAGGCATTGTGGCGGTAGAAGGTGCTTGTATTTTGATCAGTCTTCTGCTTCTGCCTGTGTCTTTTCGTTTGCGCTACAATTTCAAGCCTTGTTAGGGTCTTGTTATACAGTAGTGCTGATTTGCTGCCATCATCTGAACCTTTCCTCTGGTTCACATCCGGAACAAAACGTCCGTTTCTGGAGGTTGACATAATGGTTGTAGTAAGTAAGGGAGGTTTTGTTTGTAATGATCTGCCTGTCTGATGAGTCTGAGCACTTGGCTGGCCTTTCTGGCTGAAGCAGTTCGTCCTTTGAACTGATGCCTGGAATGCATGCCTCCTCCACCTGACCTCTCTTTTCCCTCTGCTGGAAGTTGCCCCCACCCTTCTTCCCAAGCCCACACATACTTCGCTCATGTTGCTTCCTCAGGGAATCTTTACTTGACAGCACCCTATAGAGGATGTCACATCCTCTGTTGTACTGTCATGGCACTCATCACAGTAATTATAGTCATTTTTGCAATATTCGATTACCTTTCTGACTATACTTGTTGAATAAATGAAAAGTATTACCTTTCACTTGGCCCACATTTTAATTTTTATATTTATTTATTTATTTATTTATTTATTTATGTGTTTATTTTTGGCTGCATTGGGTCTTCGTTGCTGCACGCGGGCTTTCTCTAGTTGCGGCAAGCGGGGGCTACTCTTCGTTGCGGTGCGCGGGCTTCTCATTGCGGTGGCTTCTCTTGTTGCAGAGCACAGGCTCTAGGCACGCGGGCTTCAGTAGTTGTGTCACGTGGGCTCAGTAGTTGTGGCAGGCGGGCTCTAGAGCACAGGCTCAGTAGTTGTCGCGCATGGGCTTAGTTGCTCCGCGGCATGTGGGATCTTCCCGGACCAGGGCTCGAACCCGTGTCCCCTGCGTTGGCAGGCAGATTCTTAAGCACTGAGCCACCAGGGAAGCCCCCACATTTTAATTAATGTACTACTTCCTGTAGAATGAAAAAAATGTGTTTAATTATCAACATCTATAAGGATTTATTTATTATGAAAAGGCTTGCTTTTTAAAAAATTTATTTTATTGAATGAAGTATAGTTGATTTAAAATGTTGTGTTAGATATGTATGGAATCTAAAAAAAAAGAAATGGTTCTGATGAACCGAGGAGCAGGGCAGGAATAAAGACACAGACGTAGAGAATGGACTTGAGGACACGGGAAGGGGGAAGGGTAAGCTGGGATGAAGTGACATATATACACTACCAAATGTAAAATAGATGGCTAGTGGGAAGCGGCTGCATCCCACAGGGAGCTCAGCTTTGTGCTTTGTGACCACCTAGAGGGGTGGGATAGGGAGGGTGAGAGGGAGGGGATATGGGGATACATGTATACATATAGCTGATTCACTTTGTTACACAGCAGAAACTAACACAACAATGTAAAGCAATTATACTCCAATAAAGATGTTAAAAAAATTTTTTAAATAAATAAATAAATAAATAAATAAAATGATAGTACCATAATCATTGCTAATTTATGTCAGCCTCAATTCTAATACTTTCCACTAGTCTATGTTTAGTTGCTGTCTTGATATTGTGTTTGCAGATAGTTCTAGTCTTTAAAATAGAATTCACCAATAAAGAGAGATGTGATGCCAAAAAAAAAGTCTTAATTTCTGCTGTACAGCAAAGTGATTCAGTTATACATATATAGACATTCTTTTTCATATTCTTTTCCATTATGGTTTATCACAGGGTGTTGAATATAGTTCTCTTGTGCTATACAGTAGGACCTTGTTGTTTATCCATCCTATATATAATAGTTGGCATCTATTAATCCCAAACTCCCAATCCTTCCCTCCCCCAAACACCTTGGCAACCACAAGTCTGTTCTCTATGTCTGTGAGTCTGTTTCTATTTCATAGATAAGTTCATTTGTGTCATATTTTAGATTCCACATATAAGTGATATCATATGGTATTTGTCTTTCTCTTTCTGACTTCACTCAGTATGATAATCTCTAGGTCCATCCATGTTGCTGCAAATGGCTTTATTTCATTTTTTTAAAATAAATTTATTTACTTATTTACTTATTTATTTATGGCTGCGTTGGGTCTTCGTTGCTGTGCGCAGGCTTTCTCTAGTTGCGGCGAGCGGGGGCTATTCTTGGTTGCAGTACGCGGGCTTCTCATTGTGGTGGCTTCTCTTGTTGTGGAGCACGGGCCCTAGGTGCGTGGGCTTCAGTAGTTGTGGCGCGTGTGCTCAGTAGTTGTGGCGCACAGGCTTAGTTGCTCCACAGCATGTGGGATCTTCCTGCACCAGGGCTCGAACCTGTGTCCCCCACATCAGCAGGCAGATTCTTAACCACTGCACCACCTATTTCATTCTTTTTATGGCTGAGTAGTATTCCATTGTATATATATACCACCTCTTCTTTATCCATTCATCTGTCGATGGACATTTAGGTTGTTCCCATGTCTTGGCTATTGTGAATAGTGCTGCTGTGAACATAGGGATGCGTGTATCTTTTTGAATTATAGTTTTGTCTGGATATATGCCTAGGAGTAGGATTGCCGGATCATATGGCAACTCTGTTTTTAGTTTTTTGAGGAACCTTCATATTGTTCTCCATAATGGCTGCACCAGTTTACATTCCCACCAACAGTGTAGGAGGATTCCCTTTTCTCCACGCCCTCTTCAGCATTTGTTATTTGTAGATTTTTTTTATGATGGCCATTCTGACCCGTGTGAGGTGGTACCTCATTGTAGTTTTGATTTGCATTTCTCTAATAATTAGCGATATTGAGCATCTTTTCATGAGCCTGTTGGCCATCTTTATGTCTTGTCTGGAGAAATGTCTATTTAGGTCTTCTGCCCATTTTTCAATTGGGTTGTTTGTTTTTTCGTTGTTGAGTTGTATGAGCTGTTTGTATATTTTGGAAATTAAGCCGTTTTTGGTCACATTATTTGCAAATATTTTCTCCCAGTCTGTAGATTGTGAAAAGACTTGCTTTTTAACCTGTCTTCTTCCTTTCCCAGTGCTCCTGAAGTTCCGCACAGATAAAGGAAGAGATCCTAGTTCTGATACCTTTGGGGAAGATTCTGAGTTGTTGCTTCAGATTCGAAACGATGTGCTTGACTCCCTGGGTGTTAATCCTGACCTGCTTCCCGAAGACTTTGTCAGGTTGGTCTCAGTACTTATCACAGTTTAGCCTGGATTGATAAATGTCTGTTTTCAGTATTTGCCTTAATTTGGGGAGATGCTTTATTAAGACCAAAAACCCTGAGGAGAGCCTCCTTTGCCACGTTCTGCCACCTCCTGTGGCCCTCTGTCCTTCTGTTGGTACAACAGCAGTATATGAAAAATCGAGGTGACCTTGTATGTGTGCAGGTATAACTGCACGATAAATGGAGTGGCGGGGTCAGGAGAACGGGTTAATCATTTGGTAGACATCGCCCCATTGCCCCCACTGATGACCTACCAGTTTATACCCTCAGCAGCAAAGGCATCCCTGTTCCCCGCGTCCTCGCCCTTAGGCGCTGGGATGCTTTCACCTTAGGCGACCAGTCTTTTGCTCTTATACACAATCAGGTTTAGGATTTGATTGGATCGGTCCAAAGGGAGACTGGGTCAGGAACCCCTTCCAAGCAGTTCTGGGGTCATCTCATTACTCTCACTCTCTTTTGCTGTATTTGGGGGGCTCCCTAAACTGCTTTGCTGTGCTCCAGCTTGTAGCAGTAATAATGATGGCTAGAATTTACTGAGCAGCTGTTATAACACCAGGCATTGTGGTAGTTGCTTTCTGTACATGCTCTCTCTTGACAACAGCCCATTTTATAGGAGAGGGAAAGTTAATTTAGAGCTCAGAGAAGTTCAGTGACTAGTATGGGGTTATACAGCTAATAACAACAGCACCACGTATTGAAGACTTTCTGTGCTTTACCAACACAGCCACGTTTAATTGTTACAATAATCCTCAAAGTGTGTATTATTATTTTCCCATGAGTTAAGTGAAGAAACTGAGGCTCAGAAAGATAGTCACTTGTCCAAGGTTTTAGTAAGTAGCCAACCAAGATCTCACCACACTGCTAATCGCTGGTAACAGCACAGTACCTTGGTTCCTTTTCAGCAGTAAAGTAAATCGGAGTCCCTTCATTCCCTAGTCCTTTCCTTGTTCACTCGTGGCTGGGAGCCTCGCTTAGACACCAGCAAACCTCAGCCGATTTAAGACCAGCAGTGGGCTTTGAATCCCCTGCCGGGCCCTCAGCCAGAAAGAGGCAGCTGTCTACAAGGTGCTTTTGTAAATTAGCAGTGGGAGGTCGGGGCTGATGACACTGCAGGCTGGGACGGGGTCCCTGTTTCGGGCTAACAGCGGGCACACTTCTCTTGGTGGAGGAGCAAGTGGTGCCTGCTCTGCGCTTCATGGCAGGAGGCGGGCAGGCTCTGCAGGGCTCCAGCTTCAGTGGACGTAGCCAGGCCGCAGGGCCGCCGAGCACACCCAGTGCCGCGTGCCGGGCCTGAGAAGCCGCCGAGTGACTGATTTGGGTGTTTAGAGTGATGAACGGCCTGCCTCTGCATCGCCAGCCAGTGGCAGAGGCCCCGCTTCCCAGAAGGAGAAAGCCACAGCCTAACTGCTAACAGCCGGACGAGCTGCCGGCTAGTTTCCTCTCCAAAGTGTCCCCCCTACCCCTTTGCAGAAACCGCTTTCCCGTGACTACGCCTCATGTGCTCAGGCGCTCCCTCTCTATTGCCTTTTAAGTAAGAGGTGGTTGACGGCCTCTCGAAGTCCGTCTGTGGCTGGTGGAGATGAGGCTGGTGGAGATGGGATAAGGATGCGGCGAGGAAATGAGCCGCCGTCTGGCAGCTGAGCTACCCTCACAAATTACCCACTGCCATCTCCGAGCAGGGTGTGCTTGCTTGAGTAGGGAAAGCTGTGCCCAAGTCTCCATTTCCCTCATCTGTCTGTGATCTGCTTGTCCTGTCCCTTCACGTTATGTTATTTATTCTCTTTACAGAGAGCTTTATTGCTTTTCTGATTATGAAAGTAACAGATGCCCATTGCCAGCAAATATAAAAGGGAAGAAAAGGATCATCCATAGTCCTCCCAGTGAGAAGTAGCCACTGCTAACTTGGGGTTTAATTTGGGGGTTTAGCCTCACAGACATCAGTATGTGTATTTATTCATGTTTTTTCTCTTTTTAAATATCAAAATGAGATTGTACCTTTCATGTGATAGCCTTCTTTTTCCAGCATATCATGGACTTGTTTGTGTCACAAATACAGATCCATAACTTCACTTGTGCTGCATAATGTTTCATTGTCTGCCATATGGTTATTTATTTAGCCATTACCTTATTGGTGGGTATGTGAGTTATTTATAGTTTTTCACTATTATAAACACTTGTGATGAACATTCATAATTTGTATGTGTAATATAACTTTTACTGTTTCAAAAAAATTTTTTTATTGTGGTGAAATACACACAACATAAATTATGCCATTTTAACCATTCATAAATGGACAGGTCAGTGGCATTAAGTACATTCACATTGTTGTGCACCTGTCACTATTATCCATCTCCAGTACTTTTTCATCATCCCAAACTGAAACTCTGTCCCTGTCAAACACTAACTTCCCATTGTGTTGCCCCAGCCCCTGATAACCTCTATTCTACTTTCTGTCTCTATGAATTTGATTGTTCTACGTATCTTGTATAAGTGGAATTATACAATATTTGTCCTTTGGTGAACTTACTGGTTTTTAAGTTTCAGAGATAATATATATCTTATGGAAAAATCAGATAGTGTGGAATAAATTCAAAGATGAAAATGAGGAGGAGTGGGAGGCACAGACTATTGGGTGTAAGATAGGCTCAAGGATGTATTGTACAACACAGGGAATAGAACCAATATTTATTTATTTATTTTGGCTGCACCATGTATAGCTAATATTTTGTAATAACTGAATGGAAAGTAACTTTTAAAAATTGTATAAAAAATTTAAACAATTTAGAAAGAGGAAAATGAAAATTACTCATAATTCCGTAAACCAGAGAAAATCACTGCATTTGTTATTATATTTTTTATCAGAGATTATGTAAAATCAACAAAAATCCTTTGTAGATTAAAAAAAAAAAATTCACTGTTAGTAAGCATGATGGGAAAAGGTACAACCTTTTAAGGAGGCGGTTTGGAAATAAGTATCGAGAGTCATTTAAGTGTTCCCTCTTTAGCCCAGTAATTCTGCTCCTTGATAATGAGAATATACCCGAAAGAAATAATGTGAGCAAATACTTATGTACAGAAGATATTCATTATCATATTTATAAGAAAGAGAAATTGGAAAGGCATTAGAGAGTTAATACTACAGAGCAAATGCAAATACACAGATTAAAAATGATATGAAAAACGTCAAGCATACAGAAAAATGGCAAGAATAGTGAACAGTAGTAAACATCTATATACCACTCAGTTAGATTCAGTTGTTAATATTTTGCTTTTTTATTTTGGGGAGGGGGGCAGAATGATGACATGATGCTTAAGAATGCATCAGAGTTCATCTGTTGCGTTTGGTTCTGTGCTTCTTTTAATCTGGGAGTTGGCAAACTGTTCCTTGCCACCTGCTTTTGTAAATAAAGTTTTATTCCACACCTACTCATTTGTGTATTATTTGTGACAGCTTTTGTAGAGTTTTTACAAAGAGTTTAAACAGAGACCATATGGCCTATAAAGCCAAAAAATTATTTGGCTTTAAAGCAGAATGTCAATGTCTGGTTCTTTACAAAGAAAGTTTTCCAACTCCTGATCTAGAACAGTTTACTGCCTTTTTTTTTAGGAGTTCAGGCCAGTTATATTGTAGAATATCCCATATTCTGGACTTGTCTGATTATGTCTTGAGATGATGCTTGTTTTTGTCTTGTTTAGTTTTTATTACTTAGACTTATACAGTGAAATTTGTTCTTGTTTCCTCATGGTGTTTTTTTTTTTTAAATTTACATACAGTCAAATTTATTCTTTTTTGTTATGCGGTACTGTGAGTTGTTTGTGTGTTTTGTTTTAAAGTTCCGTAAAATTTTACGAAGACACAGAGTTGTGAAACTACCACCACAAACAAGATATGGAAAAGTTTTGTCACACACCCCCCCACCCCCCAAATTCCCTCATGCTGCCTTGGAGTAATCAGCCCCTTCCGTACCTGCAACCACTGACCTGTTCTCTGTCCCTGTAGTTCTGCCTTTTTCAATAATGTAATATAAATGGAATCATACAGCATGTGTAGTCTTTTCGAGTCTGGCTTCTTTCCCTTAGCCTAATACCTTTGAGATTCATCCATATTGTGTGAATCGATAGCTCATTTCTTCTTATTGCGAGTAGTAGTCCACTGTATGGACGTACCACAGTTTATGCACCAGATGAAGGACATTTGGGTTGTTCCCAGTTTTTGGCAATTGTGACTAAAGCCAGTATAAACATTCATGTGTTTTTGTGTGAACATAAGTTTTCATTTCTCTTGGATATGTATACCAAAGGGTGGAATTGATGGCTCATATGGTAACTCTGTTTAACAATTTGAACTCTCTTTCACAGTGGGCACACCACTTTACCATCCCACCAGCACTTTATCCAGGTTCCAATTTCTCCACATCCTTGCCGACAAGTGTTATTGTCTGTCTGTTTCAGTGTTAGTGGGTAATGAGTTGCATCTCACTGTGGTTTTGATTTGCATTTCCCTGATGACTAATGATGTAGAGCATCTTTTCATGTGCCTACTGGCCATTTGTATATGTTCTTAGAGAAATGTCTATTTAGATCATTTGCCCATTCTTAAATTGGGTTATCTTTTTATTGTTAAATTGTAAGGGGTCCCTGGATACAAGTCCTTTTGTCAGATACATGATTTGTAAAAATTTTCTCCGATTCTGTGGGTTGTCTTTTCACTTTCCTGATAGTATCCTTTGAAGTAGAAATGTTTAACTTTTATGAAATATAATTTATCTTTTTTTCCCCCGTTTTTACATGTATGTTCTCGTCTGAAGAGTTTTACAGTTTTAGCTTTTGCATTTAGGTCTGTGATCCATTTTTGAATTAACTTTTGTACATGATGTGAAGTAGGGGTCCACATTAATTCTTTTGCCTTTAGAGACCCAGTTGTCCGAGTAACATTTGGAGAGTATCGCCATCTTAACAATATTAAGTCTTCTGATCCATGAACTTGGGGATATCTTTCCATTTATTTAAGTCTTTTATTTCTTTTTTTTTTTTTTTTTAATTTATTTATTTTATTTATTTTTGGCTGTTTTGGGTCTTCATTGCTGTGCGTGGGCTTTCTCTAGTTGTGGCGAGCGGGGGCTACTCTTCGTTGCGGTTCATGGGCTTCTCATTGCGGTGGCTTCTCTTGTTGTGGAGCACGGGCTCTAGGCGCGCGGGCTTCAGGAGTTGTGGCTCGCGGGCTCTAGAGCGCAGGCTCAGTAGTTGTGGCACACGGGCTTAGTTGCTCCGCGGCATGCGGGATCTTCCCAGGCCAGGAATCGAACCCGTGTTCCCTGCATTGGCAGGCGGATTCTTAACCACTGCTCCACCAGGGAAGCCCTAAGTCTTTTATTTCTTTCAACAATGTTTTGTGGTCTTCAGAGTATAAGTTTTACACATTTATTGTTAAATTTATTCTGAAATATTTTATTCTGTTGGATGCTATTGTAAGTCAAATTCTTAATTTCATTTTAAGGATGTTCATTGCGCATGTATAGAAGTAGATTGATTTTTGTATGTTAATCTTGTCTTCTGCAGCCTTGCTGAATTTAATAGTTCAAATAATTTTTCTGTGGTTTCCTTAGAATTTTCTATATACCAGATCATGTCATCTATGAATATATGTATTACTTCTTCTTTCCAGTCTGGATGCCCCTTATTTCTTTTTCCTTCCTTCCTTAAATGCCCTGGCTAGAGCCTCCAGTACAATGTTGAATAGAAGTGGTGATAGCAGACATCCTTGTTTTGTTCCTGATCTTTCAGTCTTTTGCCGTTAAGTAAGATGTTAGCTGTGGATTTTTCGTAGATGCCCTTTATCAGTTTAAAGAAATTTCCTTCTCTTCCCAGTTTGTTGAGTGTTTTTATCTTGAAGAGGTGCTGGATTTTGTCTCATGCTTTTTCTGTGTCTGTTGAAGTGATCATGTGTCTATATGTTGCTGGTTTGGTTTGCTAGCATTTTGTTGAGATGATAAAAAAAAGCAGAATGTTAAATTTGTATTGTACGATCACATAGAATGTAGGTGAATTTTTTTTAAAGGAAAAATATTCCCACATTTGACTGTCTTTGAGTAGTAGAATTATGGTGACTAGTTTCTCTTTGGTATAGTTCTCTGCGTATTTTATAGTTCTGCAGTGAACCTTGGTACGCGGGAGGAAGAGCTGCCTCTGTGGATGGACAGATGGGAGTGCTGGGCCCGGCCAGGGGGTGAGGAGATGGGCATCCCCAAGCACAGTTGATGCGAGCTGAATGGGTATAGCCTTTCTGGAGGGCATTTTGGCAAAATATATCAGGACTCAACAATTCTATATTTGGGAATTTGCCATAAGGAATTGTTTGGACACCACTGCCAAGATGTATGGTCACAATGTTGAACAGCTTAAATATCCATCAGTAGGTTACAGGGCACAATGAATAATAGCTGCTATGACTTGGGTTTTAAATTATATATATTTAGATATGTGCCCTTTTAAAAATGTCTAGAAGGGTATGTACCAAACCAAGAAGACGGGAGGTGGTCTCCTCGTGGTAGGGTTCCGTAGGGAAGCTTTCCTTTTAACTTGCCTGCACCTCAATTTGCTCATTTAAAAAACCCTTTTGTGTTCAGGGATGGGAACTGGCGAGGCATGGTTCCTCTGGGGAGGTGGGGGGAGAAAGCGTTTGGCTGTCCAGGATGGGTGATTGGGGCAGGTGACAATATTAGCTAAAATTTGTCCTCTGGATGGCCATCCTGGCCCGGAAGGGTTGGTATCTACGTGGGTAGTGAAGGCTTTTTTCTGCTCCCGTGCTTTAATCTCAGGCCCCGACTTTCCCATGCCTCCTGCATGTTAACACAGGCCTACTCCTGACATTTGTCTGGGAATAGCATATAGAACCCACTGCCCATTGTGGGTCAGGAGAGAATTGCGAGAATGTGACCAGGGCACTGAAACATCTGATATTTGTAGGACTTTATTTTTAGGACGCACAGATATAGCCTTTCCTTTAACTTAAAAAAAAAAAAAAGTTGTGAAACAATTCTTGCCTGCCAAGGTTCAGAGGTCATTCCCAGCCACCTACTAACCTGGATCAGATTTAATTTTCACGCCTAGTTGCCAGCATTAGCATTGCTGTCTGAATTGACTCCTCCTGGTAGGAGATGTTTTCATTCAGGTGAACCCACTACTGACCTTTTCCAGATGTCCTTACCAGCCTTCCTGTTCCTCGGTGCTCCATTTCATTTGTCTTCTCTTTTAGGTACTGCTTCTCTGAGATGGCCCCAGTGTGTGCAGTGGTTGGAGGGATCCTGGCCCAGGAAATTGTGAAGGTAAAAAGTCACTGTGGCATAGAAGATCGTTGACCCTGTGCACCATGACCTTGGATGTGCCAACAGAGGGAACCCAGGACTGTCTTAGAGAGCTGCCTGGCTTCTCTGACTCCACTCACCCTGTCTCCTGCCCTCCCCATTGCCTTCCTTCCTTCCTTTTTCCACCCCATCCTCTTCTCTCCAGCCCATCCAGGTGGGCCTGCAGCAAATGGTCTTTGAGTGCCTGCCTACTCAGAGCTAGACAAAGAGCTTGTGAGGTGCTGTGCACCGTCCCCTAACTATACCAACCAGTTATCTGGTGCTTATGATATTTGTCAGGTATTCTGCCTCTTACAGCTCTATGAAATGGGCACTGTCCTGACCCCCATTTAGGGGGTGGACACCGAGGCCCAGAGAAGGGATTCCACGACCTGTACTTCTCCACCTCTGCTTCACAGTTTCTCTCCACCCATGGCCATGGCGTCAAAGCACCCTCTCGTTACTGCACACACCATGGGCGTGTATAGAGCAGGGGGAGATCAGTACCAGTGGGGCCCGTGCACTGTGCCAGGAGCCCCACAAGGCTCTATCCAGGGTGACCTGTGCCCACGTTAGGCAGGTGCCGTTGTCCCTCTCAGAAGGGAAGCATTTCATGTAGGGTCATGAGGTAACCAAGTAACTAGCACAGCCTTTTGAGTCTCTTCTGGAACGTTTGAGTTGCCAGAACTATAGCATACCCCCAGATGTATTTTACTTTCTTTGGGGACTTTGATATTTGCCCAAAGATATTGAATTTGCCTTTTGCAGGTTCTTAACTGCTTTAGTGGACTTGCAGTGATGGGGTGTCCTTTTCTTTCATGGAGCAGAGTCGTGCCTGGTCAAATAATTCTCCACGTCCATTTACACGTCAGGTTTGAGCTTAGGAGGACGATTTGGAGACCAGCTCTCACTACTTTGTCCTGCTCTGGAAACATTTGACTCAATTTGATGGTCCCACCATCCTCTCAAGGCCTTTTTTTTCTCTCTTCTTTCCTGCTCCTTCTCTCTGGATCTGTTCTTTCCCTAAATCTAACTTTCTATGTCCTAGGCAGCAGGGGTGAGCACCGAGGAGGTGCCGTGGGAGAAGAGGAGAAGCATGGGATGCCGTGCCTGCTTTCTTGCTCTTGCCTTCTGCTTAACCCAGGCTGATAAAAAGGTTCAGCTATGTCCCCAGTCTGAGAAGTTGGCTGCCCAGAGGACTGTGTTGAGAAGGATTCTGAGGCAGGAAAGAGAACAGTGATGGAACAATAAGGGGGGCAATGGGAACATCATATATTTTTTGTAGCCTACAGTGACGACGACAATAGTAGATAACATTTATTGAAAGCTCAGTGCGTACCTACCGCACAGAGACCGTGTTCCCTACGTGGATAGACTCATTTGATCCTTACGACAACCCAAGAGGTAGGAGCTGGTGATCCCTGCTGTGTGAAGGGGGCACTGAGGTGCAGGGAAGCGGCGGAGCCGGGACTGGAGCCCGTGCCATCTGGTTTCTGAGCCTGTGCTCTGCCATCAGGCCTCAGGTGCCCTCCCTAAAGGCCCTCCCGTCCGGCGGGGCTCTGTGTGGACCCGGGGCCACCGTCCTTGCGCCCTTAGCCTCACCTCCATACCTCCCACTGAGAAGCTGCTCCCTGCGTTTTTCACGTGGGCTGGAGACGGTGGGTCAGGCAGGCGGCCTTGACCCCACTGTGTGCAGGGGCTTCTCTGCGTCCCAGGCCTAACCTCTAGTGCAGCCCCCTCCTTCCTGCCTGCAGGGGACAGCTGTCGCCCAGCATCTTGTTTCTGTTTATCCCAGATAGCCAGAGTACTCTGCATTCTTGGTTGCTGGGTGTGTTTGGAATCTCCTCCTACCCCCATCTTGCTTGGGAAGCACTTTACCTTTTGCCCCATGTTCACCCCATGCCCTGCTGTCTTGTCCCCGCCACTCCCCCTTACTTAACACCGTTCCAGCTTCGGCCAGCTGGCGGTAAAGGCCTACAATCTGAGGGCCGTAGACCTCCCCCTTTTCCCTGGTGGGACCATCTGACCACCCGTAAAAAGTAAACATCGGGAGATGAGGGGGGCAAATGTATAAGTCTGTTCCCTTGGAATCATCTTTGTTTCCCTCCTTCCTTGCATCATTCCAGACACCACATGTTCTATCCATGTCCTCTGTCATGTCCCGCTTCCTTGGGTTTAATCATCCTTCTTTTCTCTCCCCACTGTCCGCGGTCGGTCTCCCCACCTAGAGTACTAGAGGTGAGAGTGACAGCAGCAGCCTTATCAAGCTCCACGTGAAAACGCCTTGTGTCACCTCCTGGAACTTGGGTTCTCAGGTCTAAGATCCACCTGTGGGCTCTTGGGCCCTTCCACCTGGCTGAGTGCTTGGGGCCTCAGATATTGGGAAAGGACCTCTGGCCCCCGTTAGTCATAGCAGCTCCCATTTATTGAGAATTTACTACATGCCCGACACATTACAAGCTTGATCGCATTTCATACTCACCAGGGGCCCTAGCAGGCAGGGGCCATTTATTTGCCATTTCATATGCCAGCCCAGAGAAGCAAACCTCTGATCCAAGCCCCAGGCAGGGAGGGACTTCAGAATCCTTAATATCTAGCACAATACCTGACACAGAGTAGATGCTCAATACATTTTCCTCAGAAGAATGGTTATTTACGGAATAACCACTCGGAATAGGTATAATTGTCTCCATTTTACAGATGAGAAAGTGGATTGGGATTGGCACTCAGTGCAAGGAGGAGAGGTTCGGGATGTTTAGAGCACACTCCCAACCTTGTAAAGAGGTCCTGCCTTAGGGACGACAGCACGGTGCTCCCGGAAACCGTGACAGCCTGCCTAGCAGTCTGCGTGGGTGATGTCTTCCTCTTTAAACAGTAACCCTTCTTGCGTTGAAAATGTCCACTATCGCCTATGGACCTTTCCCCAGTACACACAGGTACACACATGGTTCAGCATGTAATTTCAGGGACCCTTAACTCCATCTCTAACAGTGCTGTGAACTTCTGTTAACCCCACGAGATAATCATCATTTTCATGGCTGACTGGCATGTCCCAGGCCCTCTGGACCCCAGCCCTGGCCTGTCCCGTGGAGGGCAGGCAGCACCGCCTTCTCGTGGAAGCGCCGCTTCTGCATCAGTGAGCGTCCCTCCAGGTGACGGAGGCTGCAGCCTCAGACGTGTTGGACTGAATCAGTGCCTTTCTCAGTTGAATAGTCATAAATAATTATTGCTGCCGTTAGCCAAGCGGTGCTTCTCCATGTTAGGCATTGTTTTAGACATTTGAGGTACAGCATCTTTTTTAATCCCTAGGAGAAAACATTTGTTATTTTCCTTTTACATGGGGAAAGTAAAGGTCAGAGAGGCTAAATGATCTGCTCAAGGACACACAGCTGGTAAGGGACAGAGCAAAGGGACATGACAATTACAATCAGAAGTGTTTCCCAACATAGCCAAATAGCCCCTGGGGAGCAAAATCAACGTCTCTTGCGACCCACTGCCCACGTTGCTTTTAGAAGATTTCAGCTTGGGGGTTTATTCTCTTTTCTCCATTTTATCCCTTTTAAAGCACTTGAGCTGAACCCTCTTCTTGTTTCACTCCCCAGGCCCTGTCTCAAAGGGACCCTCCTCACAACAACTTCTTCTTCTTTGATGGCATGAAGGGGAACGGGATTGTGGAGTGCCTCGGCCCCAAGTGAACCCAAGACTTGGCAGCCGCGGCGATGCTGCCCGCGGCTTGCTCACATGTGATCCTTGTCCCCTTCCCCCGTGACGGCCCTCTCCAGGCGAGGGAGAGTGAAGTCACTGAACCCATGCAAACCGTTTCCTGTGAGCAGTGAGGTCGTACAGATGTGCTGCTTCTCAGCGCCCGGGGCTGCTAAGCAAGGGGCGTAGGTCCTGGCTGTCGCCGTTCCCGTCCCAGGCCTGCGCGGCCAGCACCTGACAGCCTCCTCTGACTCCTCGTCACGGCGTCGCCAGTCCCCCCGGCCACGAGCCAGCACGCCTTGTTGCTTAGGAGCCTCTTGCCACCTTCTCGGCCTTAGTCTCCGCCTGTTGTCACACAGAGAGGAGCATGACTTCAGGTGGGGAATAAGGCCTAGGACCGATGAAACACTAGTGGAACCACAGTTCCAAATGCCGACAGGTGCCCTTAGAGAGGAAAAAACATGGCAGGCGGAATGTATTTCCTCCAAAGTTTGAGACTCTGAAAAACAACAGGTGGCATCTGGTGTGCTATTCTTGAGTTTTAGTTTAGGATTAGTTGAGTTCCAGCCTGGATTTTGGACGAGAGGAAATATCACCAAGTCCTCTTGGGTATGAGGGTGAGACCTTGCAAATGGAATATTAGCGGGAAAGCTCATTTTAAAAAGACAGATTCCCTGGTCCCACCCCCTGGGGATTCTGACTCCTTGGCCGCGAGCTGGGACAGAGGAGACCGCCCTTCCCACGGAGCCCCATGCCGATGCCGTACCGACCCTCGCTCTGGAGGCTGTCGCGTGTTAAGGGCTGTATCGGCCCTTCATTTACCCCCCTGAATTGCAGCTGTTCGTGTTTTTTTAATATTTTCTATATTTCCTTGGTTCTTTAAAAAGGAATGATTGAAATAAAGTTATTTGCTTTAGGATTTGTTTGTTTTTCTTCCACATTAGAAACTTCTTCCTCTGACAGGGAGCGATCCAACAATTGCCTAAACCTGAAGAAATGTCCCTGGATGCTTTAACATGACACAAAGATCCTCCCCTCCGTCGCCATTCCTGCCACCGTTTTTCTGGGCAATGCAGCAAGAGAGTGCTCATATTCTAGCATGCAGAAGCTTCTGATTCTTATTGTCTGTTGAATAATTCAGTTAAGTAGTGGCTGTTCTCAGGGATAGCAATTGTAATAATAGTGGAAAAGGAGTAAAAGTGAGTGATAGTTAAGAATCTGCCTGCCAGTGCAGGTGACGTGGGTTCGAGCCCTGGACCGCTAAGATTCCACGTGCTTTGGAGCAACTAAGCCTGTGTGCCACAACTACTGAGCCCACGCGCCGCAACTGCTGAGCCCACGTGCTGCAACTAGTGAAGCCCCCGCACTCTAGAGCTCGTGCTCCGCAAGAAGAGAATCCACCACAATGAGAAGCCCGCACACCGCGGCAAAGAGTAGCTCCCGCTCACCGTGACTGGAGAAAGCCCGCGCGCAGGAACGAGGACCCAACGCAGCCAAAAATAAATAATACAAATTTAATTAAAAAAAAAAAGTGAGCGATGTTCTCATAACGGTTAAGTGACACTTAAGTAAAATGCCCCAAGTCCCACAGCTGGACGGGTCAGAGCTGTCGTTGGAGCGCCAGGTTTGTCTTGACTCAGCAGCACGTTCCAAGTCTCCTTACCCTCACTTGGCTTTTCCACGATGTAAATCGTCTGGCTGGTTTGAATGACTAAATCAGCTCCTTTCCTATTTCAGCCCTGTTGCAGTCAGTGAAAAAAAAACTGATCTCCTCTGAGAGGAAGAACTCAATTCCCCCAACCCTCCTGGTCACCTCTGCTCCCACCCTAGGTGAAGCTAGGGCTGCATTTTTGGAGCTGCCCCTTTCTGGGCCCTATTAGTGTTGAGTCAGGGAATCCTTGCATGAATCTTGCAGGGTCTCAGAAAATTTGAGCTAATTACACCCTTTACTTTGCAATGTGGGGCCTTGGTCACAAGGGGGAGCAGGCGGGTCTGCATGGATTAAAAACAAAATTGTTGAATCTTCTCTGAAGATTCTTTCAAACTTTTCCACCCCTGTACCTGTAATGGCAGAGATTGAGTGATCCCAAAAGGACCCCTTGGGAACCTGGGGGGTGGTGCTGGAAGCTGCCAGCCCTGGGCAGGAAATGTCTTTATTCTCTTTGCTCCAAATTTCATATTTTCCCATATTACATGTTGGTGTTATCATAAGAATGGATTTCCCTAAGTCTCCAGGAAGTCCACAGTGATTATCCTGTGCTTTCTAGCACCTCAGGAGATAATGTAGCCCACTTGAGAAAGGGGATCTGAGCTGAGAAGGTAGCAAATATTTTGGGTGTGCTGGAGTTATTAAATGAAAGGAAATGGGTTCTCTTTGGGGCTGCCAGCCTTCTCTACTCTGTACCCCACTTCTCTTGTCTCTGGTATGTGTAGCAGCCAAACTTCATTAGGTGCTCAATGGTTGAAGTTTCAGACAGAACGTTCTAGTGAACAGGTGCTACTCAAAACGAAAAAAAACGCTCTTGGTCCCATCGCAGCCCCACGTTCCATGATTTCCCTTTGCAGTGCAGACACTTTTTGTCAGTTTCTTGCTTTTTTTTTCTTTTTGGTAAGTATAAATGTATATCTATTGAGGTATCACCTATTTGCCCCTTTACAGGTGGGGAAACGGAAGTTTAGGTTGTAGTTGGCAAGCAAAAGAGTTTAAAATAATAGCTTACATGCTCACACTGCTTGCCTGATACCTTTCAAAATACTTGTACTTTAGCTAAATGGTTTGAATCCTCACAGCAACTCCATGAGGGTAGATACTGTCGTGCCCATATTGCAGGTGAAGAAAGAGCCTCACCCAACAAATCAAGGGTGGAATGTGGGCAGAGGGGGAAGGCTTCTGTACAGGACACCTAGTAAACATTCATTTAGTGGCTCAGCTTCTTGTGATCTTGGTGAAGACAAGAAAACTCTGGCTTTTCCTTCCCAAGGTCCTGAGACCTAGGAGTCACCCCTGAAAACCATCAGTCAGGCCCAGGTGCTCAGCCTTCAGCTGAGTCCAGAAGAGAGTGGCTTTTGTTTTTAAGCTTCTAGTAATAAACATTCAAGCAATATTTGTACAAGTCTAAGAGTCAAAAGATTCCTCTTCCCATGCCTGTCAGCTCAGCGTTGGCCACATAGCAGGAGCAGCTGACTTAACAGCTAAACTTGATTTTGGAGAGAAATGTGAGATGCTTTTTGTAGATGTTAGCTGTATCCCTTTTCATATTTACCTCCCAGAGGGCACCCTGGCAGCCACTGAGAGTGAATCCTTCCAGACTGTCAGGTTCAAACCTGGACTCTACCACCTAGCCACATGACCTTGGGCAAGTGACGTTTTTGTACCTCAGTCGCCCCATCTGTAAGATGGTAATAGTAGAACATTCCTCTGATATGTTGGGATTAAATGACTGAATATATTCTTTGAGTAGAAATCGCTCCGTGTTAGCTGCTATTACGCAGATTCACAAAATAACGATTTTTCTGCATTTTGCTTTTCCTCACTGTGTCTTGGAAGCCTTGTCAGTTCAAGTTTGGGATTACCTTGCTGGAGGCTGCACGGTTTGCAGGTGGCAGTGTATTAGCTGAGGGCTTCATTGCCAGGTCCTCTGAGCCTCGACTCTGCTACGTTGCAGAACCACTCGGCACCTGGGTTCCGAGAGCGAAGGCCACACAGATGACTTCAGGTGTTTCCCTCTGAACGACTGATCCCTCCTTTGTTTTTCTGGGAGCCCTTTGGACTTTGCTAACAAAATGTGGCCTTCTCTTGGCCTCGATTATCCCTGGGTCTCTGCTTCTTTCCCTCCAACCTGGATGATAGGGTGGAATTCCCCACTTTCAGTCCTTAAAAATGGTAGGTTTGGTTCTATTAAAAAGAAAATACAGGGCTTCCCTTGTGGCACAGTGGTTAAGAATCCGCCTGCCAATGCAGGGGACACGGGTGCGAGCCCTGGTCTGGGAAGATCCCACGTGCACAGAGCAGCCAAAAATAAATACATAAATAAATAAAGCAAAAGTTAATACATGTCTTGCGGAAGTTAAGGTGTGCAGATGTGATCCGTATGACAACTATAGCATGAAATCCATCATTTCATGGAGAAGTAGAGGGTCAGCAGGGATGTGCAGTGGCAGAGCTTCTGTATTTTAAGTGATGTGGTACAATAGACACATAGCAGATAGGTTAAAGATGAGTTTGTAATCCCTAGAGCAGTCCTAAAAAAATGCTGAAACACCAAAAGATACATTTAAAAGAATTCTTAAAAAGTATTCAAATAATCCAAGAGAAGGCAGGAGAGAGGAAGCAGAAACAAAAATCTGACGAAGAGAAAACAATAAAATCGTGACCTAATCCAACCAGATCAATGATTCAGCGACAGGAATTCCCTGGCAGTTCAGTAGTTAGGACTCAGGGCTTCCACTGCAGGGGGCCTGGGTTTAATCCCTGGTCCGGGAATCGGGATCCCACAAGCTGTGTGGCACGGCCAAAAGAAAAAAAAAATTAGTTCAGCAAACTGCTCCTGGACAGGGGAGGCTGTTGGTGGCAGGAGGAGGGTGCATTCTTTGCCAGGGGAGCAGTGAGGACCAAGTAGAGCTTCCCTGCCAGACGGTTGGGTGGGCACACCACCTCCCACCCCACCTCAGGGCCTTGGGCCCCATGCACAAGTATGTAAGCATGACGAAAATATGGAATAATACCATAGGATATACACCCAGTACCCACCATCATTTTGCTACTTGCTGTTCTTGCTATTATTTGTTGTTTATTCATAGGGATAAAGTTCTAGTTCATTCCAGTTCACTACTCTCTATTGTCCTGTTGTACAACAGCAGACTTGATTTACCCTTCCAACCGCTGTTGGTACTTAGGTGGTGGCTTTGCGCGTTGCCAACTCTTGGACACCTGTGCACGTTCACTTCTAAGGGAGACACAGCCAGGAAGGCACTTGCTGCCATAGGTATGTACATCCTCAAAGTTTTGCCAAATTCCTCTCCAAAATGATGGTTCCCGTTTCCCTCGGCCTGGCCTTTTAGAAGGGCCATTGCCTCTGAACTGCCCCTTTACCAGTGAGGACAGCCAGGAGAAGGGGCAGAGCTGGGTCTGAACCTCTGTCTGGGGCAGTCCTGTATGGAAGACAACACAGGGGAAGCATTCGGCTGGTTGCCCTATTTTCCCGAAGATCATGGTAGAAGCTCCCCTTCTTGTTTGGTGTTCTAATTTTTTGGCCACGCCGCGTGGCTTGTAGGATTTTAGTTCCCCCACCAGGGATTGAAACTGGGCCCTTGACAGTGAAAGCACTAAGTCCTAACCCCTGGACCTCCAGGGAATTCCCTCCCCTTCTTGTATTAATTCAACACAGGTTTTTAATGCTAGGCCTTACGGTTAAGAGTATGCTCGGGTGGCTACGTGGGTGAAGTTTCACCTTGATCCCAGATGTCACCTCTGTCTCCCTGAGGGCAGGGACCAGGTCCGTCTCATGACCGACAGTTCCCCAGGACTCCTCCCAGTGGGACTTCTGAGTAAGTTATAGGTCATTCATTTATTCCGTAAATATCAAGCCCCCCTGACATACTTTATCCAGTGGGGATAAAGTGAGGAGAAAACACCCAAAAAGGCCCTGTCCTCAGGGGCTTAGCTTTTAGTGGGAGCTGACGAGGGGTGCATGAAGGCTGGGTGCACACAGTGGCACCGGGGCTGTCCTTTTTTTTTAATTTTTATTTATTTATTTTTGGCTGCACTGGGGCTTCGTTGCTGCGCGTGGGCTTTCTCTAGTTGCGGTGAGCGGGGGCTACTCTTTTCGTTGCGGTGTGCGGGCTTCTCATTGCGGTGGCTTCTCTTGTTGCGGAGCACGGGCTCTAGGCTCGCGGGCTTCAGTAATTGTGGCACTCGGGCTCAGTAGTTGTGGCGCACGGGCTTAGTAGCTCCGTGGCATGTGGGATCTTCCTGGACCAGGGCTTGAACCCGTGTCCCCTGCATTGGCAGGTGGATTCTTAACCCCTGCGCCACCAGGGAAGTCCCCCGGAGCCGTCCTTTAAACACAAGGACACACACCTCAGGGGGATCTGCGCACTGCCCCGCACCTCCTCCGAGACAGGGCTCACAGATTCTGCGCAGGCCCCTCTGCAGGGAAGGAGAGCAGGAAGAGTATCCACTGTTCCAATCTGATTTTATTGAAAAGGAAACATACAAAAATCATGTACAAAAAAAATTAACCAAACATGTACAGAAAATTCATTCCGGTATCTACAGCAGCGCATATACAGTATCTTACAGGCTGGGCCATCCCTCCCCGCTCCCAGACTCCTCCCTCTTCTGAGATTCCCCCCCTCCCTGACTCCCCGTTTCCCCCCAGCGCTTCGCCCTGGGGACTAAGGCTGGGGCGGTTTCCGCCAAAATATCCCACCCCCCAAATGAATGCCAGTGGTCACACGTGCTCTCTTCTAAACCTATGCAATGGGATTGATGGGGGGGGCGGGGGGTGGTCTCGGGCAGAGCACAGGATTCACAGTCTGGGCCCCTCCTGGCCACCCCCAGATGAAGGTGAGGCGGGCATGCCCACCACCCGCCGGCTGGCTCAGGGAAGATGGCTGGGCGCTGGGCTGGGGCGGCCGTCACACGCACCCCACTCTCTGGCTCCAGGAGGCTAGTGGTCACGTTTGGCTCATTTGCTCTTCACGGGCCCCCTCCCCGGGAGGAGGGGGGGAAGCACCAGGGGCCTGAGGCCAGGCCCAAAGTGAAGGAGCACTGGGAGAGAGAGAGAGAGACCCCCCCCCCACCAGTGTCACCCCTGCAGCTGGAACGGGCAGCCAGCACCAGCAGCCTTTCCTGAGATGGTGATGGGCGGCAGAGGCGGGCGGCTCAGTCCCCACCGCCTCGGTCACCGCCGCCTTCAGACTCTGAGTCCGTCAGCCCTCTCTCCCCTGGCTCCTAAGCCAGGGACCCAGGAGTCCACATCTCCGTCAGTGCCCCCCAGGCTAGGCCGGGGCTGGGTCTGGAGTGGCTGCCCTGGCCCGCCCCTGGGACAGGCAGGGCTGGTAGTCCAGTATGCTACATGGTGCAGAAAAAGTCCCCCGCACTGGCCAGGGCGTCAGGAGGTGGGAGGGTCCTGCCCCCCACGTCCCCGACGTCCACCGGGCGGGTGCAGGCACCTAATTGGGCTCCATCTCCGGGGCTCCGCGGCCCCTGGGTAAGGGCAGGAGTCCCATGATGAGATTGTACAGGACCCTCCAGGGGGAGGGGCGGTGTCGCTGCTGCTCCTCTTGTCTCTAGGGAAAGAGAGCGAAGACCAAGTTAGAGTGGGCTTGAGATTGGGGCGCCTAGGTGGTCGGGTCGAAGGGCAGCGAGGAACGAGGCACGGTTCTAAGAGTGAGCTACGCCCTCAACCAACCCTCTGAGGTCGGTACTATCATTATTGTTCATCGGGTCCAGATACATTTCTCTGCCCACCTTGGGCCAAGGGCCTCTGGAACATGAGACTAGGACGGAAGGGATGCAGACAGCGTCTTCAGCACAGGGCCTGCACATATTAGCTGTGGTCTCCTAGTCCCTGGTCTCCAGATGAGAAAGTTACCCAACCAAAGTCACACGGGGCTGAGGGGTGGGGCTGGATTGCAGCCCATCTGCCCTCCTATAAAAGGCTGGTGAGCCACACAGAAGGGAGCAGGGAGCCCATAGTATCAGCAATTCTAGAACAATCCGTGGAAGAACTGGGAATGGTTCACCATCTGCACTGAAGCTGCACGGAAGTATGTCGAGGTAAAGCTAACCTTTCCTCAGTGGCAGGATGAAGGCTGGGGGTAGCCTCTAGGACCATCTCAGTTCCACAGTGTTAGAAACGAAGGAAGCTAGATACAAGAAAAGACTTCCCACCAATAAAGATTAACAATACTAAAAAACTTATGAATATCTATAGTACTCTCCACTCCCTGTACTGAATGCAGGGCTAAATCCGGTGCTAGTTAGCAGGGCCCACCTAATCTCATCCCCACAAGGTGGGAAGGAGAAACCCATTTTATAGATGTGAACAAGAAGGTCAGATAAACCATCCTAATGATCCTAATGGGTGGCTGGGGGTGGGCTGCCTGGTACCAGCCTGCCTCCGTATCACTCCCCACTAAACTCTGCAGCCAGGAGAAGGTGGCCAAGGGGGCACATCAGATTGGCAGAAATTTAAAAGCCTGCCGCTGTTTCACTGCTGTGGAGTGCCACCTGGCACAGTCACCTTGGTGAGCAGGCTATCATTTACTAAGGCTGAGGGCCGGCAGACCAGCCAGGTATCTGCTCTGGAGACACATGCGTGCACCTGGAGATGTGTATTTTTTGGAAGAGCCAAAAAAAAAAAAAAAAAAAAAAAAAAACCCAAACCAACCAACCAACAAAAATAAATAAATAAGTAAATAAAATTTTGAGACATTTCTGGAAAGTCCTAAATACCCACCAATGAGAAAATGAACAAGGATACTACATGTCGATCCAATAAAATGCTACATGGCCGTGAAAACGAATGAATTAAAGCTCCTTTGCCCATATGGATGAATCTCAAGCATAACACTGAGAAGCGGGGAGTTTGGAGAGGAACACATACTATATCACGTATATTAAGTCTGAAACGCCCCACAATCCTAAGCATTGTTTGTGACCTGGTAAATATGTAGTAAAAGAATCAACACCTGCAGAGGAATGGACAGGCCAATTTGAGAGGTTTGAGAGGTTTCCTTTGGAAGGGGTGAGGGGAAGAGGGTCAGGGAGGGAAACAAGGAGCTTCACAACATCCGGTTTTTGTTTTTTCTTTGAATAAGCAAGCAGTGTGGGTGTAATGTTCAGGTTGGACAGATCTGGGTGGTGGGCGCCCTGGTGTTTGTTATTCTCTGTTCACTGCTGCAGGCTTCAAATATTTTGCTTTAATGAGAGGCCTGGCTGTGGGCCTTGGGGGCGGGGCCTCCAACGGGGCGGGGCTTCCGGCGGGGCGGGGCTCCCGGGCCCGCCCCCGGCCCGCCCGGGAAGCGGGGTGGCGCGCCGCAGCAGCGCGGGCGGGTGGGAGGGGCGGGCGCGGCCGCGCCGCCGCTGCTGACTCACCGGCTATAAATAGCCCGGGATATATGAGCCGCTCAGTCGAGCGCCGCCCTCAGTCCCCGCGGCCGCGGACCCCGGGCGCGCAGCAGGGCTCGCGGATACCCCGGCCCCGGCCCTCCCCCGGGCCATGACAGCCGCGGCGCGGGCCCTAGCCCTACGGCGGCTCCGCGGACACGCCGTCCCTCCCACCTGCCTGTCCCCAGCGCGACCCCGCCGCGCAGGGCGGCAGCTGCCGCACATCTGGCTGGGCTGCCGCAGCCCCCTCCCCGGCGGGAAGTCCCACCTGCCGTCTACCCCTCCCCCAGCACTCACCCGCCGCTCGTACAGCGCGTTGAGATCGTCCGCCATCCGCCGCAGCTGGGCCCCGATCTCTCGGGCCCACTGCTCCTCCTCCCCCCGGACTCCCGGGGCCGCTTGGGTGGGGCCGCCCGCCAGGGCCCCCGGGGCGCTGGGCACTGGCGATTCCAGGTGCTGCTCCGCGGGCGAGAGTGAGGGCTGAGGACCTGGGAAAAGCCGAGGGCCGTGGTCACACCCACCACCCCTCTAGGCCCTGAGGTGTCCCGGGGGAACCAGTTATCCAGGGCCTACTTCTCCCTTTTCCAGCCGCCTGATTTCTCTCCTGCTCCCCACCTCATTTTAGAGATTCTGTTTTCCCCTTTAAGAGCCAGATTTCTCAGCTCCTACTCCCCAGGCAAAAAAGAAGTCCTGGGGAGGCCTTCCTGGGGTCACCTGTCTAGCCAGCTACCACCTCACTACCCGTGTGAGTCTGGAAGTGCTTCCTCTTATCCTACCTAAATACTTCCCTTCCAAAACGGTGCCAAATTTTGACTGCTCCACTCAACAGATGGGGAAACTGAGGCTCACCCTAAGAAGTGGCCCAAGGTCACACAGGGCTACGGTGACTGACTACACCCAGAGTCACAAGCCTCAGGTCTCCTGCCCTCTAGTGTCCAACCACAGTGAAGCCACACCCCCGGATGTGGCCGAGGCCTGGAAACCAGAAGGCCAGACTGTGGCTGCCTCTGAGCAGGGGCCTGGGGGCTGGGATGCGGGAGATGCCTTCCTGCCTCCTCCCCACAGGCACATTCTGAGCTCCCCTGGCGTCTCTTCCTCCCTTCTGTCACGCCAGGTCCTGGCACGAGGGATCCCTGAGACCTAAAATCAGGGCCTCAGTTTCCACACCTGTGACTCTGGTCTAGAAATCGGGTCTCCTCTTGCCTCTGCTGCCAGGGAACAGAGCCGGGGAAGTTTTCTCTCTCCTGATCTCTCTGGGGTCCGGGGACGGGGTAGGGAGGGAAACCGGGACAATCTTTCCATTGCCACCGAGTGTGCCGGCTGGGATGGGGCTAGCCGGGCACCACGGAGTTAACAGCCCATCAGGCAGGGGACCTTTAACCCTTCCCTCCCCAAGACCCGTCTCCCACCCTTTCCCCATACCATTGCCCCTCCCCCTCTCCTTCCTCCGGCCGGACTGCAGAGAGGGCGGGCCCTGGCCAAAGAGATGCAGATAAAAGGCAAAAGGCCACACTCGACCCCTCCCCACTGTCCAGAAGTGACAGTCATCTCTGCCCACTCTCTCCAGCTACAGCCCTCAGGGGGCTTCAGGGGACCCAGACCGGGAGAAGGGGGCTTGGAAACAGCTGTTGCCCCAGGCCCGGAAAAGACCGTGGGCTGCAACTCGGGGACTGCAGTCAGATTCCAGGAGGGACTTCCCATTCGGCCTCCCCCCACCCCCTGCCTCCCACTCAGTCTTCCTGCTTCTTGCAACACAAAGACCACACTGGCCACACCCTCCCCGTGGCCCGGCCGGCTCGCCACCTCCCCCCCACTCGCTCCCACTTTTCCGGTTCCTCCGTGTCTCTCTTTCCCGGCTCCCAGCATCCCTGGTGCGGGGCGGGCACTCACCGTCGGGGCGCGGGCCTCGGGGCCGGCTGCGAGGACCCCCAGGCCAGCGGGGGGCCCCCAGGGCGGCGGTGACGGCGGGCGGGGCGGTGGGGGCGCAGAGGTAGGCGGCGGGCAGCAGGGCGGGGGCGGCGGGGGCGGCAGGCAGGCCGGGTTCGCAGAGGCCGCAGGATACGGCCGAGGGCACCAGGCGGCTGAGGGGGAAGGGACGCGGGCCGTCGCGGGCCAGGCCCTCTACGGGCTCGGGAGAGCTGCCCTCCTGGCGTGCTCGGGCCATGGCGCTCCCTGGGGCCTGCAGGACAGGGCAGAGGGGTGCGGTCAGCCGGGAAGTGCAGGGGGCGCAGGGCCCCACGACGCACCCACCCCACCCGGGGTACACAGGGCACCCCACTCCTGTACGCATGGCAGGCCAGGCAGCCCAGGGCTGGCGCCCACAACACACGCAGGGCCCAGACGGAGGGGACCGTAGGTGTGCGTGATGGCCCCTCAAGACACACCCTTCCGCAGGGGCTGACCCGAGGCCGGGGCTGGCCGGAATAGCCTCCCGTGCACATGGTGATGGGCACACATGAGGGACAAGGAGGCACAGGATGGCTGTCACAGCAAGGACAAGGGCTCAGGCAGGACCCAGACTTGTGGGTCTGTCAGGCGTGTGTGTGTGTATGAGGGCTGACAGCCCCGCAACACAAACTCACCCAACGTGGGACTCACACAGGGCCTGGGCTGGTGGGATTAACTTCCGGAACACAGTGATGGGCACACAGGGAGGGCAGCCAGGCACTGTGATGCCTCGCAACACACACGGGGACTCACACAGGACCCAAAGGGGTGTGTGTGGAGGGTACACAACACACACACAAAGGCCAACGCAGGACTGGCCAGCCAGACCTCCCACCTCGTCTCCCATTTGCACAAAAACATTGAGATGTCCCAGGACACACACATACAAACACTGACCAAAACGTGGACACACACATACACACAGACCACAGGAAGAACTATCCACACAAGGCGTACTGGCCGGCACAACCCATCCCCTCCACCCCATACACACACATATACAAACTGTCAGGATCTCACCCGCTGAGCCACTGTTAATAGGCCCACAGACACACACGTACACACTATGCAGCCATCAGAAGCACAGACAGAAACACACACCAAATAGGCACTGCCACACTTCTCAAACACACATGCCCCTCCCGACAACACACACGCAATAGATAAGACCTACACACCTCAGGACTCACACACATATCAACACAAAACAGACCTCCATGGACACACACACGGACCGACACAACCGAAACACACCCACTTGTCACCAACTCTCAGACCCCAGGACACATGTAAAGCTGGCACACACAGACACATGTCATCAGACCCAGATGCATCACCACATGCCGGCAACAACACAGAGACGCAACAGAACAGCAGACGTCAACCCTCCCTCCTCCCCCAACCTGCAAACACCATCACCAACTGTCAGCCCCGGACACACGCGCAAATGCACGCGTGCGCGCGCGCACACACACACACACACACACACACACTACAGCTAACTCTAATCCTACACTGCCCTGGCAGCGCGCACACCTAAAGCACCCACAGAAAACACTGGTCTCACGTGACTGACATAAACACTACACACACGCAGCCCACATGACACACATGAGCCAGCCGATCAGAGACAAGCCCCTCAGACCCAACACACACACACACACACACACACACACACACACACACGGGCTCAGACACAGCCCCATACAAGAGGCTGCCAGCAACATCCACTGACTGCTCTGCTCAGACCCCCCAGAGCCCAGCTCCTCAATTCCCAGACGCCGATGCCAGACACACAAGGCAAACACAGACCAGACAACCCCCAGCACACACACACACAGACACACACACCACGCAGAACTCACACAGACACCTGGAGAGAAAACAGACATCGGCACTGGGCAGGCACACCATCACAAACGCTTAGCTGAGCCACATGCCCTGGAGATATACACAGACAGTCACAGACAGTACACACAGGCAAGACACACAAGCATACACAAACACAGCACATCGGGCAAGACACACACATGTAAACACAAACAGCTCACTCAAGCAACACACCAACACACTACAACCACACACTATAACACAGGCAGGCAATACAGACCCACAGAATCACCCCCAAACAGCACACACAGACAACTCTCACAGAGGACACAACACAGGTACACCACACATAAACAGAGCACCCGCCTTCAGGCGCGGCGTACACAGACAGAACCCCACACAAACACGCATGGGGACGGCGCGCACACCACGACGGGCCACAGCCCCACCATTCCCCGGGACTGACACAAGCACTCCCTGCAGACCCCAGCACAAACTCGGAGCCAGACACACGCACACACCCAGGCGAGACACCTGCAGATCCACAACCCCGCACACGCGCGCTCCCACGGCGGGCCCAGAAGCCCCCCTGCGCTGTCACAACCCCCCCCCCCAACCCCGCCGCCGCCACGTGCGCCCGCCCCGCCCGCCAGGCGAGCGCGGGGCCAATAACAGGCTGTTGCTGGGGCGCAGCCCCCGCCCGCAGGAGCCGCAGACTTCACGGCCCGCGAGCCGCCCCCTGTCGCCGCCCCCGGCGGGCGCGCGCGCCCGGGGTGTGGCCGCCCCTCCACGCCGTCCCCCCCTACCCCCCGCCCCTCCCGGACTGCAGGGGCCGGGGCAGTCGGGGTCGACTCACTTCCCCGGGGCCGCACTGGCCGCCAGGGGGCGCTGCCGAGCCCGCACCCCATTGTTTGTAAACAAACCCGTCAGACCGCTGAGGCACCTGCGCTCTCGGACCCTCAGTGCCTCCCGCCCAGCGACACCAGCCTCATGGGGGGTGGGGAGGGCAGGGAGAGAGGGAGGCACGGTGTAGGGACTCAGCGCCCCCCCACTGCTCTCCGAGTGCACTCCCGCCACCTCCTCCAGGGAGCCCACCCGGCCTGGCCAATCGCCGCTGGCTGGGACTTGGGGCGCGCACACTCACCCCGGGGGCATGAACACGCCGGAGGGGACGGTGATGGGGGGCGGGCGGCTTCCTTCAGGAGGGCGCGCCCGCCGAGCGCCGCTCGCTGCGGCTGCTGCTGTGGCTGCTGCTGCTGCTGCTCTAACTGCAGTGGCTGCCGCTGTTGCCGTTGCTGTTGCTGCCTCGGCTGCTCCTCGGGCCGCAGGCGCGTCCGCGTCCTGGCCGCCGCTGCTGCTGGTTTCGCTGCCGCCGCCGCCACCAGGCACCCGCTCGCATGTGGCTCGCGCCGCGTCTCAGGCCGCCCGGCGGATCCCGGGCCCGCTCGGCGGCAGCCCCGCCCCGCCCCGCCCCGCCCCCGCCTGGCGGGTCCCACGCCCCGCCCCCGCGTGACGCCACTGCCCCGCCCGCCAGCCGCGGACAAGTCGGGACTTGCTGGCGCGCGCCGCGCCCCCAACCTCGGCGCGGGGGGTTTCCCTGCAGCCGGGGGCGGGGCAGGGCCTGGCCTGGGGCTCGGAGGCGCGCTGATCGGCCGCCCAGACAGCGGGACAGCCGGACACACACATTGACACACTGACTGGGACCCACAGACACACACACCCAGAGACGTGTACGCAGACTGACCGTCTGGCGCTCCAGGGTACACAAAGTCACGTGCTGACAGGGCCTCGGGGACAAGCCGACTCGCAGACACACAAATGCACACCCTGGACAGAGGCGTGGACGCACAAACTCACACGCTGACGGAGCACTCACACATCCAGACACAAATACATAACCTGACTTGCTAACAGGGTCACTGGGACGCACAGACTGACATAATGTCAGGGACACACACAGTTGCACAAACACCCACACTGCTGAGCACACGTAGACCCACAAACCTATCAGGTTCACAAGCATGCCCACTGAGCAGGTACCCACAACACACACACAGTCGCGGGCCCACATAGACACAGGCTGAGAGCTTCTCAGGAAATAGAAACTTCCTGATAGGCTCAGCTGAACACACACACAACACCTGTCACAGGGACACTTGGACACACAGCTTGATCTCGATGAAACTCCTACAGAGACACACACACACACAAACACACCCACCCCAGCTCACAGCTGACACATTAAAATTGTCAGAAATTGACCCTCACAGACACAGATCAAGTCAGACATAAAAAGACTGACTCCCCCCACCAACAGACAGTCACAAAGTCACATCTGTGACAGGTTCCTGCTAACTGGCCCACTGATGGGACACTCCAGAAGCGTGCACATCTGACCACACTCGCCACGAGTCTGGCGGGGGAACGAGGGCTATAAGAAAGCCCCGGGCACCTGGCACGGGACATGCCCGGGCAGTCCCTGCAGTGACTCTCACCCGGGTTTTCTGCCTTTCAGTTCCCTTTCCTTTCTCAGTTTCCCATTGTCACTCCTTCCCCCACTCTGATGCGGTCACTAGGTGGTGTCCTGCCCTCCCCTAAAGACTCTGGGGTTCTGTCTCCCCTGCACCTTCCACTTTCCATTTCCTCTATGTCACACCGCAAACCAAACTGTGTCATCACAGGGCAAGTAGCCTCTGAGTGCCCAGCTCTGGGCTAGCCGAGAAGGGGTGCCAGACCCCAGCAAAGGTGGGCGTGTCCAGGTTCTCAAATTTGGCTCCCTCCAGGGCCAGACCCTTCGATTTCTGAAGAGCAGAAAACACAGATCTCACGGGTAATCTCCCTACTTTAAATACTGGGGACTAATTCAGCCTCCCTCTCTCCTTCCCTTTCCTTCCCTCATTCATTCATTTCCCCTTCCTTCCTTCCCTCCAGTGTTTTTTTTTTTAATCTTTTAAAATATTTATTTTAACTTTTTTGGCTGCACTTTCCAGCTTGTAGGATCTTAGTTCCCTGACTAAGGGATTGAACCTGAGTTCTCAGCAGTGAAAGCGCGGAGTCCTAACCACTGGACCACTGGGGAATTCCCCGTCTGGTGTTTTTCAAACTATGGGTCATGACCCACACGAGCAAACCATGGACTGTGAAATCACTTGTGTGGATCTTACTCTGTTTTATTGAAGTTCATTGAGATATAGTTACATGCCATAAAATTCACTCTTTTTAGGTGTATAGTTTGGTGAGTTGGGACAAATGTACGCTACTGTACACCACCACAATTGAGATTTGGACCATTTCTATCATCCCCCAAAACTTCCCGTGTGCCTCTTTATAGTCAGTCCCTTCTACCTGCAACTTTAGCGGCTCTTGACCCGACTTAAAACAAAACAAAACAAAACAGAATATCATTTAAAAAAATTATGTAGTCAGAGGAAATACTGTTTCCTGAAAATTTTATGTGTAGTGGATAAATACCAAGCCACAAAGAAAATGGATGTATTGCTGACTGTAGATCGAAGTTAACGGCGCTTGAGGGATGCTGCTTTAGACATTTATTAAATGAGATCATTCATGGAAGCCACTGAATACAGTGTCTTACATGTATAAGTGCCTAATAAATGTTGGCTACTATCACTAGTATAACTAATTATTGTCAGTGTTTGCTCTGTGCCTGGCAGTGATCACGGTGGGAGAGAGGCTCACGGACCAGCCTGTACCCCTTACTCACTGATCAGTGCCCTAAAGCTGCCTAGTTTAGGACTGGACACCAGGAGGCCAGATGTGCTGGAATGTTCTTCTGAGAAGAAAATGAGTGTGAAGGAATCTGGCTTTGGTGGGTAGGAGTGGGAGAGGAGAGGGCCAAGAATCTACCAGGCCATAAGCATTGGCACCAGTCAAGATCCTCCCCACTATGTAGTCCAGACCCTGTTCCAAATTCTGGCATCCTCTCACCCCCAGACCAGGGATCTCAAACTCAAGAGCCAATATGAAATAAATGAGAGAAGTGAGTCCAGTGTAAGACAAAAGGGCATGGTGGGGACTGTGGATAAGTAGAGAAAGCGTGTGCCTCCTAGAGGCATACAAAGTCAAAATTAAAAACTATATTGTGACTGGCTGAAGGGCTGCCTTTTTGAGACCCCCTACCCTAGGCGCCCAAGGAAGGAGAAGCCCCAGCCTCTGTCTTCCAGACTAAATTCCCCTCCACCCCTACACCAGCAGGTCTCCTGAGGGACCAAGGGACTTCCTCCTCTAAGTTCTTGGAGGAGCATTCTGGGCCTCCCTCCAACCCTGCCTCTGGTCCCTGCTCCCCTGGAGAGGGGACGAGAGGCTCTGAAGATCTGAGGGGGCACCAATACCTCTGATAGAGGGTGAGAAACAGAGGCGAATAGAGGTACAAACAGACAGAGGAGGAGTCAGATGAGGGGAGCGGAGGGAGTCAGAAAGAGAGAGGGAGAGACCAGATGGAGAGAAAATGAGAGGGGTCAGGGATGGAGGGATGGCTTGGCTGAAGTTGGCAGTCAGGCTTGGCAGAGAGCGGAGGTTGTTTTTTTGGTTGTTTCTGTTTTTGTTGTTGTTGTTTTGGGCTGCTGGCATGCAGGATCTTAGTTCCCTGACCAGGGATTGAACCCGAGCCCCTTGCAGTGGAAGCACGAAGTCCTAACCACTGGACCACCAGGGAAGTCCCTAGGGCAGTTTCTTAATCTCTTGTCTACTGACATTTGAGGCCGGATGATTCCCTGTTGTCTTGTGCTTTGTAGGATGTTCAGCAGTCACCCTGACCTCTATCCACTAGATGCCAGTAGCACCCCCTCCCTCTGTGACAATCCAAAATGTCTCCAAACACTGCCAGATGTGCCCTGGGGGAGGCAAAATCACCCCAGGTTGAGAACCATTGGCTAAAAGAAATCCGTCAGGGTCTCCATAACTGTGTCTCAACCCCCCCAAAGCCTACACAAAAGCTCACCCAAGAGCCGGAGCTCTGGGGACTTGAGGGTCTGACCTAGAATCCCCAGCTCGGCCACCTTCTGGCTGTGTGACATTGGGCAAGTGGTCACGTCTCTGTGCCTCAATTTCCTCACCTGTGAGTTGGGACAGCACAGGTCCCTAACTCATAGGATTTTGCAGAGTAAGAAAGTCAGTAAAAATAAAGCACTGGGGCCTCGTGGGTCTTTAATACATGTTACCCATCATTACTACTACCAGTGTGGGGGGCTATTGACTCTCTGAGAATACAATCAAGGTCTTCAAGCTAAGACCCTCAGGTTGGGGCAGGGGTTTCAAACCGGGCCCGCAGGCCAGCCACTAAGGTGTTTCTCTGGGCCGGCACAGTTTCTCATTTTGAATATTAATGCCTCTCAAAGGGACATTCAACACAGTGAAGAGATAGAGCTTCCAGACTTCGGAGCCAGGACGCGTGGGTTCAAATGATGAACGTGAGGAAGTAGCTTCCTCTCTCTGAGCCTCAGTTTCCACAGGTGTACAAAGGGGATCACTGTTGGACCCCCAAATGAAACGTGAAGATTAAATGAGTCCCTATTCGTAACGCACGTAGAAGAGTGTCCGGCAGCAACTGGCTCCATGTGAAGTCCTGCTTAGAGAAAAGAAA